>NW_023425427.1:36442968-37642968 GCF_014108245.1 Pipistrellus kuhlii | reverse complement strand
TTAGTTCTACAAATATGCTAAGCTATTTCTACTCCAGGACACTTCCTTTGGGATAGCATCTTTCCCCAAACGCTTTTCTACCCTTTTCAGTCAGTAAAATTATCCTTGCCCCAGCATTGGTCTGCTAGGGCTGCCATAACAAAGTACCACAAACCAGATGTCTTAGATAATAAACATTTTCCTCACAGTGCTGGATGCCGAAGTCCAAGAGTGAGGTGCCGTCAGGGCTGGTTTCTGGGGAGCCCGCTCTTCTTGGCTTCGGATGCCACCTGCTAGCTGTGGCCTCATGTGGGCTCTCTGAGCCTGCAATCCGGGCATGTGCATTGATTGGGAATTGAACCGTGACCTCCTGGTTTACAGGTCGACACTCAACCACTGAGCACATGTATCAATTTAAATGGCATTTCTTCAAGGGTATTGTGCCAACATCCTGCACATTTACCTCACAGCAGCCGTTGTGGAGATTTATAAGTATACATTTATCCACATGATTATTTAATATCTAATCACCCTCACCCAATCTATGATCTCCCTGAGGAAAGGCCCATTTTTGTTTTGCTCACCACTGTCCTGAGCTTGGCACATAGTAAGCACTCAGTAAGTATGTGTGGGTAATAGCCTTCAGAGGCTTATGACAAAGTCTATAGCAACTGAGGATGGAAGAACAAAATAATAGGCACTTTCCTGTCTGTCCCTAGGTGATGGGAATGGTTGAATTAGGATAATCAGTCTGTCCTAATAACCTGTAACAAACAGTTCCCCTCACTGGTGTCTTCGGGAGGTGGGGGGGGAGGTTGTTTACCAATTTACTTGGTGTAAGTACTCCCACCATCCTGAATTTCAAGCAACAAATGTAACAGCCCTGAATGATAGTAGCACCCCATTATATAATATATTCCCACTTCAAGAGCATCAATGTAAAATAATTAAGCAATGTGTTTGGAATATTACATATATATATATATATATATATGCACAATATACATATATATATATATGTATATATATATATATATATATATGTGTGTGTGTGTGCAGAAATTTTTATTTGAACAATTGGCTTTTGCCAGCTCCAGCACACCACTGATGAATAGTTGAATAAAATTATAGAGGTTGGATGCACAGAAATGTATAATTTATTATTGTGCAGGGAAAGAGGCCAAAACAGGCTAGACCTAAAAGAGTGAGAGTGAGAAGAGCAGATTTGAGCAGAGAAGATATTAATCTGAGAATATTTTTATTTCTTGAGAAATTCAGGGTAGTTTGAAGTAGATGTCTTCCCTTGTGCTATCACTTTAGAAATCTATTGTATTGCTGACCATGAAGGGGAATGAGAAAAAACAGGACAGAACTTTGGAGATATTTCACTACATTTTGGGGACTGGTGGAGGTATTCAAATTAGGGAAAGAGCTACAGATGGAAAAATTCAGAGAAACAGGAGAATAATCAGCACATGGATCTACTGGGGGGAATATTCCTTACTGGGAAGCAATCTAAAGGAGTTTTAGTAGATTTCTGAAGATAATAGGGCTGATCCCATTACAGAGTCACAAGTTTGTTTGTTTTTTGGGTTTTTGGGTGTTTGTTTGTTTGGCTGCTGTTATTTATGTGTTACATGTTTCAGCTTATTTTGTATTTGAGATAATTATAAAAAAAATTTCCTTTCGTACCATCAACCCCAAAAGAATTATCTTTGATGTTCCCCCTACTCCATCATTCAGTATCTTAGAAACCAAGAAAGAATTTTCAAGAAAACTGCATTCAGAATAATTCTAAGGGCCGAAACTGGTTTGGCTCAATGGATAGAGCATCAGCTTGCGGACTGAAGGGTCCCGGGTTCGATTCTGGTCAAGAGCATGTACTGTGGTTGCGGGCACATCCCCAGTAGGGTGTGTGCAAGAGGCAGCTGATCAATGACTCTCTCTCATCGATGTTTCTAACTCTCTCTCTCCCTTAATCTCTGTAAAAAATCAATAAAATATAATTTAAAAAAAAGAATAATACTAAGGGATATTATTGAGGGCTGAGCCACAAGAAAGTCACCATATTTGACAATGGTTGCTGCCCCAAATGGCAGAAAGCCATGTGAATCAATGGTGGTGCCATGAAATGTGGTGCTCAAGTTTAATATCTCAGAGCCTACATTTGAGTCCCTGTTGGACTGTTTGCTTTTAGCTCTAGAAATGGGTTCAGGGAAGTTCCCAAATGTTAAGACTCACAGAAGAGAAAAAGAAATTGATGTATTTGCCAAATGCCTCCCAGAGACCATGTCCTGAGGTAAGAAGGCATTTTACTGCCAACTCATTTACCATCCCAGTATATGGGAAAGCAGAAAATTCCTCCAACCTTAGATATTGTTAATTGGAGACAGAAAAAGGGAAGCAGCTCAAGGAGGTAGGTAAGGTAAAGCAAGATTTTGAAAGCCTAATCTTAAAATATCCAATGGTGATTCTATCATAATTTCCCCAGATTCAACATTGCCTGTTCTTTGTGGTCAGTGTCAGGGGTTGGATCTGTACCTACAAAGTAACTGCCTCTCCCTTTATGTTAATTATCACTATTAACACATTATCATTATGTTAATTTTCAGGATTTAAGAAAAACAGGAGAAAGGTTAAGTGACTTTCTCAAGGGCACCCAGCTAATGGTATCTTGTATCTCATGGTCTTGCTTCAAGCTAAGAGACACCTCTCCCATTTAAAATCCTCAAGAACTCTTCATTTTAGAGAAGAGGTAACTCACAAATTCCAAGGATCTGCTCCTTCCCCATCTTCCATCTGAACACCAAGGCTGGGCAGCTAACGATATTTTATGTTTGGGGGAGAAAAAGTAGGTTTTTCTCCAGTCATAATCTTTTTGTTGTTGTTGTTGTTTTGTTTGTTTGTTTGTTTTTTGTCTTCCCACAATTCATGATTTAGACTCAGGCACATATTTGATTGTTTTTTCCTCCCTAATTTTTTAGGGAACAAAATACTTCATTACCACCAAGAAAAGGTTGATATCGCTTGAATCAAGAGTTATTCCTAACAATTTTTCAAGATTCTTTGGTATCTTTCTGCCAGAATATAGAACTATGCATAAATCCAGACATTTGGAATAGTTTCTGGGGCATTTTGAGAAAATATTCTTGCCATTATCTAGAATTGATTTGACATGTAGGACTCAGTTATTAAATGTATTATTGGTTTCCACTAGGAAAAAATGCTTGAAGTTGTATCCATTTAAAAGCCATGCACAAAGTCAATGAAAAAAAAAAAAATACCAAATGATCTCACTTATTTGTGAATCAAGAACATTATAAGCTGATGAACAAAAAGATACTGAGGCAGTAAAGCATCAAACAGGCTGTCAAATTACAGCAGGAAGGTTAGGGGGAGGTGGGGGAGATAAGAGATCAACAGAAGGACTTATATGCATGCATATAATAACCAATGGAAGCAAAATATTGGGGGTTTGAGGCATGTATGGGAGTGGGGTTGGGGGGGGCAATGGTTAGATATGTACACATATAATATAATACCTTAATTTTTTTTAAATTTTCTTTTTTTAAAAAAGCCCTGAACAAATAAGGTGAGGAAAGACAATAGGGACAAATATATATAAAATTCATGGTCTTAGAACCTGCCAAACATGGGGGCTGCCTCCCTTTTCCAGGTTAAGTCTTACTAAGTTTCTTTTCATGGCCATGCAGTGGCATATCAGATTAAGACATGGAAATGGCTCAACGCGTTTTCCTGTCTCTCTATTGCCTATCAAGGGATTGTGGTGCAACCTTCAGGTGGACTCTGCATAGCTCTGAACTGTGGGTGAATGTGGATTTCTCTCACTGACTGGAGAGCCCTGCCTCCACAGTAGGCTCACTGAATCTGGGTGGGCTGCTCCTTACGTGAGGCCTCCCATGCCAGTGACTCATCCATTCACTTACCTCCTCGACATTGGTGAGCACTGACTGCATGCTTGGTGCAGGGCTCACAAAGGTGACAGAAATGCAGTTTCTGCTCTCAGGAGATTCTCTCTTCCTTGTGGATGAGGCCCCACCAGACTAATTAATATTATACTTTGTTACTACTGGGACTGTAGTAGTAGAGTGGTAAGACAGCAGGGGATCTGGAACATGGGGTGATGAGTCCTGCTGGGGGATGTGGGAGGATGGAGATTGTCAGGGAGGGAAGTATAGGGAGAACTCACCTTTTCACGGTTTATGTGGGAGAACCATCTGAAGTTGTGGTTCTCAGTGCATGGGTTTTTCCAACTGTTTTGTACTAAGAAATGGGCTGTTATTTCTAAGGCTCTGTGTCCCAGAAGTATATTACATTCCATCTCAACATGATGTCATTTTGTGGTTTAAACCTTGAATGGAGTCTTAGAATCAGTACCCAGAGGCTCTTTGACTAGATCCTGACAGTCATTATTTGTGCCTGCGAGGATATGAATAGATATAGGCAATTTTTAAATAATGGTCATATCATCATCCCACATAACCTTGTCCACAAACTTCAGGGTTCCTGTGTGGAAGCTGGATTTGGTATATACTGCTCTGTAGTTTAAAGAATTACTTGTTGCAAACTGCTCACCACCTTGCATCTACTATACACTGGAGAGAACTTGCCATTTAAGTTGACTCGGGTACCCTCATGCTCATTAAATTCATCCATTTGGAGTTCTTGTATGTTCCCTGCATACGTGCCTCACCAGGTCGAGAAAGTGTCACATGGAACCCCAGAGCTAGCCTTATGACTGCAAAAGCCATATCTTCTCTTTTACTATTCCAGCCACCTCAATTCACCACCCTTTCTGTTCTTCAGTCTTGGTGCAAATGCCATATCACCCCCAAAAATATCCTTTATGTCTTGTCTTATAGTTATGTAGACTTTGAGATCTTTAAGATAGGACCTAAGTCACCTCTAATGTTGTATCCCCTCTGTTAGCTGGCAAAGTGCTTCATTGTTCATTGAATGAAGAGATGGACAGATGCACAAATAAATGAACACATATGGGAGACAGTGGCATGTAGTGATTGAAAGAGGCTGTCTGATGGCATGGTATCTCAGCTGGTGATATATACCTATTGATTACATGTTTCCCAGCCAGGTAACCATCCATGACCAAGCATTTTCCATTCAAGCATACTTGACACATAAGTAGACTCAGCCTAAAGGATTCGATAAAATAAGATAAATAAGGCTCCCCTTGAGGTGAAAGAACACAGATGTTATTTTGTGGGGGTGTTTTTTCAACAGAGGAGGGAATTCCAGTGTTTCTACTACCTGACCCTGTGATCCAGTTCAGTGGATTAGATTGTCTCTTTGCAGCGGCAGATCTCGTCTTTGTGCTGTGTTGACTCTCTTACCTCCCCTTCTTTGAATCGGTTTCTACCAACTGAAAAGTGACCCTTAAAGTTCAAAAGGGATGGAGTTTGTAAAATGCCTCAGAATGCCTTTTATTTTCCCACAGAGAATATTGGAATTTCAAAATATATTCAAACTCTGAAAGAAAAGGGAGTGAAAACTAGAAACACACCCACTCTCTCTAGGGCTTGCTCTCTATTAAGGACTTTTTCCACTGGGAATACCCTGCACTAATTTTGTGTGCAACAACATTTCACCATTTTAATTACAACCTTCAAATGGGGTTGGTTTTAGAATTTTTTCCTGACTTTTAAAATATGAAATATTTCAAGTCGAGTGATTTACTCTTTTTGTTCTTTTTTTGTCAATTGAACTAAAACAGCCTGAGATGGTTTACAAAAATATATATAGACTAGTTAGATATTGACCATTTAAAAATATTTTCTAGTATAAACAGCCCAAATGTTAATGTGGGATTTTTTTCATAATGGTTTCAAAATAATGTCTAGTTTATATTATGTGATCAAAGAGCATAGTAATTATGGACTTAATATTTTTACATGTTGAAACCAAACTAATTTCACTTGGTTCATTGCTCCCTACCCACTGGTTATAGTGACTTGATAATACTTGACTTTAGAGTGCTCTAAAATCATCACAATAGCCATTTGAGTAGAGTTAATGGGTTGAAAACCTAGTTCGCAAGAATAATGAAAATGCTTGTATTACATGTTGATTTCCTAAGAAGATTTATTTAAACCTTTCCCTTTGTTTTTCCTGCAGTGCGGGAGTTGGCCGGACTGGTTGTTTCATTGTAATAGATGCTATGTTAGAAAGAATAAAGCATGAAAAAACTGTAGATATTTATGGCCATGTAACTTTAATGAGAGCCCAGAGGAATTACATGGTGCAAACAGAAGACCAGTACATCTTTATCCACGATGCGCTGCTGGAAGCGGTGACTTGTGGAAATACCGAAGTGCCAGCGAGAAACCTGTATGCCTACATTCAGAAGCTGACACAAATAGAGACGGGGGAGAATGTAACAGGAATGGAGCTTGAATTTAAGGTATGACATCGGGGTGATGTGGTAATTCAGGAGCAAGCCATTCCCGGATTGTCTTTGAGCGCGGGCTTTCCTCCCTGACCCACTCACATGTGTCAAGTGACAAGGCTCCCTTGAGTATCTGACTATAAAATGCTTTCTTTCTCTTTTCCTCTTCTACTCCATGCTTCCTAATACCTTGAGCTTTTTTGTGCCCTAATTTAAACGGAGAGGTCATACCCATAATACATAATATTTAAAAATTCAGTAGGCTATATGAAGTCCATTAGGTAGATGTGAAAGGCAGTGCAGTTTGAGGCGTCATTTACTTTAAATATAAAGCTTTGGTTTACTTCAAAAAGGAAATCTCAGGTATGTTGCATTCAAACCACAGGCTAAAATTATCTTTGTCAGATTTTTTCCTTTTTTTTTTTTTCTTCCTATTCAACAGCGTCTAGCCAGCTCTAAAGCTCACACCTCAAGATTCATCAGTGCCAATCTTCCATGTAATAAATTCAAAAATCGCCTTGTTAATATTATGCCATATGAAACCACAAGGGTATGCCTGCAGCCTATCCGAGGAGTAGAAGGATCTGATTACATCAATGCCAGTTTTATTGATGGATACAGGTATATACTCTTGTTCCCCTGACAATCCGAAGCCTTGATATTTGCATGTGCCCTAGTTTCATAGCTAGAATGAATTTTATCTCAAGTCAAAGCATTTTATTTCTGCATAGGTCAGCAGTCAATCCCCTGATATTTGTTTTCTATTATTTTGGATGGAAGTGAGAAGCAGCTGTCATGGAGTTGTTAACCTGGCCTCCTGCTCGCTTCCTTCAGAAGGAGTTAATAAAAAAGCTGTTTTGTACCGTATTTCACAAATTTAATAGATTGTGTAAAAGTCACGTCTTCAAATGGATGCCCCACTACTGTTTCCTAAGCGATGTGTATGCACATGGCATTGAGCTATTAGTGTTGTACTAACATTTAAATAATAATGATAGACATACATCACAATATTAACAAAGCCATTTCTTTTGCTAAGTCCCCAACATGTAATAAATGTTCTTATTTGATGACACAATCTTAATGGACATTTACTGCAGTTGCATGAATGATATAGTTTGTTTTATTACGGGCTGGATGTTTACATAGCAAATGTGAATCTTTGTGTGTTCTCTGATTTTTTTTTTTTAACATGCTGTTTTCATTCTCTGTAATTCAGGCAACAGAAGGCCTACATCGCTACCCAGGGACCCCTGGCGGAGACCACTGAAGACTTCTGGCGGATGCTCTGGGAACACAACTCCACCATAGTGGTGATGCTCACCAAGCTGCGGGAGATGGGCAGAGTGAGTGTCTCCTCTTAAGACTTCTCCTTCGGGGAGAAGTGAGGGTTTTATGCCAAGAATGCAAGTGCCCGGGCCTTTTCCTTGACATTCAGGGCACTCCTAAAACATCCTGCCACTCATTACTCTGGGTCCATTTTTAACTGACAAAGCCACATCCAGGTCTCATTTGTTTTGAAGGAAGACCTAGTTTTCTTTCTTCAAGGACACACAATCAAAGAGGCAAATACGCAAGCAGACACCCCATGACTTACGCCCCTACTCTCAGTACATCCTTATTTCCTTTCCCTCTGGACAAGCTGGAGTTTCCTGAGCAAAGGGGCCATCATGTATCTGTAGGAAGTAATTTGACTCTCATCCCTGAGGCAAATTCTTACTTGCTCACCATTTACCCCCATTGAATAAAGTGTTGGAAATTTGCATCATTTTTCTTTAAAAAATATATTTTTTAAAACATTATTTTAAAAATTATTCAGAAAATAGTATTAGAGATACATCAAGACTTACCCCTTAAATTCAATAGATGCAAGTGAGCATTTTGCTATATTTGAGATATTTCCTCTCTTTTTTTCGTGGGAATGTGTATAAAACCCAGCTTTTTTAGGGCCGAGAGAGTAAAAGAACTAAGAAAATGAATTGATTATTGTACCTGGTGATTAAGCCATTAAAACTGCCTGAGCTGACTAGAGTGATTGGACCCAATCAATTCAGAGGTTTTTTTTGTCTGTTCATACTTGATGATTCTCTTCATCCCAAATCACAGTAGTCCAGGTCTGCTAACGTAATGCAATGAGTAATTGACAGGACCAGCATTATGTCCAAGGACTGATATAATTATTTGGATAACTTGTAGGTATGAAGATGCTTACTCTTATCAAAGTATTCAATTTGATGGATATAGATTACCAGCAGTTTTATTCCAAGTACTATGCTTCATGCTACAGACAAGGATTGAACTACAGGATTTCTCTATCTTCAGGAAATTTATGGGTTCAAAGGAAAAAAATGAGTTACATGCAACTAGAATGGGCTTAAATTTTAATTAGAGAAAGAAATGTATAGTTTACATGAATTGTCTCTCCTTTCAGGAGAAATGTCACCAATACTGGCCAGCAGAACGATCTGCAAGATACCAGTACTTTGTTGTAGATCCCATGGCTGAATACAACATGCCACAATATATCTTAAGAGAATTCAAGGTCACAGATGCCAGGGTAAGTTGGCACAGTCTTATGCTCTCAATCATTAGCTGAGTAGTAGTCTAAAGCAGCGGTTGCCAACCTTTCAGACCTCACAGACCCACAGTGGTCCGCTGGTCTCAAGCGCTTCTCTGGGAGAAACATTGGCCAGTGGCCATATTTCCTAGCGAAAAGAGATCACCAATCCTAGGGGATTTATTATTTATTTTTATTATTATTATTAACCCTTTGCACTCCGAACCATTCTGGACATTGGCTACCAGCTACTCGACGCTACTTTGCGGCGGACACGTGCGTTGAATTAACTCAATTCCCCATAATCACTAATAAACTGCAATGTCCCCCCTGAGAGGGGACATCCGAGTGATATGCTAGAATTCCGATGTCCCCTGAGAGGGGACAGTGGAGTGCAAAGGGTTAATGTAAGAGTAACTTTCTTCTGTCTGGCAAGTGTCCTCACAAACCAGGCTTGGCTTCCTTTCAAATGTAACATCTGGCAGCTCAACTCTGAGACTGCATTTGGTGAGTGTGTGTGCCGGGAAGCGTTCACTGATTGGTTGGCTGCGCTGATATTCACCTTCTCAGCACATTCTCTTTGGAACTTCCCTGACTTCTTCATTACTCGAGGCTGTAAATATGTTGTTGTTTTGCAAAGCCCTGTAGGTCATGCGGGCTTGGAGGTTAATTCGGTATGATTTTAAAACCGCAGAGCAAATGGCTTTTTTTTTTTTTTTTTTAAGAGGAATCTGACAAGCTTTGCAGATTCTAATTTGATTGCTGGTGTGGTTTATTCTTCGGTGTGCTAATGTGTCTGTCCGTGAGAGCTGTGCACCCACGACCCTGGCTGGCTAATTTTCATTCTGCATTTCTTGTCTAGATTGCTGAGTCCAAAGTTCAGCTCTGATGTAAGATGTTCTGAGCAGAAACTTTCATATCCTTGCTTTTAGCCACTCTCTGACAGTGATTACAAATACATCCTGGGGGAGATTGGGGGTCAGTCCAAAGCCTGCTTTGCATTTGGAGCTGTCACAATGGGTGGGTCGTGTAAAACTCCAATATGAAGCTATTTTCGTGATCCATTGTTTTATTTCTGGAAAGCTGCTTTCTCAACCATTACTCATGTTTAGAGATTGTCTGCTAATCCCCAAAGCTGGGGACCTGGCGGTTGACCTAAAGTGAAAGAGAAATTGGTTAGCAGGCTGGTTGGCCCAGGTGACAGACCCGTTAACGCTAGAAAACCTGAAGTCTTACTAGTAACTACTCTGAAAGCGACTGTACACAAGGCAGCAGCAGTTAAGTTACTAGGGGTCGTTTTTGAGCTGCCCAAGTAAGCATGCCTTGGTGACCCACCCCATTGTTTAAAAAGTAATGCTAATAAGAATGGCCTTTCAGAATTTGGAGCAAGATACATGAATGAAAATGTTACCTGCATTCTAAGCAAACTCAGCAGCCGTTTCTAATGAGGAAGAGTGGTACCCAGGCTCTATAAATGCCAGAGAGAACGTTCTTCACCACTCCTCTCCTGCCCACATTAAATCTTATCACAATACTCAAAAGAAATAGTGAGGCAGAAACCTGGGCATGCCTTTGTTTGCTTTTTAAAGGTTTCCTGTGATTGAATAATCTCCCTAGCTGCCAAAACGTTGGCTGTCTGTGCTCCTAGTGTGTTTCTAGTCTCCACTCCCCAGTTTAGAAAGCAGGTTGGCACTGAAGGGTAGAGTGTTGTTGAACAGGTAGCCCGTAAGGGGAGCCAGGCGGTCTATCCTTGGAAGAGGAAGGGTCTGTGCTGAAGATCTCTCCATCCTGGTGAAAGCCACTGTGGGCAGAAAGAACATTCAGGGGATGGCAGGTCTGCATTGTCTCGCCTCTGGCTTTTCAAACCTTTTCCAGAAACAGATGCTGGGGAGAAAGGTGATGGGCATAATTGTTATTCGAGCTTCTGTACACAGAAGCCCCTTCTGCTTTTGTTGTGCTTCCAAAAATACTGTAAAATTCAGGAAGGAATCAGCAATGCCTTAGCATCTTCTTTTTGAACCATTTATGCTTCATGACTCAAAGCAGTACTGTTTCCTCTCTGTGTTCTGATTTGTCTGAGTTAAACTCCCCCTTTCCTCCCCCCCCCCCCCCCACACACGCACACGCACTTTAATTCCCGTGGTCAGCCAGGAAGAGTCCTTTTGGAGAACAGGGCATTTATTTGCTAGCAATCTCTCTGATCTACTTGAGGGATGCCTCACTTCCTACTCAGTAGCATAGTCGGTCACAAGGCACATGTTATATCCTGCCATTGTCTGAAAATTGTATGTCTCTGAAACAGCAGCTGCCTAATTTGTGTCAGGTCTTTTCCATGTCACTGTTTGTCATTTCGCAGTGCTAGAAATTAGCAAGCTCAGCAGACGTAAAGTTGTGTCAATTGCAAGCTCTGTTCTCCATGACAGGCCTGGATGCTCCTTTCAATATTAAGAAGTGATTGGATTCACAAATTTTTGAAAGAGTATATAGGTTCCACCTGGGTTTTAGAAGCCAACTTTGGGTCTTAAAACATGTACTGATAAAGGAACTACAATAGATGACTCCATTCTCTGAGGTGGGAATTGTGAGAGCAAAAATAATCTGCCATGTAAATATGTGAATGGAGACATTGTTCTAGCAGGTAAGACATGAATGTAAGCTTCTAGCATTAAATATGCTATCTCCTCCTTCCCCCCCCCCCCCAACCCACTTTTTTCTTTCTGGAAAAACCATCAAAAACCATCATGTCTGCTGCCGTGTCTGCGCGCGGCCGAACCCTCCCTGCGTCCTCTGTGGTGGGTGTTGCTTTCCCCTGAAGGACGGCCAGTCCCGGACAGTGAGACAGTTCCAGTTCACTGACTGGCCGGAGCAAGGCGTGCCAAAGTCTGGAGAAGGATTTATTGACTTCATCGGCCAAGTTCACAAAACAAAAGAGCAGTTTGGCCAAGATGGACCCATTTCAGTCCATTGCAGGTGAGCTAAGAATCAGGAATGTGAGTTTCCACTTGTGATTAATGTGGTGGCTACTTTGAAAATATTTATTGTCAGAAAAAGCTTCTGATAGTAAGTCTGCCTAATAGACATTTTATTCTAGAGAAAAAAATTTTTTTTTGTAAAACCTAAAGCAAGAACCCACTTCTCCTTCTCTCTGGCTATTTTCCTTTTGTGGAAGGCAAGAGATTGTTATCCCCAAGTTTTACCTCTTGTAACGAAGAACTACATGCTGTTTTTCTGGCCTATTTTAACAGGAATTACTGGTACATCCCCTTGTGAAAGTTTGTTCAGTTAGTCGTTTCTTACTTTTTTTGCAGTCATAGCATTACCCTGATAACTGTCAGTGTCTTACTGCTGTGTTTGTCTTCTTGGGAAACTGTAAATAGTTATCAAGCCTTAATGACAATACTAATTTTTGCCAGTCAGTAAGTGATTAGAATGTTACCTCGGTTAAAATTGTAATTTGTTTGAAAATTGTGGCTGTATCAGAAAATGAAGCACCTTCAAGTTAATTATTTTCAATAGTTTCCACAGGATTTTGTAATTCAGGTATTAAAAGTTAATAGATAACAGTAAATGGCACTCACCATAAACATAGTGCTTTTGGAAGTTTCTGGGCAAAAATCTCCTAACAAAGGGAATTCACTTATTTATTTTGGGATTCTAGCAACTTTTGAAGCCTCAGTTTTTAATTGCTTTATGGTCAAAATCTTGAGTTTATTAAATTAATTTTTCTTCAAAAAGGAATGGCAGAAACAAACTACATTTCTCAGTGACATGGAAGACAGGGTCTCAAAATAGACCTGTTGTAGTCCTGGTTCCACTCTGTCGGCTGTTGCTCTATCTGGGCCTCAGTTTTCTCAGGAGCTGTGAGATCCTTCCTAGCACACTATGTGTCCCACTGGATGAGGATCAGGCCTTATTTATACACATTTGTGTTGAGTTATCCAAAATCCTTTTTGTAGACAAAGAGCATGTAGGCAATAGCACATGAGCTTAAGCATTCAGACAAAGTGGATATATTGGAGTTAAATTACCTGGCTATTCCCCTTAATTTTCTATATATTTGTCCAAATTCTCATTTAAACTTGTCCAATATAAAGACAAGAATACACTTAATAAACATTAATTTTAGGCATTCCATAAGTATGTAAACACACCTATAGTATAAATTCTGTGACATGTTATTCTTACATCATATATCTTAAAGGCTTCCCCTTAGGGCAATTAAATCAAGGTAAGATAGACTCTAGAGTACCTAGAGACCATTCAACGAAAAGATGATAAATTAGAGTCTCTGAGGATGGATATTTCAAGGTTGAAAGGGATCTTCAAGGTCATCTACTCCATCTTAACAGAAAGCCTTGCCTGCTCCAGGACATGCTCAGCCATTTTTTGTAAAGACTATCCATGGATTCTAAACCCTCAGTTAACATTTGTTAGGACTTTTTAGAAATTCCAGTATATAAAGGGACACACTATTTATATGCCTGTCAGCTACATCCTTAAGTAAATGAATCCATCCATTTTCTACAGCCTGTACCCAAGTGTTACATGGGCCGTTTAATTAGGATCCAAAAATGTAGGAATTTTGCAGATTCACTCTTCTCATTACTTGAACCTCCAGATGCTTTTCTACTTTCTTTTTTAAATATATTTTATTGATTTTGTACAGAGAGGAAGGAAGAGAGATAGAGAGCTAGAAACGTCGATGAGAGAGGAACATCGACCAGCTGCCTCTTGCACACCCCCTACTGGGGATGTGCCCACAACCAAGGTACATGCCCTTCACCGGAATCGAACCCGGGTCCCTTCAGTCACCAAGTGCCAGAATGTGTCTGGTACTTAACCATTGGGTTTAAGTTACTAACTTAAAAAAAATAGTTAAACTCATTATTATTTCTATTTAGGGGAATTCTGACAATTTTATAATAATATTGCTGTCTAAATTATAAAACCTTCAAAGCACTTAGCTTAAAGACTAGTAGATCAGGTTAGTTACATGAAAATGTTAAGGGGAAAAAAAAACATATAAAAAATGATGGAGAGATGCAAACTGTTCTGAACAAAGATTTGAAGGATAAGTTCATTCAGTAACATTTTCCAAAATTATATTACTTAATTAGTTTCCACATTCTACTAATCTCCTGAACCTGGTTCAATAAAAATTATGCTTTAGAAACTTATATATATATATTTATCTATCTCCTGGTAAAGAATCTCTCCTCTCATGTCAAAAATATCTGAGTTTGAAAAGTCTATATACCTTCCTATTTACATGTTTAGAGACATCCTGAACAAATTTTAAGTGGCTACAAGAAGTAAAACACTAGAAAACTTGAACATGCTCAGTTTACCTCACCTTATCTAAATTACTTCATATTTTAAAAATATGAAGCAGGCAAGGTCTTCAATTTCAGGATCTGCATGAAGAGTACAAATCTATACTTACTTACCTTTCCTTTTATTCAGTTACTAGAGGCCCAGTGCACGAATTCATGCACAGGTGTGGACCCTCGACCTGGCCAGTGATTGAGGCCAATTTGAGGTGCCAGCCTGCCAGGGGGAGGGACCTTGGAAGGATGGCCACAGCAGCAAGCTAATGAACGACCAATTTCACAAGGAATCAGGCTCCCTCTCTCCTCTAGTCTGGATCTGGAGTGCAGGTGAACCAGACTCGGGGCTGCCAGGGCCCCAGCAACAAGGTCTGGGGCAGTGCATTTCATAGCTTTATATATATTTTATGATCTTTCCAAAAGGCATATGATCCTAATTAGAAAGTCATTTAGTTTTAAAAGACTAAATCCTAATTATTCCACACTCATTCTCTTGTTACCATGACACATTATCCCAAAGGTAATCATTGGGTGATTCTAACACATTTTCCTGATTGTGGCTGAGGGAGACATGATGTATTTTGAAAGCTAGTGGACACATGTCTACTTACAAGTAAATGTAGCCATGGCTTTGAGCATCTCATCAGGAATGCTGTCTTCGTTTCTGTGACAGTGCGGGCGTTGGAAGAACTGGAGTCTTCATAACACTAAGCATTGTCCTGGAGAGAATGAGATATGAAGGAGTTGTAGATATCTTCCAGACGGTCAAAATGTTGAGAACACAACGACCAGCCATGGTACAGACAGAGGTAAGAAAAATCTTCATGAGCCAACTAAGAGATTTTCTTACCCCAGGACCTTCTAGAGATCATCAACATCAGAGGCAAAATACAGGAAAATACTGTAGGAAAAGCATCAAATTGTTTAATATTGTGAACCTCATTCATCAAATGGGAGTGACAGTGACAATGTCTTGGAGTTGTTTCAGAAGTTAGGTGAGATTATATGGTAGATTAAACCATATTAAGTTGTCACTATTTAACAATATTTGGCCTCTAAAAGTGGAAAGTTTATATAGTTTGTTATATACATATGAAACTAATATATTATACATATATAAAAATTACAATGCCTGATATATAATATATTATACATATATAAAAATTACAATGCCTGATATATAATAGACTCTAAACCCATTTTATACTCCATACTCTTTCTATATGCCGAAGTGTTAAAAATCAGCTGCTCTATAGTTAATTTCTTAATAATGGTCAGAAGACCTAGTAGGATTTTTCCTCATAAAAAAAAAAAAAAAGAAAAAAGACACCTTTTTTTCCTAGTCCAATAATTAATATGGAAATTCTCATGTTAGTCAGAAAAATATGAGTTCATGACTTGGCCTGTCTGGCCAACTGACTAATCATTTCTAAGGACAATATGAGGGATAGATACATTGTATTTGTTTTTCAAAAGGCCAACAAGTTCTGTAGGTTAAACATACGTGTTCCTAAATTTGTTATTCACCATATCTTTCAGACTTTGATTTTAAAATAGTGCATTTGGCTTGCAATACTCAAAACATTATGTCAGCGTGACAAACTCAATATTAATAGGTGTTGGGGGTGACAGAGGAAAGTTCAATGTTTAAAAAGCCTTAACATTTAGCTAAGCAACTTACTGTGACAAGATAGGAAAGCAAACTCCATTTATTTTGCATTACCATTTTTATTGTAGAAAAATGCACATTTAAGCAAAATAGAAACTATCTACTTTCAGGCCCATTGGCTACTCCTACTTTTTCTCATCTGTAAATTATAATTTTTCCATCTCTCCAGTAGTGTCCCAAAATGTTCCTAAATGACTGTGTTCTCCCCTGTCTGAAAAAAGGACATATTTCACACTGTTATTTTAGGGTAGGCTTTAAAGCAGCAGTCATATTGAATTAGGCCCATGGCACAGGGATTTTTTTATATGGATAGCCAGTCTTTCAGTTCTTGAAAATGGCAACACAAATCTTCAAGTCCAGCGTCCTGAGTAAATTAATGGCTTTGTGGGCCTGATGTTCCTTACCAGATACCTTTTGGCTGCCTCCCTCATACCTGTAAGATCATCAGAAATGATGTTGGATAATTCTGATTGTAGGCAGCAAGTTCTACTGTCTAATAAGACTTTTTTTTTAACCCTTTGCACTCCGAACCATTCTGGACATTGGCTACCAGCTAGCTACTCGACGCTACTTTGCGAAACGTGCGTTGAGTTAACTCAACTCCCTGTAATCACTAATAAACTGCAACGTCCCCTGAGAGGGGACAGCGGAGTACAAAGGGTTAAATTTAAATTCTCTTGGCAATCGCCCAGAGGTATGTGAATCTAAATGTTCCTTGGGACAGTGTGAGTCTTCATCAGCATCTCTTAAACGTGCACATGGAGAATGAGTTGTTATCACAAATAAGCAGGTAATGGTAAAGAGGACGGGGATATATAAGAAACTCACGTGTTCCATAGGTGGTGACTTGATAGGACTTGAAGAATGGTTCACACTGATATCTGGAAGATAATGGAATTATTTCAATCCAATTAACTGGTGGAGTTAATGAACAAACAGCCCATGTGGCTGATCGTTCTTTGCTCACTAAAATCGATTGGCCATTGGATTGAATTGGTTGACAACAGTAGTGATTTTGTCCCCCAATAAGATGTAACTGTTTTCTAACACGATTTTAATTTTTCTGATTGCGCTGTGCTCATGGCCCCTTCTCTTTCTCGCCATGCCCTCCCCCTGCAGGACCAGTACCAGTTCTGCTATCGAGCCTCACTCGAGTACCTGGGCAGCTTTGATCACTATGCAACGTAGAAACCCCTGACCCATTTTGGATTTTTACAGCGGGCCCTTCAATACCCATGGAGTCTCTTCTGAGCCATACAGGGCACTTGAGAAGTCCTTCTTAACTTCTAGGTAACAACCCCCTTAGTGGGACTATTATACACAAACTAAAAAATAAAAACTCTTCCAGGCGGACCAAGAATTCCCAGTTTAATAATCTAATCTGAAAATAGTAAGAGAATCCTGACTGATGAGGGATCTGGAGGATTTTATTTACAGATACCTCAAGGGTTCAAAAAAAAAGGGAAGAAGAAATCTCAACAAAGAACCAGCATCTTGTTCAGGATCGCTCGCTAGGTACCAGGCGGAGTGCCGCGTGGATGTCTGCTGGTGTGGCTTCTCATGGTAGAACGAACTGCTTCGACATGACCCCTTCCCACCATATTGCTCATACTAACACTTAAGGGAGAAAAGGGGGGAATGAAGTCTTTGATTTAGTTTTTTAGTATTGTAAGATACTGCTGACCTGTGCTTCATTTTTAACTGTGTAAACTTTTTTTTAACAAAATGTATCTATCATTCTATAAAGTAAAATTTTAAAAAGGTTACATAACTCTTCATTTTTTTTAATTTCCAAATTGTAGGGGTTTTTTTTTTTAAGCTGTACAACTGTTATCTGTCATATCTTGCTGTAGAAATATCACATATATGAAATGTTGCACATTTTTTGTGCAATACTCTCAATCTACAGTAATCGTTCCATCAGATATTACTTTCACACTTCTGTCTGTCTGGTAAGAAAGTACCCATTCTTTTCAAATAATCAAAGTTTTGTTTTTAGAATCAACAGGGAGGCGCAAAGTATAAAGTTGCTGCTAACATATATACATATATATCCGTATTTTATAGGGGTGTCTATGTATATATCGACAGTGTGTTCACACAAAATGATAGAGATAGCTATCATTCAGTTCTTCCATGGTTTAGCATTTTTTAAGGTAGAAAAGCTATTGTAAACATCTTTTTATCAATCTATTAATTTTATGACATTGGTATTTCTTAATATCACAAAATTTTGATTTTTTTTTAAGGGCAATGAGGAATGCACATCAGTGATATCAAACCTCACCCCCTAATTTCCTACCCAATCTCCCCCCACCCACCTAACCCTATTCACAAGTACCATTTTGTTAGCCAGGCTTCCAACCAAGTTCGATATTTCTAACAACCCTAGTGCAATAAAAACATATATCTAGGAGGTGTGCATGTGGGAAAGGTCAGTGCATATCCCTTTAGGAGGGGAGAATGTTTTAATATATCAGCTATCAAGTTGTTTAAAAAAAAAAAGTGTATTCAATCGTATATTGTCTATAGTATGTGCTATGAAATTTGCATTTATGATATGTAACAGGGGCAAAGCCAAACTCATGTTACTCTGTTCAGTCAGAAACATTTCGTGGCATACAGCATTCCTGGGAAGTGCTGTACTTTGTTTTCGTTTGGTTTTAGTTTTGCATTTAGAGTGCCTTATAATTGATGCCTATTTTAATAGCATTTCTTTTTTAGCTTTTGGTTCGTATTTCCATTAGTTGTTCGTATATGTTACTCTTCCTATTAAAGTATTATCTGTTTACCACATGTACAGAAACTCTTTGAATAATATGCATTCCTAGTTCTCAACCAGGTCGGGGAGGTTATTGATTGTACCAGCCCAAAGCACTTGGATAATCAGGGCCCTTCTTTCTTTGATAGTTGTCCACATCAGGAAAAGCCACTGGTTTTATTTTTGATCCCTTCCGAATCTGCTCTGGAACATCCAGAAAAGGCACCAAACTTATTTTAGTAACAACTATCATTGACCACTTTGAAATATACTTATTATTCCATTAGGATTTTTTCTAAAAGGGGAAGTTTTTAAGAATGTATATATATCTCCCCCCAAAGTTGCTATAGGAAGCCATGGATGATGGCATGAGCTTGCCATATCTTCCACAATTGTAAGGAATCCTCCAAATGTTCAAGGAACTCTTAAAGAGTGTCCCTATAGGTATAATAATTTAATCTCAGCTCCATTGACGTTCTGTTTTCTACATGTTCCCATCATTAACAGAATGAAATCCAAGAGACCAAACACTTGCAAGTATCATACATGAGCACTTTTGTAAAAAAAAAAAAAAGAGGAAAAAAAGGAAGAAAAAAAGAAAATAATGTATAATACTTAAAAAAAAAAAAAGTATCTAGAAGGCTACCTCAGAATGAGACTCTCTAACCTACATCAGAACCAGAGAAGAATGTGCACTACGTGGGTGTGTTTCCTTTCTGTTTGTACCTTTTGGAGATTTATCCAAGTGCCAGATTACTCAGTGCTGTAATTTTCATTTAGCGAAACAAAGAGGGTCATTAGACAGACATCGCATTATGCCCTGTTGCACACCAGAACCCTGGTGCAATGAGCGGTTTCTCTCCCCAAGACAAACACCGCCCACTGGGCAAAGGGAAAGAGCAGAAGACTCCTAAGAAGGAAACGAATGGGATGCATACCATAGAGGAACAAGGCGGAGACTTCCAGGCATCCTCCTGTGCAAGAGCAGTTGCGAGAACTAATTCCCTACTTGTCATTGATGTGCATTCCACTCTGTGCTTTTCTGTACAAACCATTCTGGTTTTTATTTTCCCAGGTAGACATCTTTTATCTGCCATTTACGGCTCAAGTTTCCAATTATTTTCATCATCATAACCAGTACGGTGCTATTATTTACCTATGTACGTGTAGTTATGTATAATTTTGTAATTAGTTACAATGGTAAAAAAAAAAAAATCAAAATATATAAGAAGTGATTTGTACAGAACTTTATTTTAGCTCTTTTTTAAAGATGATTTGCATGGTTAAGACAACGGTGAGGACAGCCAGGGGTGGGAAGGGCCTCTAGGGAACTTTGCACTTTCTATACCTTTGTACTATGCACTGCCCTATTGATTCTACACCCGATGATGTTATTACTTGAACCCATCTGTAAGAAACTGCTTCAGAAACTCATTCGTGTGTCTGTAAATAACTCAGCGGAGAGACAGGAAGGGGAAAAATTCTGCAGTAATGTACAGATTTTTTTTCTTTCCTGTTTATTCTTGGTTTTGCTTTGTTTTTTTAGCCCCCCATTTGATTTTCCACGTACCTTTTCCTTCTCCTCTTTTGGATTTTGTTTCCGTTGGGTTTATGGGTGCCCTGATACTCCAGCAGAGGTCAGAAGGCTGCAGATCCATCCTATCCATCCGTTACGTGGCTTTGCCATCCAAGCTTGGAGTGTCTAAAAAAAAAAGATAATAACAGTTGTGTTCTTTGCTCTCATTTTGGATGCATAGACGGAAAAATTTAAAAAAAAATAACTTGTAAAATGGCTTGTTAAAAAATACAATTACCTCTAATTAGTAGTACGCGTAAATGTTTTACAGAATGAAAGGCGTGCTTTTTATTTTCTTACTTCGTTACATTGGTGGCGAAAGAAGTCTGTATGAAAAATCAGTTCTTTGCTGACACAAGTTCCATTTGTTACAGATAAATTCTAATAAAAATGTCAGTGTAATGCAGCCCTGGCCTTTGCTTTTGTCCATTCAACTACTGGGTTTTGAATGTTACATATATTCCCTGTTCTCCCCTGGTTATCTGCTCAGTTTCTTTACCAAGAGGCTATCTATTGCACAAGTACCTGCCTGGAGGTAAGCAAAATAAGGCTCAGAGAAATAGTTCGCCTAAGTTTTCACAGAAAGAAAGAGGTCTTGGTTTCATTCCATTTAGAGATTGTGGACAATCTTTAATTCTGTGGAAGATGACTACTGTATAAATTTATGCAGGTGCATAATTGTCAGCTCTCATGCAAAAAAATAACAACTCCATAATGTTAGTTTCTTAAACTCTTGGGGAACATAGCTAAGAAAAGTATGGCTTGGGTTGCTTATACAGTTACTCAGTATCATGGAGTGCCAATAATGAATCAGAACTGTCCTAGGCATTAGGGAAGCAGCTGTGAATAACTAAGATACCAATGCCGCATGCATGGAGACTACAGCCTAGGTCGAGAGACTGACATTAAATAAATAATGATTAAAATTGCACTGTGACAAGTGCTCCGAGGGAAGTCAGAGGACCCATCAAGTTAAGCCTTTCTATTGTAAGAGTCTGACAACTTGGCATACACAAAAAGAAAAGTGTGTATTGGCTTGTATATTCAAAGGTTAAGAATACCCAATTTTCAGGTGCAACTAGATTTTGGGCTTAGGTGATGTCTTCAGCTTTTAGGATCTTTCTGTTCCCCTGAACTGGTTTCTATGTTCTCGGTGTCGGCGTTAAGCAAACTTTGTGCTACCTCAAAGCTTTGTGGTCTTGACACCCCAAATCAGTCAAGTGGAAGTTTACTTACCAAAAGGACAAAAATACATCGTGGTGTAGAATGGATACTTCTGGGCCCTCGTTGACCTGACGCGGGATCAGTGATCATCTCAGGAACGCAGGGATAGGAGGAGAGAATGTGCTGAGTTGTCATATCAAGAGGATTGAAGGTGGCTGTCATCTTGCCAAGTAGCAATGCATATAGTGAGACGAACAACTGGCTGCAAATCAACCAAACAAGTTAAGGTAAGTCCAAGTACAGAACAGGTATGTTTGGAACTGTTACAACTAGTTGTTGCCATAGAATTGGTGAGGAAATGGAACAATCCCATTATCCAAACATTATTTTGGAAATACTGATACTGAATAGGTCATTGAACTCCTCCCCTTTCTTCCTCTTCACTTATTGGCCTTTAATTTAGCAGATTTGATCACCCCATTGATTGTGTAAGTACACAATTCCTAATCAGAAAAACAGGACAAAAAGTTCAAGGTAAATCATAATTGATCATTGTGGTGCATCATTTTAAATAGATGTCTTTTAGAATGCCAAAGGTGACAAAATATGAGCTAATTACACCAATATACACACATGCACAAATTATTAGTTAATAACTGGCTAATAATTAGGGCTCTTGTAATTGTTTATGATTAACAATTGAGAATTTCAATACATTATACATTTGAAAACAATATTTATAAAACTTTTAAAAATCATAAAGGGAATATAAGTAAAATCCATGAAATCTGAAATGGCCGATTTTATCATTTACAATAGTAAAATAAGGATAGATATACCTAAATGTCTAATAGGAAATGATTAAAGAAATATATATGTACAATTTTATAAACATGCCATAATGCCATGTGTAATACATTACCATGTAACCATTAAATAGTTTCATAGAAAAGAATGACAAAAATGATTGTATGTTTTCAAAGGGATGTATAAAATTATCTATAATAATAAAAATGTAATATGCTAGTTAGACTAGACAGCCAGACGACCTTCCAGACAAAGCCACGGCTATGAGGGCAAGCCCCTTGTACAAATTTTGTGCATCAGGCTCTAGTGTATACATAAAACTTAAGAATTAAATTACTTTCTATATTTTATATTTAAAAATTGTAATAGCTGCCGAAACTGTTTTGGCTCAGTGGTAGAGCTTCGGTCTGCAGACTGAAAGGTCCCAGGTTCGATTCCGGTCAGGGGAATGTACGTTGGTTGCGGGCACATCCCGGTAGGGGGTGTGCAGGAGGCGGCTGGTCGGTGTTTCTTATCGACGTTTCTGGCTCTCTGTCTCTCTCCCTTCCTCTCTGTAAAAAATCAATATATATAAATTGTAATAGCTGAATAGTGATCCTTTAAAATATATGGGGAAATTGAATCATTTTCAAAATCACTTGGGGGGAGAGGTAAGAACTTAGGACAGATGGGACAAATAGAAAGCAAATAATAATATGGTAGATTTAGACAAAAAAAACAACAAAATAGTAATCAAATGCCATCCTAAAGATAAAAGTCCAGACCAAACTTGCTTCACCGGTGAATTCTAGTAAACATTAAAAGATTTACCTATCCAAATCAAACTCTTCCAAAAATTTGAAGAGGAAAAATGCTTTCTTACTCATTTTATGAGGCCAACATTACCCTGTTACCAAAACCAAACCAAGACATCTCTCTCTCTCTCTCTCTCTCACACACACACACACACACAAACACACACACACACACACAAAAAAAAAATTACACCTCTTAACATAGATTTGCTAATATTTTGTTGAGGATTTTGGCATCTAATAAAAGAATATGATATTTGCAGAAAAACAGACCAATAGAGCAGAACTGAGATAGCAGAAATGAACTCATACTTATGGGCAACTAATTTATAACAAAGGAGCCAAAAATATACAATGGAGAAAGGAAAGTCTCTTTAATAAGTAGTGCTGGAAAAACTGTCACTAGACTGCTATCTTACACCATACACAAAAATTAACTAAAATTTTATTATTAAAGACTTGAATGTAAGACCTCAAATAATAAAACATATAGAAGAAAACATAGGCACTGAATTAACGGACACTGCTCTCGAAGATGTTTTTACGAACTTGATTCAAACAGCAAGGGAAGCAAAAGCAAAAACAATAAAAAAACAAAAAACTTTAAGAAGCTTCTGCATAGCAAAAGAAACCATCCACACTCTAAAAGGCAACCAACCAAATGGGGTAAGTTATTTGCAAATGATATTTTGCAAATATCATTTGCAAAATATCATTTGCAAATAACTTGGCTATTAGTTGCCCATAAGCAACTAATAGCCAAAATATATAAAGAACTTATACAACTCAGTTAAAAAAAATATATAATTTAAAAATGGGCAAGGGACCTAGGTAGACATTTTTCCAAGGGAGACATACAGATGGCTAATGGACATATGAATATGTGTTCAACATCACTAATTATTGAGAAAATGCACATCAAAACCACACCTATTAGGATGGCTATCATCAAAAGGATAAATAATAAATGGTGGTACTGTAAATTGATGCAGTCACTGATGTGAAATAACATCTCACAGGAAGAGACTAAATTTCCCAGTCAGTGTTATCTACACTAAGAGTAAGATGCAAATTGACCATACCTTCGTGACGCCCACTAGCCAATCAGGAGTATGCAAATTAACCCAAAGATGGCAGGTTAATTTGCATACACTGGCACTGAGCAGCCAGAGGCAGGGCCTCTAGGGAGTGTGGGAAGGCAGAAAGGTGGCTCTGGCCAGAGCAAAGGCGGTGCTGGCAGCCAGGGGAAGCAAGACCCATTCTAGCGTGAATCTTCGTGCATCGGGCCTCTAGTTTGATAATAAAAGTCTCATGACTGAATGTCATCTTGATACAACAGACCTACACTGCAGTGATCCATTCACTCCTGTTGAGAGGAGACGTTGAGAATATGCCAAACACATTTCCTTTGGTGGTAACCTAATTACCTTTTGCCTCTCAGTTGAGAACAATCCAAAGAATTTGGGATTTAAAAATAATTCCAAACGTTTTCTTTAACATTATCAATGCTGCGGTATATTCTTAGAATACTGAAGGGTTGAAGGCTATGTATTTTTGTTCACTTTAATTCATTTATATAGTATTATGTAATATTTTAATATTCAGTGTTCATCAAAGTGTTTTAGATATGATACTCTTTTTCAAGGGAAGTGGGGTTGTTTTCTACAATAACCATACAGAATAAAAAGTGTACTGTGCTTGAGAAAAACAAACAAACATCATGGAGATTCCTTTTAAAAATTAGATAAACTACATGATCTAGCAATTCCTCTTCTAGGTATTTACTTCCAAATATAAAAACACTAATTTATGAAGAAATATATACCCCTATGTTCTTTGTAGCATTGTTTACAATATTACAAACATACACACACAATGGAACACTAATCAGCCATAAAAAAAAAAAAATTGCATTGCGACAACCTGGATGGGCCTTGAGAATATTATGCTAAATGAAATAAGTCAGAAAGGGACAAAAAAACTATTTCATTCATATGTAGAATATAAAACGAGAGTAATAAACCATCTAACCAAACCAACAAAAGCAAACTCATAGATACACACAGAATGGTGGTTACCAGAGGAAGAGTGATATTTGAGGAAATGGGGGTAAATATTAGTATATGGTAATGGAAGGAAATTAGACTTTTTAAGCAAGCAATATAGTATACACTACAGATATCGGATTATAATGTTGTACACCTGAAATTTATGTAGAAAAGATGAAGAGCAATTTATAATAGGTATTAGAATAGGAACATAACACTTCAGAAGTTGCTAGCATTAATATAACAAAGGTTTATATTCACAATATATACGAAAAAGGCACTTCTAGGCTTGACAGTCATGTCACCAAAAAAAAAGTATTGATAATAAAGAAGTAGAGAGAACAGAATCATTTTGGTTTCATCAAAATTTAACAACAAATATCTCAGCTCTAGGTCTAACAGTGGGCTGGATCCTAAACATTGACATTGACAAAATCAACTGACCCTAGCTGTTTTTTTTTAAAAAAAATATTTTCTATTAACTTTTATTCTTATCCTATAATGACTTTCCCAACCTCTCAGAATGGTAAGAAGTCTGTAGCCTCCCTAATATTTTATTCCAATGATAGTTACCATTAGCTGCACATCCTTTCACATCTCAAGTTTAATATCTGTAAGGTGAATGTTCTACACAGTTCTGTTTTTCCTTCATTCACAGTAGTGATGCATAATAGATGCTTACCATCCCAAGTACGGCATTCCCTACTAGGAACTGGAAATAAAAGAGTTTAATGGACTTGTGACTTTTACTCTGGATTAGACAATTAGTCTCGGGTTTTAAGTGCACGTAGGTTAGAAAGATACCATCCAAAATGTATAAGGAACCCACAAAACTAACATCAAATAGCAAACAATCCAATTAAAAATGAGCGGAGGACCTGACTAGACTTTTTTTTCCAAAAAGAATAAAAAATAAAAAGATGCTCAACAGCACTAGTCATTGGGGAAATGCAAATTGTAAAACAATGAGGTATCACCTCACAACTGTCAGAATGGGTATTATAAAAAATAAAAAAAGTGTTGGGGAGGATATGGAGGAAAGAAAAGTTTTGTGCACTCGGTGGGAATGTAAATTAGTGCAGGTACTATGGAGATTATCCTGAAAAAATTAAAATTAGAACAACAGTATGACCTAGGTATTTATTCAAAAAAGACATATGCACCCCTATGTTCATTGCAGCGTTATTTACAGTAGCCAAGATATGGAAGCAACACAGGTGTCCATGGGTAGAGGAATGGGTAAAGCAATGTGGTACATACTATTATTCAGCCATAAAAAAGAATGAAATCTTGCAATGTGTGACAGCAAGGATGCACCTATAGAGTATTACATTAAATAAAATATGTCATATATAGAAAGACAAATAGCATATGATTTCACTTACATGTGGAATCCAAAAAACAAAAAGAATCAAACTCATAGATGCAGTGTACAAACTGATTCCTGTCAGAGGGAACAGAGGTGGGAGATTGAACAGAAAAGAGGAAGGTGATTAGTAAGTTCAAACTTCCAACTTGAATCACAGGGATGAAATGGACAACATAGAAAACAGTCAATAATATATTAACTGCATACGATGACAGATGGTTACTAGACTTACTGCTGTGATCACTTTGTAATGGATATAAATGTTGAAACACTATGTTGTACACTTGAAACTAATATACTGTGTGTCAACTATAATTAAAAATAATTTCTTTTAAAAATAGGGCAAAACAAGTTACAAAATAAAAAACAAAATCACTCAGGTTATTGGCTCTAAAGAGCACATTGTAGTTGTTTCAAAAATTGCAGAGACATTGACAATACATATTTTCTGAGTAGGTTCCAAGACATTGTTTGGCTAAGGATTCAGAAGTGAGTTAAATACAGCACTTACGTTGAATACAGGAATGTTTTACCTAATAAGGGCACTAAGATAATTAATAGAGGGCAAATGTGTGGGACAAGGTACAAATAGAACAGAACATGGTACAGAAGATATGTAAGGTTTATCTTGTCATACCAAACATCAAACTCCGAGATATAAATTTCTGAACTGAAAATGGCTATCTTGTGCACAAATGCCTTCTATCCCAGCATTACCGTGAGCCTTGAAGAATGGACAGCATTTCAATTGATAAGATCTGTGCAGAGGGACTTCTAGTGGAAGAAGTGAGTTGAAGGCATTTGAAGGCAGGAGTGTGGCATTGGTCCTTGTGGCCAGAAGAGCCGTGGGCATGAAGCCGGGTACAAGACATCTCTCTGCTGCCTTCCATCCCACTCTCACTTCCTCACAGGGCTCTCATCTCCCTTCCAGGCTCCCACTGCATCTCCAACAGGCCGGGTTGGCCCCAGGGTATTCTCCAGCTTGCATCCAGATGGTCCTTTATAAATTGTCCTTTTTTGCTCCTGGGTTTCAGGAATGGAGCTCAGCTCCAAATAATATTTCTTGGGACTTTTCTCATTAAGCTCTCCCTCTCTCTAACCATATCACTGGAACATATGTAGCATAAAAGGTTTCTGCAAGATGAATTTTCTGTAAGTTTCCAGAATGTCTCCTTAGAGCACATGTGTCAAACACAAGGCCCGCGGGCCAAATCCGTCCCACCAGGCCTTGCAATGTGGCCCTCACCGCGCTGTCATCACTGCACTCCGCTGCGTTTCCATCACAATGACAGTTTATGACTGTTCAGTAAACCATTCGGCTCGCAATTTAGGCTGGATTTTAGATTTTGGCCCCTTCTCTGATTGAGTTTGACACCCCTACCTTAGAGAAATCAAATAAATTGAAGGAAATAATAAATTATGGTTTTATAAAAAAAAAACAAAACAAAAAAACATTATAGTTAGCAGTGCACCTGTGAAAGATAGCAGGTTCTTATGTTAAGATAAGGTCTGTCATAAATCTAGGAGCCTTTGACCTGTGAATACTCCTCTGGGGTGGACCCACAGTCTACCTAGTCCTTGTGATTCAATTCAATGTCAGCTCCATTTTTCATGTATTGAAAGGGTTTTTGTTTAACCTTCCAGGATATCTTCCTACTTATCCTCAGAAGATAGCCAGGGACCCAATAGCCCCCGTCCCAGCCAGGAAGACCCCTTGCGTACACCAATGCCTGTCTTCACAGACGCAGACCCATAACCTGCAAATCCAGTTCTGTAGTAAATAAAGATTATTTGGCAATGGGGCTGCACATGGGGTGCTTCAGAGCCCACTTCTGTCAGGGCAGACGAAGAAAAGAGGCTTTATTATTATAGCAGGAGCAAGTACACAGGCTTTCTCTGCCAGCAAAAGCAGCACACAATATACTTAACATGCCTGTTGGAGCTCGACCATAAATCACGCTGTCAGTTGTGAACAGTACAGAAAGGGCCTTCCCTCATCACAATTACTGAAGTTAAAGAGCACACACGGGCAACTCATCATTGTGAAGATGAACTCAGTCATTGGGTCTTCCATATTTCTTTTTTTTTTTTTTTTTTTTTTACAGAGAGTAAGGGAGAGGGATAGAGAGCTAGAAACATCAATGAGAGGAAACATCGACCAGCTGCCTCTTACACCCCCCCCTACCGGGGATGTGCCCGCAACCAATGTACATGCCCTTGACCAGAATCGAACCTGGGACCTTTCAGTCCACAAACCGACGCTCTACCACTGAGCCAAACTGGTTTCAGCTTCATATTTCTTGTGATACTTTTTGTCAGTGGGGAGAATGGATGTAGACATGTCCCTACAGTCTTCAGTTGATATTTTTTGGATAAAAGAGGGTATAGAAAATCAGATAAGACACTGAATAAATAGAAGCAGGGCTTCTGAATACAAAGAAGATCTATCAGATTGTTCTTGGTGGCCATGAGTAAAACTAGGAGCTCAGGTGCAGCAATCGAAGGAAGGATTTTTTTATAAGTACGATTTCTCCAAAGAAGGATGGTATTATATTCCAGCAGAAGGTGAACAGCCACTTGGCCACAGATGTTAGATGAGAGGCTGAAGTAAGAATGGATAGCCTAGATGTTCTAATAAATCAACTTCCCTCAGAATACAAGTTAAATCACAGCCCATGTGAAAGAGTTCATTGCTATACGGTCAGGGAAATATGCCCATCTTGTCCATGGCCCCAAACAGGTTCAAAGCTCCCTCATGTAACCACCAGGCACGGTAATACAACTCAACAGCTCTGAGACTTCCGAGTGTGAGGTCTCTGGGAGAACAGGGCATTCTTCTCCCGCAGACCTGAAGGGACATGAGATCAAGGAAAGAAGACAGGCTTAGGTTTTTGCTGTGGTGGGCTGGTGAGCTCAGTGAGAGTTATCACGTGGCAGGGGCTTTATGGCTTGAATGCCCTGCTGGCACCAAAGGAAGAAGCAACCAGGATTTTTACCTGCTTGTCCAGATGTGAGGCACAAGGGAAAGAGGAATAGTGAGGCTTAAAAGCTTTCACAGGTCAGATATTAAAAAATGGAGTCAAATTTCTCATCACAGCTCATTATATTGGAATAGTAGATGCATGCTACCTGTGCTTTGGTTAGCTCTCATTTGAACCACGCCCTGGTTTTGGAGAATCCACTATCATATGAATCTTGTACAGAAGTAGGGATTTGCCTTCTGCCCCCAGGAGTAAAACAAACAAACAAAACAAACAAACAAACAAACAAACAAACAAAAAACAGACACTGGTAGATTGGTAATCTAAGTCAAGCAGGAGGTGATGGTTAATGTCCAGAGCTGAGAGGAACAGAAATACCAGTAGAGGCCATGGTGACCTAACCAAACCTTTTTTCTGATGTGATTTGGCTACAGTCCCGGCAACCTGCCTCCCTAATTCTTTCCTATTTGTAAGTTTGGTTCTCTGGGCTTTCCATCTATTTATGAGCCAGATAACATCTCCCCACAAATTCTTTACTGCTTGAGCTCTCCAAAGTCAATTTTTGCTGTTTGCAATGGAGAATCGATTTGTTGATTAGTCACACACATTCATTCTCACATACACACATTCACTCACACATACATGTACACACACACTTAGTAGAGTTAATACAGTTACAGAGTAAAAGGAAGGGCAGGTCAAAAATAAATAAATAGCCTACCATTTAAAAAATAAAATATTTTTAACTGTCTTTTCAACAAGTCTCCAGTGTGTGGTTCAGTAATTGGAGTGGCTATATCTGAGAGATATTTTCTAAAAAGGAAATATGGAAATGGAAAATTATAAGCCCCAATTTTATATTCAGCAATTAAAAATAAACAATTTGCATTGAAACTGTTGACACAAGTCAAAATTGTAGTTAGTGAGAAATCTATAAGAAGATGGATAACACAAGTACGGCTGAGAAAGCAAAGCAATGAGTGTAATATCCTGATAAAAGCACATATAAATATTACCACCTATATCTTCACAATGTAAGATTGAGTTAATAGGCAGCTGTTTAAGAATGACCAGAGCCTCTTCTGTGACATTCCGATGTTTAAGTACATGTTTTATTGTTATTTCCTATAGGATATAATCCTTAACCTTGAGGCTACAATTACTGCAAAAATGCTTTATACATATATTTGTTATTGGATATTGTATTTACTCTCTATGTTGTTAGAGGAAATTGCATTTGTTAGAATATGTTTGTTGGAGCAAATTGAATTCAGTCATCTAAGTTGTAATGTGAACCATCAGTTCTGTGATGGTTTTCTCATTATAAATGATTGTGCTAATGTATGTTCTATTAATACATTCATATAAATGTCTTGTAGTTGCTCTCCAGTCAGAAAGCATTATGACCCTTATCTCAGCTTTATTCTTGCATTGCAGTTTCAAAAAACTGCTTCTGTAATTCTAAAAGACTTTTGTAACAAAGGCAATGAAAAACTTCTTAGAAGAAAATAGAAGTCATGCTCTCTAATTATAAAGAGTGAAAAGTTAAACTTGGCCATGCATATGATTATGGTAGAATTATCTGTAACTGGATATTAATACTTCTGAAACTTATATATGTCTATTATTCTAGAAAAAAAAAAGAGTAAAATTCACTTTGGGGGCAGATGGTTGTTGAACTGATACTTGACTGGGCTTTCAGGCTATCAAATGGAAAGTCAAACTACTATTCCAAATGCATGATGACTGGAATCTCATCAACAGTTGTTTCCTTTCGGAGGAGAGTGGTTTTCTCTGTGAAGTATTGTGTTGCCCGACAACTGCCTACTGGCTATAACATCAACTGTTTGGGGTTTTTGTTTTTTGTGAATTTTTGTTGTTTTTTGTTGTTGTTGTTGTTGTTGTTGTTGTTGGGGAGGGGGGGGTTCCCTTTGAAACTGATTACTTGCTCACCAAGCCTACTTCCTTTTCTTCCTGGGCATATACTTAAGACTAAATCTCCCAGGCTGAGTTCTAGCCAATGGAAGGTGAAAGTCATATTCCGGGACTGGTGCATAAAAGAACTCCTCAATCTGAGCCCCCGTGTTCCCTCCCTTTCCGCTGGCCCAGTGCAGATGAGCACTGTATCCTTGGAAGCCACCTGGGATGAAGATGGCAGAGTCTCAAGGTAGAAAAGTCTGGGTCCCCGAGTCAGTGCTCAAGGAAGAGCTCAGCAGTCAAACTCCACTTTGAATTTTGTGTCAGTGGAAATCCATGTCAGCCACAGCGGAGTCCATACACATTTCTGGCTCAGCTTGTCAGGTAGACTGGTCCCTGCAATGTAGTGTATGGTAGAGACTGGAGAGAAGCCCATTGAAGTAATGTGTGGAGGAGCGTGTTTTGGTATTGTAGGTGCAGTGATATGTAGTATCCATTAAAAAGTGGTCTTTTAAATATTAACAACTGGTCTTAGGTATATTTTGGTGAAATAAGAAAAGGAACTTTTTACACTCTGTGTCAGCATTTGGGGGAGTTGGTAGAAGGAACCTTCAAGACAGTGGTTTCAGTCCAGAGAAGAGATTGTTGGAGATAAAAATATATTTGTGAAAAGTGTTAGAATTCCTTGGCAAATGCTTGTAAATTCATAGGGATGGAAATGTAACAAAAACTGCAGCCTCATGACTAGTTTCTTCATGACTTTCATAATTAAAAGGAGAGTGTCCCCTGAAGGCTGGGGAAATTAGGATCCCTGAGCTATATAGTTGTACACATGGGACAAAATAACATTTCATTTCAAAGTATGCACTGCCATGCTGATTTAGCCTGACACACCGTATCTTCAGACACCTGACCACTTGGCAAATCAGCAAAGGGGCATCTTTGCAGTACAGAGCACCCGCCCCCCCCCCCCCCCCCCCCCCCCCCCCTGCGCACGCGCGCGCACGCGCGCGCGCACACACACACACACACACACACACACACACACACACGCCACATTCTAAGTAGTCTCTCAGTTCAAAAGTCATTAACATGGCATGAATCAGAAGTGATTTGCTCAGCAATACCCACAGGAAACATTATTTTCTTTTTAATCCAGATGAACTAATGAATCCTCTTAGCTGCAGAGGTGGAAGTGCATAGAGTACGTATAAGGAGAAAGGAAGAAGTCCTACAGGAATGTGTCTTGCCTAACACCCCTTTTCTGTATAAATAGACGGGATTGAGCAGAACAGTAGAGAATATAGCAAAAGATTAAGTGCTTCTAGAGTGGGGAGATTGGTGGCCTGGTGAAATGTTTTGAGTTTTGCAGGGTTTGTTCTTATATTTTTTTAAGAGCTGAAGTTGGCAAATATTTCCCACACCCCTAGTAATGACAGAGGTCAGTGAAGATGATGACAGGCAAATCCTGGCATCAGAGAAGCCTGAAATCACTATCTTGTATCTCTCTCCAGTTAACGGAGGACCTGGGAGCACAGAACACTGTTGAAAGAGAGCCTGAGGATGCCTTGGCTGGGCCAGGGAGGAAGACTCCACAGCAGAAAGCACGAGCAGCCTGCCCACGCTGGAGCTTGAAAGGGTACAGGGATGCAGATTACTCAACTTCAGAAGGTTGAGTCCATTCTGAAAGAACATCTGCAACCCATCCAGTCACTAATCTGAAGCAAACTATGGGCATCCATAGGGACAAAACACAGGCTGGCCCAGGATATCATCAATGACAGGAGAGAGAAACCCACAAGGTAGTCCATCCCTCTCAGCATCATCACTGAGCTGTTCAAAGACATACATGAATCTGGATGGGGGTTAGAGGAGACTCTAGGGAGAAAATATGGTGGGGAAGACTGATTAGAAATATATCATACACTAGAAATAACTGAATTATTGCTGAATTACCTTAAAAAATACACCTGCAAGTGATGGAATTATCTATACAATTAATAGAAATGGGAATTGGCCAGGTGCAGGGGTTTTTTTGGGGGTTTTTTTGTTGTTGTTGTTTTTTTTTTTTTGGAATGCTGGCTTTGTACTGCAAGGGCCAAATCTCCTGTTTAAAGATGGAGAGAAGTGATTAAAATAACAAAAGGGTGATATAATTATAAAATTTTCTTGAGGGAATTTTCTAGAATTTTAAGTTAAAAGCCATATTATAAGTGAGGTGTGTCTTGTGCATAAGGATCAGAGTGAAGGTACACAGAAGGAATGGCAGGGAGAAGATAGATATCTCAAACTCAGGCATCTAAAGGAGTGGGCAAAGTCAACTTTGTAATCACCTCCTTCCCTTTCACTCTTTTCCTCCCTTTCTATTTCCCAGTAAAAGAGACCAGCTCACCACCTGCATTACAATAAATCAGCCTACATGATCTCTCTTCTCTCTTGCCTTCTGCTAGATGACTTTCAACCTGTCAGATCCTCACAATCTTCTTTATGGTTTCATGCTTAAGAACACTATTGGCAATCTCATTCATCCCCCTATTTATTTTAGCAAAACCATAGAGCTCCACTTCACACACACCAATCCTCAGCACATGTGGGCCTTACTGTGCAATCCTGAGCTGTTGCCCCTGGGGGGATGGGGGGGCGAGTGTCAACTGAGTGTCCAGAGAAGCAATGAAAATTCTCAGGCTTCCCCTCCCAAAATTTGGGAATCATCTCTGAGAAACTGCCTGGCAGTGCTGGGGTAGGGTGGAAAGCGGCTCCCTCCCTTAAGGCTCTTCACCCAAAGAAGTGACAAGGAAATAGAGAGGCAGTGTCAGTTCTGAAAAGAAATATTTAACAGCATAGTAGACAAGAGGAGGCTCTGCCCAAGATTGTTCTCAACAACAATCCTTTTGTCCCTTTAAAGCTCATGAGATGTCACCATGAGGTTTATCTTGAGTCTCCTATTCATTTTCTACTCAGAATTATTTTTTTGTTGGATATCTTAAAATATGTAGCATATTAATAGGTTACGCCTTAATATCTTAAAATGCTGAGATGCCTAAAATCAACTGGAAACCTGAATGGAGGAGCGGGCACAGAGCAAGTGTACAGTTTTCCTTAGTTCCACTGAGAATCTCAAGAATCCATATTTATTTGGCTCCAGAATCCATAGTTCCCCAGAACTCCAATTAACTTCTTATGGAAATCTAGGGCTTCGAGGCATATAGCTTTGAAAGTATTGATAAATACCAAACTCCCAAGGGAAAGAATAAATCCAAAAGCTTGATTGCAGCATTTCCCAAAGCATGTGAACTCTTCGAACTTTATTCATGCATAGTATTTCTCTGCAAAATCATTCCATGCTTAAACAGGTTTGGGAAAATCTGTTCTTGCTGGAAGTTATTTAGTTTTTTTGTCCACCTAAATTCCTATGGTTTTGCTCTATATCATTTTATCTTATCGCCTTGTGTTTGCAATGTAATAACTTGTGTTTCTGCTAGCTGCAGAAACGGTTATACTAAGGAGTTGTCCCTGTAGCTCCACACCCTTAATGATAGATACCTTGGACACAGAAGATGCTCAAAAAGCGGTTGTTGAATAAAAGAACAAAGGATATGGGAGACTCAGCTGAGGACAGAATGCAGTCCTGGGCGGAAGAGTGGTCTTAGCCCTGTATCTGCCCTGAAGATAGACTCAGAGTGGTCAGCAGAGATGTGCCATCTATGACTATGCCTAAACCTCTAAGGCGGCACAACTCCGTCAGTGTGCATTTCTGCATATTCCTGGGGAAAAGAGCAAAAACTCTTTGCCTGAGATTAAATGATCTCCAGGGGCTAAAACCAACCTTCTGAGATGTTGTCCAAGGCTGGTCCGCCATGCAGGGGTTTTGCCTTGAGGACTTAAGGCAATATCTCCTCTTGGAGATAACTGATCCCTAAATCAGATAGTGTATGTTACCAGAAGGATGTTACATAGTATGTGTAGCAAAGAAGTGCCCCGGGCCTTTGATGGCTTCCATGGTGGTTTCCCATAGGAAGCTACAGAAGCTGGCATCATCCTTGGGCTAAAAGCTCTTCTACTTAACATGAGAAACTTCTAAAAGTAAAATTGATTGCCTTCCCTCAGTATAATTTTGTCATTCCGTAGTTCAAATACAGCTATGATAGAAGTAAAGAACAGTTCATCTGGTTGTGATTACTTTGCCTAGGAGCCAAAGTTATCCCAATGTGCCTATTTCTGGTATTTCTAGATATAAAGTTGTAAAGGGAAGAAAAGGAAAGGAATTTATCAAGTCTTTCATAAATGCATTCATTTGTTCATTCAGCAACAGCTATTTTCTACTACGTCTCAAGAATTGCTGAGCTGACTCCCTTAGTATAAACCTGGCTGACTCACGCAATTCTTGGACACAACAAGGTGCTTCAATTTCACCTCTGGTGGTTATAGAGGTTAATGGCAACCACTTTCTCTGCTCTTCCTATTTATTAACTTTCTATTTTTATTCCCACTTTGACTCTGTCCCTAAACTTCTACCTAATTGGGTTACATATCAGTAGGCTTCTTCAGAAAAACAGAACCAAGAGAAGTTGAATAAGACTCATTGCAAGGAATTGACTCATAACTGTGGGGCTGACAAGTCTATAGTCTGACTAGAAGGCTGGCAACTCAGGCAAGATTTAATGTCGTCTTGATGTCTAAATTGGTAGCTCAGTCCAGGAGATTAGAAAGTCAGGCTGGAGTAGATGTTGCACAATCTTGAGAAGAAAGTTGTAGGACAGTCTGTCCAGCAAGCTGGAGACTTGGACAGATGTCTATGTTACTTTCTTGAAGCAGAATTACTTCTCCAGGAAATCAGATTCTGTTCTTAAGGCTTTTAACTCCCACAGACATACTCAACCTTGACTTTAAATTCAATTAATTACAGATGATTATCTCTAAAGTCAACTGATTACAGATATTAGCCACAACTATAAAACATGTTCATAGCATTTTGACTAGTATCTGAGAAAACAACTGGGCATCATTACCTTATCAAGTTGTCATAAAAGTTAACAATCACAGTTTAATATCCTGGATTTTGTCTTTTCTTCCCGAGGTGATAATGAGGGATGTAACTTTCAGGTTCCACATCTTTGACCACCTACCTTCCTGAGGAATAGAATGATTTCAGGAAAAGAAATGGCATGAAAGCATTCTGATGGCAATCCATTTGCTCACTTATCTGGACAGGAGGAGAGAGAAAGTGGGTAACCAGGATGAGGAATAGACTGAGAAGAACTTTCAACGTCATAATTAGCAAGTGTCATAATTAGCAAGTTGCCTACTTTATAGGCAACAAAAAGGCAAAAATGTCACACAAAACAAGATAGATGGGGAAGGCTCTCAGATGCAAGGTTTGAGAAAATGTAGGGTGAGGAAAGAGACAGCTTTGCCAGGAACTGGCCATCTGGTTTTCTGGTTAAACTTCATCATGGCATTATAATAATCAGAAACTAGCATCACCATCTCACAGGAGCCTGTTCTCCTTCACCCGGAGACCAGAGGCAGCTCACCCAATTTGTAGCTTGTCATCTGTTGGGATTTGCAGCTTCACCTGATCCACAGACTCATTAACTTTATGTGCAAACGCCTTGGGATTTTTATGGCTGGGTAATCTTTGTGACTGCCTAGGAGGTGAGCTTGAGTTTGTGAGTTGCCCCTGATTTGACCACCCCCTATGACACTAGGTTATTAACTCAGTTTGTCAAAAGAAAGGTAACTTTTCCCTTTCAATTAACAAAAAAAAAAAAAAAAAAAAAAAAAATAGAGGGGGTGGTGGCAGCTTCATTCACTATTCGACTTGGTGCTGATGTAGCTTAGACAAATTAATTCTAATTTTCAAGGATATATGTGGTTATGTAACTCAAGCAAATATAACAACTTTTCCCAGAGAGAACTAATGCCTGGAGGCTAGAATCAAGGCTAATGTCAAGTGAGGTTTTCTGTTACCTAAGGAGTCTTCACAGCACATTTCTGATAAATCAGGAACTGACCTTGGAGTCCAAAGGAAGAGGAAGGAGGTCACTCTTATCTAACCTGTTCCCTTGGATGAGGCACCTTGTTCATAAGCTTTTAAACTGAGGAAGGAAGAGGTTTAGTCACTGAGATTCTTCAAGCCCTTATTATAATTTTTTTAATTTCTCCAAAAAAAACCTAAAAGTGGAGGGATTGTCATTCTGCTCCCACTCAACACAGAACCAATCAATCTTCATTTCTAACCTCTCTTCTCTCTCCCCACCTCGGTACTTTTGGAATAAATAAAGATAAGTATTTCTGAATCTACAATACACTCTGTGTGGTCACCACAATATTTGTAGTACATTATTCAACTGGAGATCCTGTATCTTTGTATGTTTAAACAGGATTCCAGAGGATAGGTGAAAGGATCAAGTCTCTCAGTAGCTCTTGTGAGAGCAAAGTTTACTTATTTCCATTCAATTTCCCCACCCTTCAAAGGGCAAGAATTTAAGAAAAGAGGAAGCAACTAATCTAAATATCAATGCCCTTCAATTCCTCAAGCAATATGCGGGGTGCTAAAACTAGTTTAACTAGATGAAGAGGAAGCAGTGAGAGACCAAGATTGTATGTAATTCTTAGAATAGGTCCTAAAAGGGGGACATTCTTTTATGTGCTTAATTTCCTACTAAATTATAGCACAGGGCCCTTCCTACCCTCCCATCTCCACTTCTTGTAATCATAGAACTCTGATCCCACCTTCTTTTATGGGACTGTATATTTAAAAAAAAAATTCTATTGATTTTTACAGAGAGGAAGGGAAAGTTAGAAATATCTATCAGCTGCCTCCTGCAACCCCCATCCCTTCCTTCTCTCCCCGCCCACTTCCTCCCCCCTCTCTGGGATGTGCCTGCAACCAATATATGTGCCCTTGATCTGTAACTCGGGGCCTTTCCGTTTGCAGGCTGACACTCTATCCACTAAGACAAATCGATTTGGGCTATGGGACAGTCTTACAAGTGACTTCCTGAATGCAGAGTTGCCCACAGGGCATAATAAACATTAAAAAAGTACCATTCAACTCAGCATTTTCAAAGCTTCAGTTGGTCCTTGTTATATTTTGAGCTTAGGGAAAACTTAGAAATTCCAATCCTACTATCTGAAAGATGATTTTAATGAGCCAATCAGATACAAACAGGTTTCTTTTCTAAAAAATGTCTTCTCATTATAATAGTCTCCTGAACAATCTGTTTCTATCAGGTATCTCTCTGAGTTTATTATTTTCCCAGAAGGCAGTGTTAGTATATGAAACCATCTTTCCATAAATTACAGTTTATAGAAATGCAGCTTCCCTGGAAATAACTGTATTAAATCGTTACACTAAGAATGGTCAACAGATCACACCTATGGGTATTCACTCCCTTGTGTAATACCTCCCACATGGACTCCGGGCTTGGCCATGTGACTGGCTACAGTCACTGGGCAACAGCAAATACGATGTTTCATGAGGGCTAGCTCTTTGGGGCTTAACCTCTTGAAGCACCAATGTTACATGTGATGAAACTCAGTCTAGATTTTTTAAGGATGAAAGATATAAGAAGAAAAAGCCCAACATTAAACTGCTTCCTCAGAAAAGCAGATGCCAAGACGGGGTCAGATGTGCAAGACATTTAATGGGGAGAATAACCAGGAGGAAATGGGGGGCAGGGTAGGTGGGCAGGTCTGGAAGAGAGGGGCTAGGGAAGGATGTAGGATATGCTGCATGAGACTCTAGGGAAGTCCTCTGTTTTAAGGAGTCCTGGAGCCGAAGTTGCCCGCCTCACAGAAATGGGTCTGCCTTCCTGTGCCTGCCACGCTCTCTCCTTGGCCTGTGGACCTTGGCCTGTGGAAAGTGTGGCCTCCACACTGACAAGAGCATAGACACAGCCAGAAATTCAAGCTGGGGGTCAATTACTCTTCCCCAGACAAGAGATTCGAGTGGCCTATTTTCATGGTCACCTTAGCTACCAACAGTTCTAAAATCCTCAGTTCCCATCAACAGAGAGACTGACAGTTTCCCCTTAATTTTGTGGATCTAAATTGCCCAGCTGGGATTAGTGCCAAAACCTGTCCTAGTCAGCTATGTTCAGAGACACATATGTGGTCACAGAGACATAGAACAAAGTCTACTCCAACTGAGAGTAGTACTGGGGACACCATTTTGAGTGAGGCAGTCACCAATGCTGACAGGAAGAACAAATAAACGCAGCCAGAGGACTTCCGTCCACAGCACCTGTTTTATGAGCTCAGCTTTGGAAAGATGGTCCCTTTAGCCTATGAGCTTCCATCTGGGACAAAGATCCTAGAAGCCTCCCTAAGCCCCAATTAAGGATAAACTATTCCTTCTCCTTTAAGGGCATAGTGTGCTCCCCTTATTACACTGTGCTTTATATGAAGGTTAAATGAGTTAAGATATTTAAGGAACTTAGAGCAGGGCTGGGCCTAGGGAAAGTAGGTGTTCAAGAAGTGTGAGCTGCAGATACCATAACTATTATTACATTTGGTGGGATGCCTATCTGTCTCGTTCACTAGCTTATGTGTTCCTTACAATTAGGAACTGTTTCCTGGATATTTTAACACAGAGAAGAGCAAATCAGTCTCCCAATGAATGCCTGACAAATTGAATCTCCTTTCAAGATTGCTCTGAGGATAAAGCATTGGAGAGCCCCGCACTTCAACAGCATGTGAGCTTTTGTTCAGCAGGCAGACCTTGATTAGCCATGGGCACGGTCTCCATTTCTTGGATTAGCCTCAGCACACGTTTAATCCCTTGTCACCAGAATGCTTCTGGGACTCTACCCTGAACTGGGATCAGTTGGGAAAGGAAAAGCGATTCCAGTAATTACCTACGCAGAACATGATCAAAAAGGTTAATTTTTTACTCCCCAAAGCACACAATGCAGATAGAAATGATCTTCAGATTCTTCACCCTTTTCTCTCCTTGCATTAGTATGAATAATTGAAGGTTTCCTATAAAAATCACAATTATTTTTTAATTAAGGTAAATGCTAGAAGTGACAATCACTAGGTAGTAGGATCGGAGGCAAGTTTTATGTCTTCAATTTTGCTTATATGCATTTTCTCTTTAAATGAGAAAGTTCTCTTGTATAACCAAGTTCCAGGCTTCCCCCTACCTACATAGTCACTGTTTAACTGCGTTAGCATACATTTCATGGTGCTCATAAAAATTCCAGAATAAATTAACTAAAATTAAATACATCATTGTGTGATGTGGTTATTTAGCTTCTCTGAGTCTCAATTTTCTCATCTATAAAGTGGAAATAAGATCATTAACTTAAAAGCGTGGCATGAAAAATAAATAGCACATAGCATAGCACATAGTTCATGCTCTTAAAATGTTTTAATTTCCTTCAAAAAAACAACTGAGTTTTTGTGATTGTGAAGAGCACACACCTCCTCAGAGAAAAATCCATGCATGTCAGCCACGAAATTGACAATAAAGATCCATATATGCTATATTTAAACTGTCATATTGCACACGGTCCCTTTCTGAGTTGTTTTTAATAAATGTAGCATCCCCAGTGTATGGTATATGAGGCCCAAGTTATTGTTGGAGAGTCTGATTCTTTATGAAAATAAAGAACATGTTTTGAAGGCAATTGCAAAAAAAAAAAAAAAATCATCCCACAACAATTCTGCCTACCCTGTTTTCTTCCTTCTTTTTTACCTGATTTACTGAGGTATGCTTAACATACAAAAAGTGACACATATTTCATGTAAACAACTTGATAAGTTAAGATAAGTATATATCCATGAAACCATCACCACAGTCTATGACATGAACATACCCATCCCCTCCAACAGTTTCCTTAGTCCTCTTTATGTTTTCTGAAGGGAAAGCATAACAGCTTTACAAGGGTTATAGGTTTGGAGGACTGTGGAGGAGAGCAATTTTGTCTGTATGGAAACTAATAATAAAACAGAGATGGTGAGAAAATATCCCAGATCAGAGAAATTGCTTGATGTAGTGCAAAAGGGCTGAGGCATTCAACAAAAGAAAGTCACAAAATTTCAGAAGAGAACAGTAGCTCCCAACAAAGACAGTAATGGGGATCAACGTCCATCCTGATCATTTGTGGAGGGTTACCATGGGCCATGCACTAAGCCAAGCAAATCCCCATGTTTTATTTTACAAGAGCCCAATGAAGTGTCTGCTATCGTGACCTTTTGCAGATAAAAATACTTAAGTTTTCAAAGGTTAAATATTGTCCCTAAGATCATACAACAAGCGAACAATCAGGGCCGGGTTTGTCTGGTTCAGGAACCTGAGCACATATCATTAGGCTTTAGGGTAGAAGAATGCATTGACCGTGAATGTCTAATAAATAGTCCTTGCTTTGGATACAAGAATGAACCCACAGGCCCTGGCAAGTGTTGCTCAGTAGTTAGAGCATCTGCACACAGATCAAAGGTTCTCAGGTTTGATTCCCAGTTAAGGGCAAGCACCTGGATTGCAGGTTCTGTGATCTCAGCACTCTCCCCAACCCCTCCACCTCCAATCAGGGTTCATGCAGAAGGTGGCAGGCAGCCAGTGTGTCTTTCTCACATCATGTCACATGGATGTTTTACTCTCTCTCTTTCCCCCCTTTTCCTGTCTTCCACTCTAGTAAAAGGAAGGAAGGAAGGAAGGAAGGAAGGAAGGAAGGAAGGAAGGAAGGGAGGAAGGAAGGAAGGAAGGAAGGAAGGAAAGGAAGGAAGGAAAGGAAGGAAGAAAAAACAAAACTGAAAAAAGAATCAATGGAAAAAATACCCTCAGGTGAGAATTAACATAAATAAATGAATAAAATAAATAATCCCACAGGAGGAGAGAGAGATTTTTTTTTTTTTTTTTTTTTTTTTTTTTTGTAATGAGATAATGATGCATGATCAGGGTAGCTATTTCTGGAGGAAATTAAGAAGACTGCGAAAGTCTCCTATAGGAAGGAAGTATGAGAGGTGGGGGAGCAATCTGATTGGATCTGAGACCTAAGGAATTTTGAGGGAGCTACAATTATAAAGATGTTATGTTTAGATTGTTTGTTAGAGGTGGCTTGAAACAGTATTACTTTTCCAGGGCTGCCATAACAAAATACTGCAGAATGGGTGACTTAATCAACAGAGATTTCCTCACAGCTCTAGAAGCTGTAAGCCCAGGACTGAGGTGTCAGCAGGGTTGGCTTCATCTGAGGCCATAATGGAAACATTGGTTCCAGCCCTTCCTCCTTAGCTTACAGATGACCACCTTCTCCCCACTTTGACCTCACATGTCCCTTTGTCATACTGAACCGGGACTGACCCTAATCAATGGCCTCATTTTAACTCAATCATCTATTTAAAGACCCTATCTCCTAAATACAGTTACACTCATAAGTACTGGATGTTGAAACTCCAACATATGGATTTTGAGGGTACAATTTAGCCCATAATATTGTCTGATCAAATCATTAGGTTTGTGAGAGTTATGCCCTGCGTAATTCCAGCTGTGCAATACAACAGCAATTTGGGGTGACCATGCCATGGGAGTATCTCCAACTGTGTCCCTGTCAGATCCCATCTGTCTTTTGAAGTCAATATCGAGCAGATATCCTCTATCAAGTGAAACTCCTTCAACACAAGTTAGGCACATTGTAGGAACAAGTTGTTCAGTAGAAAATTATCTCAGCCCCAAGTGCTAGATAGGGGCTCAGGGCACGAAATTATAATGCCATTACTTCCCCCTCTCTTTCATGAAGTTAGCATGAACTATGGTCCACAAGAGGGTTGTTTGTGGACAAGGAAGTGGAGTGATGTGGCTAGAGAGAACCTCATTCTAACAGAGACTGACACTGATCCCGAGCTGAATAGGCTGGCAAAAAATCCTGAGAGTGCCCTCTATTTTTATTCGCACGGTGATTTGCTATGTTAGGATTCTGTGCCTGCCTTTTCTGGTTCCCTTATTCCCGAGTTGCTTTGAGGCGAGTCTTAGGAAGAAATGGCACATAGAAGGAGGCAGAGATCTAAGCAGTGGTGTCTCAGCTGGGTCACAATAGGCAGGTGGAGCTGTGCCCTCTCCCCTCCACCCTTCCAGTATCGCTAATACAGAGATTGGGGCTAAAGGCCCCCCAGGACGATGAGAAAGGGACTCATATATTGGCTTTATAATTGAAATTCAGACTTGTAAATATTGTGTAAAGTACTGGGCGGGAATAGAAAGGACATTAGAAGACTACTCTTGCGAGAATCTCCTCAAAACCTAGACACAGCCTTCATCAAGAGAAGAGTGTGGCTTACTGAGGTCAAATCAGTAACCCAGCAGGGACCTCAGGTCAGTGGTTGGTCCAGGTATTATAAAAACCCAAATTTAGCCGGTAGTATCACTTGGATGGTGTCTGTGTTTGGGGGCAAGAATTAGCTTTTGGTGTGACATCTCAGTAACCTCAAACACTTCATGACCAAGCAACGCTACCTGACAGAGCACAACTCGTGGATTCCAACCTTCCTCTACCCTGGTGGATGACCTTGGCTGCTCCCGCACTGTGTAAGATTAGGGCCAGTGACAAGTGATTGGCCAGAATCTGCTGGCAGGAATGCCACCTGCACCCGGCACAGACAGCAGGTGGTGGCTGCAACACAGCTCCACTGTCCACACCGGAGCTTCTGTGGCAGATCTGGAGCCTCTGTGGGCACTTTATAAGGTATCACTGTGTTCAGGCTTCGGGTTGGCAACCTTCTGGTATAACATCTTCTACCCCAAACTGGTAAGGCCTGAGCATATTGAGATCGTAATTTTCTTTACGCTAAAAGGGTTCTCCTTTCTAAGCCGTTTTTAAGACAAGATTAGTTCAAAATAAGTAGGATGGCAAAGCATAAAGAGGAACCCCGAGTCTAGGAATCTGGGGTTTCGGGAGGACTCCTAAGACTCTAGCACAGTGGTTCTCAACCTTTTTAATGCCGCGACCCTTTCATTCATTAACAGTAGCAAAATTACAGTTATGAAGTAGCAAGGAAAATAGTTTTATGGTTGGGGGTCACCACAGCATGAGGAACTATATTAAAGGGTCACAGCATTAGAAAGGTTGAGAACCACTGCCAAACATACGGAAAGAGTCCAGTACTGTGAGTTAACACTTGGGAGGCACTGAGCACGTGTTTGGTACAGGAAGCGTACAGGATGGATTTAGTTCTTGTTAGTATTATGCCAGGTGCCCATCTCTTCATCGTGCCTTTCCAACCCCATAGCAACCCAAGACCTAGGATTCTAAGAGTTATTTACACTCTAGGTGTTTCCAACTAAACCCGTTATCTTCTTCAATGAAGCTTTTAGGTGTGTCAGTCAGTGGCGATTTGAGCCCAGGTAAAGAGACACTGAAATTCACATGCTCGCTCATGATCCTATGCTGACCATCCAGCCTGCTCAGCTTCCTCACGCCCACACCGCTCTGCGTCCGCCTTGTTCCTTCCCGACTCGGGCTTTTTCTCAGCCTGACGATGAATGGGAACTGGATGCCACCCTCCTGGATCTCAGCCAGTACAAAGGAGAATGTATTAAGAGGCAAACGAATGGTACAGACGAGTTCCTCCAGGAGAGAAGAAAATGTGCTTTTTAAGGCCACAGTTTTGTTTAGTTTTGTTTTGTTTCCTGCAGGGATTCAAAAATGAGCTCCCGGCTCCTCGGGTCTGCAAGAGGTTTCTTTCATTCCCGAACTTTCCCCGGGCTTCTGATTTATAATGTGTGTTCTCTGCAGATTGTCACAGAACAAGAAACTTGCCCAACTAAACATAATGGAGGCACCAGACCTCTGCTGACATTATTGGGGAGAGGGGGCTTGCCTGCTGCGGGGTGTGAACAGTCAGCCAGAACAAAAGAAAATAACACAGGGGAGGAGGGAGGGGGGTGACAGGGTCCAAAGGGGAGAGCAAACCGCCTTCAGTAGCAGCTCCAAGAACGACTTCCTCCCCAGGTCTGTCTGTGTGCTGCTCTGTGCAGTCCCGGACCAAGAAGATAAGAAGGACGGATCTGTGCAGAGTTATAAGGAAGCTGATTGGATTCTAGCTCCGTTTCTTTTATTAACTAATGTGGTGGCTTTGAGCAAGACCTTGACCTTTTTTTAAGACTCAATTCCCTCATTTCTCAAATTGGTGTGGTAATATCTGCTATGAAGATCAAAAGATGAAAAAGGATTTTAATGCATTTCTGTGTTCCATAAACATGTACTGAGCTCCAAATAACAGCCACTCTCTGTGGTCTGCGACCGTAGGCGGGGGCCCATCCTCAGAGTGAGCAGTCACTGACCTTGCTCCTTCCCTTCCTGCATCTAAGGTGAACCCAGCCATCTTCTCTGTCCTTTCACTCCCCATGAAAGGATCCTAACCTTACGGAAGAAAACTGGAAAACAAAATCTTTGTAAGGATATATTAAATTGCTATTGTTTCTTCCAGGTTAGCATGCATTAGATAGCCTTGTAGTCAACACCGCTCTCTCTAGAGAGAGACCGTCTCAGCTCAAACCCTGCTATGTATTGGCTATGTAACCTTGGACAAGTTACTTAGGCTTCTTAAACCTCCATTCCAAGTTTTTAAAAGAGAGAATGCAGGCAACATCACAAATTGTTCTAAGAGTCAAACAAATATATTAGTGAATATACATGGGAAAAAAAGGCAGCAGAATTTAATGGCTCACTCAAATTCTGAGGCAAAAACAGGACCTGGAATATATAGGATGTCCCAGATAATGTATACCCACTTCAGCAGCTGATAGCTTAGTTTTGAAAATGAAACATACTTCAATAAACACTGCATTTGTAAATAATTATTGAAGTGTGTGCGTATACATCTTTTAGGACGCCCTATATATATGTATTCTATTCAGCACACTGCTGGCTAAATGCTTAGAAATTATTGTGATACCTATATTTCCAAGTACATATCTCTGATATATACATGTGTCACATTACTCCTATAAGTGTACTCCAAGAGACCCTAACTCCAACATAAAAATCATGACAATGATAGTGATATTAATAATTACTGTTTTCAACACCCTGTGCTAAGTGCTGTGCCAAGCGCTTTAAATATGTTATTACTTAGAACCCTTAAAATATCAGTAAATATGAGTATTTTCACCACCTGATAGTTGAAAAAAACTAAAGCTGGACTTGGGCTACTGCAGAGTAAGGGCGAAGAGGATATGCCTCCAGCTGCAACCCTAGGAAGGGAGGGCAGCATGAGCCAGGGCAGAGGCGATGGGAGAATGGGGTTGAAGGGCAGCAGTAGCAGTTTCAACTGGGAGTGAGCTTTTGGAATTGAGGGGGGTGATGTCATGGTGAAATTAAATATTTTGACAGTGTAGCTGAGCCCTCCAGAACAAAGAAGTCCCTCTGGTAGGGCCTTAATTAAAGGTTATTCAACTATTTGAGGATCGAGGTGATCTAATTTTTAAAGGTGGTTACTCTTCAGAGAAAGCGGCCTTTTTTCTTCAGGGGACGCAGATAAAAACAGACTTAGGCAGAGTGATTAAGCTTAGTACAAGTTAAAAGTCAAAACGTCAATAGGTTAACTGGCAGAATAACAGAAAATGAGAACTGAGATTAAAATGTACTGTTACATACTGTGGAGGTGAGATTTATTAAGAAAGCAAGAGAGCCGGGACCAGTTTGGCTCAGTGGATAGAGCGTAGGCCTGCGGATTGGAGGGTCCCGGGTTTGATTCTGGTCAAGGGCATGTACCTTGGTTGCCTGCACATCCCCGGTGGGGGGTGTGCAGGAGGCAGCTGATGGATGGTTCTCTCTCATCAATGTTTCTGGCTCTCTCTCTCTCTCTTCCTCTCTGTGAAAAATCAATAAAATATATTAAAAAAAAAAAAAAGAAAGAAAGAAAGAAAAGAAAGCAAGAGAAATAACTGAGGTGACAGGAAGCAAGTCAGGGAGGAAGCTTAGGACTTCTTCCTACCTCCTCTTCCCTCAGACCCCGTGCTCCGGTCCCCTCCCTCAGACCCCGTGCTCCGCTCCCCTCCCTCAGACCCCTGTGCCCCGCTCCCCTCCCTCAGACCCCGTGCTCCGCTCCCCTCCCTCAGACCCCTGTGCCCCGCTCCCCTCCCTCAGACCCCTGTACTCCGCTCCCCTCCCTCAGACCCCTGTACTCCGCTCCCCTCCCTCAGACCCCTGTGCTCTGTCCCCCTCCCTCAGACCCCTGTGCTCCGCTCCCCTCCCTCAGACCCCTGTGCTCCGCTCCCCTCCCTCAGACCCTGTGCTCTGTCCCCCTCCCTCAGACCCCTGTGCTCCGCTCCCCTCCCTCAGACCCCTGTGCTCTGCTTGCCGGGAGGCAGGAGGGCAGGACAGGTGCTGCCCTTTCCTCCTTAGCTGACATCTGTGCACCTGTTTCTTCCCACCACACGCTGCAGTCTTTCAGATGCAGGGGCATAACAATAGGTTTACAGTTGTATGTGAAACAGAGAGTTTATTCTTGTATTATTTTTTATTAACTAGAGGCCTGGTGAATGAAATCTGTGCACTCGGAAGGGGGTGTCCCCTCAGGCCAGCCTATACCCTCTCACTGTCTGGGAGCCCTGTGATCGGTCACCCCCAAGAGGTAGGTCCTGCCCACCAGGCCAGGGTTCGCGATGGATCACCCCCCATTGGGAGGCCCAGGCTCCTCGCTGCAGCACTGCCAGCCAGGCGGCCTAGGCTCCCTCTTTGGGGCCATCCATCGCATCCTGCAGAGGGAGGCCCCGCCCTCCCGCCATAGCCTGCAGGTTGGTGGCCTGGCAGGGCAATCATGGGGCGATGGCAGGTGGCCCCCCAACCATCACTCTGCACCTGCCTTGGCTGGCCTGTCATAGTGTGGTTGTCTGGAAGGTCGTCCGGACAGTCGTTCTGCTGTTCAGTTGTTCGTTCAATTTGCACTATTACGCTTTTATTATTATAAATTATTTTATTATTTTTGACAAGAAACTGTTGGCCTACTTTTGCCATCCCCCTACCTCTGAGAATGCCGGAAGAGAGTAAACACCTTACAGCCCAGGATACTCCCGACCGTCCCCGCAGCTCCAAACAACTCACTCATGGAGATGTCCCCTGAACGGGCCAGCACCCAGCTCCCCCCTCCCATGTCTGGGTCACTTACATTTGAAATGGATGATATTTTACAGTAATAACAGCATTTGATAGTAGGATGGCTGTATAATTTATTGTCTAAGCCACAATGCTCTGACAGTGAAACGATATGCCATGAGAGGCATCAACGGAGATAGTGCTGGACAAATTACAGGCCAGAGGGTTACTCTATTAAGCATTTACTTTGTGCCAGGCCCTGGGCTAAATGGTTTGGAGGCTTTATGTCATTTATTCTTGCCAACCGTCCTCTAAAAGTGTTATTATGAGCCTCATTTTATCAGCAAGGAAACTGAGATTTTTGTAAACCTGCCCGAGGCTGTCATTCAAGCTCAGGCAGAAGTGTGGAGTGTGGCCGAAACCGGTTTGGCTCAGTGGTAGAGCGTCGGTCTGCGGACTGAAGGGTCCCGGGTTCAATTCCGGTCAAGGGCATGTACCTTGGTTGTAGGCATATCCCCAGTAGGGGGAGTGCAAGAGGCAGCTGATCAATGTTTCTCTCTCATCGACGTTTCTTTCTCTCTCTCTTCCTCTCTGTAAAAGATCAATAAAATATATTTTTTTTAAAAAGTGTGGAGTGTGCATTGGCCTGGGGGAGGGGCACAGGCCTGGGGGAGGGGCACAGGCCTGGGGGCTGTCAGGGCTCAGTGGGACTGTCTGAGCAGTCACAGCTTTGGCATCAGGCTGCCTGTCCATCTTTCAGCCTTGATCTGACACCTCCTTTTCCTTCCTAGAAACCACCTCCCACCCCTACCACTAGAACCAAGCTCACAGGAAGCCCTGAGTGACAACCTGATGGACCAAAATGAATATTACTCGGGGGCAGCAGCCATCTGATTAGCCCTCTCTACATTCCCCTCACAGGCATGGAAACGGAACATATCTCCTCTCTCCTGGGAAGTGATAGGGAACGTTTCAGAGATGGTTCCACCTCAGCCCAAGAGACAGAAAACAGATAAAATGGGAGATGGGAGATCAGAGGAGAGTCACATTCTTTCTTGTAAATTTAAACATGAACTAAACCTCAAGGAAGGCTTCTCCCCGATGAAGAGATCGCCCTGCTGTGGCGGCTGTGGAAGGCAGAAAGGAGAATGTGCTGTGAAATGGGAAAAGGGGAGAAAACGCCAGGATTCCTTTTCTTTATTCGTACACGGAGGAGGCATGAATGGCTGTGCTGTCCTGCAACTTTGTGCGCATGGATCTAATTCTCTGAAATTCAATTTCCTCCTCTATATAAGTGGAAAGAGCACCTATTTTGCAATCTAGTCGATATTATTATCTTCCATAATGGGGTTCGAGGGCGTGATCTAGATATAGTTCCTGGCTCAATAGAGTGCAGCTACAAGTATTTCTCAGACGAGGAGAGAAAAAGGCTCCAACCCCATGTTTTAGGACAAGCACCCACCGGTGGCCTCTCAGAGCCCAGACATGACAAAGACCAGGTGGCTCTGCGAGTCCCCCGCAGCACGGTGATGACACATGTGAAGCAGGAGGCTCTCCCTAGACCCAGTTAGTCACAGAGCCCGAAGCCGGCCTTTGCATGTTTGCAGAGCATAAGACGCCCAAGAAAATCAGAATAGAAAACCTGTCAACCCACAAAGAGTGATAAGGCTGCATCTGGGAAAGTATCTTAGAATCAGGTGGGAGTAATTTTGAATCCAACCACGTCTGGCTACCTTTTAGCTATGTTTTCCCGAGCAACGTTTCCAAACTTTACTTTTTCATCATAAAACGGAGTGAAGGAACAGCCGAGAGACAATTGTGAAGATGAGAAAGAACGTGTATAATCACCTGTGGCTAATTCAGACAATTCATTCTAAGCGCCTTTTATTTCACTCGTGCACAGAAGGAGGAAGAGATTCCTATCAAGACAATTTAAATATTCTCTGATGGTAGTACCATATTAAATGAAAAGAGAATAGCACTGCAATCAACATTAGGCTAAATATAAAGAGGCAAAAACGCTTAAAAGCCACAACTCCTGATGGATGTGGTCAGCTGACAGCCACATGAGTAAGGAGTTACCCTAAAGTACATCATAAAATTGTTTAACCATTTTATAGGCTATATTCCTCTGCGGTACATTGCGCATTAAATTATGCAAAGACTTTCTGGCCCAGACAATGTTACAAACATTTAGTTTACCCTGCCTAGCACAGCACCTGATGTATAGAAACAGTCAGGATAGGGCAACCGTGCCAGAGGTCATTCATTGTGTGACTGCAAAACTGCTGTCAGACCCTTAAGCCTCCAAAATAAAACACAGTCTTCTTTAAAATATGAATCCGTAGAGAAGAACTGAATTAGGCTCCCCTTGGAGAAAGAAATTACAAATGACTAATCTCCAAGGGGAGATAAAGCAAAGCAGAGGGAAACTAAAAGAAAAAAGAAAAAAATCAGGACATGCTTTAAGAAAAAGCTAAATAAGTGTCCTAGCAGCAGAATTCAATAATTAAATCTATGAGATTCAGCCAATATTCAATGAGGACTGTTCCCATGAGTAGACACCAACTTATGATGAAGAGTAGAAGGAAGCGACTTTAGTTTCCGTATTTTCCCTGTGAAAGTAGCAAAGCTATGTAAGTGATCGGTACTGCCTGCAGCGTCAGGATGCCTGAAGAGGCAGCAGGGCCATGCTCTGACCTCCACCAACGTTCAGTTCTGAACAAACATATTGTAGGAACAAGTTCTTTTCCAAAAGCCTTTACTCCCATGAAAACACTTGATTCCCCCCATACACACACAGTGGCTGAGTTCAATACCATCATACCATTCTCCTTGTTGATCCCACCATAGCTTGTTTCACTTGGAGAACTTTCAGAATTGAAAATGTGGTCTAAGCACCAAATGGATTTTCCTGCCCCTATGCCTTCCAGACCATGAGTAGCAATAGTTAAGGTCTTTTAAGTCCACCACCTTAAGGAACTTGATCTTGAACTGGACAGAATGTCCCAGGAAGTCACAACCATGCCCACTGTGGAGCCCCCTGCAAGTGCTTTCTGTATTAATGAATATGCACCCAAACTTTCTTTCCACAAAGACATCTTGCATAATGTAAGATGGTTTTTCCTCTGTGTGCTCTGTATGCTTACTTCAGTTGGATTTCACTGCAAGAACCTGATGTGACCTCACTGGCTGGCTGTTTCCTTTCAGTTTTGGCTCAGCTCTCCGTTTCATTGTCTTGATCTCCACTGTCACCTCAGCACATAGCACAGTGCCTGAGGGTCGGTAGGCACTCAATGATTGATGAATGTGCTGAGTAACATCTAGCTATTTTGGAAACCAGAGTGCGCACCACATCCCAAAGGCTTCAACTTATCCAGTTCCAGTCCTTAAATCATGGCATTTGCCTTAGGCATATAGACACAGCCTTTCCTAAAATGGTAACGCACCCCCCAAGTCCCCTCCAGAGTGATGGAAGGCACCCATAACTGGTCTTTGTGGCTAAGTCTGATTCAGAATCCTCCTTAACACGGGGCCTCAGATAACCACTTACTGATCCATACACACAAACAGAAGGCCAACATGCTATTGCTACTTACTAGTAAGAAGGAAGACAGCATTTAACTCGAAGCAAAAGAACCAGAAGTCTCTCCAACAAAAAGCGTTAGCTCTAGAGTTAAGCAATGCCCATGTTAAGTTTCTGTATCGGCCTTGCCCCTGCCATTCCTCATACGTGTGTATGTGAACAGGCACACTTGCATGCACACACACACATACACACACACACACAACATGTGACCCAATATCCTGCATGCCCCCTCCTAAAGTGTACTGGGAGGCAAGAGACATCGACCCTGTGGAAAGTCAGCAGCTGCATTTGATGGCTTGGCCCAACTTTGCTCAGCCAGCTCATCGTGGGTGATTATGTTCTCATTTCCACCCTCAGGCGGCAAAAGGAGAAAGGTCAGCTAGTCTGGGATCCCTTATATAGCTGTTACAGATGTTTATGGAAGAATTTGATACACCCCATCTTTCCCAGAAGTTAAAAAAAAAAAAAAAAAAAAAAAGACTTGTGAATAGGATACTGAAAGCTCTAAATTCATGGCAGTGAGAAAACAGATTTCTTTGTTAACTGACCCAGAACATTAAACTGATTATGTAATTTAACATCACTGCTCTATTTGCTGGCTGCCCATTAATACTGCACCCTCCTCCATTACAGTCCATTGGAAACTCTAGACAAGGAAGAACATATTTATTTTGCCTGGAACTTGCAGTTTCTGTCATATGAACTATTAGTCACTTGTAATTTCTCTCTCCAAGGGGAGCCTAATACCCTGGGAGAAATGATGATCACCCTTATTTGATACATCCAGTCTTTGTCCATCTTCCCTTCTCTTCTCATTTCCTGCTGCAGGTGGATCTGGGATTCAAGGAGCTCAAGAATTGACCTCTATTTTGAAGTCCGATTTCTAGCTTTGGGAAAGATGGTGCTCTACCCAGACTCCCTGCCCTTGGTCTCCAGGAAAGACAGGGGGCAAGAGAAGAGGGACTCACAGCAGAGCCCCCATCAGCTGTTGAATAAAGGATAATGTGCTGCATAAGGGTACACATTCACTGAAGATGCTTGTTTAAAAAATATAGATTTCCAGATGCTAGTCAAGACCAACTGAGTCAGAATATCTAACCCAGATGATTCTTAGACACAGTAAAACTGAGAATGATACTCAAATTTGATGCCTAGAGAAGAATGTGGAAAGCAGGGAACATTCAATAAAGAGAAGTTTCAGGTAAACCATCCCTATGTATGATATGTCATTCTCAGCAGAACCCTACTTCAGATCATTGCACCTCCACTATGATTTTCCATTCCAAGATTGGAGTTGGGTGTGATTCTGCATCCTGGCACACCTTGGTGTCCCTCAGACCCCTCTAAATTAAACTCCAAAGGCAAGGAATGTCCAGGCCTTTCTAAGGATGATCTTTCTCTAGTGGATTATGTGCAGTGTGGGCTGAGTCCATGAAAAATCTCTTGCTTTTACTTATTCTTAAACCAATAAATAAACAGAAACTGTAACACAAGTCCCTGCTGGTATTTTCCACTATGGATATTATCCTTCCACATTCCACCTCAGCTCACGATGACGGCTGGGCCTGACCCCAGGCAGAGCTTCCCACAGAGCACACCAGCCAAATGGCGCTTTCAAAACCCCCAAATAACAGTTGAAAAGAGCCAAGGAGGCCAGGTGCTGGGCAGGAGGTTATTTTCGGCTTGGCCGATGGTCCAAATTGGACATTTCCTCTTGCCTACCACAACTCTCCACAAAGAAAGAGTCTTATTTCTTTCTCCTGACATCCCCTATCTCCTCTCCCCGCTCTGCATGGCTCCCATTTCTGTGAGTGGTGTGAAATTATGTTTGTGCCATGTAAAGCACTGCTCGTATGTAATCATTTGACTGGTAATGTGAATGAGCTCAGTGTCAGAAAGGAAAGACTTGCTCCTCGAATGGTGCTTCCTGTGACCTGGTAAAGATTGTGGGGCACTGGCTGGACAATGGGGATGGGAGGCACTGAGTTATACAAAGATCTAAGAACTGAAAGTGGCTCTAAGACACTATCAAGCTAAGACATGCTGGACACATTCAAATGCCCTTTTGTTATCACAGGGCCAGTCTCCCTTCTCCCAGTACTGAGGGCTTTTCTAGAGAATACAGAACCCTCCATTGCCTTCTATATTCTGCCACATCTTTGAGTGCAGTTTGTTACAATGGCATGCTTTCAGTTGTCTCCTTTCTCTTCATCTCAACAGCCACAACTTGACCTCAGATCCTTACTAACTCTTGAATTCTAGTTATATCTCTAACTCATTGAATAAAGTACACTCTGCTCTCTCTGCCTCTGATACCACCCTATCTAGTCCACACGGCTGCCCGTGTGATTTCCTATACACAGTTCTTACCATATGCAGCATAAACACTTTTGGATGACTCTCGGTCAAAACTCTCTAGACTTTTATTAAGTTCCAAAATACCTTTCTAAATGTATCTCCTAAGATGCTTTGCACAACCTATGTTTCTCTGTATCCAACATCTCGGTCCTCCTAAAAATGCTGCTTCCTTTCATATATTCGCAGTTCGTTCTTGATTGTTTTCCTCACCCCTGTATGCATTCTGGTATATACTTACTCTTTGAGGTTCAGCTTAACAACTACTCCTGATTTTCTTGGTGAAAATTATAGCCTGCTCGGTGCTACTAAAGGATCTATTTCCCCATCTATTTCAATACATCTTACAGTATAGTTGGTTGGCTTTCTATTGTATTTGTAAGCTCTTACAAGTTAGGGATGGGCTATTTGTCTTGGTACATGTAACAGGTCCAGCACAGTATTTTGTCCACACAACAGCTCAATATATGTTGATTTGTAATAAATGAATTATGTATGTTCAAAGCAGGCAGCTACTCTCCACTGCCTGCATAAGTAAGTTGTAATTTTCTCTTCTGCGGAAGCCTGTAAGACAGAGAAGCAGGTCCAGGATAGAAGGCAGTGGAAACTTTTGAAAGACACCTGCCCTTCAAGGCCTATCTCCCTGCACAACCCACACAAAGACCTCCTTCCAGCTCCTAGACTTCTTTCATTTTCTTATCTCAGTTGCACATAGCTTCTTGGAAGTGGTTCTGTTGAATATATTTGAGTCAGTTGCTGGTTCATTAGCACCTTCTTGCATTCAGCTGTGTCAGGCACAGAGCAACTTATTTTTCTCAATTAAGAAAAGCTGCAGCTGCTGAGAGGCTTCTAGGCCTACCCAGGATGCATTAACGCCAGGACAAAAACTACCCAACTGCTATGCCTCGGTGGCTAGTATGCTTCTGGTTACACTGAGACCCTCGGCCTGAGCCAGGGATAGTTCTCCCTCAGCCACCGAATCCCTCTGGCAGAGTCCACAGTAGGTTCTAGATCACATGTGTCAAACACAAGGCCCGCGGGCCAAATCCGTCCCGCCAGGCCTTGCAATGTGGCCCGCACCGCGCTGTCATCACTGCACTCCGCTGCGTTTCCATCACAATGACAGTTTATGACTGTTCAGTAAACCATTCGGCCCGTGATTTAGGCTAGATTTTAGATTTTGGCCCCTTCTCTGATTGAGTTCGACACCCCTATTCTAGATCCTAAAGATCATCAAGGGAATTCACCTTTAAAGCTGAAGTAAAAGAGCAAGAACTTGGATGATCCAGGAGCAGCATTACTGCAATAGATACAAGTTTGCCCTGCTTGCCCTCTAAAGAGAGTGGGCAACATTAAGTACAGAACTCCTGCTTCTGCTGGGAATCTGGTAATGAGTTTGGGTCAGGAACTGGGGAAAGCTCAAATAATTTGCATAATAAAAAGAAGAGAATCTCGAAACCTGTTTTGGCTCAGTGGATAGAGCATGGCCTGCGAACAGCAAGGTCCCAGGTTTGATTCTGGTCAAGGGCATGTACCTTGGTTGCGGGCACATCCCCAGAAGGGGGTGTGCAAGAGGCAGCTGATCGATGATTCTCTCTCATCGATGTTTCTAACTCTCTATCCCTCTCTCTTCCTCTCTGTAAAAAATCAATAAAGTATATATTTTTTTTAAAAAAAGAGAGAGAATTGAAAGTTTCCATATAGCAATTCCTATCCAAAGGGGAAAAAAAGGAAGAGAAGACCAAAAAAAAAAAAAAAGGGGGGGGGGTTGGTGGGAGGGTGGTTAAAGGGGAGTGGAAGACCATGTTCTCTGCCATGTGATAAATTTTCTTATGGAATTTGATGGACTTTCAAAATTTCTTAACCCAGGTTGAAAATGAAAGGATTAGAGTTAACATGCATATCAGTAAACCCGAGAGCCAAAAACAGATGCCAAAGGCCTGGACAAATCTTGCCTCAAAGGCCAAGAACCTTGAATCTCAGCAATAAGAACACCCTTCCTTCATTTGAAAAAAAAAAAAAAAATGGACGTAATAAATCATTGCAAGTGTTCTGGAAGCACTGAACAGTGTGGTAATTTGTGCAAGTTACAACAAAGGGAAAGAATAAAACCATGAGACATTTTACCAGTTTATATTTAAATCTTTTCTCTATCCTTAAAATATTACTCATATTTATCATTTTATATACTATTTTTCTTAGATAATAGGAAGTCCTTGCCTCAAAGAAATAGATAGAATTGTGATTGGATGTCATTGCTGTCAATCATCTTGACTTGAAAAGGCGTTGCTCACCTTGTTCCTGGGAAGCTCTGATCTTACATTGCTCATGGCTTTGTCACTGAAATCTTTTTGTCTACTTCTCCTAACACGAAAAAACCTTTTTGTCTGATTCTCCTCTGCTGCTTGAATATTTGAAACAAAGAGGAATTTCGCTAGCAGAGGCCAGACAAGTCAGCATGGGAAATATCTCTTTACTTGCTATTCTCTTGAGTCAAAAATAAAAGAAACTTTGTTGGAAAAACTCTTTGATTGAGCCTATCTCGGAGATCTAAAACATTTTGTTCACACTGTTAAGAATAGAGCCAACTAATTAATTTAGGGTCTGGCAAGAAGAGAGTCTCCCTGAACACTTTGTCATAAATGCTCTTTGAGAGACCGCGGGGCACTGCTCTAGGGACTCTCCAGATATGTGGGGTGGGCTTTGGATGGCTCACATTCTGAGCCTGAATCAAGCAAGTCTGGAAATGTCTGGGAGAAAATGTCCCAGATGACAGGAGGTTACGTAAAGAAGATTACAGGGGCATGAAGGAGAGGCAATTGTGGCAAAATAAGAGAAAATGGGGCGAATTGCAATCATTAGCCAGCGATACAGACATTGTAATGGAATACAACGTGATAGATAAAGGGGAGTTTCAGAGACAGAGACAATAAGATTTGGGAAGGGATGTGAAAGTCAAGAGGAAGATTTTGACATGTAGCCATTACTTCTCCAGACCTCTCTGGCCTTTGGGACACTTGAGTGTTTGTATGTTAAGCTCCTTCCCAGCTCGGCTGTTTGTACAACAGAGCCCCGTATCCTCTCACTTTCCTGTGAGTCTTGTCCCCGGAGGCCTTCTGGAAGGTTGCCTTATCTTCCTCAAAGGGAAAGGAAGTCTGTCTCTCTCTCCTGATCAAGCTTCCCTAATAAGGACTTTGCAGCAAATGCAACATTTTTTAGGTCCCTATTCACTCCTGGGCACTAAAGTAAGGCCCCTGGGGCGGGAGGAGGGTGCACTGACTGTAAATTCCTCAGTGAGGCTGGGGGCGGGGCCTCTGGCCCACAGGTTTCACTCCTCTGTGAGCAGCAGAGGCCATTGGATTCCAATAATTACAGGCTGCGGTTGTTCCTGGTGATGAAGCCCTAACAGTTGCTGACCTAGCTCTGAAAAGCTTGACTTTGTCACATTTTTTGTTTTGAAGCTGGACTTCTGGATTTCAGATGGTTAGTGTTCATCTGAACCTGTACCTCTGGCACAAGTGTGTGTGTTTGCACAGGTGCTCACACACACACACACACACACACACACACACACACACACCTCATGACTAATACGAAAGACAAAGTTTCATATTCCATGTAAAGTGATTATTCTAGATCCTCTCTACCCATGCTTCCCACCTATTACTCTATTCCTCTATTCAAACATCTAGTTATTTATTTCCCTTCATCTCTTAACTCTGGACACCCTTCACCACCGTCCTTGCTTCTGATTCTGATGATGGCTCGGCCGCCTGGGATATGTCCTCAGCACTCCCCCTGGCTCTGCACACCTCTGGGACTCAGACAAGTTGCCTGCCCCACCTGGGCAGCACCCCTGCTAGGTCTCCGGGTCAGACAAGGCGCAGACTTGCAGCGTTTTGGACTTGGGAGGGTGCTGTCACCACTGAACATAAAAGGGACACTACCTAAACTGGGTCAACACAAAGGGAAAAAGATGAAGGAAGCTCCAACACATTGCCAACTACAGACTGCACGGACTAAGACCAGTTACTTGTACCAAGCTCAAAAGAAGTTTGTAACCTTTTTTAAAGTGACACTAGGAGCTGTTTGAATTTCTCCTTCCAAACAGGAACGCCATTTCAAAACCACTTCGAGAACCACCAATAGGTTCGAACCCCCAGACTTCAGCGAGACAGTGACAGGGACATTTTGAGACTATGATTCTGTGGGTGAAGGAGTCAGCGAAAGCCAAGAAGGGGGATGGCGGGGGGGGGGGGGGGGGGGGGGGGGTGGGGGTTGGAGGACGCCCTTTGAACAGGCCACACTGAGAATTAAAAAGCAATGCCAGGCGGCAGGATTCCTCCGCCTCACAAACTCACCTTTCGGGAGAGGCGACGCTGTCACCCTGGGGAGGGGCCCACTCAGGGGCCAGTCGGGCTGCCTGTTCAGTCCCAGGTCTGCTACCAACTGGCTCACTGGCAGAGAGATCCTCAGCCCCAGTCTACCTTGATATCCTCCACCCACAAACGCCAGGATCAGGTGGCCTGGTTTATGGAAGATGCAATGGCCTCACCTGCAAAATCAACATAATAACAATGAGAGGCCCCACAGAGGGCGTAAAGGTTGATCAGGTGAGTTGATGAATGCAAATTGCTCAGGTAAGTGCCCTCTATAGAGGTGCTGGCCAGGAAGGCCTGACAAATGAAGCCAGGGCCTAGGGTGGGAGCAGGAGCAGCATCCCCGCAGGGCTGGCTGGAGAGGGAAACAGGAAGTGCCCCAGGGCCTGGGCATGTCACTTTCCTCTTTTTCATTCCCTAGCCCCCTGCTCTTCAATCCCAGCCAGTCCTCCAGCACCACAGCCGGAAAAGGCCTGCACCTGGGGCAGGTCTAAGGAGCTTGCCACGCTTCCTCAGACCTGGGAAATGGGTCCTGTCTTCCCCAACGCCGCCTGCCATTGCCCCTGTGCAGCGGAGGGGGAAGGTTCCCACACTGCACTGCAGCACGCCTGGCCTGTCAGAACCTCCAGGGGACAGAAACCATGGCTGACCTCTCACAGGGCCAGGGCGGGAGGGACTGACACCTGAGGATAGCCTCTGGGCTTGAGACACAAGACAAAGAACTTCAGGATTCAGAAAGGGAAGGTGCTCCTGCAGAAGCCCAGAGCCAGAGGAGGCTGCCCTGCCCCTAGGCAGACAAACATTGGGATCCACCCGGGCTTCTGGGAATTCGTGCCGCGCCCCTTTCTTGGGCCCTGAACAAACTTCCTCTGCTCCTTAGAAGCATTTCCTTAAAAAACAGACAAAATAGAAGCATTGACTAGAGCGCTGACACAAGCATTAAATGAGAAACATCCCTGGTTCCGCACCTGGCATTTAGTTCTGTCATCTTCCTCCCTCTCTATAATGTGAGGGTCTCCATCTCCTGCCCTGCCCGCTGCATCACCTGTCCTTGCCTCAGCTCGCCCACTTCTTTTTTAAAATATATTTTTATTGATTTCAGAGAAGAAGGGAGGGGAGAGAGAAAGGTAGAAATATCAATGATGAGAGAGAATCACTGATTGGCTGCCTCTGCACACCCCACGTTGGGGATCACACCCACATCCGGGGCATGTGCCCTGACCGGGAATGGAATTGTGAACTCCTGGTTCAAAGGTCCACAGCCACTGAGCCACCCGGGCTGGGCTCAGCTCAGCAGCCACTTGTGATTCAGTTTGCAAGCTCACCAACTCTTCCCAGGCCCCGGGGAGAGGCCCAGATGAAAATGGACTTTGGCTCATGTCCAAGTCAGTTGCCTGCAAAGCTATCCGTGCAGGCTCGATGGAGTAGTCCTGGCGAGACAAAAGTGTGAGACTAACTGCCGGCATCGTGATCCCACCTCAGACAGCGTGGTGGTGGAATTGTCACTCCAGCCCTCCTGCTGCAGGGTGCGTGGCAGCCATTTGCACGGCGAAGTGGGCCCATTTCTTTCTTCCTGTATTAAATACCCTCAGGCGGTAATCCTCATTATGGGCCAATGGCTTGGAAAATGTTATTATTAAATCAAAGCCATTTGCAATAAAGGGAAAAATTCATTTGCAACTATAGACTCTGTTGCTTATAGCTGGGCATTGGGAAAACAAATGGTGGCCAAGTCCCCCAAGCCCAGCACCTCCGAGCTCACTCCCAGGACGGTTCCTCGGGGGCCATGGGGAAGAGTGGAGAGCGGACCCGGGGGGTGGGGGGGTGGGGGGGCAGGCGGGGATGGTTTCTCGTAGGAGATCTGCCTCGGGGGCAATGGAACTGGCCTGGGAGGGTAATGGCCTGGCTCTGACTCAGGACAGACTGTTGCCCTCCCAGTTTGTTTTCTAAAAAGATATTAGGAAGGTTTAACTAGAGGGGGGATTCCATTTTCTATTATAAACTACACTTGAGCATGGGCTCTGAGTCAGACACACCTGGCAGGCGACTCCAGCTGTACCACTTACTAGAATAAATTTGGACGAGGGACTCGGAACCTCAGGGCTGTGATGAAGCTGTGAGATATGCTGGACCAGGTATATTTTATCTCCTGAAGCCTTGCCTCCGGTTATAGATCTTGAGTCTATGAAGGAGTGAAAGGCTTGTCCCAGCTGGGCCCCAGGCAGTCTTGTGTGTGCTCGTGGGTGTGCCGTGATGGAGGCTGATGGAGTCACCTGAGACATGCTTCTCTCCCTCTGTTGCCCACTGGCCCAGACACTGCAGCTGAGGCTGGTCTCGGCTGAGTCCTGAGGGTCCTACCCACGGCTGCTAATTAGAATCTGGAGACTTAACAGGAATACTCTAGTCAAGCCCTTCCTTAAACCAATTAATTCAGAGTTTCTGGAAATGGAGCCTGAACATCTACCCGTGTTTCCCTGAAAATAAGACATCACCTGAAAATAAGACCTAGCGCAACTTTGGGAGAAAAAATTAATATAAGGCACTGTCTTATTTTCGGGGAAACAGGATATATATATTTTTAAAACTCCTCTTACTTATCCCTTGGGAAGCTTTCAGCGCTACCTCCGCCCCATAGCTCATGGTGTGATAAGGCATGTAGGTTTATCTGGGAAAGGTCACCCAGGTAATGGCTGTGATGCCCTTCCAGTGTGGCAGCCTTTTAAAATACTAGAACAGCTTTTATTTAACTAGGTTTCCTCTAGAACAGAGGATGGGAAAGACTCTGGTCATTTCACTTCCATGACAAAAGGGAACTAAGGTGCAAGAGAGATTTGGGATCCTCGGATTCTGGGCAAGAGGAAGCTGGAACTACAGAGCGTGATGCCTGAAACACTTCTTCATGCAACAAATAATCGTTTGCCCAACATGCACTACTCACTGTGCGGGGTGCTAGAGAGTCACTGGTGAACGTGACAAGTTTTCCCTCACTAACAAATTTATAATCCAGCTGGTGCACAGGCAAAACAGGTCAACTTAAACACATCACTCTGATCTGAACTGACCTAAGAGATTGAACCTGGGAGAGCAAGGTGGGTAGTTCAACTGAGGGATAATCCAAAGCAGCTGAGAAAGAGGCAGAAGCCAGGTTCAGGGCCACTGAGCTAAAGCATGGAGGACCGGGAGTGTGAAGAGGATGTGCATGCCCCCAGGCCCCAATTCCAAAGCCTGGGGTACAGACAGCTGCCTGCACCGTGCTACAGTACAGCCAAGTGCTCTGGGGCAGGGGAAGAACAGAACGCCAGCTGACGTGAGGGGAATTTGGCCCTTCCACCCAGATCTGCTTCATGATCTGTCTGTTGTCAGCCGCTGGGATGCTTTCTGTCTTCTCTGGTGTCCTAAGGAACACAGCCATGCAATGCAGCCTTGTCATACCTGATCCTTTAACCGGACCAGCTGCTAACCTACTGCAGGCCTCGATAGGCAGAATGTCTCCATGAGTATCTACTGTGATTTCCTGGTCCTGTCTCTATTTTCTCCTAGTTCCCATTCTTCCCCAAATCCAAATTTGGCTCTGTTGCCCATTCCCGCCCCCTTCCCCCTCTCTCTCTCTCTCTCTCTCTCTCTCTCTTTCTCCAGCAACCTGCTCTCTTTTTATTTTTATTTTTCGGTTAATCCTCACCAGAGAATATTTTTCCCATTGATTTTTAGAGAGAGTGGAAGGAGGGAGTAGAGAGAGAGAAACATCAATGTGAGGGAGACACATGGATTGGTTGCCTCCCACATGTTCCCCAATCAGGCCTGGGTTGGATCCTGCAACCCAGGTACATGCCCTTGCCTGGGAATCGAACCCAAGACCCATCCCTATGTGGGCAGATGCTATAACCTCTCAGCCACACCAGCCAGGGCCAACAACCCTTTCTCTTGCCTCCCATTGATGAGTTAGCTAGATAGCCCTTTCCTTCCCAATGAAATGCTTGGTGCTAGTACTCAAGTATCAGAGCTCCCAGCCCCTCCCTGAGTCACCCACCCCTGCCTCAGCCCAGGGTCAGGCAACCCCAGGCCTGTTCTTTGCTGTGTGATCACACCAGTGGTCGAAGCTTCTAGTCAGGGGCTGAGAAAGGCTTCTCTCTGCCTTTGACATCTTGGCAGATATAAATATATAAATCACACTGTGATTTATTCCATTTATCCTAAGAAACAGACTGTCAAGCTGTTAAAGCAGGTTTCTGATTTGGCTAAAGGATTAAGGTTAGGAGAAAATATCTAGTTGGATTAAGATCTTTTAAGGCCAGAAACAGTTAAAAAAAAAAAAAAAGAGTATGACACTCCATCCATAAGTAATTAAAAAATAAAACAAATGTCTTAATTCTTCCTACAAAGACAAAGTTGATAGTTTTTCCCCTTTAAATATCAAATTCTTTCCAAAAAAATCTTTTTCTGTTGCTCCTACAATATTGTGCCTGGATTGACTTTTTGGTGAGTCTAGTAGCAAATAATTCTTGTCCCAGTCTTCCTAAACCCACACACCAGAATCCATGGAATAGAAGACATGTATGTACTTGGGTTCAGTGGACAAGAAAGAAGGAATTGGTATGTACTGACCTCCCCCAGCCCCCTTCACCGTTAGTTTTACACGGGAAGAATCCACTGGGCCAGGATATCTGTGTAAGAGCATTCATGGCTGATGTAGTTACCAGTCTCCTGCTCTATTCACACTTAAATTGCTCATCCAAGGGGAGCTAGAGGGTCAAATGAGTATTCAGTGTCCCATTCTGTTAAACAGAATGCAGATCAGAGCAGGATAGCACTTAACTAGGGTTCTACCCCATTCATATCATTAAGAATCAGGCTATTAACCTGCCCAGCGTTATTTACTCAATGGTTGACCGTCCACCCATGAACCAGGAGGTCATGGTTCAATTCACGGTCAGGGCACATGCCCACGTTGTGGGCTGGATCCCAGTGGAAGGCATGCAGGGAGCAGTCGATCAATGATTCTCTCTCATGGTTGATGTTTCTGTCTCTCTCTCTCCCTTTCTCTCTGAAATAAATAAAAATACATTTAAAAAACAAAAGAAGGCTATTATACCTTATCTTATTTCTTATTTAATTATATACTTTGGTGTTAGAAGTTCACAATAAGTAGTAACTTGCCCTGGGTCCAAATTAAATAATGAATAAGACATGAAAATGATAGATGAAGGCCAAAATATCTATTTTTAATATAGACAAGCTGATTGGAGACCTTGGCTACAAATCTGTGACTACAGAGCTTCTTTTCCCCATTTTTTGCCTCTCAGTCAAGTCCTAGGTACAGCTCACCTGACGGGAAGTCTGAATCCATAATACATGATAAGGATTGTTATCACATTGGTCCAGGATGGTTAGCAGTCTTTGCTTCTCCATGGCAACATTTTTTAGGGAATATACCTTATCTGTTAATAAATAATGCTTTCCTTTTCCTCCTTTTTTGTGTGTATAGCTTCGTGTGTGTGTGTTTGTGTGTGTGTGTGTGTGTGTTGTGTGTGTGTTTAGATAGATAACATATAAAATATATATGATATATATAAAATATATATGATATATGTGAATAGATTGGAGATTGATATTAATATTAATATTTATATTTACTTGGCTTTCCCAGAAGAGTGTAGAGGAACCAAGACTAGCAGATTTTTATAACAAAAAACTCTCAAATTCTCAATTATCATAAAGATAGTCTGATTTCTTCAAAGAGAATTTTTCTGTGATACTTCAGGTAGCCCTGCCTTCTCTCCTTCTCTTAAAAAAAAATATATATATAGGTTGGTGGACAGGGCTTCTGTCTAACCTCCCTCTTCCCAAGCTCCACCCCTGCTGGAGCCAATTTGCTCAGCACATTCTGCCCACCATCAGGGAATAATATTTTGGGGGCAATTTCCAAAACCTATTTTGGTGGGGTTTATTTTTTCCCACTGAAATTTCTCTGCATTTTTCTTCTTCTTAACCTTAAGAGGCTTTAGTGTAAAATTGGCTATTTTGGCTTCCTTTCAAATATTTTGGAGTCTGTTTCAAAATTTTACCAAAAGTGGAGTTTTCAGTATTTTCTTTCCTTTCTCTCCCACTCTTCCCCCTCCACTGCTGCTATTGGATGGTTTCCAACAGAAGAGAGGGAAAATGCTGAATCTGTCTGGCCATTCTTTACTCTTAATATGAACAAATAGCCAGGGATCACCAGACAGTTGCAGGAAGCACCTAACACTAAAGGGAAAGATGAAAGCAAAGAGGAAAATAGAAGTAGCCTTGAAGAAACAGAGATAATGAGTACAATAAAACTTTAAAAAATTCCTTATACAGGTAAAAGAAAATGCCACATATGAAATAATACCAGGATCTTAAAGGTAGAAATAACCAGAGAATATTAAAAGGTATTGAAAATTAATATCAGAAATTTAAAATTTCAAATACAAAATGTTTACTGAGAAAAGCTTTCAACTTTGCTATAAAACTGAATTGTTTTTATTTAAAATATGAGGGGAAAATTCAACAAAAGAGCTGAAGTATAAAGTTGAGGAAATTTCTCAAAAAGAGAACAAAACAAGAAAAAAAAAGAAAAAAGGAGAAACACAAGAAGTAATTTAGGGAATCAATTCAGTTGGTCCAATCGCTGACTAATAGATATTCTAGAAGGAGATGCAGACAAAAGGAAGGGAGAAAATGATCATAAAATGAGACAAGGGAACAGTTACAGATTCCAAGGACATGAACTTCAGATTCTGAGGTTCAGATGAAGACGTACCTACCTAAAGGCACCCTATTCCAAGATTCCAGAACCAGTGATAAAGAAACCAGTTTAAAAGTCTATGTGAACACAAAGAAAGAACTGAAAGTTCAAGTTGGCATTTTCTCAAGTGCAACATTGGATGCTGGAAAAGACAAGAGAGTAATGTCTTCAAAAGTCCAAAGGAGAATCTTTTTCAATTTAAGTTCCTCCACCCACACAAATTACACTCAAGTGTGAGGATAGAATAAAGATATTTTCAAAGTGTGTATTTTTTCTTTTTTAAATGTACCTCCCATGAACCTTTCTCCAGGCAACTGCTGGACATGAGTTCCATCAGCAGGAGGTCTAAACTAAGAAAGAGAGAGACATGGGGTCACCTTAAGGGGATCTGACAAAGGGGTTTCTCCTGATGGTGAAGGACAGCTGCCCAATGACGGCAGAGCCAGCAGGAGGCAGAGAGTGTGGGCCAGATGTGGCACTGGTAGTATTTTTTGCCTTGTTTGACCCTTGTAGGAACCATGTTACACCCTGGAAGAGTCTGCCAATGATTTAGTTATAGAAAGGCAAACCAATACCCCACCCAATATCCTTGCCAAAGTAGTGATCAATTCCAGGGAAAACAGAAGTTTTACAAGAATCAAAGTGTAATCATAATACATATGGCTGTGTGTAAAATAGATCTACATATGAAAGTAATGTAAGCACTGAAATTTAAAGAAAAATAATTCTTTTAAAACCACCACTCCTCACCCTTCATTCCCTTTTCTCCTGGCCTGCTTTTTCCTTCCTATATCTGTTATCCTCCTGATAGAGTTATATCTATTAATATATCTGTTTGTTTTTGTCTGCCTTTCTCATTAGAACTTAAGTCCTATGAGGACAAGGACTCAGTCTATTTTGGCTGCTTCTGTATCCCCACTTGTCCTAGAACAGTGCTGAGTACAGGGTATATCTCAGTAATCTCTCCTAAATTATTAATTAATTTATAAATTAATAAATTGAGGAGTTGAATATGTGCATGTGTGCATCTGTATGAGGTGTTAGAAACATACATATTTATTTGCATCATCCTCAACAGACACAATAAAACAAAATAGAGCAGTAAACCATGCTAGGTAACAACAGGAGGGTGAACAGCAGAAGAGCTGTAACAGTTAGACTTGGCACTGCTGGGGAGCAAGGTGTGTGAACTGGGACAGGGGCTGTTGCATTTTCTTACAAGACTTGTAACTTTATTTGCTTTCGAAACTTGGCACATGCATTATTTTGATAAACCATACATTTAAAAAAGCAACTATGGGAGGTCTAACAGTCTCATGTCTTAAACCTATTATATAAGATCTGTTTCTTTTAAAAGGGAAGACCTAAGAGGGAATTTTTAGGTTGGTTTGGCAGAGTAGGATTAATTTCTAAGTTAATCAAGTCAAATTTGCAACCTGGATGAGAGCAGCCAACTTCTTGTGAAGTCTTTTCTAAGGAAATATGAAAATCTGTTTACATTAAATGCCTTTTTCATACTAGTAAGATTCTCTTGAAAATCGAGTTAAAGAACAATGGCAAGACAGGACTGTGCCTATCTCTGACTCTCAACATCTCCAGTTTTCTGAGGCATGAACTTTAACAAGCCGTTTAACTCCCCTGAGTCCTTCCAGTCCCTTCATTTATAAAGTGAGTCTGACAACATGCACCTCATTGGATTACATCATTTATCAAATAAGATATCTGTGTGAAATCCCAGTGCAATAGAGATATTTGATATCTGCTGGTGTTCTTTCCTCCCTTCTTCCTTTCCCAGGACTGATTGGGATCATGCTTAATTAAAAAAAAAAAAAAAAGTTCACCATGCCAGTGACAGGATTTAAGCTTCTCTAAGTTTATAAAGAGTTTGGGGGAAGTTTGGCCTTATTTCAAAGTCTGGGAAGAAACATTATTTTTCATGAAGGTTGTCAAGGGAGAAAGAGGACACCCCTGCTAGGCATACTCATCTGCACCTTCCCCATGGACCCTAAGCATTCAGCCAGTGTCCCTGCACTTGGCTTGCACACTGAGACTGCTCAGTAAGGACTGGCTTGGATAGCCTCTGGCATTCCTGTCCAGGTGTCATTTGGGACAGGGGTAAGTTCAATGAACTACAAATGTAAGAAGAGAGCCCAGCCAGTACGGCTCAGTGGTTGAGCACTGACCCATGAGGTTATGGTTTGAGTCCTGGGTTCAATCCCCAGCAGGGGGGCATGCAGGAGGCAGTAGATCAATGATTCTCATCATTGGCATTTCTATCTCTTTCTCCCTCTCCCTTCTTCTCTGAAATCAATAAAAATACACACACATACAAAAAAGAAGATACATAATCACATCAACTACTGAATCTGCCAGCTTGTTTACCAAAGAGATTACAGAGACTCTTTCCCTGGCCAGACCCTGCATAAGGACTTCTCTAATGGAGCTGCTAGCTTCTCTGCAAAAGGTTAATTTCTTCCGCCATTACAAAGCCTTGTGAATGGTCCCCAGGGTTGTTCTTGGTAGAGAAAGAGAAGGCCTTGTTAAGTATTAATGATCATAGTGGCAGGTTTACAATACCACCTCCTCCCTGGGAAAGAAAAGATCACTTCATTGACATTTATCAAAGGAGCCTCCACTGGGGACAGGAGCACAGCTGTCACTCTCCCCTGTGGGCACAGCGGAGAATGGCAGACTCTCACCCATCTGCTGTTTGCCACAATTTCCTAAGCCAGAAACAAATGAAACTACAGAGACACAACAGGAATTGGGGGGGGGGGGGGGGGGGGGGGGGGAGGAACAGAATTTTACTTTAAAAATGAATTATTCTAATTCTACCCTTATAATTTAAGGGAAAATATATTTGCTTATATGACTTGTGACATGTTTCCTTACTTCCCATATCTTTGCATGAAAAAGCTTCTTTGAAAGCCATGGGAGTTAAGTAGCCAATCTCAAGTCAATTTGGCATTTCCCAATCCAACAAATAGGCAATTGAGTTTCTTCTACGTGGAGCAATAGATAAGACACATTTTATAAGAATGTGGCAAAAAAAAGAAAAAGAAAAAAAGAAGTGAGGACAATTTAAGCCCCTACCCATCACCCACCCACCAGAAAAAGAATTTGAAATTTTGAAAAAAAACTTGTAAAATTCTTTTTGGTGAGGGTTGTTGATGGCAAGGAGTTTTTCTCTTAAATGATGTATGAGGTATTCCTTCTGATACCTTTAAAGATCATATTCTAATCATAGATGGGTATCATCTGGCCTGCAGGCCATATAAGGCCCTCGAAATCATTTGGTCTGTCCCTGTAAGGCATTAGGGGTGAATTAATTACCGTATTTTTCGGACCATAAGACGCTCCGGACCATAAGATGCAACAGTTTTTAGAGAAGGGAAATGAAGAAAAAAAGATTCTGAAACAAATAGTGTCCTAAAATATTTTATGTGCATTAAAACCCAACATCACAGTCATAAACACATGTAATCAACCCTGTAAAGTAAACAGCAGCATTTAGAACCATTTTAGAGCCGGGCAAGCACACAGAGACCACACAGAGCCGGGCAAGTAAAAAAACTTTTTTTTTTTTAAAGTATATGTGTAGGCTATATTTGGACCATAAGACGCAGGGACTTTTCCCCCCCACTTCTGGGGGAAAAAAAGTGCGTCTTATGGTCCGAAAAATACAGTAAATGTTTGGCCAAATAAAGCAGGCTAATGTTTAAGGTGATAATTTTGTATGCCGCGAATGATTATAAATATCCAAATGGCCCTTGGCAGTAAAAAGGTTACCCCCCCTGCTCTAGATTCATAAAAAAGTAAAGTATCATTTGCTCTGTTGTGCACACATTCCTGGCTTCCTCATGCAAGCTGCCAGGGGAGAGTCAGGGGATGGGATGGGCCTTGGGGGAGACTTTCCCCTTTCCTCTGAGGTGACAGCAGGCCTTCTCACAGTTCTCCCACATCTTCTCCCAGGTTCTCCTGCTCTCACCTCTCCTCTCCCCACTCCAGCGCAGAGGGAAGGAGCTTCTGATCACAGTGGGTTCAAGCTACCATCTCATTCCCTCATGTTTATGTAGTAAAGGCCTGACTCAGGTGAATATCAGAGGGCCTAGCAGAGCACCAGAACCACTTTGATTCCATTGCAATCCATGCTCAGCTGCTTTGTCAGCTGCCCCCGAGTTGGATTACATGGGACACTGCATGGTTTGAGCCTCATTTGTCTACTCTGAGCTGTTGAAAGATTAAGTAGACTTGCATATATAAAATGTTCAGCCTAGTGTCAGGCACACAATAAGCACCAAATAAAAAAGGATATTAACTTCTTCCATATATGATGTGTTTCATAATGTTTTTCTATTTCGTTTAGGTATGGTTTCACTCTCATGATAGACAAGCAAATATAGACTGATCTTTTAAAAAACTGAATATACACTTTTGAAGTTTTAGAAAACATATCCAAGTGCCTTTCTCTCTCTCTCTCCCTCTCTCTCTCTCTCTCTCTCTCTCTCTCTCTCCCTCCCTCCCTCCCTCTCTCTTTCTCTCTTTCTCTCTCTGTGTGTGTATGTGTGTATGTTTGAAGTATGACATGTACTATAGCTCCTGATCTGTTGAATGCGTCTGGTAGTTCAACTATAAAAAGGAATGGAAATTGGCCATCAATTGGATTTAGCTATGAGAAGTCACTCATGAACTTGACATGAACAATTTCTGTGGAGTGATGGAGGCCAAAGCACAATTGGAGTGAGTTAAAGAGGGAATGATAGAGATGAATGGGCAATCGTAAATAAGGACAAATCTATCCGGAAGTTACTACAAAATGTATCAGAATGGGGCAAGAAGCTAGACAGGAGTAATTGGAGGGAAATGGAGACAAGATAGAAAGGTATTTGATTGTTTTTAAGATGAGAGAAATAACAGTTTGTTTTGTTGACAATCATCTGGTAGGAAGAGTCGAATCCCTAATGTGCATTTTGAGTGATGCTCTGGGGAGGTGAGAAAAGATGGACATAGGAGACAAGAAGAACTGACCTTAGGTCACAGCGTGGAGAGTTTCTTCATTGTTAATTCATTGATTTAACTATTTTAACTAAAGGACTTTTAAGAAAAGGCCACTATATACACATTAGATGTATTTGTAGTCGTCATTTATTCTGTTTTCCTGATTTTGAGCATCTTTTGAAGCTCTAAACTTTTCTGAGGGCTTTTTTATTTTTAATTTTTTTACTTTTAGTTCTGCCTCCTCTTGATAAAAACTCCACTCATTTCCCAGCCTCCCTTCCCAGGGAGGGTGCAGGTCCTCCAATCAGACACACACTCAGAGACTGGAAATGAGAAGTGATCAGCATGATGGGCAAAATCCATTTCCTGGTAAACATGGCATCAGCTCTGACCACTTTGGTTCAAAGGAAGCATGTCTCATGTAGAATGTTGGCGCTGGGGAGACAGACAGTGGTAGTTACAAGGAAGATGAGTTCCTACTGGAGCATCTAGAGCTTGATGGAGGCAGTTTTTTTCTTTCTTCTTCTTCTTCTTCTTCTTCTTCTTCTTCTTCTTCTTCTTCTTCTTCTTCTTCTTCGTCGTCATCTTCTTTTTTAAAAATATATTTATTTCAGAGAGGAAGTGAGAGGGAGAGAGAGATAGAAACATCAATGATGAGAGAGAATCATTGATCTGCTGCCTCATGCCCAGCCCCCACTGGGGATTGAGCCCACAACCTGGGCAGGTGCCCTTGATCAAAATCGAACCCGGGACCCTTCAGTTCACAGGTCAAACTGGTTAGGGCAAGGAAGGTTTTTTTATCAGACTGATTTTGTGAAGTGATTTAGAGTATTGTTTCTGGAGGTTTAGGATTAAGTCAGATTACCTAGCCTCCTGTGAATCTGAGGCAGCTCCTCATATTTTTTATGAAATTATTCCTTAATCTGCTACACTGGGTTTCTGTTGCTGGCAATTACAAATTCTGACTAGTACTGGTTTAAGGAGTGAAGCAAAATGATAAACTGCTAAACTAATCCCCCAGATTACTTTGGTTATGGGGTTATGTTTAAATACACACTCTTTAAGAAAAAGTAAACTATGATATTGACAAATTAATTTGCCAAGATCAGCAAATATCTGTTAATTCTCAGAGCATTTGAGGATAGCAGCAATAACATATCTGCGCTCCTTCTTTTGTGATAAATATGAAATCATAACTGCTGAAGCGAAAATAATGATAAATAATCTAACAATGATAAGGGGATTGATGGAGACATTGATGGAGACAGAATTTTTAAAAAGGTTACTTTTCCAGAATAACGAGAACTTAAGCTCACAATCACGCGTGTGCATACATATGGAGAGATACACCGTGTGCACATGCGTAGAGTCTAAAAACAAAGATAACTCGTAAACAACTACCCCATACCCTAGTTGTAACCATAGCAACCGAAACTATTCATTTTCTGTCTCAAATAATGTGCACAAGTCTGTCTCAATAACAATTCAGAAGGGGACATTGACAAATGATCACTATATTCACCCAGCCATTTTAAATAGGAAGGCATTTGGTTGAATTCTAATTTGACCAATGAATATTTAACTGATAATGCTGCCAGATAAGATACCGGCCAAAAGAGAAGGAAGCTGAAGTTGCTATCAGGCAAAAATACTCTAATGAAGGGCATGAAAGGAATGCCGAGAATTCTGGGCTGGAAATCTGTTCTGCATTGGGAGATGGAGGAGCAGCTGGCCCCAAATTTATGAAGTTTAAAGATTCTGTGACCTCTAGAATGTCTAAGTTAGGGAGGGTATTTTTTCTTCCTTTGTTTAATGCTTTGTATTTTCAAAAGAGTAAGGAAAAAAAATGCCTTGAAATGCTTTAACTGGGTTAAAGTACTGGGTTACTTATTGGAAAGTTCAAAGACCCCTGCCTAGGTCCTAGACTTGTCAACCTCTCCTCTTCATAGGTTGTTTTGCATCATAATATCCCAGGCAAACTCAGTGATTTATTTTGAACCTCCACTGAGCCCAGAAATATTCAGTATTGAGGCTCAAGAAGATCCAAACTCAGCTTAAATTTTTCAAACAGATTTCCTAATAGTAATTAATATATTTTGAGTATTCATTATTTAGTCTTCTTAGTATACTGGCTTCTTTTCACAAGAATTCTTTGAAACAGGTAACATTTTTGTTGTTGTTGTTATTGTTGTTACATTTTGTAGCGAATGAACCCAAAGTTCAGCTATGTTAAGTAACATGCCCAGGGTTATAGTGACATTAAGTAAAGGAGGACCTGGGAGTAGATAGATCCTGTAATCTCTCTCCCTAGAAATGTGGAGCTGAGCTGCTACACTGCTTTCTGTTTCTCTAACCTTTATCTCCCTGCCCTATCTTCTCCTTTCCCCTTTACCAATTGTTTTCATAAAACACAAAGACAAAAATTAGGGAGGGAGAGATGAAGTAAATAAAGTATATTGTCATGTCTGACATATGTAACTGTTTAATAAATTTTATGGATAGTAATTGTTCATATGCACACACGTTTATTATTTGCAATATTGGACTTGATGGCTCAGCCCATTTTCTTTCTGTAGGAAAGTTATTGAGTGATCAAGTTCTAACCAGAAGGTTGTTTGAAAAATATTAAACAGGAGCGAGATCATATAGTAGAAAATAACAATGGCTATAGTCATCAAGCAGAGAAAAACCAGGGCCCTTCTGTCTACTGTATTCAATAGACACATTGCCTGTGGCTAGGACCTTCTCTGGCTTTTACTAAAATCAGGTTAAATACTGAGGGGAGTGCAAAAAACTTGGCTCTAAATTAAAACAAAAACAACCCCCCCCCCAAAAAAAAAAAACACCTCTAAAATCAAAATGCTTAGATGTTTATTTCCATGTCTACAAAATGAAACAGTATGTCAGATTCACTCATTATTATGTTTTGTTATCATTGAAAGTAATGTGCAAGTATCCCAGATAATATATGATGATTTTCAAGAAATTATAGTCAATGATAAATTAAATGAGTGACCAGAAGCCACATATTTTTTTAAAGGAATTTAATAAATTTATTTTCTAACATTTTTACTCCCAAATTATAGTATATTGAATGAGAATGTGGATGCATCTAAATTTGATTCATATGGTGGGGGTTAGGACCCATAAAGTCTGAAAATGGCCCTGTAATCCACCACTCATGTTAGGGATATTCTGCTGCTGAATAGAAACGAATTCTGCAAGCAGCTCACCAAGAATCCCTTTCCCTTGGATAGGTTAGAAGACACGCCTGACCATATAATTTTCTTGAAGAAAAGTTAATTTTCTTATGTGATGGCTGGGTGACTACTGATGCTCACAGCCTCATTTTTCCCTCAAAGGGCTAACCTCCCACTATTCATCTTCCCTTAGTTCAGGATGCACTTAAGATTGCTTAGTTGCCAAATAGATTGATGGTTGCTCCACTCCAGAAAATATTATTAATTGGTTTACAGAATGCTGCTCCCACACATCTTGGCATTCTATAAAGTCACCTCGGTATTAACAAAAGCTTCGTTAGCATAACAAGAACAGGCCGCACTAAACAGCCCAGGAAAGAAATTATCAGGATAGTTTCAGAGGGAGGTTTCTTGACAGCAAACGTACTGGGACGAGCAGGCAAAAAACTGGTCAGTCTGGCTCACAGAAAAGCAATTCCGGGGAAACCAGAACTCTGTTATTTCTAAAAGCAGGGGTCAAAATGGGGCTTTTGTGGCCTTTGGTTACTTAGTGCTTCCAACACCTGTGGTCTGAGCTTGTATCCCTAAATCTCCTCCAGAAACAATTCTCCAACAAATCCCCAGTGCTCTGGGTTCATCACCAAGGGATCTGGAACCCTAGGAGTTGCACATTTCCACTTGAAGGTCAAAAGGGGACTGAACCAGGGGTGTCCCAGGGCTGAGGAACCTGGCCTGAATGAGGCACCTAAATGAGGGGAGTGTACAGTGAAAGACAGGCCTAGAAAAGGGAAAGGGGACCAGAAGTTAAAGGTAAGAACCATAAAAGGAATCTGTCTAATTATAACAAAGAAGGAAGTTAGAGAAAACAGCGGGGTTCTCACAGTGGGGTGAAGTAGCAGGTAGGTTTATTTGACACTTGGGGTACAGCTACTGTGCCCTAATTAGGCATAGCTCCAACCAGGAAATGTGTGGAAAGTTGCCCACCTCCTCAGATACAGAGGCCCGGTGAACTTAGCATGGATTTGGGGATCAGAAAGATTTGGCTTAGAATCCCAGAATGATCTCTCTGTACAATGGGGATAACATTTATTTGCAGTGTGCTGGTGGGATAATGGATGTTAGTTTAAGCATTGGTTAAATGCCTGGGACACATTAAGTACTCAATAAGTGATGAGTAGATTTAAGTCAGGAGATAAAAATCTATCAAATATAAACACACTTGCTAAAAGGTGGGAATAGCCACTGCAAGAATTTTTTTCTGTTCTTCGGAGTCAATAGTGCTTTCTTATTTTTATTGCTAAGAGACACAGAGAAAAAAGTTTTGCTTGAGTAGACTTATTTCACTTAAGTCATTCAGCAAATATTTATCATTAACTCCTACTATTTGCAAAACAGTATTTCAGTCCTCCCTAGTGTACAGGGAGTATTAGTCTCAAATTGATCAGGAATATAAGCCTTATTGGCTTAGTGAGACAGTGGGATATTACTACCAGCACAGCTGCAGGCTTGGAAATTACTGACTCAGAAAGCTGTGAAGTTGGTGGCAATAAAAGCCCGCCACCCAGGTTTTCAGATTGAGTGTTTTGGTACCTACTTACTGCTGTATGTGGCCAAATATATTGGTTGTGCCTTTTTGACTAGCTCATGGGATTAGTTAGGACCACCAGAACCTCTCTTCCAGAACCCTGTCCTTCCTGTCCAAATAAAAACTACCCACCCATATTTCAGCACCTGGCCCTTCTGTGAACACTTACCACATTTACATTTCCAACACAGTTTAGTGTTTCATTTATAACATATGTGATTATTTTATACTTGATTAATATGCAGTTGTCATATCACCCCAAATGGACTGTCAGCCTCCTGCGAGCTGAGGATCGACCATGCCTTATACTTCTTACATTGTGCATCCTTAGTAAACAAGGTGATAACTTAGAAGAGCAATAATAAGAGCAAATGAAATAGCTCTTGATGGATGGACTAGACATGACTACTGCACCTATGCTTTCACAGTTGAACTTTTCCGGTTCTTTGAGTGATTTCTTGCTTAATATCTATCTCTCCAAACGAACTGTAAGCTCCAGAAGAGCAGGAACCAGTTCTGTTTTTGCTTACTGTTTGTAGTGAGTTGAACAGTGTTTCCTCCCAATGCATTTCCACCCAGAACCTCATAATATGATCTTATTTGGGAAATGGGTTCTTTGCAGATGTATTTAAGGTAAGGAGATAAATGAGATCATACTGGATTAGGGTTAGTCCTTCACAAGAGACAGAAAAGGATGCAAAAATACAGAGGAAAGAAGGCGATGTGAACATAGAGACAAAGATTGGAGTGACGCGTCTACCAGCCAAGGAGTGCCAAGGGCTGTCTGCAAATCACCAGAAGCCAGGAGAGAGGCATGGAACAGGTTCTCTCCCGAAACTTCAGAAGGAACGAACCCTGGATTTTGGACTTCTGATCTTAAGCCTCCCATTTGCGGCAATTTGTTCTAACAGCCACAGGAAACAATATTATTTCCCTATTGCATAGCAAAGCGCCAGTCCCATATCAAGGGTTTAAGAATTATCTGTGGCTAAAACCGGTTTGGCTCAGTGGATAGAGTGTTGGTCTGTGGGCTGAAAGGTCCCAAGTTCGATTCTGGTCAAGGGCATGTATCTTGGTTGCGGGCACATCCCCAGTAGGGGGTGTGCAGAGGGCAGCTGGTCGATGTTTCTCTCTCATCGATGTTTCTAGCTTTCTATCTCTCTCCCTTCCTCTCTGTAAAAAACCAATAAAATATATTTTTAAAAAAGAAGGTGGGTTAGGTGGATTGAGTCTTCCCCTTCCTCTACCTCTTTTCCTGGTTTACCATTTCTCTAAGCGTAATTCTTGGGCTGGTGCTTTCAGAATCACTAGGGTGCTGATTAAAAGCGCAGGCTCCCAGGACCACGCCACCACCAGCAGCAGCCAAGTCTGCAGGGGCTGGGAGTACGTTGGCTCCCATGGCAGGCCTTGCCCTCTTCACAGTTGTGAACTGGTGTTCTTTTTTTCCCCTTACAATTCTCAAGGCTCTTTGAATTTTATCAAAGACATTTCTCTAGGCCTCACGGACAATGCGCCTGGTGGGAAGAAGCCGCCTCCTTGTAGGAGGGGCGAGGCTGACCTGCTCATTAGCGCGGCTGCGAGTTTCTGGAGCGGGATCCTCCAGCTGTCAGTCCCTTTTTCCTCAAGACACACCTGGCTGCTTGGCATGACCCCCCCCCCCGCCCCCCCCAGTCCTGCCTAGAGATGAGGTCTTCGCTGTGGTAGCAGTTTCCTTAAGAAAAGAATCAAGGTGAGAAGGAGAGAGATGTGGAATCCTTCCATTCCTCCATTCTAACGACTCTTTTTTCCCCCCAAGCGGCAGCATCCTTAGGGCATCGCATGCAAACTTTTGCAGATTTCTAGCTTCCAACGTTAGCCACACTTCACCTCTTAAAAAAAAACACAAAAAACTGTCTGTCAAAAGATAGGTGACAGCTTATTACAAAAAAGGCTGTCTCGTGTTCCATATTCATCACCCCTGTATGACTTTCTCATCCAATTTGCTGAGTCCTCGAATCAAAACACACACTGGGCTGCAAGCTCAAATTGGCATCTGCAAATCAAGCTGCGCACTTGCTGCTGCGCGCCTCCCTCCAGGAGCCCGGAGACCTGCCGCTGTCATTCACGTGGGTGTGAGCTGCTCTCCGGAGCCGGTGGCAGGATCAGCTTACCTTCCAGGCATCTTTCTCCGCGATTTTTCATCCTGTGGCTCTGGATGCCTCCTTCCCGTTCACCTGAAAGAACAACCCAAAGTCAAAACGAGAACGGGTTGGCAAGAGCAGCCCTGCACTAAGTCTGGGAGGATTTGTGGGCTTGTCAGGAGGGATTTGTGGCAAAACCCCGGTGAATCATGGAGTAGGAGTGGATATTAAGTCACAGAGACAAAGAGGATGAAAGGGGAGTGTCGAGGAACATGGAGAAGCACTGCGTGCCAGCTGGAGATGTCCCGACTTCACATAACCACCTGTGCCCAATGTTAAACCTCCGGCTTTAAATAACAAACTGCAGTGAAAACTCTGCTTTATAAGAGACACCAGAGTTTAAAGGGGATTTGAAGCAACGTTTCCACCACGAGAAAAGCGAAGTTTATCCAACACCTACTGATGTTTTTCTCCTGCCTATCAAACACCATCCGTCCTCGTCACACTGCCTTGAACCTCAAGGTTACCTTCAGCCCGCCCTTGCTCACTCACCCCCAATCCCACATCATGTCTGCCACAAATCACCATCCGTTTTTGTCTAGGAAACGTGGGTCCCATATGTCCCTTTCCCGAGGCTGGGTCGGCCACATGGCTCCGCTAACTTCCTGACCTTTTAAAGCGTTTGTTGCCTGCACTCTTCTTTTGAAAATGTAATCTTCTTCGGCTTGTCACTCCTCCAGGCTTGAGAGCTTGGTGATGTCTGATTCATTGCTTTGCTCTTCCTTCTTTTCTCTCATATCACCAAGACCTGTCCTCTCTCTCTATTACCCTCATCACCACTGACAAGAGGAAAACAACAACACTAAGATGTTCTAAATTAAATTACAGTGATCAGAAAATGAAGGGAAGGGACAGGAATAATTAACCGGTTAATAGCTGTGGGCCAACTAGCAAAAGTCTCTAAGCGTAATTCATTCCTGAATGCAGGTTGGAGCTTGGAATCAACCTCCAGGAACCTATTAGCCAATCACTAGACACCACCGCATCCTGCCTTCTACAGGACTTTCAGGACTGTTGCCTGTAACAAAAGGAGTAAATATTTCTTCTTACCAAATATTACCTACCACAGAACTAGCCCCCGCCCCGCTTCACCTTTTCATGAACCAAATATCTGTAATTAATGTAAATTCTTTCAAAACAGCTTACATTTTTCAAAACATAATGTATAAAAGTGCCCAGGACTCCAGAATAGCAGACGTAATTATCTTTTCCATGTAGCTCTGCTGATGTGGTTTAGACTTCATGCCCAGGACCTGATCCTTTCAGGCTAGCAGGTGGCTCAATAAACTTTCTTTTAGGAAAGCTTACAGCTGCCCTCACCAGTGTTGCTCAGTGGCTACAGCACCAGTCCACATACGGAAGGTTTGTGGATTCCATTCCCAGCAAGGGCGCCCACCTGGTTTGCAGGCTCGTTCCAGTGCATGTATGTGGGAGGCAACCAATCGATGTTTCTCTCTCTCTCTCCCCAGTCCCTCCCTTCTTCCCACTCTCTCTAAAAATCAATGGGGGAAAAAATATCCTCTGGTGAGGATTAACCAAAAGAAAGAAAGAAAGAAAACAAGGCTTACAGCTGTGCACATTTTTTGTCTTACATCGCACCTGTCAGAGCCTTCACACCTGAGTTCCTGCTTGATCTTGTCTTTGGAGGTTTGGAAAAGTCCTGCCATAGCTTTCACCTTTTATTCCTTACTTTTTAAAAATGTGTGATATTCTTAATAGTTTTACCTGCTATTAAAAAATAATTAAAGTAGCTACTATTTATTGGGCACCAAATAGTTCCAGAAACTTGGCTAACACAGCACAGAAACCAATTCACCAGATCTGATATCAAGGCAGAAACCTGCATTGTTAGCAGGCACCTAGATAACCCACGCTTATCTAGACAGGCTGCTGTATACTGTGGGCAACCCTAAATTCATGTGTTATCTCTTTGATGGGGGTCAAGCAATTGAGGGGTTTGTGTTTTTCTTTTTCTTTTTAATTCTGTTCTGGCTCAGTTATTTGTTCTACTAAGAAAATATTTTACTCTTTTGTGTTTAAAATTTTTTGGCTTTATACCACAGCATTGCTTTCTCAATATTCCTTTATGCACTGTTAGTAAAGACTGGGAGTTGACTCTATTGGTCAGTCTGCAGATACCCAAGGGCATGCATTATGGCCTGAAGTACACGATGGAAAGATTTATAATCATGCTGCTTTCAGACTAGAAAAGCTTTTAGAGATCACATGGTCTTAGAATTTCAGAGGTAGAAGGGATATTATTCATTAATACTTCTCATTTTAGAAAAGCTAGACAAAAGTAATATCTGACATAAATATGATGGGCAGCTGAGGGAAGAGGAACATAAGTACTAAACCATCAGTAGGCACTAAGAGAACAAGAAAAGGTAGTTTGCCTGGCAAGGATTGACGTTAAGTGTAACAGTGTGACTTGCTCTGTCTAGTGGAAGGTGGACTGAAGAATTTATGTCGCTTTTGACTAGAAGTTTTAATTACCATGTGTAAGTCTCCATGTCCTCTTTGCAACAATCCTGGAAATGGGTGACCACATGGAGCCTCCATCAACCTATGCCCCTGGGAGATTAGGAAGAACAGGTGACCCCTACTGGTATATTTAAGCCCCTGGAGTTAGGAGGTTGCAAAAACAAAATTCTGGCCTATCCTAACCAATATACTATTCTCCTACTTTTTTTTTAAGCTGGGCCCATTTACTGATAGCGATGATGAGGACACATATGATGATGATGATGATGATGATGATAATGATGATGGTAGCAATAACTATATTTATCGAGAGTTTACCATGGTTCCAGCACTGTGTTAAGTGTTTAAATGTTTTAATCTTAGTAACTACATTATGAGAAATATGCTGTTATAAGCGGCATTTCATAGATAAGAAAACTAAGGTCCAGAATGCTTACATTAAACATGGAAGACCACGTCAGTCTTAAGCTTTAGAGCCGGCACAAACGCAGGCATTCTGATTCCAGAGCTCGCCCTCTTAACCACTAACGCTGCTCCGGCTAGCCTCTAAGTAAACATGCTGATTCCCTAAAGTGTTTTCTACAAAACACTGGCTTTTTGGAATTTTAACTGACCTTACATAAGACATGGATTTAAAAACTTGTTTTAAATATGTTTATGAAACACTGAGTTAAGCAAAGGAAAGCAGAGTTTTAAAGTCTCAGAAATTCTTGATGTCTTTAGGAACTGCCTGATCCTTTAAAATCTCTGCTTGAACTTGTTTTCATTCTCATTTTTCCGGTCTTAGGTTTCTTGTTCCACATCCACACACCCGTTTACAGCCCCACAAGGAATAGCAATCCTCTTCATTCCCCTGCTGTTGATTTGAACCTCCACAATCCTGTGTGATTTTCCATTTTGCTGGCTCTTTGGACCTCGGCATCTCCTGTTTGGGGATGAGAAATCTTCAGGAGAGCCTTGCCTTGCACCTCACAATGTCTATGACCCTGTGTTTATTACTCAGCAACAACCTCTGATATATAGACAGGCATATAATGCAATAAAAAAATTTTTCATAATCTTTCCAATTCTTTTTCTTTATATATTCCCAGAAATGTCTTTCATCGCTATTCTTTCCACAGAGATTTCAAACTTTATTTAATCTTTAGAAGGTCAATGTTATTTTTTATTTTATTTTTTTCAATCACCATATATCCCCTCTTCCACCTTCATCCTCCCTCCCAACACCCTCAAATCACCACACTGTTGTCCATGTCCCTGAGTGCTCTCCTTTTTTAGCTTTTTCTCTCAATACCAACACACACCCCCCCCCGTGCACCCCCCACACAAGAGCTGTCTATCTGTTCTCTATCTATGATTCTGTCTCTATTTTGTCTGATAGTTCAGTTTGTTCATTAAATTCCACATATGAGTGAAATCATGTGTTCTTTTTCTGACTGGCTTATTTCTGTATTCTTTAGAAAGAACAGTCTTGCCTATAGTGCTACATCAAGGGACTTTGGGATAGTCCAAGAGGAAGATACATCTTTTAAAGAACTAGGATGTAGGGGCTCAAAGAACTAGAAGAAATCTGACTTTCAAAAAACCCTTAGCAAAGTCTGGGATCTGTATGACAATTCAAGTTTTTATATCACTTTGAGGATTTGGTGAATGGCATAAAAACTTTCTCCAAAAACTACTCTTACCTTCATCCATGACAAATGTCACCCCTCTCTGACCTTTGAGGTCCATCTACCTGTCCCTTTGGTGAAAAGGGGCCTGGTAAAAAATGTAGGGATAGTGGAAATTGTGTTATAAATGAATTTAACTATCATGAGCACATTGCTCCCTTGAAACAGTGAAATGAGGTCACAGTCTCCTCTCTATACTGAAGGAGACTAAACATGTTGTGCTTTTTCCAATCTGCATTTGTCAATAACATGTTTTCAGCTAAAATGAGGAATATGAAACGGCCAAGTCAATGTTTGAGGGCTATCTTATTATTAAGGCAATGTATTTTAAAAGTAATTTTACAAAACCATACAAGTAGTAACCTATCTTTACAATTCTAAACCAAATGCTCAACTAATCTGAAATATTAAAATGACACTTTTTTCTTCCCTCCCATTGAAATCTTGATCCATATAAATAACACCAAAAGAGAATGTATCTGGGTTAAATGTAAACATCACCATACTTTCATAGTGTTGCAACTTAAAATAGCCACTTTTCTGCCATTGAAAATCACTGATTATTCAGAGCTAGTTACAGAGAGCAAAATATCCATGTGATTGCATGGGTTCTATCACCATCATCATAATGCTATGCACAGAGGCTGATTACCTTCCATTCTGCCCTTCTTATTAAAACTGGGTTAATAAGAGACTTCACAAGAATATTCTCCTCCTCCTCCTCACATGAAATTTTTCATAGAAATATAATGCAATACTTATAATAATTTTATTATTAAAGAAAGAATTAGCCTATTGTACAGTTTTGTAGTCATGGACAATATCTTATTATTAATGTATTTATTGATTGGAACATTTGTATATGAAGCACATTTTTGTTTTCTTCTATACGTCTAAATGCTGGTTTCAGTGAGACTTGAGCTCAATAATTTAGAGCTACATTCATTTTAAGATTGATTGACTTAAATCTATCATATTCTATTTGTAGTTCCTATTAGTACTAATAAATTAGAACTTTTTATTTCATGTCTAGCTTTGTAAGGAACATAAACTAGGGTAGCTTTTTGGGCGAATTAGTAACTTTCTCATTAAGAAATATAGTAAGATTTTCTTTTCATAAGCATTCAACAGGCAGGTTGGTATAAATAATATGTTTCCTGATAGATATACAATGGGTGGGGAAGTAGGTGGAGGAGTGAGCAGTGGAATTAGAGGTTGATTTTTTATTTCTAATCTTGAATTCATTAAATTCCTTCCTTTAGCCACATAAACTCTCTCTGCAAAATGAATGATTGAGGCTCGCTACTATGAAAACTCCCCGCTCTGGAACACTCTCAAGAGTAACAAGACCACCAGAATGGAAAGATACAGAAATGGGGAGAAAAAAAAAAAGAGAACATTTTTATGTTTAATCACTCTCTCATTATAAGCAAAACCATTACACACTTTGAAGTATATGTTTAAACTACTTGCTACTGGAAAATGATGTGAAATAATTGAGAGTTAGTAAAAGAAACAAGAAGTCTGTGTTTCTTTTGAAAATATTCCCCATTGTGATTCGACTTGTGAAATTACTTATAACTGGAAGCCTGTAAAATCACTGGCAGTTAAGAAAGTTTGGGAGTTATAACTGGATCAATATGATCTGTTGTTTTAGTTCCAGCTTCGGCAGCAAAATACCATAGACTGGGTGGTGGAAACAACAAGCATTTATAGCTCACAGTTTTGGAGGCTGGGAGTCCAAGATTAAGGTGTCCACAGATTTGATATCTTGTGAGGACCCCCTTCCTGGTTTGCAGGAAGCTGCCTTCTTGCTGTGTACTCACATGGCACAGAGAGAGCAAGGGCTCTTGATCTCCTTCTCTTCTTACAAGGTCATCAATCTCATCATGGGGGCTCTATCCTCATAAGCTCATCTCAGTCTATTTACCCACCAACTACAGATACAATCATATTTCAGGTTAGGGCTTCAACATATGAATTGGGGGGAGAGTGAGGTGTGAACATGCAGTTCATAGCATTGGTTAATTCTGCTTCTTTGTTATCCATGGAATGATTATCTGTGGGTGCCTGCAAGGCACTAGGGTTCACTTGATGGCAGCTATCTGCAGGTGTAGTCTTGGTCCTATCAGAGAGCTTTTACATATTTTATTTTATTTTTTGTGGCACATTCAACATCACCTATTTAGTCCCAAAGTACACTATAGTCCTGTTGAATAATTTGACTGTTGGGACTGAGTGCAGATATTTACTACAAAAGCCCAGTGTAGGTGCATACTCAAGTGATATAGACTTCCATCTACTGTATATCCATATTTTATTCTTCTGGGAGCAAAGACAACTTGACATCTTAAGATATTTCATAGCATTTCATACTTCCTATTTCTAGGAAGAAGAAGGGGAGGAGAAGTGATGCGTTTTTGAAATAATAATGAATGAAAGAAGTATTGCATCTATAAAGGCAGGTAGAAGTTTTTCAAAATTAAATATTCATTTAATGTGTCAATAGACTTAAAAATATGTTTGCCTATTCACTCAATCAATCTACTTGCCTGACTCAATCCTAAGAATACAATCTGAAACAACAAATAAACTTTACATTTAAATGTTCAATGGCAACATTATTTATAATAGCAAAATGCTGGAAATGGCATAAATATATAACTATAGGTAAGTGAATATATTAGGAACGGCACATATTTGATGTAATATTATGAAGTCATAATAATACAAATCATATTTAAAAACAGAGAAAATATTACAAAGCATTGTGTGTAAACAACAGAATTGCAAAAGTAGCATGATCACCACTGGGTAAACCCTGGCAGAGAAAAGCAACGGATGGGCACGGACCTCCATGTTGGCAGTGGTCATGTTTGGGAGGTGGGGATGCCAGAGGATTAGGTGTAGAAACTACTGTTTTCTTCACATTTTCTGCCTTCCCAGCATTTTCTATAACAACATTCATTTCCATTAAAGTTGAAAAAATACACACATTGCATTTAGACTTTCGGTTGAATCTCTCCAGTTCTCAGGTAGCAAAGGAAGCCAATTTTAAGCTCAAGCTGCCTCCCAGCATCTGAATCCTCACTAACATCCTCCTTAAGCGGCTTAGCCCAAAGGCTGGCTCTGCCAGCTCTCCCTCCCCACCCCCCCACCCCCCCAGCCCCCGGCCTTTCTGCTCAGCAGGGCCTGCCTCCCCTTCTTCTGGGAGCTGGAGTGGAGAAGCACATCAGAATTCTTCCTCCCTGAGCCCATGCCCTCCTCCCCGGAGTCCTGGAGTGCCTTTCTCCTCTCCTTTCTTGATTTCCCTTCTGAATCTTCGCAGCATTCTCATTCCAAGGCCAGATGGCTGGTTTTCTGAAGCATTCACATTTCCCTCTGCTGACTTGTAACTGTAAAGCCCATCACCCACACCTCCCTGTAACCAGGTTTCTGCCACAGCAGGCTGCCTGGTGGGATCTGGCAAGTGTGGGGAGGGCGGGGAAGGAGAAACTGGCCAAAGGGAAACTGGCCAATCGGCTAGATGGCTTTCCTGAGTTCCTTTGGAACACTTGGAAGGTGCAGAGAGCGCGGAATGAGGACCCATTAAAGCTGAGGCCGAACTGGGCTGTTTAAAGAGCCATCAATTGTGGTAAGTCTGGTTCAGCAATTCAGAATTTGAAAGCAGATCTTCGGTTTTTGCCTCAAAAATAGATATTGCTCATGTCAAAATAACCTATAGCTAAAAGACTTCGCAGGCATTTATTTCTTGTGCACTTAGGTTGGTTGTAGCTGATAATGTGCTTTGACTGCTGGCAAACCCGGAAAACGTAAAAAAAAAAAACCACGCAAAATCCTTCAAAACAGATGAGAACAAAAGAATGTGCATTTTGCCTCTGCTTTGGTTTCAGAATACCCAAAACTATATTGAACTTGCTCTGGGAAAGTCTCTGTTCAAGGAATGGTGAATGATAAAGTGTGGATAAATATGCAGTCTTTATCCTCAAGGAGGTCTATAATAATAAAATCGTAATATGCTAATTAGACCAGACGACCTTCCCGATGAAGCCATGGATGGCTGGGGAGGTGGGCGAGGCGGAGGCAGCCACTGCGGCAGTGGGGGCCGAGCCCTTGCACAAATTTCATGCACTGGGCCTCTAGTTATATATAAAAAAGAAAAATATATGTGGCAATTAAAATAAAATAAGTCCATTAGAAAGAACCATATGATAATATATATCAGATATTTTCCATAAAGCTTAGCATACACTAATTATCAACACATTCCTTTTCCCCTCTGCACTATGTGTCCCAAACTGAGTATCACTTAAGATGCTTTTAGCTGCAGTCAAAACAATAGGGACAGTTCGCTATTTTTTATAACAAGAAGTCTGAAGGGAAAGAGGTTCTCTCTATGATATATCAGTCTCATTCAGGTCAGGAAATATAAATTACTGTAGGTTTTTTAAAGACAGTGACTTTAATACAAGGAATCGGTCACCAAGCTATTGGACAGGCTAGAGAAGCAAAGGGGTGACCTCCTGCGTGTTAAGGAGGCTGGAGCTAGAGTGCGGCTGCTGCTGCTGGATCTGATTTGGCTGCTGCTGAACCAGAAGCCAGGATCCTGCTGGAGTCCCCAACCACCTACAGATGCCCTGCTGTTGCTGGTATAGGAGACAACCTTGCCTGGCGTCTCACACTGCTATTAAGTGCAGGAGCCAGAAACAGGAAGAATGACCTCTGTCTTCTTCCTTCCCTGCATCTAGTCTTGTGAAAGTGCTTTGCCATTGACAGAAACTACTATAAACCAAGGGAGTGTGGGAAATGCTGTTTCCAGGGTTCTTGCTCCCTAGCTATAAGGTTGGACTGGGGCTAAATAACAACAGAAAGGACCAGCAGATGGCCATTCAGCCCTTCAATAACACCAGGAAGGACAAACATCCTTTTTTGTCTTTCCTCCCTGCCATCCTCAGGGACTTAAAGCTTTTTCCTTAGGCAAATTCCTTGAGCACTTCAAGAGCTGAACGTTGAAGTCAACTGTTCAAAGGCAGAAAGGGAAATGCCTCTTTCTTGTATTCTTTTGTTTTCATTTTTCAATTACAGTTTACATTCAATATGATTTTGTGTACAGCACAGTGGTTAGATAATCATATACTTTACAAATTGGTCCCCTTGTTAGTTCAAGTACTCATCAGATACCATACATAGTTCTTATAATATTTTTTTTTACTATATTTTCTATGCTGTACTTTACATCCCAGTAACTATTCTGTAACTACTAATCTATACTTCTCAGTCCCTTCACCTTTCCACCCAGTCTCATAAACCCCCTCCCTCTGGCAACCATCAGTCTGTTCTCTGTGTCTATGAGTCTGTTTCTATTTTGTTGGTTCATTTATTTTGTTCTTTAAGTTCCACATGTAAGTGAAATAATATGGTATTTGTCTTTCTCTTATTGACTTATTTCACTTAGCATAATACTCTCTAGGTCCACACATTCTGTCTCAAATAGTAAGATTTCACTCTTTATTATGTTTTATGGCTGAGTAATATATATATATAATCACCATTTTTTTATTTGCTCATCACGTAATGATGAACACTTAGGTTACTTTTATATCTTGGCTATTATAAATAATGCTACAATGAACATAAGGGTGCATATATTCTCTCAAATTAATGTTTTGTTTTTATATACACCTAGTAGTGGAATTGCTAGGTCATAAGGCAGTTCCATTTATAAATTTTTGAGGAACATCCATACTATTTTTCATATTGCCTGTACCAATCTGCACTCTTATAATCCTTTTAAAAAATGAGATAAACTTCCAGCCAACTTGGTGTCTTAAATTATTGCTGGGTAATACAACGTGAACTATCTTATACTAATTACTAGCCATAGTTAAAATAAATCTTATACTTATCTAATAAATTATATAGAATAATGTTATTTTGTGGTAAAAAGATTAATTTATTACATATAAATTCAAAAAATATACTACTTTAAAAAAATGCTGTTTTGTATTTCTTCAATTATTATTATACACTACAGGCCTGGGCATGAAATTTGTGCACTTGTGTGTGGGTGTGTGTGGGGGGGAGTCCCTCAGTCAGGCCTGTGCCCTCTTGCAGTCTAGGAGCCCTAAGGAGATATCCAGCTGCCAGCTTAGGCCCCCCTTTCTGTGGGGAGCAGACTTAAGCCATCAGTTGGACATCCTTAGCACTGCTGTGGAGGCGGGAGAGGCTCCCACCACTGCCACTGAACTTGCCAGCAGTGAGCCCAGCTTCTGGCTGAGCGGTGCTCCCCCTGTGGAGCACCCCCTGTGGAGCACTGAGCACCAGGGGGAAGCTCCTGCATTAAGCATCTGCCCCCTGCTGGTCAGTGTGTGTCATAGCGACCGATCATTCTGCAGTTTGGTCAGTTTGCACAATAGCCTTTTATTATATAGGTTAGTATTATGTCACTATATACTAAAAAAGTAGAGTAATATGGCCCCCCAGGGTCTCTACAAGGCTCTGTGGGGGAGGCTAGACCAAGCCAGGAAGACTAAATAGAAGAATAGGACAGTTGGGGATACCCTTGGCTGCTTTGGCTTGTAGAAACAGAATAAATGCAACCAGTAGACTAGATTTAACCAGTAGAAACAGACTAAATCTACCATTAGGGAATCCACAGTGCCAAAAGAGTCTCTGGAAGTCATGAAAAGCCTTTAATGATTCGGTTGCTCACCCTGAATTCTGGCATCATTTTGGCAAAAAGAATAAGAAGGAATCACAGCAAGCTCCTTCATGCCAATAATGAACACAACAGAAAATGACTTCCTTCCATTCCAGCTGTAGCAGCAGGGGTAGGTGTTGCTGCCAACAAAAAGCTTCATCTGTGTAGAGTTGAAATAGTGGTCAAATTGAAGGGCAGGGGGGCGGCATTTAGTGCCGACATTCCATGTCATGTTGCCAATCTTATGCTCTAAGCTTTGCTCCCTGTGTTACAAACACTCCTTTTGAGATTGTTTATCTCCTTCCAGCCCTTCAATTAATGAACTATCCATAAACACTCAGCCATATTAACACTATCATCTGTACGCTGGCTTGTAAAGTGTTTTTACTTTTACATGATTGTGTTTAATCACCACAGCCACTCAGTGAACTGGCTTCTTACCTGAGCAGAAATCAGATCCAGTCATGTAAGTTGGGTAACACATATACGCTGTGAAATGAGAGTTGAGCCTATTAAAAATACAACATTGGATGGAGCTGGGTAAGATACAGCTCTGGCCCTGGGGGCATTTATTTTGCAGCTGCTGAAATGAGAAATGCAGATAAAGAACACCCAGCAGGTTGTTAGATGTGCTAAGTGAGCAATAGGTAAGAAAAGTCCTATGCAGGTGACAGAAAGTCTATCATTTATTGGCGTGGTCAAGACAATATTCATTTGTTCCTTTTCAAAGTGGGGGTGAGTTAAATAATGTATCAGATACCTTTCAGTGCTGACAGATTAGGTTCTGATATTTCTGTCAGCCTCTGGATGACACCAGATGATCTTCCTGCAGGGTTTGTGCCCAAGGGTAGCATAAAGGTACCGGCTCAACTTTCCAATTCAGATATCAGAACAAACACTGTGATCAGATATCCTTTTCGCTGATCACCATGAGGGAGAATGAAGGGAAGTCATAGTCATTTAATGACTCAAAGGGGAAATGCACACAGGAAGGCAACAAATGCCATAAAAACACAGGCATTAGGATTTAGCTTTTAGAATCTTTCCTCTTTGGAACAGGGATGACCTTCTTCCTCATCATTGCCACATGGTTAGCACTTCCATTTATAGAAACAAACTACTTGATCAATTAAAGGAGCCTTTCGGAGGACATTTTTTACTTTTAACTAGATCACCTTATACTTTCTCACTGAAGTTACAAGGCTTTGCTCTGTGGAACAAGCCTTAACGTGATCTCTTCCTACCGGTATCAGTTCCTTGATCCTTGGTTTTAGTTTTGAAATTATTTGTATAAATAATTTTGAGTACTGGACTGATTATTCAAGCGTGTTATGGTCACTAATAATCTGGTTATGAGCTGACCTGAGTTCCCCACCATGAGGAATTTGACAAGACCATCCCCAAATGCCTTTGGAATGGTAAAGAGCTGAAAGTGCACTATCTCACTGTACTCAACTCTATCTTAAATATCCAACTCTTTCCCGGAAAGCACCAACTCCCTACCGGAAGCATTGTTCCCTGAAGTATGGCCTTCTGAATGCCTTCAATGTCTATTGTATAATGTCTATTGTAAAACCGATGCACTGTTTTTTGTGCTGAAGCCATTTATCTGCATTCTGAGAGTGCTTACCATAAATAAGACTTTAAGAATAAGACTTTACCAGCACTACCAATAGAGTAAGTAGATAAGTAATGGGGGGGAAATTGAATCAAAAAGGTTGCCATGTATAAAACATTCTTTAGTAATAAGCTATAAAAGCCTGAAAAAGTGCTCCGATTATAAGATTATAATTGAAGGGAATAGGTCTCCTAAGTTCTCTTAAATCGTGTCTCTTTAAAAAAAAAAAAAAAAAAAAAAGATAACAGAAATCTCTATTTGCTTAAATCAACTTAAGGTAAGACAGTTTGAATTTGTATCATAGCTTTGATTTCAGGATTCATGACAATATTTGAAGACACTTTAAATTTTAATTTAGACATTATAGATTTGTGCTTTGAAAATAGCAAATTCGCCAATTCGAGAGTGATGGAACAATGAGTAGTTATTATGGTAATATTGTTTCTCTTTGTGTATTTTCAAAGTCAAATAAGAGAAGAAAAACTTCAAATTAAATCTTAACTTGGGCTAAATTAATCCCTGGGGTATTTCTTTCGAGCGCCTTAGGTAAATCAACTGACGCCTGGCTTTTCCTGGTACATACTCGGATATGTAAACCTTGAGCCTGTTTAATCCTCACTACCCTGAGGTTAAGGCCAACAGATGGCCTGTAACTAGTTTCAAAGTTTTCTGTACCAACAAAGTAAAACAGAAAAAGTGTTGCACAGTTACGTAAGCTGAAAGCTTACACTATTGATGTTTCTTGTATACATTTCTTCTTACTTAAATTGAATTCCAGGGTGGGAGAAAGGAGGCTGGCTCGCAGAGACACTGGTGGGATGATTGTACCATACAAAGGGCCAGCCAGGGAAGTCTGAGACTCCTTTCCCTGATGTGGTCAGCCTTCTAAGTGTTGCAGAGTAGAGTAGATGAAGGGTAAGAAATAGACGTGTGAGCAACAAGGCCTAGGACTTGGCAGAAGGTTCCAACTGCCATCATGGAGTCTCTTTCTGCTTCAGCTAATACTCAATCCACTGCTTATGTAGAAAAGCTGTAGCTTCAGGCAATCAATAGAGCCTTGATGTTCAAACTTCACGGTGGTAATCAGTGACTGCAGAATCATTCATGCCTTCCTTATACGCTGGTGTAATCTGGATTCAGATTTCTTTGGCAAGAAATCCTGAGGATAATGGAAGTGCATTCACACAATTCAATACTGTTTTAATCTTTTTTATGTTAACTGTAATCCACAAAGGACCAAGAGGTTGACAGAATTTCTGATGCATGCTGGAGTTCAAGATCTTTTCCTCTCCTCATGACTAGATATTTACATTTGTAGATAGAAAAGGTGTCCCTCTTCAACCCCTCTCCTCATTATTTTTGGTCAGAATTCAATTTTGCACAGACAATGAATGACAGTGAAATGTGGTTGCAATAAAATAATAATTACTAAACAAGCTGACTCCAGCATTTTTTAACCAACAAATTCTTGTGAAGAGTTGTATTATATTTGCAGGATGTCAAATAAAATATAGATGTTGTTTTTTGTAATAAAAGATGACAGGGAAGGAAAGTTAAGACAAACTGCCAATAAATTATAGCGGGAGAAATGTAAGACTTAATGATATTACAATTTTACTCACACAAACACTCAGCATTCAGTTGATGGTGGTGGTCTAATTAGCTCTCTTTGCTGCATGATATTAAGGGTAACCATTTCTCTACTGTGAACTGGAAGTGAAGGAAAGTCTGAAATTTCACCCCAAAGTCCTTTCTTTCTCATATTTCCTGTTCTATGGTTCTTCTTTCACATCATTCCTTTTCCCATTTGTTTCCATTTTCTTTGCTTGGAACTCCTATTGTCCCAAATTCCTGAATTTCCACCACATCCTGGACACTGGCTTTAATTAAGGGTTGGTGGTTCATCACACAGACATGTTTTCACTTAGAACATGATATGTTTTAGTTGTTTTTCTTACGATCTCATTTCAACCTTCACTTCTTCAGAAAAGCCTTCTCTAATCTGATCTAGATCAAAGCCCCATGACTTGCATTATGTACCTTTCATTCATATCACTTTTCACAGTGGTAACTTTACATTTATTTGTATGATTCCTTGTTTAATGGCAGATTTTGGTCTAGTATGGGCAGAGTGAAGGCCTATTTTTTTTTTTTTTTAATTTTTTCCCCCCCACAGAATGTCCATTGCCTTAGCAGATAACAATTCAGTTTTTTCTTTTCTTTACTCAGGTCCAAATCCTTTGGGTCACCTTTGGCTCTTCCCTCCCCACACCCCTTTAGACCATGTGTCTAATTTATCAGCAAAGCCAGTTAGTTGGCTCGACCTTCAAAATTCTATTTATACAGAATTCAACCAAATTCCCATTTCTATTACTAACCTTCCAGTCTAATTCACTATCACCTCTGGCTGAATTAGTGCAATGGCCTCCTGACCTATCTCCCTTTTTCCTGACCTCCTGACCTCTCTCTATATTTATTTTCCACACAGCAGAGTATCCTTTTGAAACATAAATCAAGTCAACCTTCAATGTTTTTCCATCTCATTCATGGTAAAAGCCCCTATGGATATCTCCAAGAGGCTCCACACAATCTGTTTTAAGACAGTAGGGACTTTACTGTGTTACATGCTTTGCTCCATCCACATTGCATACACGAGTCATGGCTCAGAGTAGGTGCTTGATAAATATGTGTTGATTGAATCAATGCACCCACAAGACAGAGGCTATATTGTTTAAAAAGCATTCTCTGCTTTTTGAACAAAGGGCCCACATTTCCATTGTGTACTGTACCCCACAAATTATGTACTAGGCCTTGACTATGCTGGTTCACTCTGATGTTCCTATTGGTCTAGACCTTCTTACTGCAACACCACCTTCCTTCTTGGCTGGGCTAATTTTTTCCTTATCCTTCAAGACAGCTAGGTCAGTATGTCTTTCCAGCAGAGATTCCCTCTGAACTCAAAGCACCCTACGCATTCCTTCACCACAGCGCTCAATAAATACATAAATATAATAGATAAAAAATAGCCTCTAATTCTTAAGCCAAAAAGGACTCTATCTAATGGACTCCAGTAGATACATTTATCCTTTAGTTAACTCACACTGAGAGTGTTCAATATATATATAGCATGACGTTATGAACTTTTGTTCTAAGTCTTTGCTTCTGAAAAACATGCACAAAACATACTTGTATTGTGAAGTCAATCTTGACTTGTTTGGAAAATCATATTGTAATCAATATAAGCTCAAAAAATCATTCAAGGGCATACTATGTCATAAAGCTGACTATTATGTTTCACTGAATTTAGACTTCAAGAGGAAAAAATCCCACTTTGTAATTTTGTTTGTTTTTATTCACTAGAACAAATGCTCAGCTTGGTGGTGACTTTTTTTTTTTTTTATTTTTTTTTTCTTCAGGTAGTAGAAATCATAATCCTTAAAAAATTTTGGTGGGGAGTTTTCATTTGTTAACTCTTTTTGACAATCAGGAAATCACTAAATCTATAACACTTCTACACTAAATCATACACCAATTTCATTTGTGTTTGCCTTCTTAACCTGCTTGTAGTATGAAAATCTAGCATTGAATAATTTACAAGTCTTAAAAAAGGAAATGTAAGGGAAATGTGGTCACAGCATACCTCTGAAACCAATTACAGAGTTTCTTTTTTTTCCCCCATATACTAACATATGTAGGTAAAGTGAACACAGTAAATTGAAAGAACAGTGATAGAATTTCATAAAATTTAAATGAAAAAGAATAATGACTAATGTATAATGAATTTCCACCTGAATATGATCCTAAAATGACATCCTGAGATGGTTATGATGAATTAAAATTAGGATGATGAAAGCATAAGTGGTTGGCTATTAGAAGTTTGCCCTTTGAACTGTTCATCCTTCCTCAAACTCAAACATTTCTGTACTTCCAAGATTTTCTAACAGTCTTTCAGAAAATTCAGTTTTGAACATGATATGTTTTAGTTGTTTTTCTTACGATCTCATTTCAACCTTCATTTCTTCAGAAAAGCCTTTTCTAATCTGACCTAGATCAAAGCCCTATGGCTGAAGAAGCTTCATCATTTTATCAACTATGTCTCATCTCACTTATTCAACAAATATTTATTGAGAACCCATTTTATGCCAAACACTGTACTAATAAAATAAATTGAGATATATTAAAAAATTAGGTAAAAACTTATACATGCAAAAAATTTTTGCAAGCCATCATAATAATTGATTCCCATATCATTGATTTGATGCATACATAGCCAATCTGAGATTGCTATTAAAACTGCTAAAAAAAAAAAAATAAACAACAAAAAACCCCCAACAAAAATGTGTTGGCTTCTCTTTAGTAAGTGACTTTTGCCATGTAGACTTGGGAAGTATTGTGAAGTGGATCAATAAATGTAGGTGCTGCCATTCAACCTGACTGAATCCAATCCAAGAAAATAAATCCAAGCCCTTTCCTGCTTCTAATTTTCTTGAAACAGTAGTGGCAGGAAATTCAAAGGGATGACTTGCATTCAAGGGGAGGGGAGGAAGTCACTCTAAAACTAAAAGCAACCACAACAATATCAAAAAAGTAGAAGAAACCCTTGAGTAAGTTTTCCAACTATTAGAAACTCTATGAACCCTATAAAAACTAGGGCTCATAAAAATGTACCACATACATATTCAACACTCAGATAAGCACATCAGATCCTCAGGCATCCTTTAAAGCCCCATATGTCTGTGCAATTGCTCTAAACAAAGATACATTTCCAAGGCCTGAAAATGTTTGTTTTCTTTTATTCTAGCGAGGAGGTTGCTCAAACAATAACCTTTTTGGAAACCTCTTCTGACCAAGAATGGCCTGGAGCCCACACTGCTCACCCATAGCAAATGCCGCACACGTGAATGGAAGCTATTACACTTTAAAAGACCAATTCTAAAATAATAAAAATTACTTATCCTTAGAAAGAATTAAACATATCCTCAAAGCAGAGAACTTGAGACCGCTGAAATTTTGTCCATTTGTATGCACACATCTAAGCAATAACACTTAACCAAAATGCAAACTATCAAAAACACATCGCTGAGCAACCTAAGAGTTTTGCTGCCAGCTATGATGCTGCAGTGGCAGTGTTATATATGCCACCCTACCTTGACTCTGTTTATCTAAAGGCATTCACCAAGCACTGAACAATTCTTATAAGAATTCTACTTGTTTTGCTTTTGAAAAAATAAAGTCATGATGCATGATTATCTATTAGGCTTAAATTGGTAAGTCTCCACATTCCCCAACACATTCAAGTTATAATGAATTTGAATTATTCTTCTAAGTCAATAGCTAAGCAAGTCATACTCCAGGCAACATCACCCTCATCAGCTTTTCAGCTAAGTGAATTACAGTGAGAAAGGAGTCTGAAAAATGGAGATGGGCAGCTCCTATCCATTTTCTTGATTGGTGGGTTAATAACTCTATCCAGGAATGGAAGCTATTACACTTTAAAGTGTAAGTCTAACTGAACCTTAAGAAGATTCAAGTTTAAATGACTGCGCTGTACTGGTGGTCCTTTGTTGCCTGTGTGCCTGTGATGTTTTCCTTGAGGACATTTGTTGGTTGAAGGAGGAAGGTGGAATGGGAGCTCTGAGGCCCTTGGGGTGATGGAAAAGAAGGGGTCCAATGGAGGACATGATGACATCTTTCCTCTCAGTCCATGGAGGAAACTGTGGAGTTTTCCTTTCATATAGGCAAAAGTGAAGAAGCCATGTTCCTGATGTGAGGGATACATTAGCACCAATTAAAAAGCTGCAGGAAGGGGAGTTTTCTTCTGTACAGAACACAAGAGGGCACCATCTTTGGGTTCCAAAGACAGGTGGCTTCTCCCCAAAGCCCGAGGAAGACATGACCATTCCATTTTGCAGTGAACGAAGTGTTGGGAAGCTCAGCCTGGCTCTCCAAGCCCCAAATAGCTGAAATGTGATTTCTGAGCCTTAATGAGAAGGCAGGATCTGCCCCAAGCACATTTGTTCCTCTCATGCCCAGGACCTCACCAGAAGTCTCCTGGCTGCCAGCCACAGGACACATTTCACCATGAGTCAAGTAGGAGTCTCTTACCAGGTTGGAAGCTGAGCAAGCTTATGCTGCACTTCCTGGTCTCAGAAATTCCTCCTAGTACGTACTTAAGATTCCTTGATTTATTCCCCTTATGGTCCATGTGGTTAACCATGGTTTTATTTTTCTTAATAGTAGTAAAGAGAGACTCATTGTGACCTTTCTTCAGGCTCATCACACTCTCACTCAGACCTATAATTTATTAGGATCATGCTTGTGGGGATGAATGGCTCTGCTATTTGGAAACAGGATATGGAGCTTTTGTACCCTGAGTTGCACTAGTTAGTGCCAGATGACAGTTCTGCTAAGTTGCTGAGGGAAGTAAGAATCTGTCTCCTTTCCCGACCCACTGAACTGGCCACTAGGTACTAGTCTAGGTTGTGAAGGGGCAAGTCTTCCTTCTTTGCACACCCTCAGTGCCTGTCTGCAGGGCCTAAGAGAAAAGGTAGGTAGACTTGTTCTGGAGTTCAGGTCTATGACTCTGCTGCAATGGTTCTCATGAGGGTCAATTTGGTTACCCCAGAACACACTTGGCAATGTCTGGAGGCCTTTGTGATGGTCTTGAATGGAGAGTGCTCTTGGGAAGAGGCAAACCTACAATGCACAGGATAGCACATTCCTTCTCATCCCCCTATAAAAAAACTATCCAGCTCAGAATGTAGTGCTGAGGTTAAGAAATCTTACCCTATGGTTGATACCAAGCAAGTTTCTTAACTTGATCTAAGATGAGAGATAATTATTGGTCCTATAGGGTTGTGATAAAGATGAAAATTGAAGAAACGATGAATATAAAGTAGCTGTATTAGGAACAGAAGCAAGGTAAGTCCCCTCCTCTTCTCTATGGTAGCTACAAATTCCCTATTTGCCAGCACTTTCTGTTTCCCAATACAAGTCTGTTCCTACTTAGCTTAGGCTAAGTTATGCTGAGTTAGTCCAAATTATTCTGAGGTAACAAACAACTGGAAAATCCCAGGGTTTATACCAAGGGAGGTTAGTGTCTCACTTATGTAACTGTCTGTCAGGCCCAGGCTGAAGGAACAGCCTCTCTCTGGGTGTGATGGTCAATATAAAAGAAAGGGAGAAAAACCAACCATATGTATCCTACATCATTGTTTTAGATGCTTCCTCTTCACCCCCCCTAGTGAGGATGGATTCCTGCCCCAGGGTTATAAGAATGGCTGAACACAACATCTGACACTGGAGAGCTGAGATCAATGGCAGTTTATTGGTCACATATACCCACAGCCCAGGGGAGGAGGATACTGGGCACAATGCAGAGTTGCATGGGGTTTCACTCAGAAACAGAGTAGACAAGCAGGGCCTGTGGGAGGCAGGCTTTGTAGTGTCGAGAGGATGTTCTCCCTAGTTCCCACAGGAGACTGTGAGTGGCTTGTTTGAATAATTCTATAGTTAGAATTCCATAATCAATGAATTAAGTAATTTTATAATTGTCTATTCTGAATAATTCCTGGGAAGGAAGTGAAACCCTATACAAAGAACTGCCCTTGGTCCCTTTGATTGGCAGGTCGTTGGGCTAGTGGACATTATCTGAGAAAGCAGAGTGGGGAGAGGAGTTTTGAATTAGACCGTTCAAAGCCTACTGATTTTAACAGATGTTAAAATATTGAGCCTAAATTTTAAGCCTTTAACCACGATCACTCTGCTTCTATTTTCTTGACCAGCATAAATTACATGGAAAATTGAATCATGTGACAGTAAATAACATAAATATCATTTATCATTTTAAGCCAGTGAATTCCACACTTTCCTCTCTGCTCATGGACACTGTTGTCCACAGGGTCTTAGCTAGGCATCGTTATCTTTAACCACAGTGATGGGAATCAACAAAATCAGATTTAACATGCTTCAAGCAGGTTACAGGTTTTGGCATCCCATCATCTCCCCATCCACTGATACAGCCCAACTGCTCATGTTGCACAGTGAAAACAGGAGGCCCAGAAGGGCAGTGACTTAATGAGTTACACAGTACAGTTCATATCTCCTGGTGGGAACATGTATTCCTAAGTTTCAAATTACAAATTATATGGTAAAAAAAGAAATGTAAAGAGAAAAAAATAAGAGGTCATAGGCTCCTTAAAGTATGTATATATGAAATAGGAGGGGTTAAGGAGAAGGGTAGGTATAGAAGAGGAAAGGTCAGAGTTAAGAAGGTGAAAGGAAAGAAAAGAAAAATGGCAAAGGAGGAGGCAGCAAGGCCAATCCAAATGTGAACTAGGCTGATGACACCCAAATCTCTCTGTTGCTTCAGAGCCCTGAGCTTCATCAGACTTATGACTCCAAATGCATGCTTAACATCCTGACTTGAAGTCTGAAGGACATCTTAGTCTTATAACAGTTTAGGACAGAACTCCTGATTCCCCACCCCGCATCTCCTGAGACTTCCTGACCTAAAAATGTTGAACCATCTACAACAGCTTTTCAAGCCAAAAACATAGATGTTAGTTATTGACTTTTCTCTTCCCCTTCCTTCCCAAAGCCAATCCATTATCCAAGCTTATTTGGTCTACCTTCACACAATATCTATATGAGCCCTTCTCTTACACCCTCCGGGAGCCCTGCATGTTCTCTTGACTGGTCTCTCTACTTTCATTTTAGGATCCCACTGTCTATTGACTATGCAGCAGCTTGAGAGATCTCTATAGATCATAAATCATATCACCTGTCTGACTGAAATTCTCCAATGACTTCCCATCAACACATAGAATCAAATCCAGACTCTATTATGACCTACAGGGACCATTTTGTTGGGTCCCAGGCTACTCTCATAGCTTCTATCCCATGGCCATCTATTCACTCTGCTGATGCCACTTCAGCCACACTGATCTCTGGGCCTTTCCTAGGATATAATACCAAGATTATATTATATCTAGGGTTCATACCCTAGACTTTCATGAGGACTTACACTTTTTGGTATTCATTCAACTAATAGTTATCCAGGTTCCAAAAAGTATAGCAGAGACTGTTTATAGCAGTAGATTCTTGTCTGAAATACTTCCTCAGAAAGGTCTTCCCTCAGAGGACCCGAATAGATACTTTTTCAAAGAGAACATAGATGGCCAATAGACATATGAAAAGATGTTCAATGTCACTTATCATCAGAGAAATTAAAATTAAAATCACAATGAGATATCACACCTGTCAGAATTACTATCTATGCAATAAATGAAAAAATAACAAGTGTTTGTGAATATGTGAAGAAAAGGGAACCCTCACATATTGTTGGTGGGAATGCAGACTGGTGCAGCCACTGTGGAAAATAGTATAATACCAATTGGACTAGCTTTATGATCTAGTGATCCCACTTCTGGGTATATATCCACAGAAATCCAAAACATTAAATTAAAAGAATATACACATCCCTATGTTCATTGTAACCTTATTTACAATAGCCAAGCAACCCAAGTACCCATCAATAGGTGAGTGGATAAAAAAGTGAGGGCACATCTATACAATGGGATTCTAGTCGGCCATGAAAATGAATGAAATCTTACCATTTGCAATAACATGGATGGACCCAGAGAGTATTATGCTAAGTGAAAAAAGTCAGTAAGAAAAAAGCGAATATCATGTGATTTACTTATATGTGGAAACTAAAGAACAAAATAAATGAACAAACAAAATTGAAACAGACTCATAGACACAGAGAACAAACTGATGGTTGCCAGGGGGAAGTGGGCTTAGGGGACTGGGTTCAAAAGATGAGGCGATTATAAACTACGAATTGGTAGTTACAGAATAGTCACAGGGATGTAAAGTATACAGCATAGAGGATATAGTCAATAATATTTTAATAACTATATATGGTGTCAGGTAGGCACTAGGAATATCTGGAGGAATACTTTGTAAGGTATATAATTATATAACCAATATACTATACACCTGAAACAGATACAAATAATTTTGAATGTAAACTGTAATTGAAAAATAAAATTAAAAAAAGGCCTTTCCTAAAACTTGCCATCGCTCCTATCATTTTTATTCCCTTATCTTGTTTTATTATTACTATCAGAGGCCTTGTGCACAAAATCTGTGTACTTGAGGGGGAGGAGGGGCGGACCCTCAGCCCAGCCTGTGCCATCTCACAGTTCGGGAGCCCTAGGGGGATGTCCAGCTGACAGGAAGTGGGCCTAAGCTGGCAGTTGAATATCCTTAGGGCTGTGCTTGCCAGACAGGAGCCCAGCTCAGGGCTTCTGGCTGCGTGGCGCTCCCCCTGTGGGAGCGCACTGACCACTGAGGTGACCTTCTACATTGAACATCTGCCCTCTGTTAGCTAGTTTGCATCATAGCAACCCGTCATTCTGCCATTTGGTCGATTTGCATATTAGCCTTTTATTACATAGGATTATTGTACTGATTACTACATAAAATGACATTACATTTTTTACTTATTCTGCTTTCTTTATTAGTATGTAAGCCCCTCAACTATAAAATGTGCTCTAGGAGCATAAAATAATCCATGAGGGAAGAGTATAATTTCAATATTTTAATAATGGTTAAATATGTCATTACAACCACATGAAAAGTACATGTTTGGAATGTCAGATAATGACTGTAGTATTGTGAATTATTAAGGAGTAGGGGGCAGAAATTGATTTACTGAACTGAGAAATTTATTACTCCCCACACTCTACTTCTTGGAAATATAACAACATTAAGATAATTCCTTGACATCCTTGGACCAGTAGCTAAAGAATGGTTTGTTTCTTTGGTCTTTAGACCCAATTTTCAAGGGTGATTTTTTACACATGGAGAATCCTCAGCTCCACCCCTGGAGATTCTGATTGTCTGGGGCTGGGGTGGATGTTTTATAAACCCTCCCTAAGGCATTGTGATGGTTGGCTTCTCTCAAAAACCTCTGGGCAAATAACTTACTCGTACTATGTATTTTTACTAAACTAACCAGATACTTGAATAAACTGGTCAAAGGGGTTGCTTGGGTGTGAGCTTGAACGTTGTTGATCTGGAGTTTCATTTCTCCCCCACTCTGGCAGTGCAATGAACCTTCAATCAGGGCTAGAATAATTCCTGGTTTATCCAGGAAGTCAAAGTGAAGTCCTTGGTTATCTCACTTTGTGAATGTTTCTTTGCACAGAATAATTTTATAAGAACAAAGTAGCAGCTTCCCATGAGCAAGACCGTGGTGTAGTGACATGGTGAAGGGTGGAATGCTGGGCACCGTCTCCCACCTTCCCCTTGCCCACGACAGAAAACTGACCTCTTCAGGTACAGCGTGTCCTTGTTCAGTACCTACTCACTTTGGAACACCAGTTGATTTGATTATACTCGGAGATGTGTCAGAAACGATTGCCGTGATTAAACGCATCTAATGACTTTAAGCCTCCCACGAGGAAATGAAATTGGATAAAATTCTCATGCCAGTATTCCTTTTCTAACCAGGGGCTTATTCTCCATTGGGAAGGAACAACAATGTGAAAGAAAATTCTTTAGCCTACAGCATGCTGGATTTTATTGTCCTGGACTCTTTCATGCCCCAGTGACATTTGCTGATTATATTTACAGGGCACATGTGATTTTGAACATGCAGTACATGTGGGATGTCAACCTAATGGTTATGGGAGCAGCCAATTGCAGTGTCAGGGAACTAACTCAGTATATTTCCAATCTTTAAAGCTCAAGTCTTCTGAACTATGGATTGGCACAGCAATACAAGGATTTGAGTTTTATGGGGCTGGATGAAAACTTTATATTACTGTAAAGGGAAAGAAATAAAGATTTTTCTTAAGTTACCTAGACATTTTATTTGAAGCCAGATTATTCCCAGTTCCAAAGCTGCACTATAAATCAAGATCATTGCCATGAATCTAGGTGTAATGAGTGGGTGGGTGGAAGGGGAATTTAATTGTGGTAAGTCCTCCTTGGCAATGTATTGATGTCCTGAACCATCAGCAATAGCTGACCAGCTGATGGAGTTTGTATAGGCCTACTAGTTAATCTGAAATCCAAATGCCACCACCAGACAGTCTGTTTTTCTGTGAATTCATTTCAGTTGGGAAGAAGCACTGTTAGAAGCTGGAAGCTCTCCTGCTTCTGTGTAATGTATGCAAATACTTCCAAACTCATTCCTCAGTTCAGAAGACAGCCCTGTGATTTCTCACTCTAATCTTAGGCATGGGACAAGGGGAGTGGACCCCCCATCCCCTTAGCCCTACATTCCTCTTTGATATTCTATCACTCACTTCAATAGGATTCTTTGAGACAAAAATAAACTTCCCAAAGAAAATTCAAATGCCTCCATCCCAGTTGCTTTTGATAGGTCATGAGGCTCATTTGCATGCTGTTGCATAATTAATAAGAGGTACAGTGGGACAACTGACAGAAGATATGAATAAATACATGAAATGACAAAGACATCCCTTCATGGAATAAATGCAAATGAATAGTCAATAGGAGAACATTAGAAGTGACAGAACAATCTCAGCTAAAATAAAGCCCCTTAGTTATTACCTCAATTACTGGGAACCAAGATATAAGAAAGAGGATATAACAAACAAATAACTGTAACACAAGGTGACAAATGCCACAAAAAGATAGCTATAAGTACTGGATTGGTTCAGTGAAGAGAAAGTCCCTGTTCCCAACTTGGATGCTTCCTGAAAGAGGTAACATTTAAGATGAACTTTGAGCCCTGGCTGGTTTGGCTCACTGGATAGTGTCGGCCTGGGGACTGAAAGGTTCCCAAGTTTGATTTAGGTCAAGGTTATGTACCTTGGTTGCAGGCACATCCCCAGTAGGGGGTGCGCAGGTGGCAGCTGATCGATGCTTCTCTCTCATTGATGTTTCTAACTCTCTATCCCTCTCCCTTCTATGTAAAATATATTTTATTGATTTCTTACAGAGAGGAAGAGAGAGGGATAGAGAGTTAGAAACATCTATCAGCTGCCTCTTGCATACCCCCTACTTGGGATGTTCCCATAACCAAGGTAAATGCCCTTGACCGGAATTGAACCTGGGGACCTTTCATTCTGCAGGCTGATGCTCTATCCACTAAGCCAAACCAGTTTCAGCAATAAGACAAATATTTTTTAAAATATTAACTTTGAGGTGTAGATAAGACTTCCCTCTGTAGAGCTGAGGTTTGGGAAAGGTGCTTCAAGCTAAGGAGACAATATGATTAAAGTCATAAAATGAAGAAAGTAGAGAGAATATAAAGAATAAAGTATAAAGAACAATAAATAATAACAGATTCTTTGTTTTGGTTTTGGCCTTAGAGAATAGGTGGGGGCAAATTGGGGAGGAAGAGCTTGGAGCCAAAGAATCAGCTGATAGTCTGACACTATGGGGACCAGCCTGGAGGCTGAGTCTGAGATGGTCAGTGTGGTGCTATGGCAGGCCAGCAGGTTGGCTTTGTGGGAGTCAGCTGGAAACGAGGACCACAGGAGCTGGCCTGGCATCAGGGTATGCTGGGTGCCTGGGTCCATGGGGGCCAGTATGGAATCTAGGTCCAGAGGCACTGGGGAGGGCTGACAGCCTGGGTTGGCAGGAACCTCCTGGGGCTGTGGGAGCTGACCAGCTGCTGGTGCAGGGCTGATGCTGGGGTCTGTGGTGAAGTGGGTGCTCACTTCACTCTCCTGTCAGGGAAAGGGTGTTTTTCTTCTTAGTGCCTGGGCTTGGGGATATAGCAATGGGGATAATGTGGAACTGGCCTTCTAATCCTCTTCATTGCATTTTCCTATTTCCATCCTCTTCCCAGGTGCTATAATCTCTCATCTGGAATCATTAGCTCTTGTGAAAGTAGTTTTTTCCCCCTGTACAGTTGTTGAAATTGATGTTTCTGGGAACAGATGAGTGCTAGAAATTCCTGTGACACCATCTTGCTGACATATTTTTAATTTTGGTAGAGTTTAATTCATCTATTTTTTTTTTCCTTCTGCACTTTTATTTATCTTAGAAGGCTTCGCCTAACCCACATTTATGAAGACTTACTTTATGTTTTCCTTTAAGATTTTTATAACCTTAGGTCCATTTGGAATTAAATTTTGTATATGGAAGGGTCCCATTTCATTTTTTTTACATGTGGATATCCAGTTGTGGTAGCACCATTTCTTGAAAAGACTATTTTCTTTAAAAAACATTTTTTCTTGATTTGAGAGAGGAAGGGAGATAGAGATAGAAATTGAAACACCAACGATGAGAGAGAATCATCAATCGGCTGCCTCCTGCACATCCCAGACTGGAGTTCAAGCTGCAACCCAGGCATGTGCCCTGACGGGGAATCAAACCATGACCTCCTGGTTCATAGGTCAATTGATACTCAACCACGAGCCATGCTGACTGGACTGTTTTGTTTTTGTTATTGAATAATCTTGGCAGCACTGTTGAAATCAACTCACCACAAATACTTTTATATTTGGATTTTCAGTTTTATTCCATTGATCTATATGTCTTTCCCTATGCTGATGTCACTATGTCTTAATTCCTGAAGCTTTGCAGTAAATTTTAAAATTTAAAAGTGTGAGCCCCCTGTTTTGTTGTTTATTTTTCAAGATTGCTTGGCTATTCTTGGTCCCTTGCATTTGCATATCAATTTAGGATCAGCTTGTTTAATTTCTACAAAAAGTCCAGCTGAAAATTTGATAGGGAATACACTGAAGATGTAGATGAAATTGGAGAGTATTGCCATATTAACAATATTAAGTCTTCTAATCTATGAACACAAGATATATCTTTGTTTTTATTTCATCTTCTTTCTTTTTGCTAAAATAGGTTTTGTAGTTTTCAGAGTTCCAGTTTTATGCCTTTTTATATTACATTTATATATCAGTATTTTATTTTTATACTATTATAATAAAATTATTTTTTTAATTTTAGTTTCAGAGTTTTTATTGCTAAAGTATAGAAATACAAATTACTTTTGTATATTGCTCTTATATTTTACAACCTTGATGGACTTTGACTTGTTTATAGTTCTAATAGGTTTTTAGTGGGCATCTTATAATTATTTATATATAAGGGATAGTTTTACTTCTTCATTTCCAATTTGGATGCCTTTATATCTATTTCATGCCTTATTTCCCTAACTAACTTGCAGTACAATATTTAACAAGAAATAGCAAGTATCTTATTCTTGATCTTAGGATCAAAACACCCTATTTTTTTTACCATTAACTGTGACATTAACTATGGATTTTTCATTTTTATATTGAGAAAGTTCTAGGACTTATTATTTTATTATAAGAAAAATATTTTAAAAACAAATACACAAATAAATACTTGATGAATTGCCATATTAACAATATTAAGTCTTCTAATCTATGAACACAAGATATATCTTTGTTTTTATTTCATCTTCTTTCTTTTTGCTAAAATAGGTTTTGTAGTTTTCAGAGTTCCAGTTTTATGCCTTTTTATATTACATTTATATATCAGTATTTTATTTTTATACTATTATAATAAAATTATTTTTTTAATTTTAGTTTCAGAGTTTTTATTGCTAAAGTATAGAAATACAAATTACTTTTGTATATTGCTCTTATATTTTACAACCTTGATGGACTTTGACTTGTTTATAGTTCTAATAGGTTTTTAGTGGGCATCTTATAATTATTTATATATAAGGGATAGTTTTACTTCTTCATTTCCAATTTGGATGCCTTTATATCTATTTCATGCCTTATTTTCCTGCAGTACAATATTTAACAAGAAATAGCAAGTATCTTATTCTTGATCTTAGGATCAAAACACCCTATTTTTTACCATTAACTGTGACATTAACTATGGATTTTTCATTTTTTTATTGAGAAAGTTCTAGGACTTATTATTTTATTATAAGAAAAATATTTTAAAAACAAATACACAAATAAATACTTGATGAATTGCCATATTAACAATATTAAGTCTTCTAATCTATGAACACAAGATATATCTTTGTTTTTATTTCATCTTCTTTCTTTTTGCTAAAATAGGTTTTGTAGTTTTCAGAGTTCCAGTTTTATGCCTTTTTATATTACATTTATATATCAGTATTTTATTTTTATACTATTATAATAAAATTGTTTTCTTAATTTTACTTTCAGAGTTTTTGTCGCTAAAGTATAGAAATACAAATTACTTTTGTATATTGCTCTTATATTTTACAACCTTGATGGACTTTTCAGAGCATATCTGAGTATGACATCACTCTAGACCTCAAAATAAGGAATCAATTGAATTCAGAGCCTTTTGAAAAAGTAAGTTGAAACTTTAAGGTTCCATTCTACTCCCCCCCCTCCCCCCCCTCTCTTTTTTAATGATTCCTTCTAACCAGCCTGTTACCTCTTTTATTCTCCTGTTACCCACATCTCCATTCTGGCTGTAAAATGTTTAATGATATAATCCTGTCTCTAATGATGGCTCTGATGCTAATGCCTAGCAGTTTCCACATCACTCATTATCCAGCCTGATCAGCTCCTGGAGAAGAACCAGGGCAGTTTCTTTAGAAAGAAGTATTCGCCATTAATGAGGCTTAGCCATTCCAGGAAAAGTTGAAAACTTGATCAGATGGAAACCCCTAGGAGACTACCTTCTGGAGATTTCTTACAGTTTCTACTAACAATGAGAATTCAGTTAATAGTAATGTTACAGTGATGGGTAATATTGAAACATCAGACAGTTCATTTTAAATGAACCATTTGCTAAAATACATCTATTTTTATAAAGAATGCAAGCTTGCCCAGCCAGTGTGGCTCAGTAGTTGAGTGTCAACCTATGAACAGTTTAATTTCTGGTCAGGGCACATGCTCAGGTTGTGGGATCAATATCCAGTATGGGGCGTGCAGGAGGCAGGTGATCAATTATTCACTCTCATTATTGATGTTTCTATTTCTCTCTCCCTCCCCCTTTCTCTCTAAAATCAATAAAGTTAGATTAAAATAAAAAAGAGTGGGAGCTTGGAGAACTGCTATATCAACAAATTTCTCAAAATCTATTATATCCATAGATAGATAGATAGATAGATAGATAGATAGATAGATATACTAGAGGCCCAGTGCATGAATTCCTGCATGGGTGGGGTCTGGCCAGCCCACCCCAATAGAGGCCGATGGGACTGACCAAAAGGGGGGGAGGGGCTGAGGGAGGTTGGCTGCAGGCCCCAACCCCGATCAGGGTGGGGTCAGTTGGGGGGAGGAGTCAGGGGTGATTGGGGCCCCAATGGGGCCAGATGGCCACTGCAGTGTGTGTCATAGTGACAGGTCATTCCAGTTGTTCTGTCATTCCAGTCACTTGGCTTTCATATATATAGATATTTATACCCTCTGTATGTTTGTGGCTCATAACTTCTTCCATATTTTCACTCATTTAGCTGGCCTACTACTCAATAAATAAAAGCCACCACATTTTGTACATCAAAGCCTATTTTAATTAATAACACATAAATAGTTTGCAAAAATATTTTGCAGAGCTCATTGAGATGCATCAAAAGGGAGGACTCAAATGAAACATTTTAACAGAGATAGTTTGGGGAGGAGAGCAGAGAATAATTGTCTCGTTAGTATCATTCTTTCCCTTTTAAAACCAAATAAGCCCTAGCTGGTTTGACTCAGTGGATGGAGTGTTGGTCTGCTCAGTTGATGTTTCTATCACTCTCTCCCCTTTCCTTCCTCTCTAAAATCAATAAAATACATTTTTTTTTTAAATAAAAAGTTTTTATGAGAAAACTCTGCTAAATTTTGCAATATGTGTTTTTGTTTTCTGAATTGTTGATTACATGTAGAGTGAAGCTATAATCAATTTTAGGGAGTTATATTTGAGATTTGAACCAATGAAACAGGAATTAGGATAGTTGATATGGCCATTTTAGCCAATAACAAATTTAGCCTTCTCAAGTTTGCCCTAGCCAAGATTAGTAATAGGAACTATTCAGAGAGCTCATTTCCAAACAGCAGTCATGTAACTTTCTAATATTAGATGATATAAAAAATAGTTTTGGAAAATTAGGAATTTTCCCTGGAATAGCAACACAAAGCGCTTGCGCTCTCTCGCGCTCTCTCTCTCTCTCTCTCTCTCTCTCTCTCTCTCTCTCTCTCTCTCTCTCTCTCTCTCTCTAGTAGCTGTCTAGAAAAATCTCAAACAATATTATAATTAGCTTAAGAAAAAATAATTAGGAAATTTTTTAAACATAAATGTGCAAGATTTGAGATGGTAGCAATCTTAATTCACATTTGATATGCATACACAATTTTGGTTCTAATCTTAGCAGTATACATTGCAGGCCCAATCAGCAAATCAAAAAAATCATGATGAAGGAGCATATGTACCACAAATTTAGTTTTAAAACACGTTTTGATAACTATTGCAATATACTTATATGTATTTTATTAATTTAAAAAATATTTATCTGGTAGTGTTGGTATTATCAGACTGTGAAAGGGTCCAGAGAACATGCATGAGACCCCTGGAGTGCAGGGAATAGGAAAAGAGGCTGTTTATGTGTACTCCTTGCCTGGGTAAAGGAACCAAACACACTCCACCTTAGAACATCCACCATGCCTCTGCCTGACCTGTGCTCTCTTTGCATCTTTCCTTTGATGCTTCCAGGTGACAGTAAACAGCTAATGGAGGGCCAGTTTCCATATTGTGGGCCTGTTTTTATCAGAGAAGATGCTGTCATATTTACAAGAAACAGAAAATGTATCCCAGCTTAAACAGAAAGAAAAATGGGTGACTCGCATGGAGGGCAGCTTCAGAAAGAGGCTGTCAAATCTTTTGCTCTGCTTCTCCACCACCCTGAGTTCTGCCCTCATTCTGGTGTGTGCTTCAACCTCAGGCCAATAGCAAGAGGGCTCCAGTGATTCTGGGATGTCTAAAGGCAGGGTCCTCTCCATGTTGACTACTTGGAAACATGAAAATATTTCTGAGAACATCCCATGATGGTTTTCTTTATGTCTCATTGGCCAAGACTAGATCAGAACCTTATTTCTAAACTGATCCTCAACACAAGGTGACTCTGATCCTCATGACTGGTGAAGGTGGAATGGATTTTGCAAACTCAATCTCTAAAACCTGGTAGGTATTCATGTCACTCAATCTCTTTTTACTAGAACACAACCATCACAATTTTAATTTCAATAAATATAATAACAGTGTGGTTATAAGGGTGACAAGTAATAAAAATTAAGCAGACAAATACAGGGTGTTGCAAATCTAAAATATGTATCCAATTTCTTCCCTTGCATTAAATGTATTTAACTTTGGCAAATAGTTGTCTTTAAAATCTTTAGCATCTTGAAAAAAATTACAATGTAATCTCTTTGGTTACCTCATAGAAATGCTCTCAATTTTAATGCCACATTCTGAAAACAGGCTGAAATCCTCTGAAAACAATGGCCTCTCTCATGTTCTCACGGACAAGCAAATCTTGGTAACAAAGTTGCTTCTCAAACCAGACAGGTCAAATCTGAATCATCATGCAATGTTGGGTCAGAATTCCCAGTTTTCTTAACACTATGAAGTGTCTGCAATTTCCTTACTAAGTGTCAAAAATTCTGCTAAGTGAGAGGATTTTCACATATCCTATATAATAAAAGGCTAATATGCAAAGAGTCTGAACTGCAGAACAACCAGATAACTGGTCACTATGACATACATTGACCACCATGGGGCATGCACAGAACATGGTGGGCATCAACAGCAGGCAACACAGTGTGGAACATGGAGGGCGTTGGCTGCAGCTGGATGGTGGAGCAGGTGAGCGGCGGTGCCAGACCAAGGCAGGGTGCCGGTCGCTCTCATTAGGGTGAGCCTCTGGCGGTTACTGAAAATTCTTTGCTCCCATGCACTATGGTCCCACTGGGCATTCGCACCTGTTGCTGGTGCTAGCCCCACTCACACTTGCTGCCAGCACCTAGCAGTGGTGGGAGTGGGGCTGCAGGCAGACAGGGTACTGGGGGCTGCGGTGGGAGGGGCTGGGCAGGGGTGTGGAGGATGGGCTGAGACCAACCCCTGTGCCCACCACATCCTCATGGTCCACAGTTCTTTTCAAGGTGTACAAATTCATGCACTGGACTCCTAATTTTAATTATAATAACTATCTCAAAACTATTTAGGGTAAAAATAAGTACTCAAATTTAATTGACAAAACTGAGATGTATGATTTCAAATCACTTGAAATTTTAAATTTTAGAATGTAGTCCAAAATTTTTATGAAGTTCTAACCCATCATAGACTCCAAATCTCCTTGTTCAGAAAGCACAATTTAAAAATAAATGCAACTCAGAGGGAAGGCAGAAGTGGGTGGGTGAGTGAGGAGAGAAAAACCAAAGAACATATATGCACAACTCATGGACACAAACAATAGCATGGTGAAGGCCTAGGGTGAGGGATGCAGGTTGGAGGGAATCAATGGGGGGAAAAGGGGACATCCGTAATACTGTCTTATATAATAAAAGCCTAATATGCAAATTGACCGAACAGCAGAAGGAAGAGTTGTTATGACGCACACTGACTACCAGGAGGCAGATGCTCAAGGCAGGAGCTGCCCCCTGTGAGGAGAAAGGTGGGTGCCAGGACCGCCTTTCTCCCCACATCCAATTGCCCTGCCAGTCACCCCACAGATCAGTCCTGATCGTCAGCCAGGCCTAGGGACCCTACCCATGCATGAATTTCATGCACCGGGCCTCTAGTCAACAATAAAGATAAACTAAAAAGAAAACAAACAAAAGTATGAGAAATATGGTCTACTGTGCACAGTTACCTGTGAACTTCAATTAAAAAAATGAGAGATTTACTCTTAGGAACAAATGAGAAAAACCTCTGTATCAAATGAAAAGGAGTCAGGACTGGCACATGGAAAAGCAGAGTGTCCACCTGAGAAGGCATCCTGTTGAGGAGTCAGTGAAGCAGCACTAACATGTTTCTGGGCCTGGGTAGGACCTGGGGTTTGGATGCACATGTAACTGAGCAGAGAGACCTTATGCTGCCTCCAGGGAGGAAGGGGTACTTCTGGAAAGCTGCCTGCACTACACTCTTCTCTGAGCTTCTTCAGTGTCACTGATTCCGAGCTATTAGACGGGCTTTGGCCTTATCTCCTGGGGGTTGGGGGACACCACACATTGTACTTATCTTAACAAGCTGATTATGCAACTTAGGACCCCCTCTCCCCCCCCCCCCACATGTCTAGTTAAGCTCTTGCTTTTATGTTTCTCCACAGTGGGCCACAGGAGAGTCAAGGGGGAAGGGGTTTATATTTTAGAGGCACGTGGTGGTGTTTCTTGCTTCTCGGAGGATGAGACAAAGGTAAGAGTGTCCTTAGTACTCTTACCTTTGTCTCATTCTCCGAGAAGCAAGAAACCTGCTCTCCTCACCTGCCATGTATCCCCAAAAGAACTCCTCACTTCTTACCCAGCTAGGTTGGGTCATGCTTTTCTGGGCTCTCATAACACTCTCCATGTACTTTTAACAGGATTTCTGTGGTCTTGTTCAGAATGTATCTGACATTTGTGTGTCTCTCTCATGCCAAAATGTGAGCCCTTCCAGAATAAGATTCAAATTTTAATCCATCTCTGTTTCCAGCTCCCAGCATATTTTAAGTGCCCAAATAATGATTAATGTCATTGAAAGGGATTATTAAACAATAAGATGAAGTGGCTTTATTTTCACAGCAATGTCTTCAATGTCCTCCCACTATATTCCCTGGTTTCTTCCACCTCAAGAGACGTAAGTCAAAACGTTTTGGTGATACGCCTTAGTGGTCTGCCATAAGCACTTGTATGGATGTGGATGTTTTATGTTTCTGTTGTTGTTTTTTTAAGAATCCAGAAAAACAAAAAGAACATTTCTAATGTTTCAGCTCCAAATACATCACCAAATCCATCAAGCTATTAATTAATATGCAACTACCATGATTGGCAAGATTCAGTATTAAAATAATTATGATTATTATTAATCTTAAGGTCATCAGTATCAATCTCTCAATAAATCAAGTCAAATTTATAACTATCAAAGAACATGATTAATAATAAGGAGACACTATCAAAACTAATAAAGTTTCCAAATTTGGGTTTGAAAGAATCTGAGACAGAAAAAATCCAATGAGAGGAAAATTATTTGAAAGATATTTTTAACCTGATGGGGAAAAATGCAAACTAAAATTATACCATCTATTATGATATTTCAAACTCAAACATTCGAGTACATTTTGAAGAAAGGGAACTAAAAATGCAACCAAAGACTAGATGGTTTGAGATTCTCTAATCCTTCCATGCCAATTAGTCTCCACTCAAGCCCGAGTAGAAGGCAGAACATAGAGCCGTTAGGAGGTATTTTCACTTTAGGAAGGTGAAGGCAAAGGGCTTTGATGTGAGTAGTCAGGAAATCTTGAAGCAATATTGGCTGTTTTCTAGAAGAAAGGCCCACAGCATGCAGGGAAATTATGTTTCCTGCACTGAGGGGTGAGGACTGAGCTCAGGCAAGACACAGATGTTTGATGCTCAACAACCTGGGGGCTTTCCATGCTCTTTCACTTACATCCTCTTGTCTGAGAGCCAAGAAGTCACCCAGAATCCCTTGATACAGTAACCAGGTCCCAAAGCCTGTCTTCTTTGTGACCATTTTAAATTCATATCTCTAAGATGGTTCTACTTTGTTCAGATGGCTCCTTTGAGCCAGAAAAACAAATTTGTGAAACTATAACACAGAGTTTTGTGCCCTGGCTGGTTTTCTCAGTGGTTAGGGTGTCAGCCCTTGGATTGAAGAGTCACAGGTTTGATTCTCAGTCAAGAGCATACTCCTTGATTGCAGGTTCAATCCCTGGTTCCATCAGCCAAGCGGGAGGCAACCAATCCATCTTTCTCACCTCTCTCTCTCTCTCTCTCTCTCTCTCTCTCTCTCTCTCTCTCTCTCTCTCTCTCTCTCTCTCTCTTTCTCCTTTCTACTGTCTCTAAAAATCAATGGGAAAAAAAAATCCTCATTCTTTGGGTAAAGATTTAAAAATACAAAATAAAAATACAGGGGTTTGCAAAAGTAGGTTTACAGTTGTTCTAAATAAGTGACATAATAATTAATAAACAACAATACAAGAATAAACTCTGTTTCAAGTACTCACAACTGTAAACCTATGTTCACCTAATCCTATAGTAACAAACTTTCAGTTATCTCAAAAGTTATATTTATGTTGAGCCATAGATTTCAATACCTTCTTAACCCAATGATATGGTTAATGATGAACTTTCTAGAAAGCCAGAGGGAGTGCTGTATTTCAACAGAAAAGGATTCTTTACATCAAGGGACAGCAAACTACAGACATCCAGGGGTTGCTCAACATGCTCCACTGGGAAGAAAATGTAAATATTTTAATTTACATTTTTATTCATGTTATATTTTAATGGTGTTTTATAGTACATAATTTATTGGTATAATAGGTGTATTAAGTATTTATAAATACTTAAAATATAGCTATTGGGGTTGCATGTGCCATGTTTGTATTTCTTTTTCCTGGTTATGATGTAAACGGCTCCCTTCAATCCTTGCCATCTTGCTGGCTACCTACATCATGTCAGGCTGCAGAAGATTTTCCCACTCTGATCCAGCTGTATTAGAAACCCTGCACCCAGTTGTTTCTTCTCCATTTCAGTCAATGTTTAAGACATTGGGCATCTGGTTATAATTAACATTTTCTTTATTGCATAGAAAGAACACATAACTGATTGAGCTAGATTATACTTATCCTCCATGAATTATCAGTCCAGCAATACTGATCTGTATGGACATTTGTACCAAGTTGTAGTTTGTGCAACAGTGACATAGTTATGTTTTCTAGATGCGTTGTTTATGAGTGTTTGGTGCACTTACCTCTTTATAATAATAACTAGAGGCCTGATGAACAAAATTTGTGCAAGAGTAGGCCTTCCTTCCTCCAGCTGTCGGCACCAGCTTCCCTCTGGCACCTGGGACACAGGCTTCCCTCGCAGTGCAGACTTCCTCCAGAAGGTCATCTGGAAGGACATCAAGCCTAATTAGCATATTACACTTTTATTATTATAGATTATTTTTTTCTATTTAGTTAAAGTCATCAGTTTGAAATAATGATCTGCTCCCCCTGGAAAATAATTCCTATCCTGTCTCAGTCTGCCTGGGGAATAAAGTTAAAGCCATTCAAAACAGAACCTCAATATTACAAAAACACACATTTAAAAATTTCTAGAGAAATTCCAGATTTGAATTATAAAAGTACAGCATGAAGATGAATCCAATTTCTAAAGGGCAGAAATGCATTCAGAAGAAAGCTCACTATTAAAAATAGAACACAATTGAATGTTGAAAAGTTCTCAAACTTAAGTCCTTGTGCTGCCAGCGTTTTGCAAAATATTTTTTATAAAATATATGAGTGGCTACTTGAAACCTTTTTTTTCTGGATTGGTGAGAGTGCTAGGGTGTCTTAAACAAGAGAAAAAACTCATGTCCATGTGAACACTGAGACAAGGACATGAACATCTCTAACCTAGCTCAAAAGCCAAATTATAAATTAGGCTTAGAAAGAGAAAGAAGAAGCAATAATATTCTCTTCTCTTTTGCACGCCTTGAAATGACAGATAATTGAGTAAATATTGTCAGGTGAGAGGGAAGAAATCAACCTGCTACTATGATTTTCCCCTTTATTTAAAGATGATTATCTTGAGAAACCCTTTGCATATGCTGCTTTTCTGTTTTTACATCCAGTGGAACTCATCTTGGGTTCCTCCCTATGCACTATTTTAAAAAATTATATAAATGTAGAAGATCAATAGATGCTACTAAAATTGGTATGACCTAGTTTGCAGGCTTGAGATTCATATATGATCACAACAGCTTCCCCTCCCCCCATGATTAAAGTGCAGGCTGATGAACTTGCACTACTCACATTTTAATTTTTAAAATTCATGTCTTACCCAAAGAAAAATATGAGAATATCAACTTATATAGTATGGGCAGGATATTGATAATTATTTTAGCTGGATGATGAGGGAATCTTTTACTCTTCTTTTTACTTTTGCATATTATTGTTGTAATAATATGGTTTTAAAAAGGTAAATCTCAGGGTCAGTTCTTCTAGTCATTATGCTCAATGGGCTATGATCCAGAAGAGCATCAGCTATCCCCTCAGTGGCTTTATTTCCTGCCCACTCTCAGAGTGAAAGCATTTTCCCGTGTAAAGTGGAAATCTAGGATTCTTTGAGATGTTTTTCATGCAACATTGTTGCCAAATGAAAGCCAATGTCATCATCTGATGCTCAAGTGAAGACACTCCAATTTGTTTTGGTGCTAGAGATAATGTCTACACATGCCTAATTGCTGAAGGAAAAAGGAATTAATTGATTTTATTTAAATGAGAGAGGGTTTCAAAGTGGCCTTCTCCAGAGATTTTCAAGAGAATTCCACTCTATGTGTTTATTTTATGATTTGACTTGAGACCCTAAATGCTTTTGAAGCATCAGACCCCACTCCCATGCCAATTGTCTGACATGTTTAGTTAGGATCAATGCTTTCAAAGGCCAAAGAGACTCAGAATCTTATTAATCACTAATATTAGTCTGGCCTCATAATGTCCCAAAGTGTCACTGTTGAAAATGTGTTCAATATAGTCCACAGTTATTGTTTCTAGGGTCCTGAGGGTTTTCCCGCTTCCTTTTCTTACATGTGAATTAAAATCCCTTCCTCCCAAGAAATTCCCTCACTCTAATTGAAGAGTTTTAATCACTGCCATTACTTTAGAGCCTTGGGAACTAATGGTTGGCTAGGAGGAAGATAAATGAAAATGTGTGAGGACACCAGACCTGGGCTTTATAGTTTCCAGAGTCTGGTAACAATCTCCTGCTTCTTTCTTGGAGCAAGGCCCTAGGCCTGAGATAACTAACTGGTCTCCAGGGTTTATCTGAATAAAAGTAAACAAAATTAGCCTTTTATCTCTGCAGTGAACCAAACCATTTCAAACTCCAATTGCTGCCACCATTAAAAGGAAACAAATGAAAAAAAAAAAAAAGAGCATCAGAGAAGTGAAGATTTAGGGTCATCTAATGTGGGTCCCCCTAAAAGTACAGTCTGAAGTTGCCTACGAGGCTTCTGTGAGGTAGAGAGGCTGGTCCTTAAATCCATGACCAACATATTAAGATCTGTGCATAAATGATCCATTTTTGTGCAATTCAAGATATCATTTCAGATTGCACCTAAAATAGGCCAAGGAGTGATGGACTTAGGTGGGGAGAAGGACTGGACACATCCTTTGCAGGTTATTTACTGTATTTCCATGGGCATCATTCTCCTTCATAAGTCATTTCAACCACTGGGATACTTTAGCCTGATATGTATTATGACTCCCTTGACAACCAATTTTCATATTTATGAAATCCTGTGCCTATGTGTTTCTGTCTAGACAGAACTATTTTCAAATCTCAAAACCTCTCTCAATAGTTGTCATCCTATATCCCTTAACACTCCAATTTACAACACATCAGAATCTATCCTCCATCCTCAACTTAATTCCCTTAATTTTTCTTTGAAATATATATTTGAAAACTGAGCAGTCTTCTATTACTACAGTTCTATTACAAGGAAAATGACTAAAAGAAACCTAGATAGATTTATAGAAAATAAAGATGTGGGAATAAAGGAAACAATCAGGCACTTGGATTAATTTAGCCAAGCATTAAACCAAGTCAATAAAAAAATCATTAGTCAAGCAATTTGTTGAATGATTGGTTGAGGTGAGGTCATCAAAAGAATTCCAAGCAGAAAGTTTTTGTGAACATCTCACATCTGTTTTTCCTGCTTCCCCTTTTCATCTTGTTTGTTCTCCTAAGTTTTTGTGAAAGTTTGAAAATTGTAATACAATGTAAGCTCACTATAAAATAAGAAAACAAAAAATATCTTAAGTCAAATCTGAAATCTCCATTTTACTCAAACAAATTCTTTGAGATCATAAAAATATTTTGATGCATATACACAATATTTTGTACATATTGTTCTTTAACACATTTTTTGACTTAGCAACGTGTTCTGATGATCTTTCCAAATCTTTGTTTATAGAACAACCTCATTCATTTTAACTGTGAGTATTAAATTTTTAAATGCATCCTAATGTATTAAACTGAAATCCTGATCAGTGGACACTTTCCTACTTTTTGATGATTTTCTACTGAATCATTCATATCATGGGTTTCTCTGTCAGAGGAAAAGTAGGACTATCCCTGCCAAAGGTATGTCTTTGGGTCTCTAATAAATAGGAGTCTCTGGTGACACATGCAATCACTTAGAAAAATGAAAAGTCTCATGGGGCAATGTGATGTAGCCAAAGTACATTTTGTGGGCTAACTAGCATGTCTCTGTGCTTAATAATTTTGGGAAACACCTCAAAACTCTGTTAAATTTACTATATATTATCTTTAGCTCTCAAAATGTTGTTGTTCATGACATGGCACCTGTCCAGCCTCAGTTCTCACTCCTTCCTACACGTTCTCCAAGCTGCAGTCATCCAAACTACTGGCTGTTTCGCTCTGAGGCCATGCTTCACCCCACCTACTTCTGCAATGGCGAACTCTAAGCCACGAACTCCCAATCTCTCATGAACTAGTTCATGTTCAAAGCCTTTGACTATTGTTCTCTCTGTAATCCTTTGCCTCTTCCTCCTCTCATGACATCTCAGGAAACGTGGCTACTTTCTCCTATCCACTTCCAATACATTTCTCAGATAACATATTTGTGTATCCTATTGTAATAATGTGTTTAAATTGGCCTCTTTTCAGTATAGAATTCTTGAGGGGAGGCTCTGCTTTGTGCATGTTTTGCCCAGTGACTAGCCAGAGGAAGAACTGCCTAGGTCTCAGGGGCCTTGACTCAAAAGAGCAATGACCTAGAGATCCTCTCTTCATCCCGAATAGGCTTTGGATGAGAGAACCTGACAGGGTACGGCTATGGTCTGGAAGCATATGTGGACATTTTTATATGATTGATATTTCAAAAGTTGCCTTTTCTGCTCAAGCTGCCATCACATTGAGAATTATGTCATCCATCTTTTACAGTACACATTTCCCACTGCTAAGTAATGCTCAACAATGTACTGTAGCATCCAGTACAATAGCAAGTTCCATATGGCTCCTCACACATTTACTTTTACATTCTCTGGCAATTTAGAATGGCATTGTTCATTATATTTCAGATGTCAGCCTGCCTGGAGCCTATCCAAGGATGTGTACTTAGACTGTCAGAAAGTGAAAGGCTGACATTGGGCATGACTCATTACCGTGCAATAGATGTGAGAGAGCATTTCAGGGGAAAATCAGCTTTAATCAGTGTCAGTAGGTGTCATATGATTTTTCCCAGCACTGATAACGACGCATCAATTCAGAAATGACAGCTGCTGGACACCAGCCCTGTGTCCTTTATGCTTCTCCACACCACAGGCCCTAAACTCTGGCCATTGATCTAATTTGCTCCTGTGTTTGGAGGATCACAGTAGTAACAACAACAATAAAAGGTGAGGATCATTTCTAAAGAAATTATGGATGTAACACAGTGATTAACATAACTGCAATTGTCCACTGGCCTTTGCTTTCACAGGGAAGGCTCTCTGCTTACATGAAGATTGCATGGATAAAGCAAGATTTATGTATAGCTTTATCATGACCTGCTTGACTCCTAATCATAATTTAAACAAGCAAGCAAACAAAAATTGTGTCATGCTTTTGTTGCTTAGTGAGAACATTTTTACCTATGCTGTCTCCTAGTGAGAAACCCTCTTTTTGGAGATATTCCAAAATATAACACATCATGTGCTTTCTAATAGCTTGTCTGATTTAAGTTTTGCACAAGCCCTGTGAGGTAGATCAACAATAGCACATCTCTACTTTGCAGCTGAGACATCTGAGGTTGGCTAGAGTTAGTAATTAAATGGTGTGTCCCACTGAGTTTCAATGTGCATCAGGAGGACCCAGACCAAGATGTTCTACTTCCATGGCTTTCCACAGTCCTATTCATGACAAAAAAATCTCTGGGTAAAATTATTCAAGAACCTAAACCTTAAGGAGCACTAATTAAGAAACTGAAAGAAGACAATTTCCCCTGCGTTTTCCATTCTCCTGATATTGGCTCTATACTTCCAGTATCATAAAATGAGTCCAAGAAATGGAAGCCATCTCCACAATCTGCCACAGAAGCACTTTGACAAAGAAGCAAGAACCATACGTTTTTCTATTTTGCTGCTACCCATAGAAATACTGTTCGTTCAATTCCTATCACATTTGTTATATTGGTAAATGCCCAGAAGAAAAGGACTATGGCTACAACTCCTTATAATACAGCTTTGCAAATAGATAAGCATTTATTCTAATGGTGCTATAGAATGTGAACAAAGCTATTTTCTCCTCAAGGGATAAAACCTCTGAGGATGCCAGTAAGTAGACAAAAACCTGAAGAATTATGATGACATGCTACCATACCCTTGCCCCTGGGATACCTAGTATGAAATTGTTTTTTCTCCCTTCCCTATAATTTTCTTTTTCCTCTTGCTATGCCTTAATAATTCTGAGAAATGGGGAATTTGAAACCCATGGCTGTTCCAATTTACTGGGCTTTTTAAAGACAGCTTCCCAAGATCCCCAAAGGTCTTCAACCGTGTGGCTGATGGATTCCAATATCTCTCAGACTGGTGTAGCTCCTTGCTTTCTAGAATCATTTCTGAAATGTAATAAATAATTCCTGAGCACACTGGCAAAATTCGTTTCTCACTAGGAGACAGCATAGGTAAAAATGTTCTCACTAAGCAACAAAAGCATGACACAATTTTTGTTTGCTTGCTTGTTTAAACTATGATTAGGAGTCAAACAGGTCATGATAAAGCTATACATACAGTTATCTCCCTTCAGCAAAACATTTGACCAAGTGGATAATCTTAATATATCTGGAACAATATGGAATATTACATTTGGATCATACTATAGTTAGTGTATGCATAGCTTGTTAAATTATTTTACCAAATATTTTGTTTATGATGTTGGAAGAAAGTTTAGTGTCTATTGTATATCTCAGGGCAATATTAGAATATCCCTGTTTTCTTTTGTTTTAAAGAGCTAAAATCAAATGCCACCAGGATGATTAGAATTTCAGAAAGTCATTTTCATGAGCTTCATAATTATTAACAAATTATTTTGAGGTAACACTTTAAATTGTGTATTAGTGAGAATTGACTAATTAATGGTAATAGGTGTATAATTATAAGAGAGGTGCTGGGTAGATTATTGATATTCCTTTGTTGAAGATTTTTAAACATTTAAAGTATCTGAGTCGGTTGTTAGTGTGTTTAAAATACAAAAAGATAACTAGATCCCTGTGTAACTTGGGGCACCACTGGTAAAGCTTGTGTCCAAAGTAATACACCAAACCTTATGCATTCCCTTCTAGAGAACAGCTGAACAGTAAGAGAGCCCAGCATGGTCACATGACTATTTTATCCAATGGAATGTAAGCGGAATACATTTCATTTTCAGGACTAAAGGGTTAAAAGGTGAGTGATCTTAACCTTCGTTTCCTTTCTTTTTTCACAAGTCTGAGGGACATGAGCATTAGGACCTTGGAAGTCACATTATTCTGATGATCAGAACCAGAAGACTGATGGGCCCTGGGTCCCTGAATCGTGAACTGTTGTCAGACTATTATGTGAGTGAAAAAGAGACTTCTGTTTTGTTGAGACGTTGAAATTTTATTTTGTTTTATTTTATCTTCATCAGAGCTGGTGTTACTCTAAATAATATAGGTAAGAGTTCTGTGAAAGTTAATGCTTTGCCTATAGGGGACAGACAATCTAATAGCACCTTGAGTTCTAGGCTCAGAGGTTTGCATGTGACAAATTCTGGCTGGTGGTAATTCTTCTCTCACCCACTAGAAAATGAATGGCCCAGTGCCTGGAAGGTAAAGAATGCTAGGAAAACTTTTTCCTATTACTCTTGTTTATATTATATTTCTATTTACTTTACTAACTACATGAATATTTCATGTTTCTTATCATGCCAAAATTTTTTACGTTAATTTAGGAGTCTGGAACCTAGAAATGGTAAATTCTGGAAACACGGGTCATAATAATTTAATTGTCGATTTGTCCTACATGAACTATTTTCTTACCATACCATCACATGCAAGAGCCAGCATAGACATATATTAAATATTTCCTCAATAACTTGAATGATGATATAGAGTTCATGCTTTTCAAATTTGTAATGGAGACAAAGATGAAAAGGAAATCCACTAGCACAGATGAGAGAACATGTCATTTGCTCTGATGCTTCCAAGCTATTGCCTATGTCATTTATTTGGCCTGAAATTCCCTTGTCCTTTCCTTTTTCATCTAGTTAAGTAACACACATCTTTCAAAATTCATCTTAGCTGTCACCTCCTACAGGAAGACTTCTGTTCTTCTACCAATAGATGGTTTGGTGGCTTTTCTTGGTACTTTCTAGTGCTTTTGCACTCACATATAGCCCCATAGATTATTTTTCCATTTAGTAGTCTATAAGTTTTCTAGTAGCAGATATTTTTATCTTATTTAACTCTGTACCTTCAAGGTGAAGGAAGAAGACTAAATCAAGACATTTTTTTAAAAATCAATAATAAGAAATAATAAGCTCAAATAACCACAATGAAATAAAAGATATCTAGGTGAAATCCCATTTGTAAAAAATAAATAAATAAACAAACAAACAAACAAACATAAAGTAGAAATAAAAATAAACAATGTCCTCTAATTGAAAATAGAGATCACAGAATTCATGGGCTTCACAAAAATTATTGTTGAAAGGACCTGGAGTTTCATAATGTCAGCAGCACAGAAGGAACCAAAATAGACATAGGAGATGATCCTGATCAGTGAAGAGAATAGTGCCATATGCGCTGAGGGTGAGGGCACATACCTCTACAGTATTCTTTACAAAGACAAGTACCATTAATGAGGAGCCACCAAAAAATGTCCAAAAGCAATGACTAGGATAGTGACCCAAGATCTCGGGCCTTAAAAGGAATACATTTCAGTTATCTGAAGGCTCTCATGTAGTATCCATACTCAGTTGGGTGCTAGATACATAAACTGAGATACATACATACAAGTTGCATAAGATAGATTGTACAGTTTGCGAGAAAAATATTCTAACAATTAAGGCTTTTCAAAAATATTAAGGGCTATCTTGATCAAGTTGTATGTTTGAGCAAAGGTTGAATGACTTTTTATCAGAATTGTGATAGAATATATTCCTGTATTAAGAAGAAGGGAATCCAAATACATTGTCTTTTGCAACCTGAATATTCTAGATGGATACAGAGAATCAGAACAATCATATCTTATTCCAGAATATACCTAACCTGTTCTTTCTTTCCTGCCTCTCTTTATATCTTTTCCCTTCTTCTCTTCTACTTTTTCTGTCTTCTCCCATCCATCTTTTCTTTATTTTTTCATTCTCACTAATACTTGCAACTATTATAGGCCAGGTAATGTGACTACGTTACTGTGAGTTCAACAGTGAACAAGTTGGGCAAGGTTGCTGCTCTTACAGAATGTATAGCCTACTGAGAGGTATAAAAAAGAAAACATGCCTAATACAAGCTATGATAGGGGCTTGGAAAGTTCTCTGGTAGCACTTGGGAGTAGTTTCTCACACAGGCATAGAGTGTTCAAGAGAAGTGGCTTTGAATTTGCAGGCCTCTTGGAGGCAAGCTCAGCCCTGCTGATAGCATGGACATGCAGACCCAGTGTGAGCTGTGTTCGCCTGGTTCTTTGTGTGGATTCCCTCAACCCCCATTCCCCTGCCCCCATATAACCTAAGAATTTTCCAAATTTATTTCTTGAATATCAAATATATCTGTGAGAGTGATGCACATCTTACCTTTCTACCTCCACCTGGTAACCTTGTTTGGTACCTCAACCTGTCAGTGCAGGTTCTGTACCAAACAAGTGGGGATTGAGAGGGAGGGAGGGAGGGAGGGAGGGAGGGAGAGAGAGAGAGAGAGAGAGAGAGAGAGAGAGAGAGAGAGAGAGAGAGAGAGAGAGAGAGAGAATCATCTATGTATGTATTGCAGGAGAATGTGCTCTTGTAAAGATATATTTTAATTTCAGAGCTGGGTGTAAGCTAGCCTTGTATATGTAATGGCTAACATGATTGCCTACCGAGCCACCGTCAACCCAGATTTGAAACTCATTACTGTGAATTGCTTTGGGATACCTTGAGTATCATTTGTCCACCAACCAGAGCTGAAATACCATGGCTGACATGTACACATAAGGAACTGTTTGACATTGAAATTATGACTCAAAAGAACGGTTGGCCCAGAAAGGAACTTACTACAGACTGATTCATTTTTCATTTGCCTCTCAGCATAATCATTATGGCTAGTCTCAGTTTTGGTTCTTATAAGGGAATTCCTTGTATCACATAATTTAACACATCTAGGGGAAATAATGAACAACATAAATTGATGAACAGAAACAGACCTGGATAAAGAGAAGCAGTTATCTGACTGTCAAACCTCAGAGGAAAGGTAAGAGAAGGTGGGGGCAAAGGGGAGAGATCAACCAAAGGACTTGTGTGCATGCATATAAGCCTAACCAGTGGTCATGGACAACAGAGCGAGGGGGTTAAAGGGGGGAGAGGGGCAATACCTGGGGAAGGGTTTGGGATGGGAATGGGGAGATAAGGACAATTATGTGATACCATAATCAATAAAGAAATTTTAAAAAGGAAAAAAGAAAAAAATGCAATAAAAAAATCTATTTTGCAAAGTAGGTGCTAAAACCGTAAGGACAAATTTTAGAGCTCTCTTTATAGAAGTGAGAAACCAAACAATACAAGGCACCCTGAGTCTTTCCATGGGGAACAGTGGCATCTTTGAAAAAGAGGAGGAAAAATGATTAAAATAATTTACTTCCCAAGACACAAGGAACTAATTAACCAAGTTTGTCTCAATACACTGACCTTTATTGTTTGTTATTTATTAAGATATTTTTAACCAAAAACCAGTGGTGACACGTGCTAATTGCATCCTATTTGTTTTGCAGATCATGGCCTCTATAAGGATTATTTGTTTCTACAAAATTGTCACATGTCAGTGCTTCTACTAAAGAGTCCAGTAAAGCCACATGTGACTTCCAATGGGCATAATTTGGGTTGGTTTTCATTCTTTGTCAGCCTGTCAAGGAAAGACAAAGAATCTGGCCAACACAACTGGAAATGACATTAATTTAATACTGAAGATGTATTATAGATGTTCTTCCAAACCCTCCCTCCCCCCAGAGGTAAACCTTTCTTCTGCTGCTACATAACATCTTATTCTAGCTTGATGGCATTACCACTTTACTGCAAGAAAACTGTTAATAAAATAATTTTCGTAATGGTATTAATTGGTCAAGAGACACAGATGCTGTTTTTCCTGAGAACAAAATCTTTACTAGAAACCATGATTGGCTTAGGGTAATTTCTAATAAAAATGTATCATGCTATCTAAGAGGAAGATGTTTGGTATAATGGAGAAAGCAGCAGGCAAGAATTCAAGGATACTGGATTCAGTTCTGGTGCTGACACCAAGGAGCTGAGAGATCTTGGCAAATCAATCTTTGACATGATGTTTCCTCATTTAAATAAAATGCATATAATTTGTTTACAGATTTCACATTTCCTTTATCTCATACTTTTGTATCTCTGTGTGCTTTCTTTATAGCACTTGTCCCAGTTATATTAGTAGTATTATTGTAATTCTTTGACTAATCCCCCAATTGATGAGCAGGAATTATCTCTTGTTTACTATTTCATCTTTTCCTCTGCCACAGGTCTGGCATAATGCAGGTACTCAATGAATACTTCTTGAATAAATGAATAGATGAACAGTATTTAAAGAGGATCCTATTATTTTATGAGTCTTATAGATAGTACTGCATCATGAAGGCTTATTGAATAGCCCAGTCTACAATGGACTTCTCTGAATCTTCAGGGAAAGTTATTTATCTGACATAATGAGTTTATACAATTTTGTCTCACCTTGTAATTATTTATGTTTTTGAAAGATGCCCTAAATGACTGCATAAGGCCTCAGATGCAATAGAAACTCAATAAACATGTGTTGAACATGAGACAGTGTCTGTGCCTTATTTATATCTCAAAGCAATAGATGCTGACTAGTGACATATCACTGCTTTGTCACAGATATTTAAATTTTAAGTAAGAGAAAGCACACTTCAAATAGACTAAACCAATAAAGCCATAATTTTTTATGTTTCCTATAACTGCAAAACTCAGGGTTAGGCTTCAAAAGATCCAATGCAATCATAGAGGTTACAACTTGCTCTCTCTCCTCTCTGCTTTCCATTACTCCTGCCCCTTCCTAAGAGTGGTTGTTCCTCAGAGGGCTGCAAGCAGCTCCTAGATCTCCTGCCTGAAGAAGTGCTCAAGGTAGAGGACCCAGTGGTGACCTCACTTCCTGACGATGGAGCCTAACAGAACCCGACAACCAGGCAGCTACATTCTATAACTGCCACCTTCCCACTCACTCAGATAGAGGCACTGGAGAGGACACCATGTTTTCTTGTTGTCTCCCAGTGTCCCGAAGTCAGGGCCGAGGTCGAGATCTCAAGAGAGGCAACGAAGATAGTACATTCCGACATGCCCATCACTGGATCCGGACTCAGTCCAGACGACGCCTGTGGCCCTTTGCACAGAGGGAGCCAGAGGTAACACAGGGAGGCCCAACGTGGTTGTGTGTGGGACAGGCCACCACTCTGATCCTACTTGAGCAGCCTTATGTCCGCTCTGTGTGTGTGTGTGTGTGTGTGTGTGTGTGTGTGTGTGTGTGTGTATTGAGGGGTGGTGGTAAAGGGGTGTTCACAGGAGGAGCATCTGCCTGGAACAAGAACAGGTTGGGTTGAGGTGGAGGTCAGGACCAGTCATGTTCGCACCCAGGTCAAGGCTGGCTGGGTGAACGTGGAGTGTGCATGGCGCCCTCTGCCCGAGGTCTATCCTGAGCCCTGGAGGTGACCCTCATTTCCCCTGTGAGGAGGTCTGTGCAGACACAGGGCTGGGCCTGGTCCAGGAGCAGAAGGTTCAGGGGGCAGAATCGGCAGTGACTAGGGTCACACTTGAGGCCTACTGACTGGCTGCTTGTCACTGTCATTACAGAGCTCAACCCAGATCAAGATGGAGCAGCAGCGGGTCCAGGAAGACCCCTTCGCCATGTCCAAGAGTGAGGGGCCGGTGAGCCACACCACTGAGGGCCAGGACAGGCCTGAAGTGCGTGTGGCCACCTGGGCTTCTGGGGAGCCAGGGCCTGTGGGTGGACGGAGGAGGACTCCTCCACCGAAGCTGCCCAGGCTTCACAAGCTGCCAACCTCAAAGCTGCTCAGTCCCAACACGCAGATGCCAATTTTCAACTATGACCTGAAGTGCTCTGCCCCTGTTAATAACACCTGGCAGGAAGACCTGGAGCCCAACGAGGCAGAGCTCAAGGGTGAGGAGGTCGGGGTGAAAGGGGTAGAATGGGTGGGGAAATCCATGTGAATTATGGGGAGGGATTGCTGCCAGACACACAGGGAGCACCCCCAGAGCCTGGCCAGGAACAAAGACCAGCCTCTGACCACTAATGTGCTAGACTTTGGGCATGGAGATGTCCTGTGGTGTGTCCTGGGCTTTGCCCAGTGTTTGTTTTTGGGGGACAGATGGAAATGCAGGCACGTGGATGATATATTCTCCTCTTGCAACTCCAGCACCAGCCCAGGAGGCAGAGGTGGCTCCTCCTGATGCAGAACTGGAGGCATCTCCACCTGCAGAGCTTTTACCACCTCCAGCAGCCTCTCCAGCTGCAGCTGTGGAGCCAGGGCTGGCCCCAGAGGAAACAGAGGCCCCACCACCACTGGATGAAGAACCCTCCCTGGAGCCCATGCTGGTTCTTGCCTCAGAGGAGGTGCTGCCTGAGGAGGGCCCAGCTCAAGGGCCTATGCTTGAATATGCTCACCCTGCCACAGGGGCAAAACTTGGTTCACCCTCACTCTTTGAAATTTTCCTTTTCTTTTCTGTTTTCATTTTGTTGCTTATTTGTTCTCCACGGCGTGAATCAATTTTTCATCTTTTGATTTTTATTATTTCGGGGTTTTGGGGAGTTTTTGCCTTTATTATTTTCTTTATTCTATTATCCTTCATTTCCCCATTGGATAACCCTGCTTAAGTAATAAATAAATCTTATTATTCATACTTTAAGTGTCGCCATTCCTGAGCATGAAGTACATTCATGATGCTGGGTAAGCATCACCACTGTCTGTCTAGAGGCAATGCACATACCAGCACATGTCAGAGATGCCCCACCTCCCAGTGGGGGCACACACACTGTCAACACTGCGGAGAGAGCACTGTCACCATCTGGTCTCAGGACTATCAGCCCCGGGGACAAAGGGAGGCAGCAGGGGCCCCCACAGATTCCCTGGGGAGGAAGGGGGATGGCCCCTCCCCTGGGAGAACCGAGTGCAGGACCTGCCCAAGTCCCACAGGGGCACATCTGCACCTGGCAGTGCTCACCCCAAAGAAATTCTTGCACAATTTTTCAAAAATTCATTTTTGAGACTACCCATCAGAGCACTGATGAAATTAGGCAAAACACTAATGTTCATAGAAAGGGGATGGGTTCCACCAATCCTGATCCTCATGGATTAGGGAAGCTGAGCAGCTGCTAATGTGGGTGCAGGGGTCTTTAAGTACTGACAGATAAAGGTCTCATGGTTCCTTTCACATGATTTGAAAAGAAGATCATGAAATAGAAGTTAATGCACTAAAAGAAAATACTGACTTACCAGAAGAAAAGCCTCTAATTTCTGACAATTCTCCAGATACTCAGAAAGTTCATGTAAAATATTTTAAAAATTATTTCTCAGTCTTTTGTTTTTTATTTAGTTAGGTTTCATGGCATAGTTCAACCCTAATTTATTCATTTTTATGATTACTGAATAAAGATCATTTTGTAAAAATATGTGTTTCAAAATATTTTGTGGGATATAAAAGAACATATCTTTTAAGTAAGAAATTATTTTTCTTGTTTACCCAAAATGGAAAGGCTGTGGCTAAAAAGTCACATTTTTTAACAGTTTAATTTTTGTGCAGTTACTGGTTCAAATTAAAGTTTTTTTTAGCCATAAGAAAGCAGATACTGGCTACTCCAAAGACAAGTGTGACATTGAAACTATTCAGAGCATATGTGGGGGAATAATAGTCACCTGGCTGGGGTTGAACTTCTATTCTATACACTCTTGCAAGGATTTTTTTCTTTGGTTATTCATATGACCTTTGGTTTCTTAAAAATCACACCAATTCTCTCCTATTATCAACAGGCAACTTTTATATGATAATGGAATTTAAGATAGAGGAAAACCAACTCTTTTAATTATTTATAAAAATTTGGTTGTATAGTGTTTGTGAAGTTTCTTAACTCATAAAAATATCATGGGCTGTTTATATTTATTTTTTATGACTATTCTCACTATGGAATAAATGAATTAAGTCCCTATTCCTTTAGCTGGGAGACTTAAAAACTTGTGGGCATGGTATAAGTGGGAATCCTCATTTCTGGGTATTTCCAGTCTATCATCTCATTGAATGTTTGGGGAGTGGGAAAAAGTCCTTGTCTTGGTTGGTGGTAATGTTGTTGGGGTTAGCATTAGAGACATTGATGAAGCGGCTAGCTCAGGTGACCAGGGAGACTGTATTAATGAGCCCCAGAAGGCACTTACTATATAATGCCATCCTATGAAAATAGGGAGAGATAGCAATTCTATTGTACTTAATACACAAAAGCAAAGATAGAGAGGCAGCCAAATGAAAAGACAAATAAACAGATCCCAAATGAAAGAACAGGAGAAATCCCTAGAAAAAGAACTAAATGAAATGGAGGAAAACAATCTATCAGACATGGAGTTTAAAACAATGGTTTTAAAGGTGCCCAGGGAACTTAGGGGACACATGTATAAATTCAATGAGAACTTAAAGAGAGAGCAAGTATAAAAAGCAATAGCCCTAGCGGGTTTGGCTCAGTGGATAGAGCATCAGCTTTTGGATTGAAGGGTCCCAAGTTAGATTCCTATGAAGGGCACATGCCTCGGTTTCAGGATTAATCCCCAGTGGGAGCTGAGCAGGAGGCAGCTGATCAATGATTCTTTCTCATCTTTGATGTTTCTATCTCTCTCCCCCTCTCCCTCTTTGAAACCAATAAAAATATATTTTTAAAAAAACAACAAAGAAATAATAAAAAAGAATCAATAAGGAATGAAGAATACAATATATAAAATGAAGAACACACTAGAAGAAATCAACAGCAAGTTAGATGAAACAGAAGATCAAATCACTCATTTTGAGGACAAGATAACAGAAGACACGCAAGCAGGATCCAAGATAGCAGGGGAGTAGGTAAAAACTATATTCACATCCTCTTGGGACCAAATTGAAATTATAACTGAAACACAGAACACTCAATTGGAATAAGCAACTGAGGACTACGGGATCAGAAGTCATAAGATCAAGGATTTACAGAAGAAGCTACATTAAAACTGGTAGATAGGTAGGAGAGGTGAAAAGGGCTGGCCTCTCTCCTACAGTAGGTGACTATAATCCTGGAAGTGATATCTCAGCTGTCAAGATTCCGTCTTAGGAGCATGAAGTCTCAAACCCATGCTAGGACTTCCAACCCAGAGCACCAGAGTCAATAAGAGGCACCCATATAACATCTGGCAGTGAAAATCACTAGGGAGTCCATCTTCCAGAGAAATTTGCTAGAGACATAAGCACACTCTTAAAGGGCTAACACACAAAATCTTGTTCACAGCCACTCAACATGGCTCCTGTGGAGGGAGGGCAGAATGGACTAGGCTGGCATGAGGAAAGTCTGGGGCTTGTGGCTCTGAGGAGAGAGCTGAAGGGACAGTTGCCAGAATCTCTGTGCTAAGTCCCTCCCCCACACTGTAAACACCATCTTTCTTGGGTGGAACTCTCCCCACCTTGTGGTATCAGCCTGGGCAAATGCAATAGCCCCATCATCTGGACTTCCTGTTGTCCCAACCTGCACAGCTCACATCCTACTGAGTAGTGTACATCCACAGGCAGACTCAGGGGTGTCAGTGACTTAATTGTGTGGCTGAGAAGCAGGATACACTCCCCTCTCCATCCACCTAGCATGACTGGCACTCCACCTCATGGGATATACATTAACCCCACCATTCTGACCCCTACTGAGTGCAGACTCCTGGCAGAATCTGAGAAAAACTGAGTTTTGTGGCTCTAGCATGGTGTCATTTTTGCCTTGCATACCTGACAGGTGCAGAGCCTTATCTTTACACAGTGAAATCTTGGCCTGTTTTGACCTGATAAATCCTGCTTGCCTCACCCTGACAAACTCCTGAGACCTGGCCTCACCACAAAGTATGCAGACAACCAGTGGGGGGCAGTTAGACTTGATATACCCTGAGAATTTGCTAAATGGTCTCAGACGTAGCACTGGCATCAAGATGAACCTCACCCCTGCCTGGTGACTCACTGGGAACCTTCTTCATACAAGTTGATTACACAGGTCAACTGGCATGAGGAGTTTATTTGATAAAACATTAGTATTGGAATTGTTCTATAACTGTTCTACAGTTGAACTTGTAGAAATAGGTGATCCCTGCTCTAAGAAAACTTAATGTGTCTGTTTATTAATCTTTGGTCTGTAAATATTCAAATAAAATCATCTGGTACCTAGTAGTAGCTTGAGAAAACTGAAGAGGAGCAGATCATTGAGCAATTATATTAACATAAATCAGCACTTTAAAAACTGATCTCCTAATTTATGAATGTATATCTTCAAATTGGCACCCATCCATACAATCTAGAAGGCATCTGAACTTCCCATATGCTTAAGTGAGAAGATAAGGGATCTGGATGAGAAAAGAGCTGACCGTAGCTGAAAACCAGATGCTTGCAACTCAGCTGAAATTTCTGGGGTAAATAAATTATGGACAAAAACAACATTTTAGAAAGTCTGGTGTCAGTGAGCTAATGGACAGCTCCAGACAAAGACTGAAGAAGAAAAGTGTTGTTATTTGAGGATAGTAATAGAAGTAATTATCTGTGTGCCAGGAAAAAAAAATAGAACTAAAAGGCTATGATGAGTCCATAGAATCAGTGAACAAAAGAAATTTTCTAGAATTATTTGACCTAATTACAACTGAGGACTTGTCAGCTGTTTTTATAAATGCTTTAAGAATGTAGTACTCACCACAAAATGAGCTATATCATTAATAGGTTTTACAATGTAAAACCTGGAACCAAAAAGAGCCTAGAGAATATGGACAATGAGCAAATGTAGCACTATGGGAAAAATGGGCAAAACAGCCAGATAGAATAAAGACACATTGAAGAGAGTAGGAAAAGAGAGAATCCGAGGAAATTTGTGCAACTTCTGTACAAAAGTAAAATACAATAAAATAAATGCAGAACCAAAGTTGAATACTTAGAAAAAAAAGGACATTCTAACTCTGAATTCAATTTAGATGATCAGCTTCATCATTTAATTATTCCTGATTTATTTAGCATCTAAGCAAATGCAAAAGGAGAAAAGAAAAACTTGTAGATTAGCAAGAGATAGTATTTCTAACCACAAGGATTGTTTTAAGGTAATCAACAATCTTTTAAGAGTTTAGATATTTGAGAGTATTTAACTACCCTGAAGACATGACTTCTGGTAGGGACAATCATTCGAAAAACATTTTTAACTAAGTGATAACCAGAATATTCTCTGGGTAATGTACCTTTCTGGGAAGGCCTGTATCCTTGAAACTTCAGAACATTTGTTTTCTCTGATACTGTTGTCGGGTTATTGAGTGTTGCATGAGAAGATCACAATTCTCCAATAGCCACTCTATATTCAAACCATACAAGAACCTTCTGTCACTGAATGTGGTATTAATTTCATGCCTTCCTGTGTGTTCTTTCTGCTTTCTCTGTCTGAACTGACACTGTGGCAAATCCAGTAAATGGCACCTACCCATATTTATTCCAAGATCTTGCTAGAGGGTGTAAACTGAGTGGATGTGACTACCAGTTCAGCCTTGAGCTACATCCATGCAATTGGACACTTATTCCCCCTTCCTCTGTCCTTGGAATGTACACTCTGTGTGTTGTTGCCACAGTGAGCGCTGTTGAGACGATATGGAGGGTATATGTAGCTGAACCCAATTAAGATCGCTATATAAACTACTGTGTTTCCCCGAAAATAAGACATCCTCCAAAAATAAGACCTAGTGCAACTTTGGGAGAAAAAAATTAATATAAGACACTGTCTTATTTTGGGGGAAACAGGGTAGTAAGATTTTGATAGGCAGGTGTAGAGATCTATTTGTCTTGTGGGCATCCAAGATAAACCTCATATGTAAGTCCCCTTGTTTATTAAAATTGGCACCTACTTACCAATCTGGAGTGGCCTGCCTCTTTCTTCTGTCTCTCCTTGCACTCCAGGAAGCTCCCAAGATTGGAACCAACACATCTTTCTAGTGTCCCTGCCTTTGTGGCAAATCTAAGGTCTTCCCAAGATTCCCTTACAGCTAAATTTCTGGGTGTGGACTAACACCCACCAATCAGAAGCACAGCAAGAAAGTGACTTCTGTGAGGCTGATCTTCTGCTGCTTCTGCTCCTTCTGTAGCAGCACAGACATGCAGACGTTGGGTTTTCTGAAGAAGCAGATGGCCTCGGGTCTAGCATGAGGTTAGAAGGCAGGGCAGGGGCTGGGCATTTGAGGCAGGTTTATCATAACAGAGGTGGGACAATCCCAGAGACGAGATGTGGTGGGAGATTTCAAATTCTCTAGCTACTGAATCATTCTCTAGGTGCTTAATGGTGACAAAGGTATCTGCTCTTCTGCCATCCAGTCCCATGGATTACTCTGGAAGTTATTCCTAGGAACTCAGCCTCAAGTTTGACCCCCCAGGTTCTGCAAGGTTTCTATGAGCACCTGATTCCTTATGGTAAATTCCTTTCTGTTTAAACTACCTAGAGCATTTCCTGTCATCTGCCACTCTACACTGACCAGAAGGGGTTTTGCTTCCAATTACTCTCCTCAATTTGATTTTTGTCCCACATTTTTGCACTTCCAGCGATGAAGATTAATTTCTTTGGTAAATAATAAACTTTACTTGCATGCATTATTTGTAAATATTTGTATACATATATGGGTAAATATAAAAATATGGGTGTATATGATATGGTCATAGGCATATTCAGAAAAAATCTGCGACTGCAGGAGAACCTAAAAATCCTCTCGGTACAAAGTCTCTAATGTCTGTGTTTCTCTTACCATATCTTGCCCCCAGATCACAGCTTGTTTTGGGATCTCTGCTGCAACCTTATACCACAGCTCTGCTTATTCTAAGTCCATAATCCACTGAGTGAGTGGGTGGCCTGTTATCTCACACATATTATCAAAGTGTTTATAAATTCATACCATCTCAAAAGAAGAAATTGCATAAGAAACCAGAACCCCAGATGAGGTTTCCACCACCCCCCCCCCCCCCACACACACACACCCTTTAAACCAAAACCCTCCTTGCCATGGTGATGTTGTATTTGCATCTAGAGTGAGCAGAGAGTGACTTTCTATCTTCCTTGGCACATTGTGCTGGTTATTTCAAAGTCTTTAAAAGGAGATGTTATTATTTATGTCAAGCTTTCAGCACAGATCCACTGGGCACTGCTTGTTTGAGTTCTGCCTCCTCCTTGATGTTTTAATTCACTGCTGACAGAGATGTGTTTCGTGGCCGCCTGCAGGTTGAAAGGCCGACCTCAGCTTGGATGCTGCTACTAATCAGACTCCCCGGTTTGGTTCTACATTTTAATTTATTTAATTTATTTATTTATATGTTTGCTTATGTTTTCTCCCTGCTTAGAAGTTAACCATGACTGTGTCTACCTAGCTCCATGGTTTAGTAGGTAAAAATTCAAGCAACGCATGCCTATACATACAAAACAGACAGCCTTTTCCTCCGCCAGAGTCTCCTTTGTTATTTGGGATCCATTTAGGCATCCTATTACTCTAAGGCAAATAAAATATCACATTAGTAGATAATATTAATTGAATATTTAGTACGTTCTAAATGGATTACATGCAAAAAATAATTTAATTCTTATAAGAGTCCTATGAGTTAGATCCTAATTTCACAGTTGAAGAAACTAAGGCTTAGAACAGCGAAATAAGGCTTCAAATGAATATAAAGGATTCCCAGGTGCACATCTATGAACAACAACACTGTTATTTCTCAGGACACATCACTCTGGGATAAATGAGTCCACCAGAGCCTTAAAAAATCATAACACTGTATTTTGACTGTATTCTTAAGACTTGTAGCCACTTCAGACTTGAGCAATGCACTAACAACCAGTTCTGGGAATATTCTGAGTGTCTCCTATGTTCCTGCTCCATTGGGAAGCCATATGGTCCTTCCACTTCCTTTCTCTCTTATTAATCCTGGTGTATGCACATCTGTCTACCATGCTTTCTACAATTCTTTCTAGTCTCCATTCCAGAAGTGTGAGTGATTAGTCTAGGAGTATCCATTCTGCCAGCAGAGGTGCATATCAGAACTGGAGTCAGAGCCGCTGAGCAGTGCCAAGTTTGACCTGATATCAGAGCCAGTAGTGTAGAGCAGGTCAAAATGGATGGAAGGGCCAGTAGAAGTCTAAAAAATGAAATCCAAATTGATGAGTGATTGGCAAGGCCAAAGCAATGGAGAGATGAGCTGAAAGAATCTGTGCCAAATATCGTGAAATCAAAGCTGGATCACTGAAGAACCCCTCTATTTCAAATGCCCTTTGAATGTCCTCATTTTCCAAGTCAGAAGAGTCCCAGTCTTAGATAGGTCCACAGACAATCATCTTGGAACTTAAAGTTCTTAGTGCTTTCCTTTTTTATAGAGATGGGCACATAGTAGACACTCAATAAACACTAGTTAGAATGAAGTGCATACCTTCTGAAATGAAAGTGATTATCTCTTAAAATCAAGGGTTAGTCAGAATGTGAATTGCCCAGAACAAGCTCACTTGTTTTTCAGCCATTGTGAGTTTAGAGCTTCTCCCTTCGTTTGGCATTCCATTGCTGTTTATGGCTAGCTGGAAAAGATTTATTGGTTTCAAAGAAGAAGACATTCACACCTCCACACACAAAGGCACATAAGGCTTCCCCAAACATCAAATGGTTTGATGAGTTAAGGGTAAGTGAATCAGAAGTTTATTGATTCAATTTCCTTTATAATACACAGGGGTTTACAAATTCTGGGAAGAGCTCAATTTGAAGATAATTTTAATAATAGAAAGCAAAATGTTGCCAAACTGGTACAATCATTTTTTCCACAATCCAAGCTGAGGCTGTCTATAAAATGAAGGGTCAATATATTTATTTTAAGCTTAGTTTAATGTAAAAATAGTTGGACTGGCTTATTGCCTCTGCTTCCATAAAATGAAGTGATAAAATAATAGCTAATATTTATTTAGGATTTGTAGATGCTTGACATAGATTACCACATTTAATTCTCACAACAGTCCTGTAAAGCAGGCACTATTATTATTAGTACTAGCGGCTGGTGCATGAAATTCTTGCACTCATGGGGGAGGTCCTCAGCCCAGCCTGTGCGCTCTCACAGTTTGGGAGCCCTCAAGGGATATCCAATTGATGGCTTAGGCCTGCTTCCTGCCAGCAGACAGACATCATTAGCACTGCCACAGAGGCAGGAGAGGCTCCCTGAGCCTGGCTTCTGGCTGAGTAGCGCTTAACCTGTGGGAGCACACTGACTACCAGGGGTCAGCTCCTGGACTGAGCATCTGCCCCCTGGTGGTCAGTGTGTGGTATAGTGTCCGATCATTCTGCCATTTGGTAGATTTGCATATTAGCAAATCCTTTTATTACATAGGATTGTGTAAATTAGACGACTGAGCCGCAGGTAGATTAAAGAATGTCTCAGCTCAAATGGGTAATAATTGAAAAGTCTAGGATTCAAACTGTCATATATACTTTTAATTTCCTTAACTATTGTATATATCCCCTGAGTCCCTTCCAGGCTGAGTTTCTTTGACTGTCTATTTTCTTCCACATGCTGTTAGGGACATTGCAACCATATATCCATTTGTGAAGGACCAAGAGAGAGATAAGACATTTAAATAAACTTAACTTTTTAATAAATATTCAGAAAGCCAACATGGAGAATCTATGGATTTATGGGACATATGCCATTTTTGGAAAATGGATCTAGAGAAACTAACCTGAAATCGAGCTATGTATTCTAGGTTTTCCAAAACCCCAATGGTTAGAGCATGGCTTATTGATATATCCCATTGGATGTGGGTCATACAAAAGGCTTAATGCCAGTTGATTTATCCTGCCTGGAATAGTGTCATATCCCTATCCAAATGCTCTGACCTCTATAAAGGACCAATCAGTTACACCTGAAGTTTTAGTTTTGTCACCCTAGCACATAGTTTATAAATAAAGAAAGATATATTAAATGTTTCATCTTCAGATAAAAATATACTGATCAAAGGATAACAAAAAGTTTTAAAAAAGGACCAAAAATGATGGATTGTTTAAATTCTGATAGTGCCATCAAATGGAATTTTTTTACACATTAATAATGTTGTTAAACCCATATTTTTCAAAATATAAGAATGTTTACAACCCTAACTGGTTTGGCTCAGTGGATAGAGCGTGGCCTGTAGCCTGAAGGGTCCCAGGTTCAATTCCAGTCAAGGGCATGTACCTTGGTTGTGGGCACATCCACAATAGGGGGTGGGCAGAAATTGATATTTCTCTCTCATTGATGTTCTAACTTTCTATCCCTCTCCTTTCCTCTCTGTAAAAAATCAATAAAATATATTTTTTAAAAAGAATGTTTATGATAAAAATATGAAAATAGCAGAGTAAAATATTTACCATAATTATGGCCATAACAATCTTAAATAAACAAACAAATCAAGCACAGAAAAAAAACCTGGAAGAAATTAACCAAAATATTAATTTTGTCACTAGATGGGAGAATTATATTTTTTAAAGGACTTTCATTTTCAAAATTTCTTATAATGAGCATATGTTTTTGTATTATAAAATAAAAACCTAATGTAAAAATACATAAATATTTTTAAATATTTAGAACTTCCCTGAAAGTTCTAACATAATCTTTACTAATACATACCACTCTTGTGAAAGCTCAATTGGTGGCATAACAGTCAGCAGAAGAAATTCATGAATGGCAGTATGAAAAAAAAAGGTGAAAAGTATATTATGAATCAGATGATTTGGCATCTTAGACTTCCTCTTCCCTAGCTCTATAACCTTGAAAAATCATTTAACCTCTGAGCCTCAATTTCTTCAATCAGTAGAGATAATATTTTCCCTGTATACCTCTGAGAGTTGTTGAGAAGAGTGAATGTGTATAGAAATACTCTGGAAAATTAAAGTGTCCAACCACATTTTTATTAAAGAGTAATAGTTAACTGTTTCAACCTCTATGACCAATACAAGAATTTCTATTTATGTTTTCCTTAACTCTGAATATTTATTTTTCCAAATTCCCCTGACCACTATTGGACAGTTTTATCTTTGAGTGCAATAAATGAGGCTAGAATTTGCCAAGTTCTCACATGCCTGAAGATAAATTGGAGAATGGAGCGTATGTGATGAATGACTGAAGCAGCATCCCCATTGAAATTTCTGGTAGAATCACAAAGGAAACATTATGACTCTTGAGAGAAACAGACATTGAAGATCCTCAGAGACAGAATGTGCCTAGGTGAGACCGCATGTCAGGAAAGGGAGGGGGGGTTGTCATTAAATTAGAGAACAAACGCCATCTTTCCTTTCTTGTGTAAGCCTGCTTTCACAGCCACTCTGAAAACCAATCCTCACAGTGCAATGCACTCTGAGCTGTAATGGCAAATGCAAAGGGATTAGGAACATGGGAGGCATGCAGCCCAAGCTGCCTATAGATGTTGAAGAAGCCTCCATAAAGTAGGTGATAACAGAGGGAGCTGGATTGTGCAGAATATTATTTGAAGAAGGAGAAAAAGCATTGTAGGAAGAGCAATGAAATGACAGGGAAGCCTGTTGGGACTACCTGAAGTTCTCTGTGTCCGGAGCTATTGGGAAAAAGTGGGAGACAAGGCAGGTAATAGATGGGGCCAATGTGAAGTGCCTATTCACCTTCATAAAAAGTTTATACTTCAGCTTAAAGATAACAGTAATACAACTAATGTCAGCATTAGTGTTACACTAGCAGCAAGGTAGGGAATGACAAGATGAGGATTTTTTCTGGTTGGCAGAGGCCATATAGGAAGCCACTTTTTAGTAAGGCAATAGCAGAGTGTGAAACAGATTTGTTTCAAATGTGGAGGAAAGTAAAACTAGTTCATATCTCTAGGTCTATGACTACATGCCGGGCACTGTGATGATGTCCCTTACATGGAGTACCTCATTTTATCACTAAAACATTATGAAGAAAATATCATTAGGATGACTGTTTTATATGTGAGGAAAATAAGGCTAGAGATTTTATGTAACTTGTATAGAATGCTAGAGGTTGGGTATGAATCCAGGCTGCCTTTTAGCATGGAGATGGATTGCTTGAGAAAGAATATGAGAAAATGGGAGAGATGTAGCTGATTTTCCCACGGTTTCAGAGTGGGATAGTGTGTGGATAGAAAATGAATGATAGAGATATAAAAGAGGGCATGTTTCAATAGTCTGGGAATACAATCAGTTTAAGAATTGTTGCATACAGGATAGCTGAGTATAGAGTCTATAAGGCAAGTGGAAATACTGATTTAGCATCAAGGAGAGAGATCTGAGTTAGATATAAACATTTAATTAATTAGGAATTTAAAATGCTACTAAAAGAAAGTGCCCATTAAAAAAATCAACTGTATTAAGAGAAAGAAAGAGAGAGAGAGAGAGAGAGAGAGAGAGAGAGAGAGAGAGAGAGAGAGAAGAAGAAGAAGAAGAAGAAGAAGAAGAAGAAGAAGAAGAAGAAGAAGAAGAAGAAGAAGAAGAAAGGAAGTGAAAAGAAAAAAGGAATGAGGAAAGAAGGAAGGAAGGAAGGAAGGAAGGAAGGAAGGAAGGAAGGAAGGAAGGAAGGAAGGAAGGAAGGAAGGAAGAAGAAAGGAGGGAGGGAGGAAGGGAGGGAGGAAGGAAGGGAAAGAAGAAGGGAGTGAGGGGGTGGGGAGAGAGAAGAAAGGAAGGAAAAAGGGAATCTGTAGGATGGGTGCCGGTTCACCAACCTCAGGGAAGCAGAACCGCTAGGTTGTGCAGCTACATTAATAGCTTCTGGACTCAAGAGACACTGTTTTTGTTTGTTTGTTTTTTCTTGAGTCAGAAGAGAGGCCTAATGAAATACAGGCTCCATTGTGAGTCTGCCAGGGGCATCTAAGTTTGACAAAGAAAACGTCTTGCTAACCTCTATGCTTAGGGTGGTCTTCAAAACACCCAGATAGGTATTTGTTGTAATCCATTCTTTTCACCCACACAAAAGAGCACTGCAGTTCCATTTGAACTCTGTATTTGATCAGTTAATGAAAAAATCCAGTGTTTATTTTGAGGTGCAGCTAAACCACATCTTGACTTATTGACCGTTCTGGCTTTGGTCGAGCAAATTACAAACCATCTTGGAGCAGTCAGAATATGCTTCCCCCAGAACAGTTATTTACCCCCTTTCAAGTCTCTCCCTATTGAGTCTTAAACACACACACACACAAATACACACACAAAAACACCCAGAATATCTAAAATAAAGCAATGAAACCAGTGCTCATCTTCATGGGTGAAACATTTTAAACTCCGTGCGCTCTAAGTAATATTTTGCAAAGTGGAGCTATTAATCCTTTCTGAATTTCAACAAATCTCAAGAGCCTCTCCATCAATTTCCTGTGAGCAGGGCTGGTGAGAGCCACTTTCCACAAACTTTAATTTTATAATAGGGTTCTTCAGTTCAAATGGACTTTTGACCCAGCTAATTTAATTGTCTTTGTTATTGATAGCTGCAGAGCAATAAATAAACTTAGTCAGAGAATGTGCCTGTTGGGTTTACTTTCCAAACAAAATTTTGGATGACCCTCGAAGGCAAAATTTCCCTTTGTTTCTACAAGGGTATGCTGTTTTTCATCATAACCAACATGAGAGGGTGATGTGGAGTGTTTATTATGGCAGAATATGAAACGTTAAAGTGCTTTCCACTCTTAGAACCATGCTCCCACCAGGATCATCCTGGTCTGGCTCCATAACCACTTTGCCAGGGGAAACACACAGAGTTAAATAAATGAAAACATCTCATTTGTTGTATCCTCCTGCTCCATCTGACTGATCCATTTCCTGACTAAAGGAAGGGAGCACCTGCCCCCAGCAATTGGGAGGAAGACATATGTACTACTATTTGGAGAGGGCGAGGAGACATATGTACTACTGTTTGTAATACTTTAAACAATAAAAATAAAGAAGTGTGTGGGGGGGAATAAAGAAGGGGAGGAGCAGAGAAAAAGGGGCCTGGAGTGGAATGGTCTTTGCTAAGAAAAGGCTACAAAAGCATTGTGAGTTTCCTTCCTTCCTGTCGTCTCCTTTGGAGGTAAGTTAAGCCACTAGGGCTTCTGAAGTACAGGAAATATTAAGGGAAAATTGCCAAGTTATGGTGCCTGGCAAAAGGAGAAAAGACAAATACCTGAGATATTCCCTTTTTTATTTGTGTTTTTGTGGGTGTTGTTTTGTTTAACTTTCTTTTTCTAATATGTTTTTATTGACTTTTGTTGTTGTTGTTGTTAGAGAGAAAGGAAAGGAGGGGGAGAAAGAGATAGAAATATCGACTGGCTGCCTCCTGCAGGCCCTCTACTGGGGATCAAGCCGAAACCTGTGCATGTGTTTTGACTGGAAATCAAGTCAAAGACCTCTTTGTGTATAAGACAACATTCAACCCACTTTTATTTTCTGTGTGATTATATATATATATATATATATATATATATATATATATATATTTAACTTTCTTATTGAGAGTTGAAGATATCATGGCATTGGATCATCATGGGTTCATGCAAGGCCCTGCTTATTTTCCCTTCCTTCTTTCCTTCCTCCCTCCCTTCCTTCCTCCCCTTCTTGTTTCCTTTCTTGCTCCCATTTCCCAGATCATCAACAAACAGGTAATTAACTACTCAAACATCTTGGATATGCATTCTTCCACTTATATATGTTCTTATAAAATATGAGTTATGTATACTTTTAATGGATACAAATGAGGTTATGCTCTAAATCTCATTGTTACTTCCTGGATTCATTAAGCACTGTTTTTAAAAATCTGTATGTCACTGAGAGTACAATTATTGTAGCTGGTTGTTTGTAAGTACTCCATAGCATTCCAAAGGGGAAGCCACCATATTTTACTTACTAGTCTCCCAGCTACAGACAACCTGATTTCCTCCACTCTCCACTATCTAAAAAAAATTCACCACATTTAAATGTCCTTATTCACTTCTTTCTGCTTTTCCTCTCTGATCCGTGTGCAGGAGGTGGGTGACTGGTTCATAAGGAATATTCCCTGGCTTTATTCATTTTTGGATACAGTGGTTTCCAGAAGGAATTCACCAGCCTTCATCGCACCACCAGTTTGGGAATATGCTTCTCTAAGAACAGAGAAGCTTCCAGCAATGCTTGACTTTGTTCAGAATGGAACATTTAGTATACCTAATTATTGATGGATTGGAGTATCTTTTCATATGCTTGCTAGTCTTCTTGGTTTTCCCTTTTGTGAATGACCTAGTTTCATGTTTTTTGTACATTTTTCCATTTAGTTCTTATCTTTCTTATTGATTTTCAGGAGTGTTTGTTTATTTGTTTATATGCAGTATATGTAAGCTCCTCATAAACATTTGACATTATAAATAACTAGTGGCCTGGTGCACAAAATTTGTGCATGGGGAGGTTTTTTTTGGGGGGGGAGGGGGGCAGTGTCCCTCAGCACAGCCTGCACCCTCTCCAATCTGGAACCCCTCGGGGGATGTCCGACTGCTGGTTTAGGCCTGATCCCACATGCAGGCAGAGTGGTTAGGGGCGAACCAGCTGTCGGACATCCCTTTCACAATCCCTTTCACAGCTAGCTCCTAACTGCTCACCTGCCTGCCCTGCCGGATCACCCTTAACTACTCTGCCTGCCAACCTGCTTGCCCCAAACTTCCCCTCCTACTGTCCTGATCACCCCCAATTGCTCTCCCCTCCTGGCCTGATCGCCCCTAACTGTCTCTGCTTCGGCCCTGCCACCATGGCTTTGTCCGGAAGTATATCAGGAAGGTCTAGGGTCTAATTAGCATATTACCCTTTTATTAGTATAGATTTCTTCAACTCTATTACTTTCAAATTAATTTTGTCTATGTTCTTTATTGATTAGAAATCATTAATTTTAGAAAAAGAAATCAAGATGGCGGCATAGGGTAGACACCAGAATGCAGCCTACCACAACAAATTTGAATTTAGAACTGAAAAACAGGGGAGGCATTTCCCTGAAGCGCCAGACGGCTGGCTGAGAGGAGACTCTGCCATCTGGGAAGGAGAGAGAAGGCACGCTGAACCTCAGGAACTGTGAAGGTACGGAGAACTGTGTGCGCGAAAAGGCGCTGGCTTAATCCGGGCGCGGAGAGGAAGGGCCGGACCAAGATTGCTGCTGGCTTACTCCCTGCACGCAGAGAGGGCGGGTCGGGCTGAGTTCGCTACTGGCTTACTCCTGGCGCGGAGAGGGCGAACAGCTAACGCGGCTGGCTTTCTTGTCCAAGAGGAAAACAGAATCACCCTATTGCTCTGATAAACGGCCCCAGACAGGGAGAGGCCAGACTGTCAGGCAGTGGGCAGAGATCTCTTGGAGGTGTGTAAAGCCAGAGGCCATTACTGCGGGACTTGGGGAGGAGCCGAAGGGAAAACAAAGTTTGTCTGCACCAACCCGAGACTCCGCCCTACCTGTGGCTGAGTACAGAAGCTCTCCCAGAGGCTGGCTTTCTCTAAGGAGGGACTTGCAGGAATCCCAAACTTGTCTGCGCCTTTACCAAAGAGGTGCGAGCGCGCCTGCAACCAATCTTCCAAAACTCTCCACGAACAGGACTTTTCTAAGGCGAGACTGACAGGGAACCAAAGATTGTCTGCACCACCCCGAGACCCCGCCCTATTCAAGCAGAGTACGGAAACCCTCCTAGCTGAGACACTGCTGATCCTCACAGCCAATTAGCTTGGAGATCAACGCTTCCCAGTGATACCAACAATAAGCAAGGCTTAACAACAAGACTGCACACACAGCCCACAAAGGGCTACACCAAGACTGTCCACTGCAGGTAACTGGGAAGGCTGTGCTACTGGGCTCTACCAGAACACCTAGCACACAAAGCTATTCCATCAAATCAGGGAAACAACTAAAATGCAGACAAGAAGAAGGACACAAAGGAAGGAGATGGAGGAAAAGAAAAGATTGGACATTGAGTTCAAAACTACAGTTATAAGGTTATTCAACAATATCCTAAAAAAGGCCGATAAAATAAATGAGACCTATGAGGATATGAAAAGGGAGCAACTAGAAATAATAAGGGATCAACAAGAAATGAAGAAAACATTGTCTGAAATAAAAAATATTATACAAAGTCCTAAAAACAGACTGGAAGATCGCAAGAATCAAGACAAAGACTTAGAACACAAAGAGCCAGAGGACACTCCTCTGCAGAAGGGAGAAGATAAGAGAATCCAGAAAGTTGAAGATAGTGTAAGAAACCTCTGGGACAATTTCAAGCGAACCAACATCAGAATTATGGGGATTCCAGAAGAGAGAGAGCAAGATACAGAAAGAATATTGAAAGAAATAGTGACAGAAAACTTCCCCCACCTGGGGAAAGAAATAGACTTACAAGTCCAGGAAGCCCGCAGAACCCCAAACAAAAGGAATCTAAGGAGGACCACACCAAGACATATCATAATTAAAATTCCAAGAGCAAAAGACAAAGAGAGAATATTAAAAGCAGCAAGAGAAAAGCAGGTAATGACCTATAAAGGAGCACCCATAAGATTGTCAGCTGATTTCTCAACAGAAACCATGCAGGCCAGACGGGAATGGCAAGAAATATTCAAGGTGATGAATAACAAGAACCTACAGCCAAAAATAATCTACCCAGCAAAGCTATCACTCAGAATCAAAGGACAGATAAAGAGCTTCACAAATAAAAAAAAGCTAAAAGAGTTCATCACCACCAAACCAGAATTATATGAATTGCTGAAGGAGGTTATTTAGGAAGAGGAAGAAGATAAAGATAAAAATTATGATCAACAAATACGTAGCTATCAACAATTGAATCTAAAAACCAAGGGAATTTAAAAATCTGATGAATGATATTAACTGGTGAATATATTGATAATAGAATCAGAGGTATGGAAGGGGAGTGGACTGACGATTCTCAGGGAAAAGGGGAGTGGGGGTGCGGGAAGAGACTGAACAAAAACTGTGCACCTATGGATGAGGACAATGGGGGATGGGAAAAGAACAGAGGGTGGGGTGGGAACCTGGTGAAGGGGAGCAATTGAGGGGGGGAAGAGGATCACATTTGTAATAATCCGAACAATAAAGATTTATTTAAAAAAAAAAGAAATCATTAATTTTAGTGTGATAAAATGAATCATTTCTCTCTTTTTTTTTTTAAATATCCTACTTTAACTTCTATAATCTTTATAATATTACGGTTTACTTTTAGATCATAATCCTAAATCTTTAATCCCAGAATCCTTGAGTTCTATGAAAGTTTGAGAATATTTATCAATCATCTATCTATCTATCTATCAATCAATAATATATTGAGAGAGATTTCAGCTTTCTGAACAATCCCACTTTTCCCATGTTTGTGGTGAAACTCAATCATGAATAATATTTTTCTACATATGTACTTTTATCACTGAGCTCTCTATTTTGTTCCAGAAATCTATTTGCTTGTCCTTACACCAATGCAGGGATAATTTTTACTACTATGGCTTTGTAATATGTTTTAATATTAGATAGGAAATATTTTCCTTTTACTTTACCTTTTCAAAGGTGACTTTTTTCCTTTCTATACACATTTAGAATTACTTTATTAAATTGCTCAAAAAATATCAAGCTGAAGTGCCTTTGGAATTATATGTAACTTACAGATTCATTAGAGCATGTAATATATTACCAAGGTGTCCCCTTCAGGAATATGCAATTTTAAAAAATCAGTTCTATATTCTTTAATAGAGGTGCATTCTTCCTTCTCTCTCCTCCTCCCCCTGTCCCCTCAGAGAGCCTGTGTACACTTTCTTAAGTCCTAAATCCTTTAAGGGTTTTATTTTTCCCATTGGTCTTGTATCCTATTTTGGGATATATTTCCTATTTGTCTCAATTTAGTGTCCTTCCCCACTTTTCCCTGGGTTTAGGCTTATGTCTGAAAAATTACACATCAGCATTCTCCCATCATAGAAGAGCTAGTGTTTTATCTATCTGATGCATCTAAAGTACTCTGAAATCCCAAATCTGGCTGACGTTGAAACTTTTATATCTGTGTCTAGTCTAGGATTTATAACATCAGTATTTTTATTAATAGAGAGTTTTGAACTTTGTTTAGAGAGTTAAAAATGTTTTTCAGTTATCACCCCCTTGTATTCCCACAGCATTTCTAAGAGATAAGGGTACATATGGATGGGTAAGTATTAGTCATCGAAGCCCAGTCTCGGCCTCATCTGATATATCAGTCAGTGAGAAGCACAGAGGAGCCTTTCAGCAGTGAATTCAGCCCCCTAACTATTATAGTACAGTCCCCCTATGCACATGCTTGGAGATAGGCTCCGTAATAGGAACTAAATGGCTGACGCCAGACTAACGGCCCTCTGGAGAAATCCTTTGCTTTGCCTGCATTTGTTTCAACTTTTCCTCCCAGTCTTTTTTGAGCCAACCTCTTCTCCTTTCACTTTTTTCCAAATGCAGGTATAGAAAAAATCAGTCCAAGTTAATCCAAAGCAAACTACTAACTCCATTTTATAAGCTTCAATGTACCACTTAAAATGCCAGACTATTAAATGCCAGACATAGAGTACACTCTCAAGGGTAATGGCCATCGGTGAAATGCTTTTACTAGTCTTCAGCCAACAATTTGTGATTTCTGCGCCAGTAAGTATTATTTTATTCTCTTGAGAAAGATAAAAGGTCTTTACCTCCTCCTTATACTCCTCTCCCTTCATTCCTTTTCACCCATCCCTCTCTTCTGTTTATGAAATCATTCTAAAATGAGGCAAAGTAGGCAAAATAATGTGATAAAATCATAAACACATATAATGACATTTTAACTTCATCAGTAATCTAAGGACATTGATAAAATAAATGAGAAGAAAATACTTCTTCAATTTTTGTTTAAATAAAATTGAAAATGAATGAGAAGAAAACAAAACAGAATATATTAGTTTAATTTTTAGGAATTAAATCAAGAAATGTACTTGGGATCAATTCAAATTTAAAAAAAGTATTTTCACTAATGCTTCTGTTATGTTTTCTCCAAAACTGAAAATAAATATATTTTGATCACTTTGATCAAAAATCAAACTACATAGATAATGATAATTCTTTCCCATATGAGTTTGCTACTCATTCCACAATCTAGTATACACATATTTACCTTCATGCAGCTTTTCCAGATTTAGATTTGCATTTTCTCTGATCTCAAACCACTTGCTTTTGGAATGATTAGAAGGAAAAATAAAAGGATGAAAAAGTAGGTGAAGTTTTTGCAATGCAGACTTGAAAGGCATGAAAGCATTGAGAATGATTTCACTTTTAAAATTCATTTGAGGTGCCTGATTATATAGTGAGAACTCAACCTTTTGGAGGTGGGACAAGAGGACAATTAGCCCAATTCTGCAGTTTTGATATTCTTCAGCTTCACATTTTGATGAACAGAGCAGATATTGTAAATAACCCTACCTGTGCAAGCAAACATTGTAGGAATAAAAGGGAACTCATTGAAGAAAGATTTCATCAATCTATTTCCATCTCAGGTATACAAGTTACTCTGTGCCCTTAGGATGGCTTATAGAAGCCCAGAAAAAGAGTCAATAATTCAAATCATAAATGAGAAAAGGTATCAAAATTGGAGAGAAATTACACCAAAATGTTTTAGGTTATATATAAATTAGGGCTCAAATATGGAAGAGTTAATCACTGAATTTCTTGCTTTAAGAAATGTGGGCTGTAAGCAGAGGCTCCAAGATTGACTCTAAAAGCAACATGCAGAACTAATCCATCAAAATACCTGTAGCTGCCATTACCGTAGGGAAGGTAGGAATGATCAGAAGCTAGGAACTTAGAAGCCATTCCATCAACTGTGGGCTCTTGCTTACATGCCCTCAGCCACCACTGGAGGATAAAGGAGCTCCTCCTGAAACACATGGGTTCAGAATCACGACATCACAGCCACAAGCCATGTCAACACAACAGATATCCCACCAAAGAACAACACACACCAAGTTAAGGACTGAACACTTAGAGCCTTGTTTCTGCTGTCGCTGAAAAGCAAAATGCTTCCATGGCTCTTCCCACTAGCAAAAGTGTTCCATTTCACTGCTGCCTGCCAGTCCTCTCATGGGTACATCCTCTTGGCGGGGACCAAGTACCTTCAGAATCTCAGCTATAAGGTAGTCATTCAAAGAGGCATACCACAAAGTTGATTAGAACAGAGGTGAATGAGTCAATATCTACCATATGCCACGGTATGTATATGATCTGCTACCAAGCAAAACAAATTTGTAAGCACCTAATAAAAACTGCTGTAGCAAGAAAATGTTGTAAAGTTACCAGTGGACAAAAATGGCAGTAGAAAATTAGTTGGAGTTCCAATTTCTATGAATTTTAGATGTATGAAGTATCACTGGACTATTCTTTATTTAATATGTATTATTTCAGTTGAGGCTTCCAGCAGTTCACTCTCTACTTCAATCCCCTTATCTTATTTTTCTCTCAAATTCTCACACTTTTCATCTATAATTCCTCCATCATCAGAGTTGTCAGAAACCTAACTGTCAAAATTGGAGAACTGTCAAAATATTCAATAAGAATATTTTTTATTAGCATAAAGCTTTACACTTCCAGTTGATATTGTCTTGAAATCTCCATCTTTAGTGCTTTCCTAGCACATTTCTCTTAATTAGAGATATCCAATTTGTTTCAAAACATATTTTGAAAATAAAAAGCGAAGATCTAGTGATAGAAAGACACACTGGTCACCCATCCAAGGCTTTAGAGAAATTAACATAGGGCGTCCTGTGCTGGAGAATGAGGGGGAGGTGGGAGTGTGACCTCAGAGAAGATCTGTCCTGATAGGGGTGGGGTGGGGCTTTTGGAGAGGAGTTAAGGTCAACATTGTCCAGCTTCCAGTGTGGCCTGTACCACACTGGGTACTGAGCTGAACACATAGACTCTACTGATGTCTGCAGAACTAATTACTACTTCTACTAGTCCCACTCATCACCTGGACAATTTATGTGGTCCCAGAGGTGAAGGGCTTTCTCACATCACAAAAAAGAAGCTCATTGGTGCCACAAGATACTATTAAGTTCCATGTCAACTGCCCTTTGAGAAAGCTTCGCTCATTTAAAAAAGCCCAGAACACCCATAAGCCCTGGAAAATAGAGTGTGTGGGTGGACTTGATGATTAGGAAAGGCTTATGCAAGAAAATCTTAGTACCCGGGTGGTCCTGGACATTAGTGACACACTTGCTCATAACACAGAATATGAGGGGTATTCATATACATAACATTTTTTGAACCTCACAATATTCCCAGGCAGAAGGCACAGAAGTTATCTTCATCTAATAGATAAAGAAATAGAGCTCAGAGAAGTTTTAAAATTAGCCAAGAGTCACACTGCTGATAATGACAAACATGGAATTGAACCAATGTTTTCTGACTCCAATCCCTGAGTATTCTCAGTGCCTTGATGTTGTTGATGTATATCCTTTGCAGAAAAGAAGAAGAAGAAACTCACCCATGTCACAAAAGTGGAATTTTGTCAAAAGTGTTTTTTTAACTGAAATAGATTAAATTCAGTATGTAAATTGCCTTGTTAAAAGGAATAGGATTTTGGAAATCTGTAGAAATATTCTGAAGCTATGTTAAAACAAGAAAACAAATTTTTAGAAAAACACCAATGTCAAAGCAATAGCTGATTTGGTCAATTCAATGAAATCGCCAGTTAATCAAATAAGAAAAATGTTTAGAACTGAGAAAAGATACAGTCAAGGTAGTTATTTAAAGTTGTGAAATTAGATCAACAATCATTTTTTTCACCTTTCAAATAATGGTACTGGCACAGTGTAGGAAATAAACTATGGACTTCTAGAATCCTATATTAATATTTTTTGGTACATTATACATCATCTATTAAACTGTCTGTATTTCCACAGCAAGGCTGAATTACCAATCTTGATTTTATTATCCTCTCCTCTACATCCTGGGCTGGAAAATTAATTTGGATAATTTATTTAGTATTCATTTGTTTCTTTAATCATCTCATACAGTTTTAAACACTTACTTTGTGACAGGTACTGCATGACTATTATAATGAAAATTTAATGGCATTTCTGCATGAGAGAGAAGCTGACACTGTAGAGTTGAACTTGAGATAGAGCAGATTTGGTGTTTCTTTCTAGCTCTACACAGAAGTTGTCAGGAAACCCAAGAGAGAATATATAAACAAAGATATCATTGGGGACTCTGGCTATGATAATTAGAAAAGATTTCTCAATGAGAAAATGCAGTCTTTTATCATGGTTAAGATATTGGAATTTGAAAAACTGAAACCTGAATGTCCTTCAATGGATGAGTGAATAAATATGGGATAGTACTTGGTAATAAAAAGGTATGAACTGTTAATTCCAATAACATGAATGAATCTCAATGCTTGTGTTAAATGAAAGAAGTCAGACTCAAAAGGCTGCATGCTTCATGAGTCCACTGACATTAAATTCTGGAAAAGTGAAAACTGTAAAGGAGACAAATCAGTGGTTGCCAGAGGTTAGGGAAGGCAGAAGGGTTGAGGGTTGAATTCAAAGGGACTTGAAGGAATTTAAAGAGGTGATGAAGCACCTCTATATCTTGAGTGTGGTGGTAGTTACATGATTGTGTGCATGTGCCCAAACTCAAAAACTATACACCAACCCTGGCCGCTGTGGCTCAGTTGGTTGAACAATGCCCTGTGCACCAAAAGATCACCAGATTGATTCCTGGTCAAAGCACATGCCTGGATCACCCACAGTGTGATCCCTGATTGGGGGACAGTGAACTATGGTGTTTCTCTCTCTACCTATCTCCCTCTCCCTTCCTTTCTCTCTAAAATTAATAAAAATATGTTTTTAAAAAACCTACACACCAAAAAGGACATTTACTATCTATATATATAAAAGGCTAATATGCAAAGTGTCCCCTCAGCCAACCAGCCAGAAGGCCCCATCAGCCTTGATTGCCAATCAGGCCTAGGGACCCTACCTGTGCATGAATTTTATGCACCGGGCGTCTAGTAGTATATCAATTATATCTACAGCATGGTATTTGAGTCTGAAATTGGATTTGTTTTATTTAATCCCATCTCTGTAACGTTTTGTTTGTTTGTTTGAATATCTTGGGCAAATTACTTTGCTTATTCATGCTTATTTTGAACTCACTTACCAAATAGATATCATAATAATATTGAGCTCATTGAGTTGCCATGAGAATTAAGTGAAGTAATCTATGTGAATTGCCTACCAAAGTGCCTTACATGGATTTACTTTCAGCAAAGTCAAAATTACAAATGTATGCAAATGTCAGAAGCATTCTTACCACTGCTGCTCTTTTGTTAAGCCAGTGGTGCCTCCAGGATTTCCTCACATTCCTACAATTTTTCCAGAACCACAGTTCCTGTCCTGGGCTTTCCCATTTGTCCTCAGCACCAGTATGTCTACCATGAGCACACCACCATCGCATCTTTCTACTTTTGCCATTCACTAGTGCTTAGAATAGCTAGTACCATGACACATTTTCTCTTAATGGCAGCCACACACTGTGCTTGTCAAGGCTAGAAAGATAGAGATGACAGCACATAATTCAGGCATCTCTCACTGATGATTTATTCATGATGACTGACTTTTCCCCCCCTATTTTTTCTTATCCAAAATATCAAAGAATGTCATTTATAAACAAAAATAAAAGAATGATTGCAATAATATATGCAACTTCTTCCGTGTATTCTTTTCAAAGCATTACATTAGTAAGTCTGAAAACTCCCCCTCTAAGCAACATTACGTGGTACTGCAAAGACTTTAGTTTGGAGGTCAAGAATAAAATGGAAATGACTTTCTTCTAATATCAAGGCTAATGGTGAGGAACCATGGCATGGATCCTCTGAAACAATGGATAGTAACCAAATTCTCTACATGGTACAGTGCTTCATTTTGAAAAGCATTATCATTTCTTTTTCCAACAGATTGCTTTTCTAATTATATTTTGCTTATGTCATGGCCATTACTTTGCATTTTCTTAGAACAGAGAGGGTGAGAGGTAACAAAATGATCCAGAGCTATACTTGATTCATCTTCTAGAAGTCAGAAACTCCAATGTACAACTTTTCTTCTGCAATTTGATGCCCAAACTCAAAAGAAATGCATTCATACCATATGTCTTGGTCTTGTGTTAAATGCAAATTATTCTGGAGGGATAACATATTCAACCTTTTAGTCATTTACATCTTAGTGAGAACTAGTATTCCTTCTAGTCATGGTACAAAAGCATGGTTCTAGCTTCCAATTAGTCACATAGTTAGTTTTGATGCATCATAGCCTTACTTGAGAGTTTTTGGAGAAAACTCACACAAACATATATACACACATACCACTTACACTGACTCTTTTGCCTCTTATATATAGAACAAAATTTAATTATACTTATTATCTGTATCTGGTGCATGGCCTAGCATTTGAGTAGATAATAAAAAAATACATACAGATAATAACATGCTTTTGCCACATTAATTCCATATACCTCACCTTTATTTCAATCATATATCAAGTGGTCCTTTATTCTTGGAAGGATAGTTTTCCAACAAAAATATTTTTATGGCTTGCTCAGCAAATGTAAATAATTTGAGAGACATCTACTTATACGAATAGTATGATATATTTTCTTTGTTTCCAAAAATGGCCAACAGCAATTTTCCTTACCATACATTGATTCCAGTCCACCCACCAAGAACTAGTATATATATTTCCTTCTCTTGAGTTTGAAAAAAAAACCAAACCAGTCAGATCTTAAGAAGATTGACAGTTCCTGCTTCTTCCTCTAAGAAACCAACTGTGATGAAAAAGATCCAGGCTACTATGTAAGAGATCACCCTGCAGTGAGTAGCGAGGCACATGGATTCACACAAAGCGAAGAACTACCTAGATGAACCTATTTAACTCATGGAATCAATAATAAATTGCTGTGGTTTTCAGCCACTAAGTTTTGGAGTGGTTTGTTATGTACTGACACATAACTGAAACATTTTCCTTCTCTATTCATTTCACATGTGTCGTCTCAAACAAGGATTACTAGTCAAAAAGAAAGTCAAATAAACATGCATGTCAATAATTAAGAATGCATACAAACTCATAAGCAATACTCTTCATAATTAAGACCCTAGTAACTAAATAATTTTAATTTAAATTAATCTTTTAGTTTAAACTTCAAGAGCAATAACCATCATGATCAATAATTTTTATGAAGCAATCAGCCTCCACATCCATTAGGTTTAGAAGATCCCCTTTCTATACTGTATCTCATTCTAATATAAGCTGAAGGCAGTAGTAAAATCAGAAATGCATGTAATTGAAAAATACATCCATCTATTGTATTTATTCACGTTGTTTTCTCTCATCCATGTTTTTAAAAATTTACGAGCTTGTTTGGAAAATGTGTGTGGGGGAAATCAATAGAGTAACCATGATTTATAAAGGTGAAAGATTCGTGTTATGAATATTTCATCAGGGAAATGTGGCTGTCATCAGATTTTATCTGACTGTATTCCTGATGTGATTAATTCCAAATGGACTGACACCCACCGTTAATGAAGATGATTACTGGGAACAGCATGAGGGCCGCAAGACAAATACAAGTTTCAGGAGGTTACCAGGAGTTTTGGACACAGCCTATGTCGGAGGTGATTGAAGGCCACTGGTGAAGAGAGGACAAGAAGGAGAGGCCAAGATTTTCTGCGTGACTTACAGAGGAACATCAAAGTGAGTCAAATCCAGTAGAACCTAGACTGCAGTTGAATCGGACTAAAACGTAAGGCCCATGTCAAATGTCTCTCTCAGGAGCCATTTCAGGGGGCAACCCAGTTATCTCTGTCATGACTGTAACTCAAATTCCCCAAGTATCCAATTGTCTTTTGGCTCCGCCACATGGTTCCGAGAGCTGTGCAAACATTAATATGTGAATGGAGAAAGCAAAAGGCATTTTGTAGAGAAGAAATAAAGCTACCACATTCAAGAGGCTCATAGTCAAGCAATTAGTGCTACAACCAGTGGCACAATAAACATCCATCGATTCCCAGTAGAGCAGGAGGCAGCACAAAGGACAGGGTAAATTAGAAGCAGATCAAAAGAGAAGCATATTCAATAAAGAGCTCAGGCAGAGTGCTGCCAAGGCCAGCTCAGCACCAAGGTTTCAAATGGCAAAGTCAGGAGGGGCTGTCTGACCCAAGCTGTGCACTGCCCTCAATAGAAGTCTTCAAAGGTGGCCCGTGGTGATGTGATTCCGTTCTCAAGTTATTGATTTCATTGAAGAAATCTGAAACTTTTCAAAGAGTCATTGGGAAGGACACAGAAAGGGTCAGAAGTTAATTTAGCAGCAGGGGCACTTTCAAAGACTAACACATTTCCTTGCAGAGGAAATTAATCATTGGTTTAAAGGCAGCCTTTTTATGGGTCTGAAAAACAAAGTTTCTACAGGTGTTTGTGCCTCCATTAGTGAACTCTTCAACCGGGAGCTGAAAGCAGTCCGTTTGCATTGCCTTCAGAACAGTACAAAACTGCAAGGTGGGTGGGAAAGTAGATATAATTATGGTGGAAAGGAAAAAGGGACAGAATGAGAAGGTGTCAGACGGGAGGGAGCCCATGCATGTTGTGCACCAGCCTTCTGGATTCTAATTGTCCCTTGTTGGTGGAGAGGATTGGTGAAAATGGAGTCTGTTTTATCCTCTCTTCTTACAGGCGTCCTCAAACTTTTTAAAGTGGGGGCCAGATCACGGTCCTTTAGAGAGCTGGAGGGCCGGACTATATGAACTACTAATTCCTACTGTAACACCTCAGCTGCGCTCACTGCCCAAAAAACCTGGTGGGCCGGATCAGACTCCTCTGCGGGGCCTGCGGGCCATAGTTTGAAGACCCCTGTGTCTAGTATCTAGCAAATACATACTCAGTCAATATTTACTGGATGAGTGAGTGAATGAAGTTCTTAGAAGTCTTCCAGAAATATAGGGCACATTCATAGTTTTACTTATTTAGGTTTTCATTCTTTGTTACACTAACCAATACAGTCTTGTACATTAGAATGAAATGGTTGGGAGTCAGAGTGATGCAAGAAAAAAAAAATATTCAGCAAAGCACAACAGAAAACAATGAGCTGAACAGGCAGGGATTTAGATTCTAGTCTCCTCAGCATAAAAGAAAGGGTTGTGAGGGAAGTGTGATTATGCACAAAGTGCTTGCCAGAGTATTCTATGATTCCAAAAGTAAAAAAAAAAAAAAGTGTACTTTTAGAGCATAATATGGGACTTCTTAGTAACTTCGTGAGATGAAAGAATTATAGCATGTGAGAGCTAAGGAATATTTTCAATTCAGGAAATAGAACAGGAAGAAAATATTTTAAAGGATCTGGCTCAACACCATACCTTCAGGACAGTAAATGATTAAAATGTGAAGGATTAAGGGTGTTTCCCATCATCCTTACGTATTTCCAGTCTTGCCTATTTATTTATCTAGAAGCTGATGTGAGAATTTCACAACTCCAATGGCATTCTCTCCTCCTTCCTCTCCCCACTCTCATCTCTACTTGCTTGTTAATCTGTCTGTCTCTGTCTGTTAGTATTTCTCTTACACACACACACACACACACACACACACACACACACACGTGCACCAGATCAGGAAAATTCCCAAGATCAGCCTTCAAACAAAGTAGGAAAAAAAGGGCAACACCAGCCTCTGAAATGCTGGCCAGTGAGAATTGAGGAAAAGCATCTCCCATTCTCTCAATACCATTCATCCAGCTGCATGTTATTCTGATTTTACTCTAATGGTAAAGAGATTTGTGAATAAAAATATGTGATCTTTGTGTCTGCTAACAGTCTCATTAAAAAAAAAAAAATATATATATATATATATATATATATATATATATATATATATATATATATATATATACATACATCCAGCAACTGGAATGGTGGAATGACCAGAATGACTGGAACAACAGTTGGCTATGACAGCCAATCAGCCTGATCCGGGACCTGATAGCCCTCCCCTCACCTCTACCTCCCCCCATGGCTGGCCCAACCTCCAATCGGCCCCCAACACCCCAATTTGAGTCAGTAATGACCAGCCAACCTCCCATGGTCCTAATGGTCTCCCATGAGGCAGGCCAGCCAGACGCCACCTATGCATGAATCTGTGCACCAGGCCTCTAATATATATATATTATTAATTTCAAAGAGGAATGGAGAGGGAGAGAAAGATAGAAACATCAAGATGAGAGAAAATCATTGATCAGCTGCCTTCTGCATGCCCCCTACTGGGGATCAAGCCTACCCCTAGTCATGTGCCCTGACCAGGAATCAAACTAAGATCTCTGATTCATAGATGGATGCTCAACCACTGAGTCACGCTGGCTGGGCAATAGTCCTATAAATATGCCCTTCTCCAATCTTGCACATAGTAATCTGCTTATTGAACAATACCAAAGGAAGCTTTAAAAAAACTAGAGGAAAACCAAGGCTGATTCCTTTACCTTTCCTTATTTCCCTCACCTTTACCCTTTCATCCCTTAATTGGCTGCTAAAATGTCTCAAATTGTAACCATGGATGGAGAGTGTGCAAAATGTTATCCAAAAAGTGGTGATGGCAGTTAAGAATTTGCCATTTTAGACTCATGTCTGTTTTAACATTGGATTTACCGATTAAAAAGGAAATGCTCCTTATTTTCCCTTCATTAGTAAAATCCATTTTAAGATCTCCAGGAGGTAAATTATTTTCAGAGTTAGTTTTTATTTTACTAGTCAAGTTGCAGAGTGTCGCAGTTGCACTGGAGCCAGTGGCACTTCACCGAGCCTATTAATATTGATGTGATCACTGTGTTCTGCACTGAGTGACACTGCTGACCTTCAGGGATGGCAAGGCTTCTTTTTAAAGGGACCACACAATTATAAAAAGTAGCTCCTCAGGTCTTTTCTTCTGTGTTGGGGAAAAGGGCAAGTAGAATGTCTGCATTCCTTTTCTACGATTCAATTCACTCAACCAATGTTTCCTAAGGACCAACTTTGGACTGACACTATGTTAAGGATGCTCAGATATCAAGGAACTCCAATATATACCACCCCCTTCCCCCATAAGGAGCTCTATTCAGTAAGGATTTTTCTAGCACCTATTACCTATCAGGCATCATGTTGGGAACTGCAGAAGACTTTAAATTCTTATGGTATTGTCTTTATAGTTAAGGGGCTTATTAATTAGTAGAGAGAATAAAAGAATTTAGATTTCATTATAAAGAGGGATCGGTGAGGTGAGAGATTATATCCATGGGGAGGAAGTCTTCAAGGACAAATGATATTTAAACAGGGTTTAGAAGATGGTGGATTTTGAGAGATGGAGATTGGGACTTCGAGCAGGAAGGAAAGGCCTAAGGCAATGTTCAGAGGGAACAATGTGAGTAAAGAGAAGCAAATCTAAGTAGAATGTAGTTAGAGAAAAGCAAGTAGGTCTGTTTTAATAGAATATATTTTTGGGACATAGTGGGCAATAGCAGACATTGGGTTGTGGACTTGTTGCTGAAGCTGAAATGCCAGCTGGAGTTGTCTAGCTACATTTCTACAGAGTTGGTATCTAGCAAAAGTTTCCAAGCAAGAAATCAAATATCTGCTTATAATCGTTTTTGCTATGATGTTGCATTCATCCTGTCATAGGCAGGCATCATGTTTTAGATGATATTTTATTAAATAATTCTGAGTTTACTATTCTTTTTGTAACGAGAACCCAGTTTTTCATTTCTGCTATTATCTATGAATTAAATAAGTGTCCAGTAATAATGGTAGGTGTACAATTTTATTTACCATAGAAGATAAGAGGATATTTTGCAATTTATATCTAATGTACAATAAGGGATTTCTTAAAATAAACTTCAGTGTTATCTGCAAATATTGTTGATACCACATTGTATACCTACAACTGAGGTTTCAGAAAGAAGATTCTGAAAGCTTTTTTCATTGCTTGGGAGAAGAAAGTATGAGGTCACCTCATCTTGAGTTGTTTGGGAATCAGTCTGGACCCAAGAAAAGACTCAGGTGACTTGGTCTTGAATCATAGCTTTGCTAGTCACTGTGTTAAATGTAAAACACATGCAAAGGTTTTGTTTTCTTTTTTTCCAAAACCCTTTTGAAAGATAAAGCACTCTGAGTATTCAGAACAAACATTATAGAAATCAGCAGATGTGAACCTAATAAAGTCAATATTGCAAATGGAATTCCCTTACCTTGTAAAGCATAATACTGTGCGAGATGACATGTTTACAACTGACTCAGTTCTCATTCTTTCCTAAATACTGGCTAAGAAGTAAATTAGCAAGTGCACTGATGCAATAGACACATTTAGCTAGTAATACTAACTTAAGTTCTCCCCCACTAATTATTTCAGCAAACTTGACGAATAATTATATTAGTTGATAAGAGTTGTAGGAGATATGTGTATGCTGCATGTCTGATTAACAGGATATTCCCAACATCTATAGGGTGCCAATATCTACTGAGTGATTTGTTCAGGAGGATTAATTAAAAAAAAAAATCAACAGTGTCTACACAGCTATAGAAGCCAGCCTCTAAGTCCCATTCTCTAGCCTTATTTGCTTGAGTAGTATTGCTCTTACCTACAACAAAAGGAATGCTTCTGGCTCCCGTGAACTGGGCATTCTCCTTGATGTCTGAAGCACTCAGCACTCTCCAACTCTTTGTCCAAGTTTTACATGATTGTCACCAGAAACAAGGCCTTCACTAGGTCTCCAGGTGAGTGTCACTGTGGTGACACCACACAAGGGAATACTACGTATCCTATCCTTGAGTGAACCAGATAGGCAAAAGCAAACAGATGCCAGCAATTATAAAAATAAAAGGACTACTAGTACATCCTGGCCAAAGCTAGGCAAAGAGAACAGCTAACCATGTGGAATCCCAGAGCAATGCAGAGCAGCTAGGGACACGGCATTAGGGCATTCTATAGATCCCTCAATCCCCAGACCCTAAGGTGGAAGAAGGGATGGGGGAACAAGTGGATGGACTGGCCTATCTATATTTCCCCATTCTTCTCCCTTTAGTATCCTCCTGTGTTGTTGTGTTTTTCCCCTAATAGATTTCCAGACTGATCCAATCCTCCCTGGGATGAAAAAACATAAATATACCTTATATATAGTATAACATATAATTTCTTTTCTCTGTATATTCTCAAATATATAATTTATATTTCTAAAGTGAGCTAAGAAATAACTTTACCACTGTAGTATGTAAAAGTTTTAGTTTTTATTTTTTTATTTTTTATGACTTTTAGTTTCCACTTTCTCTGATGAAAGTTGTGAAGGCCCAACTCAGAGAGAGATTGTGTGATATCAGAGAGAGATTAACTCTGCTGGACCAACTGATTATAGCAGAAAGTAAGTGATATCACACAATAAGACACGATTGTAAAAGAAAATGGTACATTAGAGAATTCCTTTTCCTCTTGCAAGCAAGTAATTTTTTTTCTCAGATTTTTCTAATTGAGAAAGTGGTGCATTTGCCTCTCATTTGTTGGAAGGGAGCAAATATTAATATCACAACAGATGCCAAATAGCATAGACTGAAAAGCTCTGACATAAGTTGATATAATGTAGATTTTATTTTTATGATGTAATTGTGAATTATGTACTTTATGCATTGGTAATTAGGGAGCTGAACAGATGGAGAAGGTTTAGCTTAAAGTGATGTGTCCATTAAAATAACCCGCACTGCCAAGAGCCTATTCATGTTCCTGAGTACAGAAATTTGTTCTATTAAAATATGATTGGAAGATTAGGACTTCTTGTCACTGTGTTGGAGTCATCCATCTAATGATGAGAGCCAATACCCTCTGTAAATGTCAAATTCACCCATTATCCTCTTTTGCTTTGCACAGGGTCTTAACTAGGCATTTTGGCTGCTGTGGAAATTCTGCTGTTTAGCATTTCTGTTTTCCCATTACTTGGACATTATCCTAAAGAAAATCAAACTAGCCAACTAAATAAAAATAGCAATTTTAACAACTACTTTAAGTGTGTTTCTTTTAGTTTATTGTTGAAAGGACAGATGGCAGCTATTTTATTTTAATGTGAATATTTGTTTTTCTATTTTCACTAAACATGTCTGCTTCCATTTCCCGCCCCCCCCATATTTTCCCTAACATTTTTGAATGGCATCTAAGGCTGCCTCTCTACTGAGCTTTAATGTGTTCTCACTGGGAGGAGAATTGGAATAGTCCGGATTTCTCATAGGCTCTATTGGGAGGCAATATCACATAAGAAGTGGTACCTCTCTCAGATCCTGTGGGTGGGCTGTAAACAGTTGTCCTCTTCTGAGAGGAAATTTGGCAATATGTATCAGAAGCCTTAAACAATCCATTTCCAGAAACTCCAATCCTGAGAATCTATCTTATGGAAATAACCACAAAAATATAGGCAAAGTCACATAAGTCTGTGCACAGCCCCAATACAAATAGCTTTATATCTAAAAATTATTATTGCATTCCATGCGTAATAACTAATAATAGGAATTAGACTAAATATACTATAGAGGAGATGATTAAGGAAACCATGGTATAGCCACATAAAGAACTGCTGGATAGAAATTTAAATTACATATGTAAGGAATCCGTAATAACATAGGAAAATGTTTATATTATAATATTGAACAGAAATATAGACAATTTAAAATACTAATAAAAGATGTTAATAATTACTGAGTGTTTTTTTTTTTAATGTCCTAGGTACTCTTTTAAGCACTTTAAAAGTAAGATACCATCGAATACTCACACAGCCCACTGACATAGGAGTAGCAGAATGGGTGGATATGGGAGGAACTGGGATTCAAGTACTCTGGCTTCAGAGAAGTTGTTTTTCTTTTCATACAGCATCTTCGGTAAGTAATAATCAACAAATACAAGGTAATGAAGAAGAACATTGTGCAGTTTAGTCTATTACTCCACCCTGGAATCTAGGGTGGGTTTGTGGCTTGCCCAGAAAATAAAATGCAGAGGTAGTGATTCTGTGTGGCTTTCTACTCACTTCCACATCCTTGCACTGCTGCCCTGAGATGGTCATGAAAGGAAGCCAGTCCACCTTGTGGGAGAATGAGAGCTTGTGTAGAGGAGAATGGAGGTACCCAGCCCGCAGCCAGCACCAACTGCCAGATGAGTGTGAGGCCATCTTGAACGTTCTATCTCAGCTAACCCAACAGCTGAATGCAGTCACATGAGCTAGTTCAGATGACATGTACACAGAAAATACCAAATCAACCCATTGAATCATAAAAAAATAACAATTTATTGTTGTTTTAATCTACTCAACTTTAAGGTGGTTTGTTATATAGCAACTAGTGACCAGGTGCACAGATTCATGCACATTGAAAGAAAATTAATTAGAAGGTGGCCAGTGGGGTAGGACTGGATAAAAGAGGCTGGACACACCCTGGAGCCAACTTCCTGTGTCCTTCCCTGGCCAGCTGCACCTGTGGCAGCACCTAGGCTTGAAGGACATCTATGGAGTGAGCAGAGTCCCTCTGGCAGTTGGGGTTCTGTGGCCCTGTGGAATTGCACGACCCAGTGAGAAATTGGGTCCCTCCTCTCTGGTTTCGGGGTGTGTTACCCAGAAACCGCTACTGCCCAGTCACCACAGCTCAGCAGCTCCTGCATTGAGCATCTGCCCCCTGACAGTCAGTGCGTGTCATACCTACCAGCTGGTTGGAGACTCAGACAGTCACTTAGCCTTTTATATATAAATAGATAAATAACTAATATTCCACAAATGCTATCAGATGATTCTAAGGGCTATTATAGAAATATGTGTCCTATTTTTCTTTTTTGTATAAAACTAATGGATTTTCATTATAGAACTTATTTAATTTCTTTAGACTGTAATACCTGACATTTGGAACAAACTCAACAGTTTTCTCAGGTTTGCCAGACTAAGGTAGAAGTCATTCTGAAAGAACCAATCCTCCTGAGGCATGGCTAGTATGTCATTTCATGGTCACTGAAAATAAATCTCCCTGAATTGGGCACAGAATGAGCAGCTGTTGGGCAGTTAAGTGTTGAGATGAGGAATTTGCAGTCTGGGGGACTGAAAAAAACGCCATGAATATTTCCCTCCATCAGCAGTAAGAAGCGCTGACCCAACTCTCAGGATAAACACTAAGCGGGGACCATTTCACGTTGGACCAAGTCTCTAATATTCTGCCCTGGTAACTCTATTGTTGCTGCCAGGCTTCTCTCACATTAAAAAGAATCTGCAGTTCAATTAATACCTGCTCATGCACTGGCAGTTCTGCCTCCCTTTTTGAGTCACAGAAAATCTGAAATTCTAATGAAGGTGGGACAAGGCAACTGTCAACAGTCAAATTAGGAAGTCAGTATTTCATTAGAGAACTAGAGGCCTGGTGCATGGATTCGTGCACAGGTAGGGTCCCTTGGCCTGGCCTGCGGAGATCGGGCCGAAACCCTGCTCTCCTACATCCCCTGAGGAGTCCAAGATTGCGAGAGGGCTGTTCTTGAGTGTCACACCCTGGAATTGGGCTTCCTCCTTTCTGGTTCCGGGGGTGTCACCCAGAACTACCACTGCCAAGTGACCACAGCTCGGCCGCTCCTGCATTGAGCATCTGCCCCCTGGTGATCAGTGTGCATCATAGCTACTGCAGTTGTCTGGTCACTTAAGATAGATGATAGATAGATAGATAGATAGATAGATAGATAGATAGATAGATAGATGATAGATAGATAGATAGATTGTGGTGAGGATTAAAATGTCAAACTGAGAGTCACTTTTCAGCAAAGTGACTTTTGTTTCTGTTTATCACTTCCTCATCTCAGAAAACTATCTATTCCCTGGGTTTCCATAAACATTTCTTATGACTCTCTGCCTACCTCTCTGGCCATTCTTTTTAAGTATCTATCAAGTACTCTTCTTTAAGTGCTGGGTCCAGAATTTTGGTCTCTACTCTCCTCATCCTACATACTCTTTAAGTGATATGATCCAATTCTGTTGTTTTAATGACTGATGACTCCCCAACGTGTATCTTTAGCTCCTGAATTCCAGAAGTAACACCTAACTCTCCACTATTTATCTTCACCTGAACATTTCCCAACTACTACAATGTTACCCTGTTAAACAAAATTTATTTTCCCCCCTAGATTATCTTCTCCCCTATTACTACCTTCCAGCTTCTTTCCAGCTTCTTATTGGCATATCTAATCAAATTTGGTTCATTTTTCCTCCTTAGTCTTTCTGAAAATAGCATCAAGCCTATTCCCTGGTGTAGGGCACACATGGCATTCATGGTCTGGCCCCTGTATCCGCTTAGCTCTTCTCTTATGCTCTGAGATGTAGTTATAGCCAATGAATTTCAGGCTGGAACATGCTCTTACCCTTTCCTGCCTTGGTATGTGTAGAACCCCCTATCCAAACACTCTTTTTTTTTTTTTTCCTGTCTTCCTCCAGCCAATATTTACTTCCACATCTTACAAAACTCAGCACAGAGAGACTTGTCTAAGGAGGCTTCTCTGACCTGTAGCTATGTGGACTACCTGCACCTCTGCCCAGAGTGGATTATGCATACCTGTATCATTGCATTTATTATACTTGTGACTCTTTTCTTGTCTATCTTGCCTGGTGGACCTCCCTGTTTTCTGAGGACAGAAACTGTGTGCTTTATCCTAAGTTAACTATATTACCTAAAATCATACTTGGTTCTGAGTAGATGTACAAGACATGGCTTGTAGAATGAATGAATGAATGTGATATAGCCAGTGCCCAGGAGAGGGAATCTCTGGAAGGCAGCAGGGAGAGGTATTACCTTGGAATGGTGTACAAGGTGGGATAGGAAAATCATGAAGAGTTCAATATAAGACTGAGTGACTTATGATGGCCAAGTATGGGGCTGGCTGTATTTCAGCATCAGTTAAGTAACCTATCTCTTTACAATCCAGGATACTTTGTCAAACAAACATATTCTATGATTTTGCTAATTACATTCCCAGATATAACAAAGGGATCCTACTTTAGGCACTGGTCAAATGTCTTACTCCTTGAAACTTGCTAGTCTTATAATCACCATGGTAATACATTACTACCCCCTGCCAAATACTCTTATAACTACACATTAACAAAAGCATCTCTGCTTTAGGCTCTGGCACTAATCACTCCAGCCTGAGGCAGCTTTCAGGTCTCAACTCCTCCTCAGATCCTAGGTTTACATGCTGAGCATTCTGGGAGCAAACACGTGTCCAGCTTTTTCATTGATATGAATAAACCAGAAAAATCAGTGTGTGTTAAACTGCTTCTTAAAGGCATCTGAGACCCTTTCATCTTTGCCATTTGCCTTTTTCACTCCTCCGCGCCCCCCCCCCCCCGTCACAGCTAAGGCAAGAGCCACTCAAACTGCTGAGGTTATTTTCTCTCTACTGTATGTACCATACCATGGCCACATAGAGAGTGTATATGTCTGCAGACTATCCATCTCAAGTATATAGCTCCATTCCTTCTGCCAAAGCCATTTATATTGATTAAATACCAGCCATCAGTCAACACTACCTGGGTAGCTAAGATTTGCCAAGCACTAAAATGGATGGTAGTGGATATAAGCACAAGCAAATAAGACACGTGATTCTGATGGAGCTTAGAGTCACCTTAAGGTAGAGAACATATAACACATACAACAATGCTAACCTCTTGTTAGACTATGATAGATTGCTTGAGAGCTTATGGGTCAGGTCTTTACCTATGACACTTTTAATTCAATCCTCATAATCATTCAATGAGGTAAAGTACTGTTAGACTAGAATTAGAGGTGAGGAAATCAGGAATTAGAGGTGAGGGGAAACTTTCCCAACACCACATGGCCAGGATGAATCACAGCTGGAACTCAGGCCTACGCCAGGACTTAATCACTATTATATTTTTCCTCCTTGAGCCAGAGTAGTTTGGAAGAAAATATAATTGCTGTGGGTTGGAATGCTCAGGCAAATCTTCACAGAGTATGTGAAATAGATTCTATACCTTAAAGGATTGCCAGGATTTAGAGAAGTGGAAATGAAATATAAAGATGTTTGAGGCAACAAATTATCTTTAATAGCCCCCTTTTGTAAGGCTAAGGGTTCCTTGACCATCCCATGTTGGAATGTCCCAAGGCTTTCCTCTTCCAAAATAATGACATTTGTTCAACCTGTAGCTCCACTAGCTTGCTTGTGCATTCTTCTCTCAGGAGAAAACCAGGCTCACCAGGCAGCTAAGAAGACCATAAACTAAAGGGATATTTGAACTTGACTCTGTTAAGACATCTCCCATTTGTTCTCCGAGCCTCTCAATTTGATATCCTCCACTAACCCTGAGCTGCATTGAAAATGAATATTTCGGATAGCCATGGCTTACAGTTCATGCAATATAAACACGAAAGCCTCTTGAAATAATACCAGCTGAAAAGACCAATCATTAAATACATACAGAAACTTCTTTCCTGATTAACAAGAGACTCATTGAACTGTGAGAGGTCTTTGTTAATGTGAGTCCAATGTCACTGGTTGGAAAATAACTAATGTTTAGTGTATGAGGTGTTTTCTATCGCTGAGGAGTTCTGCAAGAGTCAGTGGTATTTGAGCTACAGCTTGGTTTGCTTGGTGAAATGAGTTCAGTGGCAATACATTCCTGGGTACAACTTGGCGGTAAATCTGAATTTCCTTCCCAAAATGGTTTACCACAAATATCTGATCTTCTGAGAGAGAAAGCTGACCAAGTAACTAGAGTATCAAATAATTGGAGAACTACTCTGACCCAGGCTTGGCCTTTGTGTCACAAGAAACTGCAGTTCCTAAGCAGATTCTCTTAGTGTGTCTTTCTTTAAAACATTTGCTCTGATTTCCAACCTTTGCTTCAGTAAAAGACTTCAATTAGTTTTTAGACTAACAAATGTGGGCACCCTTTTATTTCCTGTTTAGAGAAATAAGAAAAAAATGAACCATACGTATTTTATTTGACTTCATTCTCAACCCATATCACTATTACACTTTGCCTTCATCAGTAACCTCTATTTCTTCATCCCATGACTTCTTGTATTTTCCCACATATAGACAGAGTTATCAAAAGACAAGTGTCTGTGTTGGCAAACCATGACTTTAGTGTTATAGAGCTCTTACCAGCCACCACAAGTACCACCCTACTTTGCTCACTCAGTTCTTGAGGCCAAACTGGCAAATACAAGCACACATGGTTTTCCAAAACACCCTCATGAGCAACTCCTATAAACATGAGCATAAAACACACAATTGATTTAAATGATATAACCTATATTGAACAGTCTCATGAGTACCTGCATCCTGCTCATAGGACTTGAAGGCTTCCCAGAACTTATTGGAGAAATAACACATCTGACTCCCATAGTGAATGCAAAGTTGAATCTGGATCCATCTGTAGCATATACTTGCCCATCTCATAGTCCACTGGTTACCTAAGAACTGTATCTTGTAAAATTTTCAGTCTCTCTACAGAGGTTCCACTTCCAGAGGTGCACACATAGCAACCATTTAATTTCCTTAAAAGGCAAAAAAAGATCAAACATGATTTGTAAGATATCTGTGCCTTAAAGGAAATCTAAAATCTATGGGATAATTTACATTTGAATCCACATGATAGTCAAATTTACATATTGGCACTTTCTTGTCATTGATGCACTGTCTATTCCTGAGATAAAAGGATTAGAAGGGCTCGTTTTGTCTATCATGCTTCATTTTTAGGAGAATTGCCTGGTACAGGGCAGTAAACCAATCATTTCAACATAGGTCTCTGAAAAACATGGCATGATGAGAGGAGCACAGAAGATGCAAGCCAAGTTTCAATTAAACTCAAATTTCTGCCTTGCATAGACCTTCATTTTCAACTCCCCTTTCCTTCCAACTTCTGAATTTCATTGCACACATGTGTGTATGTGTGCGTGTGCATGTACATGTAGTGTGTGTGTGTGTGTGTGTGTGTGGTGTTTTGGTAAATGATTTGATCATTTTGCTAGATTTTTCTGTCTGGAGCATTTGTGTGGTGTGAACAGAGATGGATGAGGTGAAGGTGAAATATACCTGTTTTCAGGAAGTATCACTAAAAGTGATAAAAGGTGTGGAGTAAGAGCGATGACCTGCCAGCTTTATATTTATCTTTCACTACTAATTGGCAACTACTCAATCTGGTTGGGCTCCATTGGAATGCTTGCTTTGTGGTGTATGTCAAGTCACATGATCTCTTGAGCTTGTCTTTTCATCTATAAAATGGGGGTAATTCTTTGCAGGGTTGTGGTGAGACTTAAGTGGCAGACCATATGTGAAGACATTTGCAGTTTCTTGCTGCATAGCAAATGTTCAATTATTCGCTGCTTCTTCCCTGAAGCTCAAAAGTAAAGTTTATGAGAGTGGTCCATTCTACTGAAGGAGCCCAAAAGGCATATATCAAATTCCACTTCTACTAGAATGTCAACACGCTAGTAAATGTATCTCTGCAAAGAGAATGCTCTATCTGTGCAAGGAGAATGATTTGAACAGTTCATGTAAATTCTATTGAGATAAAAAATCAAAACTGCAGGCAGGATATACAAAGAAGATGATTTCCTTTAGATCTGTATCCTGATTTTCTTTCAACACTGATTTCTTCTAAGCCTTGGGCACACAGGCATATGCGTATGTTTTGGCTGCTTGGAAGCATAATTGGTTTCTCTGGTGACTTGGCATCCTTCTTTTCCCAGGTTCCTCTTCTATTCTCATCTCACAGAAACACTGCCATCCTTCTTTCCAAGTGATAGGTGCCTGCTACATACTCCCTGGCTGTGATCTGTGGTTAGAAGCCTGGCTTTCTCTCTCTTTTCTACCCATGGGTAGAATATGTTCTTTTTGTGATACATTACTTAAAATTGCAGATTTTTTTAATCTAGTTCCTTTATGGATTTACTGGGTAAAAATATTAGAAGTGAAGTTTGGGGTAAGAAGGTATGGGAACATTTCTTTCTAATTTCATGAAAGGCCTGCTTGAGAATGTTTCTCTTTGGTCCTATCTGGAGAGTGCTGCTGTAATTATAGATTGCTTTGATAAAGGCTTTTTTAAAAATGCACTAAAGTGAATTCAGAATCCCATTTATTTTTTAAAAAGTGAAGTAAGTACAGAGCATTTATATACTTTGCTGATTTACTTGTTAGAAGGATCAGCAAGATTTCCGTGATAAGACCAAGGCTACATAGCTAGTATGTGGTTGGCATTGTATATTCCTTCAGAAATTATTGATCACTTGCAATTTCAGATAGAAATCCACTTGACTTCTCCGTTCTTACAATTTATATCTTTGTTAGTGTTTTCCTACTAGTGCCAATAATAATAAAATATCATACATTTATTAAATGACTGTGTGCCAGACTGTATACATTATTTAATACTCCCATCAACAATTAGATGAAGGTACTGCTATCATTCCCATTCTGAAGATGAGACTAGATATTGGAAGATGAGACATTTCCCCAATTTTACACAGATGTTAAACTTTAGAGCCAGGATTGAAATCCAAACAATCTAGATCCGGGATACTCTTCAATATGCCTAGCTGTGTTCAAGACTGTCACTGTTTCATCTTTTTGGTATAAAATGTTGGTACAACTGATGCATGGATCCAATTGACATGTCTTCATTGTGCTTTTCTTACAGACTGATTGCACAAAATTACCCCATTTTTCAACCCTTCTCTATAGTTACATCTCTTGTGAGAGGACTTGCAGCTGCTGCTGTAGAGACTCTTTTCCCCTACCTGTTGAATCTGGGCTATGACTCAAGCCCAGGTTGAGTCTTAACCTTGCCTGGCTTTGATCCATAGAATGTTGGTGAAGTCACACTGGGCCAGTTCCCAGTCCAGGCTTCAAGAACCATTAAATCTTGCACTCTAGTTTTGTCTCTGAACCTTGCCACTACCATGACAACCAGCCTGAGATAGTCTGCTAGAAAATGAAAAGCCATTTTGGGTTAAGGTGAGTCACCCTTGCCAGGGGCATCCCAATGTCCCCATATGACTGTAGATACAAGACAGCCCAGTGGAGATCCACCAAGGCTGATGTCACATCCTTGCTGATTTCTAGAATCACCAGAAATAATAAAGTATTATCATTCTAAGCCACTGAGTTTCTTGGTGTTTCTTTTCTTCCTTCCTTCCTTCCTTCCTTCCTTCCTTCCTTCCTTCCTTCCTTTCTTTCTTTCTTTCTTTCTTTCTTTCTTTCTTTCTTTCTTTCTTTCTTTCTTTCTTTCTTTCTTTCTTTCTTTCTTTTAAATGCAGAAATAGTGAATCAATGCATTGCTGATCTGATTCAGGGTGTTTTGGGATTAATGAGTTTATGCCCTGGATTGTAGAGTCATAGCTTGTTCAAGTCTGTCTTAATTGACTTCTTCATTTAAAAAACAAACAAACAAAAAACTATTCCAAAAAAAAATAAAATCAAAAAACAAAAACAGAATTCAAAAAGCAGGAGGCAAAATAAGAGAACCTAAGGCCCAGAAAGGTTAGTAACATTCATTCTCATCTCTTTATTCCCTAGGCCCCCTTTCTTCCTGTTGTTCTGTTTCTATTAGGCAGATTACTAAAGGTTACTATAAAGCTGCAGGCTAGAAATAGTCTATATTTCCAGGTACAGAAAAAAAACATGCTAAATGGATTCACCAGAAGTCATAATTTAACATGTTTTTTAATGCTGAGTGTGTATATACAAACTTTGTTCTAATTTTGGTGAGTGTCCAGACACATGACACTTGCTTTTTATTCATCTATAGGGACCTTATGAATAAATTTGAAATATGATTGCCAACTTGGCTTAGCAGACCTTATAAAAGAGATGAATTGTAGGACTTATCCATCAACTTAACACTCCCATCCCCTTTAAATCATAGAAATTCTAGAACTAGTATTTATTAGCTTGTTCTTTCTATAATCAATTACCTTAGGCTCTATATGCAGCAGCTCCATCAAAAGCATTAAATAGGTCCCTGTGGCAAATTTCTGGTTATCTTTAGCTCATGCTGTTAAGTAAGTTTCCACAGTCTTTATAGCTCCAACTTTTATTGTATTTTTAAAATGACTTGGTTTCAGCTGTTAAAGCCTAAGACGTTGACTTAAAGAGAAAATACTTGTCAGTGTGAGAGTACAGAATTTGACTTTTCAGCTTCACTGAGGCCTGTGGGTCTGGGGCATTCCTGTCATATTGGAGAATTTCCAAAAGCCGTTTGCTTGGACTTCTGACATTAATACCTTGCACCTGCATTTCTAATAAATTGATGGGCCCTTCTGTCTTGCCAGAGCCTAGAGCTTGCCGGCCTGCCTCGGCAATCTCCATCTGGAAGACTTCAAACCTCGCAAGCAAACTTTCTGCTTCTTTTAATTTTGTTACTTTCTGGGTGCTGGGACCGAGGGTGAAAGCCCATGCCTAGCTCCCCTGATGCCCAAGGCCTTCTTCATGTTGTCCCTGGCCCTCTTCCTTCCTCAACAGAGCCCTTACTGTGACCAGGGTGACACGACTACCTCTGGTTATTCTTGTAGGAGGCGGCTCCTCCTTCTCTGCTTCCTCTACTTTTCTCAACAATATGAACTTTGCCTTTTAGGGAACTAGTCACCCTTTTAAAGGCAGGCGGGAGGGAGGGACACAAACTCAGCCACAATTTGTGAGGTGGTATTACGTAATATCTACAACGTCCTGTCTGGAGTTTTAAACTTTGTGGTAATGTCTGTACTGACTTCTCAGTCAACGCAGCAAGGCAAAATAATTGACCAAATATATTATACCTTACTTTCTAAAAATGCTGTAACCTTTTTCTCACAATTCCATTTCCATTAGGTAAGAGATTTTTGAACTGCTCCAAAGAGAAAAATAGGCCAATCAGTTAGCTTAATGATTCCCTTGCCTGAATTTAAAAAATTTTATTAGCATTGCAATTTACCATTTCCTTCATTCAGTTATTTTGGGGGGGAAAAATCTCTGTCCTGCATTGATGTAGCTTTCCTTCCAAGTGATTTGTTTGTTTTATTTCCCAAGTAATTTTTCTACCTACTTAAAGCCTGTTACACCAAGGTGGCTGAACGATTTCTTTCCCTCTTCTCTCCTCATCTTATTTTCTAAGAGCAATCGTTTACAGCTTGAATGCTTTTGAACACACTACCCAGATATATTGACATTTATTTATTTTTCAATATATAACATGTATTTAATACATGTACACAAATACATCATAAACTTTAGAAAATATTTTAAAACTGAGAATTGAATAATGAAGATATAAAAAATACCTGTTTTCTAACATAAACTTCCTAAATATATCATGAATCCCACTTTGGACACCCTGTCTTAGAAATGTTAAATTGTCTGCATGCTATTTATCTGGTAAAAAATTTAGCACCACCATACCTGAAATGATAATAGGTAAGAACTCGGAACACAAAGTTATCTTTAGACTCCAGATTTACTATAGGTACTATAGGCGGGTTAAATTAAAAATAGCTTTCTATGTTTTTACTTACTGGAGAGTTATTGATACCCTACAAGCTACTTTCTGCAGAGAACTCTACTATAATCTATAATACCCTGTACTAGAAGGATGATACATTTTTCGTTTTTAAGAATTTTATGCCTCATAAAAAAAATAGTTGGTTTCTCTTTAATTGACAACCTTCTGAAATTGTCAAGGCCAAGTACATTTTTTTTCAAGACAGGGAAGTAGAGCTCCACTGAACACTTCCACAGGCTCTGACTTAAAACAGCTTAGTACATACAGTATAGGAGCATCAGAGGAAGTTTGGAAACAGAATAACTTAAAGACATTACAGAAACTTTCAAAACATGTTTTTATCCTTATATGTATGGAGGGAATGGGAGTGACTTGTTATCATTTTAATACAACTGTACAAAAATAATACACGTAACTCCATTTTTAAATGTTAAAGCCAGACTAGAAATACGTAATACATTTTAACAAATTTTCCAAGCTGTGACTACCTTCAAGTTTTGCTCTGTTGACCTACAAGTTTATTCAGTCTAAAGAAGAATAACTTTAAGGAAGACACACACACACACACACACACACACACACGTGTTTACATCATCCCTCCTGTATTACACCAGAGAGGCATAGTTTTGTAATAATTTAGATAGTACATAAGAAATAGCTGTTAAATGAATGTGTTATACTGATTAGCCTAAGCATTACTTTTCTTTAGGTTAGCAACAACAAAAAGAGAGATGCAAATGACTGAAGCATTAAGTTCTGGTTTCTGCTACTAGACTTCTTTCCTTATTTCTGTCCCCTTCCCCACTCCCCCCGCCCCCCCTGCAGCCTTCTATGTTACTCTTGTTTCTTTCCTTCCTTTTGTATTTGTGATTTTTTTAAAGGGACCTGTACTATAGTAGAATGTACAAGGACTTCAAAGCAACATTCCTGAATTTAAATCCTGGTTTAGCTACTTGCTCTGACTTTATAATTTTTTTCATGATCTGCCTCCGCACATTTTTTGTATTAAAAAATATAAGCATGTCTTAAATCTTAAAGGAAATCAAACATTTTAGAAAAATATAAGGAAGAACATTAAAATTATCCATCACTCAAGATATAATCACTACAATTTTATGTATATGCTGACTATTTTCAGGTAAAAAAAAATTGTACATGCATTGCCGAGACTGGTTGGCTCAAAGGATAGAGCGTCGGTCTGCAGACTGAAAGGTCCCAGGTTTGATTCCGGTCAAGGGCATGTACATTGCTTGTGGGCACATCCCCAGTAGGGGGTGTGCAGGAGGCGCTGGTCGATGTTTCTCTCTCATCAATGTTTCTAGCTCTCTATCCCTCTCTCTTCTTCTCTGTAAAAAAAAATCAATAAAATATATATTTAAAAAAAATTGTACATGCAAACAAAACACATACTTATAAAAATAAGGTCATATTTACACCCTGTTGTGATACATTTTGACACTGTATCATGGTTATGTGGAGTCTTTGTTTTTATTTTAATTAGTAACTACTTACTATTTTATTGTGTAAAATAATACACGTAACGTATTATCATTGATTTTAATTCCAGGCATTTAATTTCACACTAAGTGGTAGAGAAGTTATATCTGCAGCACTTAATGTTTATTAGGACATGTTTGTTTTCTCTCCTGACTATATCATTAGGAAGAACCATTTTACTTGCAGGTATTTTTAGAATTATTCACAGTTGTGAGTCACAAGTAAGGTAGAGAAACATGAAACCCCTTGCCTGAGTCCTGGTAGACAGCACTCAAAGATATTCACAGAAACAGATTCAGAATCTTGAGAGAGAGAGAGAGAGAGAGAGAGAGAGAGAGAGAGAGAGAGAGAGAGAGAGAGAGAGAGAGAGAGATTGAGAGAGAGAGAGAGAGAGAGATTTGTTGTTCCACTTATCTATGCCTTCAATGATTGCTTCTTCTATGCCTTCAATGATTGCTTCTTCTATGTGACCTAACAAGGGATCGGACCCACGACCTTGGAGTATGGGGACAATGCTCTCACCAGTTGAGCTACTCGGCCAGGGTCAGATTCAGAATCATTCCAAGTGAGCCACCACCACATTCTCAACCCCTTCATTTTATGTTTAGATTGCACAATTCACATAGCACAAACTGCTGTTAGCTTGTGGTATTTCTGCTGAATAGATTACTAGCCTGGTGCCTGCATTAATCGAAGAGAATGCCTTTAAGTCCACATGTACTTTTTAACAGCTATAACATTTGCCGAGGCTCCTGAATCAATCTTCTATCTTTCTGGCTTATTGTCATTTAAGAACAGATGTGAATTCCTTTCCTGTGTGGAATTTCATGGCTGGACTCAGCAGTACTTCTCTCTGGGCCTACAATTCGTCATTCTGCTGGGCTATGTTGAATTCCAGTGTCGGGAAATTGCTATATATATTTCAGCAAGATAATTCTGTTTGCCAAATCTTAGCTATCTTTCGGTATTGAGAGGGATACGCATGAATAGGAAGATTTAGTTAGCATCAACATTTAATGAACATTTCACTCTATTTCCTGCCTGAGTCCCTCCCTATGACTCATGAAATAGCAGTAGTGCTGCAGCCCCTTATCTCTGTCTCTGCTAATCTTTCTCACTCTAATCAGGCGCTGCTGTCAAAACTGTGGGCTCACAGTTGATAAGTGCTCAAGAAGTAAATAGACTCACCCTGCTTAAGTGATCTTTTGCTGCAAGGTATATAATCATTTGCCCCTGTTTTGGTATTCCCCCCCCACCACCTTTCTTTTGAAGCACATAATTATTGAGTTACTTTATTCTTTTGCTTCTATTCACTAATCACACCTAGTTGAATCTGCTTACATTTCTAATCTTCTTAATTTAATTCTTTTAGAAGGATATGTATGCAAGAAAATAATATAGTTAGGTCTGTCTGCCTATCTATCATGTATCTACTTTAAAAACATATTGAGAGCCTGCAAGCATATTTTTTATGTTTTTTATTTCAAACCATTTCTAGTGAATGTTGGTTTAATAAAATTTCTGATGTTTTTGTTCAAGTTTGATTGAATGATTCATAAATGACAACAATATAAAATGGAAAAAAAAACACCACCTTTGAGCTTTTTATATGAGACAATAGCTTGATCCTTTCCACTTTACTTAGGAAAACAGATGAACATTTAAACATACAGACATAAAAACTAGTGATGTACATGTGTAGCTTTTTTTGGCCTAATTTTTTAAGGCAGATTTATTCAGGAATAAATAAATGTCTCTTTCTCATTTCAATGGGACTCATTGCTGGGCAGCACAGTTTCAGAAGAAATAAAGCCATGTGTCTTATGAGATTAGATTGTGAGTCACCTGAAAACATGTTATTGAAGCATCTGGAATGTTATACCTTCATAAGGAAAAGATATTGGGGAAGGAGATTGCAGTCATTGTTAAATATTTGAGAAGTTGTCAGGAAGAAGTGGAATTTTTCTTTTATACCCACAATGTATCATGGATACTGGAGACTATAGTGTCTTATATGGCAGAATTAGTTCAGTTACTAGTGTAGCAGATCCTTAAGTAACATCATTTCATTAAACAACTTTTTGTTAAAAGGTTGAGATGCCATAGGAAATTAACTGTTTTTTACATTAATTAGCCTATGGTAAAACTGGTGCCATTATACATAATCTTGCTTACAGTTGCATGTTAAGTAAGGGTGTACTGTATTTGGAATTCTGAGGGGGTCCCTAAGAGATAGCACCCTCCTTTCCCACTGGAGTGCTGAGCTTTTGGGGAAGAACAACAAAGGAGGCTCTGAGTGTGAAAGCCAGTGTCAGAATAAGGCGGACTTGCTGTCCCAGGCAGCACTGGACAGGGAGCCTTACCACAAGGCGATGCTCCAGGGGAGGGAGGGATTTGTATTTCCGTGTGTTCTCAGCTCTCACTCCTAAGAGGAGGAAAGTAAGAGCTGAGCCAAGCATGCCTTTATCCATCCCATCTACATCTGTCAGAGAAGCCATGTGTCTTCTCGGAAGAAGATACAGTAAATGGGGCAGTGCGATTCCAGGAGTGTGTGTAGGGAAACTATTCTTATGTGGAAACCAAAAGTAAGGAAAACATACCCATCTAGTGAAAAGGAAATTATTATGTTTTAAAAATATATTTTATTGATTTTTTTAGAGAGGAAGGAAGAGGGATAGAGAGTCAGAAACATCGATGAGAGAGAAACATCAATCAGCTGCCTCCTGTACAACCCCCATTGGGGATGTGCTGGCGGCGACCAAGATACATGCCCTTGACCAGAATCGAACCTGGGACCCTTGAGTCTGAAGGCCGATGTTCTATCCACCGAGCCAAACTGGTTTTGGCAGGAAATTATTTTTATTGATCAGTACCCTTCACGTTCCATGTGCTACTTTTGGAATCCTCTTAAGATTTCCACTCATTCAATCAATAATTGTTTTGTGCCCACCAGTTCTTTGGCTCTGAGCTAAATGCTGGGAATATAATAACACAGAAAAGTAGTGACAATGCTTTTTCTCTTTGAGCTTAAAGTGCAAGAACATTCAAGCTCAGGATAGTTACATATTTGGTGGGAATGTGGTAGTACAGTGACTATTGACTTTTGCTGCTCTTGGAAATTACCCGGGGAACTATAAAAATATTGATGTTCAAGGCATGCACAATTCTGATTCTGATTTAGTTGGTCTGAAGTTCAGTGTAGGCATGATGGTTTTAAAAACCCCGGTTCATTCCAATGTGCAGTCAAGGTGGAGAACTACTATGGTTAGTTCAAATGTGGGGCTGTGGATGAGACAGAAATGCCTATGATACCACAATGAATCAACCAGTCAAGGTGACTTCTCCAGGCTCTTACATTATGAAAAGGGGAAATGACATTCAATGAATATACAGAAGAAAAAAAAAGAAGAAAATATAATTTCAAACAAGGAAATGCATTGTAAAGATAACAAAATAAAATGATAAGGATACTTCACTGATAGACCAATTTGGATAGAGTGGTCAACAAGGGCCTCTGTGTTGAGCAAACATTTGAACTGAGAGCTAAATATAAGAAGCCAGTTTCTAGGAAATAGACTTCTGGATAGAGAGAATAGCAAGATGGGAATGTGCCCCATGTAGTTGAGAAGGGCTAGTGGCAGCAACTTGGTGAATGACAATAAACTGTTCCAATCAGGAGTTATAAAGTAGACTATTGAACTGAAAAAAGTCTACAGGAACAGTTAAATTTTTGACAATATGGAATACTTAAAGGTGCTGAATAAAGATCAATTTAGAGCTAAACTCATAAGAAAGGAAAGGGAATTTTCAGAGGCCAGTAATGAAGAGGGAGGTGAAATCAGAAATGTAAATGAAAGATGAAGCTCTGACTTCCCTGTGGAGGGAGAAAGGGAGCTGAGGATGGAGAGGGTAACTATGGGGTCTATGCTTTAATTATCTATTAGTCCCAGCAGACAAAGCAGGCTTCCAACCCACACATGGTGGAGAGTTGGAATGATTAACCAATTGTAAATCCAGAACCATTAAAGGTTCTACCCTCAACAAAAGTGTAGACTAATAAAATTTGCCCACTGGCAAATACAAACAACTAGGAATCCACCCAGGACTGAGTAATGGAGGATTAAATAAAGGCTCTGAGAATTTGTAACCAAAATGTCTGCCTCTAGAAAGGCCTATGTACAAGTTTTTATGATAGTGTGACCTGGGAAAACACAAATGGAAAAGTGTCACAGATAAGTTATCTCTGCTAGGAAGGAAGAAGACTATGTATGATAAGGGAGAGACACTGAGGGTTTGTTTATTTATTTTTGTTAATCCTCATATGAGGACATTTTTTCACTGATTTTTAGGGAGAATGGGAGAAAAAGGGAAAAACAGAGAGAAACATCGATATTAGAAAAACATGCACCAATTGGTTGCCTCCTGCACAGGCCTTGACCAGAGCCCAGGCTAGGGAGGAGTCTGCAACCAAGGTACATGCCCTTGATCAAAACTGTACCCAGGCTGACACTCTAGTTACTAGATATATTGATGGTACTTGCTCTTCGAAGTCCATGCTCTATCTACTGAGTCAAACCAAATAGGGCAATATTTTATTTCTTACATGGAGTGATACTTAGTAGGAGTTTGTAATCTTTTAATTGTATGTCTATATAAAATCATTTTTAAATATTTATATATTTAAATATTTATATAAATATTTTAAAATGCTGGTAAATGGTATACTTTATAGAAAAATATCAATTGCTTAACTAATATTTGGCCAACAGATTTTCATGATGAGAAACCCTACACTGTAAAGACAGTTGGATATGTCTGCTTCCCTAGTATAATTAAGTCCAATTATCAATGTGCAAACATCCATGTAATAGGTTATCTATTCAAGGCAACCTTCTATTTATTCCAACTCAATGGCAGAGTTTCTTTTCAATTTCCTTGAGTTTCTTGTTAGTGTCCACCAATATCATCATCACCTAAATTTTCAAGTTTTTTATTAGAAAACTCGAGGCCCAATGCACAAAATTCATGCAAGAGTAGGCCCTCCTTTCTCCAGCTGCCAGCACCAGCTTCCCTCTGGTACCTGGAGCCCAGGCTTCTCTCTCAGCCCCAGCTTCTTCTGGAAGATCTTTGTCCAGAAAGTTTTCTGGTCTAATTAACATATTATGCTTTTATTATTATAGATAAGCTTCTTGAAGGCAGAATATACATCAGGTTCCCCTCTATATTCTCCACCACACCAAGCATAGAGCTATACATACTATGGAGATCACCATAATCAGCCAGTCCTAACAAACTTGGGACTGAGCCCTAGGAATATAGAAAAAAAGATGTGAAGTTCTGGCCTAAAAGGGCTAATAATGTACTTAGGGAGGGCATGCAGCAGTATGGAACTGTGGCATCTTAACAGCTGGCATAAAATTTCCCTTGAGAAAAAGCTATATTTTGGGGGAAATATCTTAAAAATTTGTGATAGAAGATAAAATACTGATGATAAAAATGTCCAGCAAACAATAAAAATGATGCATGAGATAATGATGTAAAGTGTGTTCTGTTGTAAAAAAGGAATGGAAGAAAAAAATGACAGGGTGGGGGAGTGGGGTGCAAAGAGTCCCAATACAGGGTGTGAGGTTGGGGGCATGAGCTGGCCAATTAAAAGTCCTTAAAGGTCAGATGACTAAGAAACAGGGATCAACTTGTAGTTGTTGGTGTTTCTTGGAAGTGGGTGCCTCCTGCATTCTCTTCAATTCACCAGTAATGGCTACTGCATTAAGAATGCTTTTGCTGAGCAATGGAGGCTCTGTGGGAACAGAGAAGAGGCTGAATTTCATATTTAGGTGTACCCCAAGTAGAACAAAGCCAGTACTCTGGAGCAATAAAATGATCTATAACCTGAAGTATTTCAAAAGTGGTATAACCCATAGTCAGGAGTGATCTTTTGAAATGTAACTCCTCAAGGACTCCGAGGAATCTAAGGATAGCTTGGAATTTCCATTAGGTTTGAAATGGAGTTTAAAATTGATTCAGTTTAGCTCTAAACCTGCCAAGAGACCCTTGTTAACATCTGGGATACATTTTCAAAAAGCAAACAGCAATACATGGTAGGTGGAAATATTAAGGACCAAATGAATGGCACTCCAGTGTTAAATCCACACTGAGGTGGGAAATACTAAAGTCTGTGAGAGTCAGGGATGGAATTCTAGAGAAGATACTGAGCTCTCTCTCTCTCTCTCTCTCTCTAAAAAAAAAAAAAAAAAAAAAAAAAAAAAAAAAAAAAAAAAAGAGAGAGAGAGAGAGTAAGATGGAGAGGAGGAGAAAGCAGTAAGGAAAATGTTTGAAACAAAGTGAACAGATTGAGAAGCCTGGCCACCTGACAGTTTATATGTGCTCAAGAAAAGCAAGCAAACTTTAACAAAACATAAATCTACTAAAAGAATATGTAATACATTCCCAATTGGAAATATTAGATTAGGAGATTTGGATCTTTTGGGTTAACTACTCTATGGCTTTCCTAATAAGTACCTATAACTGTCTCTGTGAGTTATAAGGTGCCACTTGGACATATAAGTATTGCCAGGTATGGGAAGTCTGTGTATATGTCTCTTGCTGTGTGTGTGTGTGTGTGTGTGTGTGTGTGTGTATTGTACACATTATACAGTTGGGAGCAGATAGCAAACCAGCCTATTTCTATGACATTATTTCAGAAAACAGGAGTATTTAGGAATTGATACAAACACGAATGGTGTTTCAGTGGGCTGTTCTCTAGTGGTGATCCTTATCAGGTGTTTTATGACAATGGATTTGTTGGGAAGGGCTGGCATGAGGCCTGAGTTTCACAACATTGCTCCTGAGGCCTCATGTAGCAGTGGAGCATAGTCCTGGTGGTCTGAGAGCCAGGCTGTGGCCCCAGTGAGGTTAGCAACTGATAGGGGCATTCACAGAGGGCTGAGAAACAAAAGGGCATGTACAGCACCACTGAGAATACATCAGTCGTCTCCCGCTGCAAGAATAGTAAGACTATTTAGCATTCATCTGGAACTTTTCAATCATTAATTAGCGAATCCACGCAACTCCACCATTAGGAGAGTATTTTTAATTCTTTTTTGTTTCCAGAAGAGGAACTTAAGACATAGCAAGATTAAGTAACATGCCCAAAGCTAAACAAATCAATAAATGGCAGTAGTGTGGTAGAAATTCAGAGTTTCTAATTCCTACTTTGTGCCCTTAGTCCATAAATGTTACTTGGTTTTTGGGAAAAGATGGTAAAGTTGACCCTCAGAGAAGTAAGAACTTTCACTTTAGTAAATGGAATAGTAGTATTTTCCTGCTAACAAGACCTGCTTGATGTTTGTTGCCTACTCTGAAACAGTTAACCTGAAATACCATCCACTGTAGCAGGGAATTTGGAATCTGTGAACTACGGTATAGGAGCTGCTAGCGTGGTCCACCTACCCAGGATCTGAATCCACTGGCTGTTAGGGATGGAGATTTCTGCGTTGTGCCTATTGGGAGTAAGAGAGGCTGAATGAACGTAAGGAAAAGAAGGCAAAGAATGGAGTCCACTTCTTATCCAGTCTCTTGGACAGTCTGTGTTTTTGTGGCTCATGGGATGGGAACAGGAAATTGACGGAGGGATTTTTGTAGGTTTGGCAAATAGTGGCACAGAGATCGTTGCTTCCAGGTCCGGGTGTCCGGGTGCGGTACAGAAAAAGGTGGAGCCCATTCTGTCTGTTCTGCAAAGACTGGAAAACCAGAACGGGTGGACACAATGACTTTGGCACAGACTTTGATTGTGGCACCATCAGCAGGAGCAATGATAAGGCCTCTTTAAACTGTTTAAAAGACAGCGATGTCTAAGAAGGGAGCAAGAGCAAGGGGAGGAGAAACTGACCAGAAGTTTTTCGTGACTCCAGCTAATGAATGGTTTGTGAGGCACTCTTGAGGGATTTCCAGCAGTGTTTAGGGAGAGGCTATGGGGTCAAACCCTGGGATTGACCTGTGGCAGGGCCACAAACAAGTCCCAGCTTGGAGGGCAGAGCCCTCTTAACATAATTAAATTTAACCTTATAGCCCTCCCTAGTTCCTTCCTGGGTAGCTAATGGGCTGTGGGAGGTGCAGCAAGGGCTGCCAAAACAAGGTGAAGCTCACAAGAACATTGTAAATATGTTGACCACCACCCTTGTTTTGATCTGACTATAAAATAAAGCTTTGGCTTGAGGCTAGATCTTTTCCATGTCCTCCTCCAGGCACGGGAGATCCCCTGAGCCCCAGCTCTACTCTCTTGTCTTCTTTCTGTCTTCTTTAATCCTTCACCGTCCCTCCTCAGGTTCACCCTCGGCCATGCTGGCATGGCACAGCATTGGACAGGCGTTTTGACAATATGTAAATTGGTCACTCAGAGTCACAACATAAATGTAACCATGACTTTACATCTATGAGAAAAGGCTGGTGAGAGCAGGAGCCACTTGGAGTTTACAACTGCAGCAGTTTCTCTTTCCCTTTGCTGCCATCTCATCTTCCTTCTATCCCAAAAAGTTAGTCATGTAAAATGTTAAAACTGAACAGCAAATCCATATGCTCAGTGCTTAATGATGGTATCTCACAAATATATCTGAGAAGGTTAAAGAACTATCCAATGAGACTTTCTTGATTAAAACATTATCATAATGTAGTGCAGTAGGAAGAACACAGGTTGGGATTCAAGAGGCCTGGTCTCAAGTCTCTAATCTGTTATTTAGAGCCATAAACTTAGATAAGTCATTTAACTTAATTATCTTCAATTTCCTTAAATGTTGCTCTCAAAGGGCAAGGGAAGGAAGCAAGTACTGGAACCTGGGAAAGGCTGCATGGAGAAACCCACCTGATCACTCTTGTGACCTTTGGTTAATGGACATAGCCAGCACTTGGCAACACCACAAAGAGAAAATCAGATACGTCAATACCCAAGCATCATTCTCTCCTTCTATCCTCTTGGCAGGCCAATTAAAAGGCCATGTTGGAGAGCAAATGTGCCCACTGACATAGCCCATTTTGATGACCATATTTCTGGGTTTGCATGAAACCATATTACTTTACATCTTTTTTTTTTTTTCTGAGATAAACAGTCCCTTTCTGTTTTACTCTCATGCGTCCCATTTTGGACAATAAATTAAATTTCCATTCTGTCTGTAGTGTTTTGCCTCCAGGTGTTGGTAAAAGATTGGAGAAGGGTATTAGGTGGATGTACAGGATAAAAGAGAAAAAATCCCACACATGAATTTATGGAGGAGAAATAAAGACTCAGAAGCCAAACAACCTTCCCAAGGTTACAGAGCTCATGGGGGCTGAAGGGGTGGTGTTGAACACAATATAAAAACAATTTGATTGCAGAAGCCAAGCTCTTAACACTGCTGCAGGAAGTGCTTGGTGTGCAGAGAATATTTGCCTGGGTGGTAGGGGGGTTACAAGGTTTGTTTTGAAACTCAGTGGCTCAGACCAGTCAGTACTATAGGAAGAACTTTAGTTGCATTGGTGAATCAAACATTACCAGATACCATATTTTGTTTTTATTATTACACTTGGCTGACATCAGTCTAACTCCTTAAAAGGGAAACAAGGGGCCAAATCTCCAGTTCCCACAGCAGAAGGATTTCCTGGATGCCCCCCTTCAAAGAGTGTATCAAATCTTCTCATTTCCACAGACGTCTCAAATGTACTAATTCAACACTCGTACAAATAGAAACCTTCAGTTCACCCTATGATTTTGCTCCATTATAGTCAATTCTCCATGGTCTTCTGCTGGAGCGAATCTTCCTAATGACTTACACTTACGGCAATAAATGGAAACACAGGCAATAGAGAAAGCTCAATGATGTTTTATGGCTTTGGTTATTTTAAAATGACTTTCTCCAGAGATAGAAGGTTGGGTCCTACAGGGTAAGCTAAGAACTTCCCACAACCTTTTAAGAGGCTCTGCTCAACCTGCCTGCTACAGATTGGATGCAGGCAGTACACCCTCAGCCATAGCTCTTTAGCAGGAAGCTGTTACCTATTTGAGAACTTATTTATTGAAATCAAATACAGTAAAACTGAACCTGCATTAAATTGTTTTGGAATCAAGTCATCATCCTGTTCATCAGAAATAATTAATTGATCACCAAAGAGAATTTGATTGGAGAGAATTATGCAGACACATGATGCTTACCCTTTGGAAGCTTAGACTAATTTGGTTATATTAAGATACATGAAAGGGGTACATACACATAAAAGTAAGATATTGAGAAAGATGTAGATGGATTTGAACATATACCTACCTGCATACTTTTATATATATGCATATACATTTATGTATTATATATTTATGTACATACATATATGCATAAACACATAAGTATGTAATGCTTACATATTACCCTTGGTTTTATTCACCACATCTTGATATATATATGAGAGAAGGAGGGAAGGAGAAATAGTGTGGACAGAGTCAGAGAGAAAGAGAGAATCCACCTCAATTTAGGGATGGGAAATAAGGTCAATTTTTATAAAAGAGAAGAAATTGGAAGCTTCTTATCTGGGTACTAATGCCATAGTTCCAACTCTCTAAAAATCATCTGTGCTTGAATGTTCCATGATCATATCAATTTTCAAGAGATCTGAAGACAGACTCTTCCTCTTTGAATCTGATCTCTTTCCCAACAGAAATCTAATATTGCAAAGATAGAAACAGTTCATCCCAACATTGACTCAAAGGCTCTGCTATGTTCTCCAAGACAAACTGGGCCCAGAGAGGGTTCATGGAGATATTTTCTGGGGAAATTAGCTGGTCTGAAGACAATGGAGGTCAAGGCAATCTCAGAGCTGGTTCCCAGGTATTAAAATAAAGCCAACCATACAGCCTAATAGACTGTCCAATACACTGTTATTTTGTGGAAGAGGAGCCAAGCCTGAGGCAATGAGGTCAATTAAAAAAATATAAGCCTGAATTAACTGGGCTCAAACTGTGGGTCACAGAGAGCACGCAGCTGAGCCCCTAACAGGTGGATCTCCATAAAAGTTTACATAACTATCTATGGGTCCAATATCTTGTTAAAAAATTAAGTGAGTTTAGTCTAATAATATTGGAGAGGGAAAATAGGTATTTTTTTCTGCCCTGAGAATGACCTGTCACCTTGCTTTGATTGTGTTTTTACCCATTTCTCCATCAATCATCCCAACTTTTGAAGGCTTTGCTTCCCCCTTGATACAATTTGACTTTTACTCTCACTAAGTTTTCTTAAAATTACCATGGGTTTCCCGAATGCCAAATCTGATATTTCATAGTCATAATCATAACTGAGAAGTATATATGACCAACTCTTCCTCTACATTATCTCAACACCTGGCTTTAATAATCTCACATCTTCCGTGGTTTCTCCTCATTTTTGCCTGATAAGTATTTTGTCTTTTCCTTAGCCCATATTTGGTATGCTCTCATTCTGAAATAATCTCATTAAATGCCAGAGACTGTCTTCACATCCCTTATAGAAAAAACTCACTTAGAGCTATAGGCTTGACTGTTCCTCTAGGTTCAAAGCAAATATGTTATGCTCCTCTTAGATTTTCCATAACAATGACCTATGAGCACCTCAAACTCAGTGTCCTCAAAGTAAAATTCATATTATACTTCTCAAACCTGATTTAGTTCCATGTTCACTATTTCAGTTCAAATGTTACTACCCACTTCCACAAACAAGGAATCTTAGTTAAATGCCTCATTCTTGCCACTCAATTTTATGTCTAATTAATACACAGGTTTTTAGGGTTCTCTCCATGCAAGAATTCTTATATTGTTTATTTTATTATGACTATTTTTATAGTTCCCAGTTAATTTTACTTAAAGCTGACCTCCTCATCACTAAACTCTCCTCCAAGTCCTTCCCATAATCCATCTCAGATGCATAGTCAAGGTCATTATTACCATGCATAAATTTTATCAAAAAATGTCTCTGCTCAAAAAACTTTTATGACTCCCCATTGCCTTCTTGTCTTCTTGCCTTCTTGATAAAATGTATTTTTTCTCCTAAGATTAGACCTTCCATAATAAAATGAACCTCCTACTTTTTTTTTTGCCTTATATACATTCATCCTCCTCCTGCCTGAATCAGTCTTATAACCTAAATTCCAATTATGCCTCCGTTTCTCAAGTATGCCATGTTCATAATGCTTCTAGCTTCTCCAGATCTTCATTTTTTTATAGTTTAGTGCACCTTTATGAAATTGTCTAATTACTATTAAAAGGCTTTATACAGGAAATAAAGGTTGAGTGAATTTTTTTAGAGATGAGGGTAGCAGGCTGACCAAAAGAGGAGCAAGTACAATATATGAAATAAATATCTATCCCTTCTGAATACCTTTAGAAATTTTCCAAAAAGCATGGATGGACCTATCTGGCTCAGTGCTGTACTTACTGCAATATACCTGTAACCCCCATTTTAGATTTTAAACTAACAAAACATAGCCTTGCTTATGTTAAGTTTTCTGCAATGCTTTTCATAGTGCTTTGTACATAGATATATTCAATAAATGTTTATCCTATTGAATTAAAATTTTATTGTTTGTTCCTTAAAATATGTATGAGCTGAAGCCAGTTTGGCTCAGTGGATAGAGCGTCGGCCTGCGGACTGAAAGGTCCCAGGTCCGATTCCGGTCAAGGGCATGTACCTTGGTTGTGGGCACATCCCCAGTGGGGGGTGTGCAAGAGGCAACTGATCAATTATTCTCTATCATCAATGTTTCTAATTCTCTATCTCTATCTCTTCCTCTCTGTAAAACATCAATAAAATATATTTAAAAAAATATGTATGAGATTTTCTGTTGTTTTCCTTCCAGTGATGCTATCCCCAGTTGAGACTCTGGTCACTGTGCACCTTCTTTTCTACCTTTATGGACTTTACCTTCCAACCCATCGTCTTTAAATCTCCGCTTTGTTATGTTATTCCCCATTCCCAACCCCTCAGTGATCTTGCTTAGGTTTGCACCAAATCCAAATTCCTCTGCCCATCTTTCCAGATCACCTGAATCCTCATTTCCACCTCATCCAACCCAAACTGACTTCCCACTACTTTATAAATTGCACTCGGCATGTCATACCACTTCCCCCTAAATTCTATATGTGCCATGCTATTTGCACCTTCCTACCTTTTCTCATCCTGTATTTCACCTAGAATATTCAACTTACACAGCATGCAATGTCTAGCTCACATTTTACTTTTTCTCTGAGGCAGTTCCTCATTACCATCATCCTATGCATTGCTATTGTACGTACTTAAAACCAGTATCTGAGGGGTTTAATCAGTGGTTTTTCTCACTGCTATAGATTGATTAGTTTTCTTTTTCAACATGGACTCTATGAGGCCAGATGCTATTATGCATATACTTCTCTATCCCTGCCAACCCTTTTAACACATAATGCTTGCTGATTGATTAAAAGTAATCAGGGGTAGGGGCTCCATCCCCTAGTCAAATGGAACTATGTAACTTATAATCTTTCAGGAAATTGCACATAGTAAATGGCTTTTAGAAAAGCTTCCATGCTCTAGATTGGGGTGCTCAACCTGAGGCACAGGTGGACACAATTCAGGACCAGAGAAGCAGCCTGCAGAGTGTAACTCAATGAGATGGTTTATTGTGCAAAACTCATCTGCTGATCCCATCAGCCCTAATTATAATAAACTAATTCTATTAGCTTCTTAAACCTATTTCAAGAGAGAGTGCATTATACCCAGCAACTATCATCGAGTAATAGAGTTATGCTCTTTTTACATTAGGCTCCATTCCAGCCAGTCAAGCAGAAAGAACATTTTGCATTAATGTTCTCATAGAAGTGTACAGTTTTCACTTTTTAAAACTTTGTCTCTTTGGTCAATTATTTTGGGCTGCAAAAACTAAAAACAGGTGTGATACTTATATGCTGATTTTTAAGAGGAATGGGCAGAACAAGGTAAAAGAACAGTTACTTCTAGCTGCCAGGGAAGAATCCAGAATCATGATATTGATTCTGCAAAGCTCATTATCTGAAAGTAATAGAGAAGGAAAGGTGTCGGAATGTTGTAATTGCTGCCTTTATGCTTTATGCAAAACAATGTGTCTTTGGGCTATTTTAAAATATTGGGCCAAAACTGGTTTGGCTCAGTAGATAGAGCATCAGGCTGCGGACTGAAAGGTCCCAGGTTCGATTCCGGTCAAGGGCATGTTTGTGGGCACATCCCCAGTTGGGGGGGTGTGCAAGAGGCAATTGATCGATGATTCTCTATCATCAATGTTTCTAGCTCTCTATCCCTCTCCCTTCCTCTATGTAAAAAATCAATAAAACATATTTAAAATAATATTGGGAGATCCAAGATGGCAGCAAAGTAAGTGGGAGCTACACTTCTTCCTCTTGGGACCAAACTGGTATTACAACTACAATAAAGAGACATCAACCTGAATAACGAACTGAAGACTAACTAGAAGAGAAGTGTTATAACCAAGAAATCACAGAAGAAGCTCCATTGAGACTGGTAGGAAGAGCAGGGATGTAAAAAATGCTGGCCTTTCTCCCACAAAATCTGGATGACATTCTGGCGTGGTATCTCAGCTGCAAAATTTCCCTCTGAGAAGCATGGAGTCTCAAAACCAATGTGGGCACCCAGGTCCAGTACACCAAAGCCAGAAACAGATGCCCACATAACATTTGGCTGTGAAAATCAGCAGGGAATCTGTCCACCATGGGGAGGCAGACTCCTGCCTTCTTAAAGATTCAATGCACAAAACCTCATTGGCAACCACTTATCCTGGGTTCTGGCAGAAGAAAGAGCAGAGTGGACTAGAGTTGCATGAGGAAAGACTAAGGTTTGTGGCTCTGGGGAGAGAGCTGAAGGGACAGCTTCCAGGATCCCAGTGTATACCATATCTGGCTGCCATCCGCAGGGTGCTCTCACACCCAAATGGGCCAAAAGCAATCAAGACTCAATTACAACAGAAGGGCCCACATGGGCCACAGAAAGGACATCCTGGAGCACCCAACATAAGTTATCAAGGAGACTGAGCCACAAGGTCCCATAGAGCAGGTTCTATGTAAGGCCACCTATGACTGGGAGTCATAGCAGATCTACCTAATACATAGAAAGAAACACCAATTGGCAGACCAAGTGTGGAGACAAAGAAACGTGCCACAAATAAGAGAACAGAAGAAATATTTAGAAAAAGAACTTAATGATCACACAACTGTACAACTAGTCTGTGGTATGAAGGAAAAATCTGGCAGCTTTGATCTCAGGTGGATTACTGGGAGAGATGCCCTCAAGTGACAGAGCTGAATCAAAGTATGAGTCACAGATAAAAAACTAAAGGGAAAGCAGAATATCTTTGCAATAAGAGGAATAAGATACTGCATAGGACCTTTGTGGGAACGGATAAAGGCTGATATGGCTTGAACCACGAGAAAAAAGGAAATATGATGGCATGTGAGCAGAAGTAGGCAGGGACTTGATGGCCATAACAGGACACATGGCCATGACAAATATTTTAGACTTCATTATAAGAGGAGTGAGAAGCAGAAAATGACAAGGTCAAATCTTGGTATTAAAGGAGTATTAAGGTTTCTTTGGCTATATTGTGGGAAGTGAAATTGCTGGGTCATAAGGTAGTTCCATTTTTAATTTTTTTAAGGAAATTCCATACTGTTTTCCACAGGGCTGCATCAGTCTGCAATCCCACCATAGTGCATAGGGGTTCCCTTTTCTCCACATTTTTCTCAACATTTGTCATTTGAGGATTTATTGTGATAGCCATTCTGACAGGTGTGAGGTGAAATCTCATTGTGATTTTAATTGGTATTTCTCTGATGATTAGTGACATTGAGCATATTTTCAAATGTCTATTGGCCATCTCCCTGTCCTCTTTGGAGAAGTATCTATTCAGGTCCTTTGCTTTGTTTTAAATGGATTGTTTTATTGGTGTTGAGTTCTATATAAATTTTGGACATTAACCCCTCATCAGATGTATCATTGGCAAATATGTTTTCCCATACAGTACGTTTTCTTTTCATTTTGTTGATGGTTACCTTTTTTGTGCAAAAACTTTTTAGTTTAATTTAGTCCCATTAATTTATTTTATTTTTTGTTCTCCTTGCCTGAGGAGATATGTCAGAATAAAAATATTACTATCAGAAGTACCCAAGATCTTACTGCCTATGATTTCTTCAAGGATTTTTGTGGTTTCATATTTATCATTTAAGTTTTTTTTTAATCCATTTGGAGTTTATTCCTGTGTACAGTGTGAGAAGTTGGTCTAGTTTTAATTTTTTGTAGTTTTCTATCCAATTTTTTCCACACCATTTATTGAATAGTCTTTATTTACCATACTCTATGTCCTTGTCTCCTTTGTCAAATATTAATTGACCATAAAGACATGGATTTATTTCTGGGATTTTTATTCTAATCCACAGATTTATATGTCTTTTTATGGCAGCACCATGCTTTGTTGTTACAATGGTCTTGTAGTATACTTTGATACCAGGTAGTGTGATACCTCCAACTTTGTTCTTCTTTCCCAAGTTGCTATGACTATTTGGTATCTTTTGTAGTTATGTTGCAGAAAACCGGAGAAGAACCAAGAAATACTTAGAGAGATGGAGTTACATTTATTATGTGCAGGTCCAGAGGAAAATGTCTCTCAAATTCTGGGTCCAAATATGGAGGAATTTTCCCTATTTATATGTTTTTTACCTTTTTTGTCTCTCAAATATGGGGTGTTTCCGCTCCCCTTTAAAGTTCTTAAAGAGCCCCTGTGAGTTGGGGCCTTGAGACCTCAACCAAAGGCTTGACCCGGTGCCAGCACTGATAATTTCAAGACTACATCCACTTCAGAGAGGCCTTTAAACTGGGGAAGGTTTAAAGGCCTCTCTGAAGTGGATGTAGTCTTGTTTTTCTTATTGTTTAAGCAAGCAAGCATCTACAGAAGTCAAATAGCAGGGTTAAAATTTCAAACAGCAGTTTTTACATAATATGGAAACTTCAGTTACACATAAATTTCTGGAATATTTGTTCCAGTTCTGTGAAGTACACTATTGGTATCTTCATAGGAATTGCATTGAATCTATAAATTGCTTTGGGTAGTATGAACCTTATAGTAATAATTCTTCTAATCCATGAACATAGTATATGATTCCACTTATATATATTTCCTTAAACTTCTTGGTTCGCTGTTTTATAATTTTTGAAGTATAGTTATTTTACGTGCTTTGTTAAATTTATTCCAGGGTAATTTATTTATTGTGATCCCATTTAAAATTGAGTTATTTAATTCTTTTGCTTTTCTGAGAATTATTGGTGTATAAAATTGCAACTGATTTCTGGATTTTATTTTGGATACTGCTACTTTAAAAATTCAGTTATCATTACTAGTAATTTTTTATAGAACTTTTAGGGTTTTCTACATATTGTAACGTGTCATTTTCATATGTGTGACTACCTGTTGAAATCACATATATGTAGTCTAACTGATGGGATCCTGGATATAGATAGTTTTTCCACTTGTCTCAAGTGAGAGGACACCCGAAGCCTTTATCTATCAGTACTTAGAGACCCCTGCACCCACGTTAGCAGCTGCTCAGCTTCTCTAATCCATGTGGACCAGGACTGGTGGAGCCATCCCCTTTCTATGGACATTAGTGTTTTACTAATTTTGTCAGTGCTCTGATGGGTAGTCACAAAAATAAATCTTTGAAAAATTGTGCAAGAATTTCTGTGGGGTGAGCATGCCAGGTGCAGGTGTGCACCTGTGGGACTTGGGCAGGTCCTGCACACTCTTCTCCCAGGGGAGGGGCCATTCCCTACTGCCTCCCTTTGTCCCCAGGGCTGATGGTCCTGAGACCAGATGGTGACAGTGCTCTCTTCGCAGTGTTGACAGTGTGTGTGTCCCCACTGGGAGGTGGGGCATCTCTGACATGTGCTGGTATGTGCAGTGCCACTAGATAGACAGTGGTGATGCTTACCCAGCATCATGAATGTACTTCATGCTCAAGAATGGCGACACTTCAAGTATGAATAATAAGATTTATTTATTACTTAAGCAGGGTTATACAGTGGGAACATTAACGCTAAAAACAGAAAAAAGGAAATAATAAAGGCAAAAACTCCCCAAAACCCCGACATAATAAACATCAAAAGATGAAAAAATATATCATGCCATGGAGAGCAAAAAATCAACAAAAGGAAAACAAAAAAGGAAAAGAAAATATCATGTTTTGCCCTTCTGACAGGGCAACCACACTCAAGCTGGGGCCCTTGAGCTGGGCCCTCCATAGGCAGTGCCTCCTCCGAGGCAGGAACCAATATGGGCTCCAGGAAGGGTTCTCCATCCAGTGGTGGTGGGGCCTCCATTTCCTCTGGGGCCAGCCCTGGCTCTACAGCTGCAGTTGGAGAGGCTGCTGGAGGTGGTGAAAGCTCTGCAGGTGGAGATGCCTCCAGCTCCACATCCTGCTCCTCCTGATGCACGTCAGATGTGACAGGAGGAGACATCTCTGCCTCCTGGGCTGGTGCTGGAGTTGGGAGAGGAGAAAAGGTCACCCAGGTACCTGCATGTCTATGTATCCCCCAAAGTGAGAACACTGGGCACAGCCCAGGACCCACCACAAGATGTCTTCCATGCCCAAAGTCCAGCGCATGGGTGGTCTTAGGTGGTCTCTGCTCTTGGCCAAGCTCTAGGGGTCCTCCCTGTGTGTCTGTCAAGTGCCTCTCTCCCCATAAGCTCACATGGACCTCCCCAAATCTTCCCACCCATACCTCTCGCCCCCAATTTCTCACCCTTGGGCCCTTGAGCTGGGCCCTCCACAGGCAGCACCTCCTCCCAGGCAGTAACCAGCACGGGTTCCAGGGAGGGTTCTCCATCCAGTGGTGGTGGGGCCTCAGTTTCCTCTGGGGCTGGCCCTGGCTCCACAGCTGCAGCTGGAGAGGCTGCTGGAGATGGTGAAAGCTCTGCAGATGGAGGTGCCTCCAGCTCCACATCCTGCTCCTCAGGATGGAGGACTTTGGGGGTGACAGGAGGAGCTGCCTCTGCCTCCTGGGCTGGTGCTGGATTTGGGAGAGGAGAAAAGATCACCCAGGTGCCTGCATGTCCATGTGTCCCCCAAAGTGAGAACACTGGGCACAGCCCAGGACTCACTACAGGATGTCCTTGATCCCCAAAGTCCAGCAGATGGGTGGTCAGAGGCTGGTCTTTGTTCCTGGCCAGCCTCAGGGGGTGCTCCCTGTGTGTCTGGCAGCAATCCCTCTCCGTAATTCACATGGATTTCCCCACCCATTCCACCCCTAGCCCCAACCTCCTCACCCTTGGACTCTGCCTCATTGGGCTCCACGTCTTCCTGCCTGGTGTTATTAACACGGCCAGAGCGCTCCAAAAGAGAGTTGAAAATTGCCCTCTTTGTGTTGGGACTGAGCGGCTTTGAGGTTAGCGGCTTGTTGGGCCTGGGCGGCTTCGGTGGAGGAATCCTCCTCCGTCCACTCACGGGCCCTGGCTCCCCAATTGCCCAGGTGGCCACACGCACTTCAGGCCTGACCTGGCCCTCCGTGGTGTGGCTCACCGCCCTGTCACTCCTGGACATAAGAAAGGGGTCCTCCTGGACCAGCTGCTGCTCCATCTTGGTTTGGGTTGAGCTCTGTAATGACAGTGACCGGCAGCCAGTCAGCAGGACTCAATCGTGGCCCTAGTCACTGCTGATTCTGCCCCCTGGACATTCTGCTCCCAGATCAGGCCCAGCTCTGTGTCTGCACAGACCCCCTCCCAGGGGAAATGAGGGTCACCTCCAGGGCTCAGGATAGACCTCGGGCAGAGGGCACCACCCACACTTCACGTCCACCCAGCCAGCCTTGACCCGGGTATGAACGTGACTGGCCCTGACACGCCAACCCCACCTGTTCCTATTCTCCTATTCTGGGCAGACCCTCCCCACGTGAACACCCCTTCACCACCACCCCTACACACACACACACACACACACACACACACACACACACACACACACACACACAGAAGATAGATCTGCTCAGGTTGATCAGAGTGGTGGCCTGGCTTGAACAAAACTGCCCTAAGCCTCCCTGAGTTACCTCTGGCTCCCTCCGTGCAAAGGGCCACCGGCGTTGTCTGGACTGAGTCCGGATCCAGTGGCGGGCATGTCGGAATGTACTTTCATCACTGCCTCTCTTGAGGCCTCGTCCTCGGCCTTGACCTCGGGACACAGGGAGACAACAAGAAAACATGGTGTCCTCTCCAGTGTCTCTATCCGAGTGAGAGGGGAAGGGGCAGTTATAGAATGTAGGTGCCTGGTTACCGGGTTCCATTGTCTCCATCGTCAGGAAGTGAGGTCGCCCGTGGGTCCCCTACCCTGAGCACCTCCTCCGACATGAGCCACGACCTCACTTCCTGACGATGGAGTCTAACAGAACTCGGTAACGAGGCAGCTACATTCTATAACTGCCCCTTCCCGCCTCACTCGGATAGAGGCACTGGAGAGGACACCATGTTTTCTTGTTGTCTCCCTGTGTCCCGAGGTCAAGGCTGAGGTTGAAGCCTCAAGAGAGGCAGTGATGAGAGTATATTCCGACATGCCCGCCGCTGGATCCGGACTCAGTCCAGACAACGCCTGTGGCCCTTTGCACGGAAAGAGCCAGAGGTAACACAGGGAGGTCCAAGGTGGTTGTGTGTGGGACAGGCCACCATCCTGATCCTACTTGAGCAGCCTTATGTCCGCTCTGTGTGTGTGTGTGTGTGTGTGTGTATTGAGGGGTGGTGGTAAAGGGGTGTTCACATGGGGAGCGTCTGCCTGGAACAGGAACAGGTTGGGTTGAGGTGGAGGTCAGGACCAGTCATGTTCGCACCCAGGTCAAGGCTGGCTGGGTGGACGTGGAGTGTGGGTGGTGCCCTCTGCCTGAGGTCTATCCTGAGCCCTGGAGGTGACCCTCATTTCCCCTGTGAGGAGGTCTGTGCAGACACAGGGCTGGGCCTGGTCCAGGAGCAGAAGGTTCAGGGGGCAGAATCGGCAGTGACTAGGGTCACACTTGAGGCCTACTGACAGGCTGCTTGTCACTGTCATTACAGAGCTCAACCCAAACCAAGGTGGAGCAGCAGTGGGTCCAGGAAGACCCCTTCCCGATGTCCAAGAGTGAGTGGCCAGTGAGCCACACCCCTGAGGGCCAGGACAGGCCTGAAGTGCGTGTGGCCACCTGGGCTTCTGGGGAGCCAGGGCCCGTGAGTGGATGGAGGAGGACTCCTCCACCGAAACCACCTGGGCGTCACAAGCCAACAACCTCAAAGCCGTCCAGTCCCAACACACAGATGGCAATTTTCAACTATGACCTGGAGTGCTCTGCCCCTGTTAATAACACCGGGCAGGAAGACCTGGAACCCAGTGAGTCATAGCCCAAGGGTGAGGAGGTCGGAGTGAAAGGGGTGGAATGGGTGGGGAGATCCATGTGAATTATGGGGAGGGATTGCTGCCAGACACACAGGGAGCACCCCCAGAGCCTGGCCAGGAACAAAGACCAGCCTCTGACCACCCATGTGCTGGACTTTGGGCATGGAGATGTCCTGTGGTGGGTCCTGGGCTTTGTCCAGTGTTTGTCTTTGGGGTACACATGGAAATGCAGGCACGTGGATGATATATTCTCCTCTTGCAACTCCAGCACCAGCCCAGGAGGCAGAGGCGGCTCCTCCTGATGCAGACCTGGAGTCATCTCCACCTGCAGAGCTTTCACCATCTCCAGCAGCCTCTCCAGCTGCAGCTGTGGAGCCAGGGCCGGCCCCAGAGGAAACTGAGGCCCCACCACTGCTGGATGAAGAACCCTTCCTGGAGCCTATGTTGGTTCCTGCCTCAGAGAAGGAGCTGCCTATGGAGGGCCCAGCTCAAGGGCCCAAGGGTAAGAAAGTGGGGAGAGGAAGGGGTGGGAAGGTTTGGGGAGGTCCATGTGAGCTTATAGGAAGAAGCGCTTGACAAACACATAGGGAGCACCCCTAGAGCCTGGCCAGGAGCAAAGACCACCTAAGACCACCCATCTGCTGGACTGTCAGTGGGAAGAATATCCTTTGATGGGTCCTATGTTCTAGCTGTGTTCTTACTTTGGGAACAGATGGAAATGCAAGCACTTGGGTGATCTTTTCTCCTCTCCCAACTCCAGCACCAGCCCAGGAGGCAGAGGCGGCTCCTCCTGATGCAGAGCTGGAGGCATCTTTACCTCCAGAGCTTTCACCACCTCTAGCAGCCTATCCAGCTGCAGCTGTGGAGCCAGGGCCGGCCCCAGAGGAAACTGAGGCTCCACCACCACTGGATGAAGAACCCTCCCTGGAGCCCGTGCTGGTTCCTGCCTCGGAGGAGGCGCTGCCTGAGGAGGGCCCAGCTCAAGGGCCCATGCTTGAATATGCTCAACCTGTTATAAGCGCAAAACTTGTTTCACCCTCACTTTTTGAAATTTACCTTTTCTTTTCTGTTGCTTATTTGTTCTCCACAGCGTGAATCAATTTTTCATCTTTTGATTTTTATTATTTCTGGGTTTTGGGGAGTTTTTGCTTTTATTATTTTCTCTCTTTTGTTTTTATCCTTCATTTCCCAATTGGATAACCCTGTTTAAGTAATAAATAAATCTTATTATTCATACTTTAAGTGTCGCCATTCCTGAGCATGATGCTCGGTAAGCATCACCACTGTCTATCTAGAGTAGGGGTGTCGAACTCAATCAGAGAATGGGCCAAAATCTAAAATCCAGCCTAAATCGCGGGCCGAATGGTTTACTGAACAGTCCTAAACTGTCATTGTGATGGAAACGCAGCGGAGTGCAGTGATGACAGCGAGGTGCGTGCCACATTGCAAGGCCTGGCGGGACGGATTTGGCCCGCGGGCCTTGTGTTTGACACATGTGATCTAGAGGCAGTGCACATACCAGCACATGTCATAGATGCCCAACCTCCCCAGGAGGGCACACACACTGTCAACACTGTGGAGAGAGCACTGTCACCATCTGGTCTCAGGACCATCAGCCCTGGGGACAAAGGGAGGCAGTAGGGAATGGCCCCTCCCCTGGGAGAAGAGTGTGCAGGACCTGCCCAAGTCCCACAGGTGCACACCTGCACCTGGCATGCTCACCCCACAGAAATTCTTGCACAATTTTTCAAAGATTTATTTTCATGACTACCCATCAGAGCACTGACAAAATTAGTAAAACACTAATGTCCATAGAAAGGGGATGGCTCCACCAGCCCTGGTCCACATGGATTAGGGAAGCTGAGCAGCTGCTAAGGTGGGTGCAAGGGTCTCTAAGTACTGACAGATAAAGGTTTCAGGTGTTCTCTCACTTGAATTGAAAAGAATATCATGAAGTAGAAGTTGATATACTACATGGAAATACTGACTTAAAAGAAGAAAAATCTCTTATTTTTGATGATTCTCCTGATGGTCAAGAAGTTCATGCAAAAATATATATAATTTTTAATTCTCTCTCAGTTTTTCTGTTTTGATTTAGTTAGGATTCAAGTCATAATTCAAACATAATTTATTCATTCATTTGATTGCTAAATATCATACAAACCTCTTTGTAAAAATATGTCTCAAAATATTTTGTGGAATATAAAAGAACACATCCTTTATGTAAGAAATTATTTTTCTTACCATACAAAAATGAAAAGGCTATGTTAAAAAGTCACATTTTTAACATCTTAATTTTTTTCTTATTTATGGTTCGAATGAAAGTTTTTTAGCCATAAGAAAGCAGATATCGATTACGCAGAAGACAAGTGTGACAATGAAACTATTCAGAGCATACATTTCAAAATAACTGAGTATAGTTAAATAGAATTTTTTCCCCCCATCCATACTTGTGGGAGAATGATAGTCACCTGGCTGCAGTTGAACTTCTATATAGTCTTGGAATTTTTTTCTTGATTCTTAATATAACCTGGGAGACTTAAAAACTTTTGGGCATGGTGTAAGTGGGAATCCTTATTTCTGGGTATTTCCAGTCTATCATCTCATTGAATGTTTGGGGAGTGGGAAAAAGTCCTTGTTTAGGTTGGTGGTAATGTTGTTGGGATTAGAATTAGGGACATTCATGAAGTGGCCAGCTCTGGTGACCAGAGAGACTGTATTAATGAGCCCCAGAAGGCACTTACAATATAATGCCATCCCATGAAAATAGGGAGAGATAGCAGATCTTCCTAATATACAAAAACAGGTACAGAGAGGCAGCCAAATGAAAAAACAAACAGGCCCCAAATGAAAAACAGGAGTAATCCCCAGGAAAATAAATAAATGTAATGGAGGAAAGTAATATACCAGAGACAGAGTTCAAACAATGTTTATAAAGATTTATTTATTTTATTTATTTTTTATTTTTTAAAATATATTTTGATTTTTACACAGAGAGGAATTGAGAGGGATAAAGAGTTAGAAACGTCGATGAGAGAGATACATCGATCAGCTGCCTCCTGCACACCCCCCACCGGGGATGTGCCCACAACCAAGGTAAGTGCCCCTGATAGGAATCAAACCCAGGACCTTTCAGTCCACAGGCTGACGCTCTATCCACTTAGCCAAACCGGTTCGGCTGTTTATAAAGATTTAAATGTTGGACTTGAGATTATAAAAATTCTAGAAGAAAACATATGAAATAAAATCCCAGACATTTCTCAGAGCAATATATTCTCATATATATTGCTTCAGAAAAGGAAAACAAACAAAAAAGAGAAATGGATCTACCTCATAAGTAAAAGTTTTTCAGAGAAAAGGAAAGCATCAACAAAATGCAAAGACAACCCATTGAATGGGAAAACATATTTGCCAATGATACATTTGCTAAGAGTTAATATCCAAAATTGATGAAATACTTATATAACTCAACACCAAGAAAAGAAAAATCTAATAAAAATGGGCAAAGAACCTGAATAGATACTTCTCCAAAAAGGACATGCAGATGGCCAATAATCATATGAAAAGATGCTCAATGTCACTAATCATCAGATAAATACCAATTAAAACCACAGTGAGATGTCACCTCCCACCTGTCAGAATGGCTATCATTAAATCAACAAACAGCAAGTGTTGGGGAGGTTGTAGAGAAAATGGAACCCATTGCACTATTAATAGAAATGCAGAATGGTGCAGCCACTGAGGAAAACAATATGGACTTAGCTCAAAAAATTAAAAATGAAACTGCCTTAAGACCCAGAGATTCCATTTCCAGAAATCTAGCCAAAGAGTCTTGAAACACTAATTCCAAAGAATATATGCACTCCTCTGTCCCTTGCAGGGTTATTTACAATAGCCAAGATTTGGAAGCTGCCCAAGTGCCCATAAATAGATGAGTGGATTAAAAAGTATATGGTACATTTACACAGTGGAATACTACTTGGTCATAAAGAAAAAGAAAAAAAAACACAAAGAAATTTTATTTTTCATGACAGCATGGATGGACCTAGAGTGTATTGTGTTAAGTGAAATAAGCCAGACAGAAAAAGGCAAATACCACAGGACTTCACTTATATGTGGAATGTAATGAACGAAATAAACTAACAAAAATAGAAAAAGACTTATAGATACACAGAACAGACTGACAGCTGTCAGAGAGGAGGGGGTAGAAGAGCTTGGTGAAACAGGTGAAGAATTACATTAAAATACACACACACAATAAAAACAAACAAACAAAAAACAAACAAACAAACAAAAAAACACCCTCATAGACAGACAACAATATGTTGAGTACCAGGGTGATAGGAGGCTGGGGAGCGGTAGGAGAAGGTAAACAGGGGGAAAATGGTAATGGAAGGAGTCTGGATTTTGGATGGTGAACATAGATAATATCTAGATGAGGTGTTATACAATTGTACCTCTGAAACCTATAATTTTATTAACCAAAGTCACCCCAATAAATTGAATTAAAAATAAATAAGTAAATAAATATAAATAAAAATATTTCCCCAATCTGGAAAGACAGTCTTATTTTCCATCCCCCTGAGTTCTGAAATGGATTAACATGGAATTGAATGTAGACAGTAGAATGAATTTAGGCTATAGAAATAAGAAAGATAAGCACATTATCTATAACTTAGTGATGACTGGTGACAGAGGTGCTTGCCAGGAGTAACTCCTAATCTGCAAACTACAAAAAAGGATAATTTTCAAAAAAGATAAAATCATGACTTGTATCTAGATTCAAAATAAACATGATTTAAAAATTTTATTTAACTCCTCAATGAGAAAACTGTTCCAATGTTACACCAGTTCAAAGGAGAATGCACAGAGCACATGCATTTATAGCTGAGACAGAGGGGAAGTAGTGTGCACGTGTGACAAATCCAGCTTTTTCTTAGTGAGAAGCCAGGAGTCCCTTGAACCTCCAGTGGGTGGAACTTGCTTATCTCCAGGCAAGAAGGGTTTTTCATTGCCATCAGCTAATTTCAACTTACAGAGTTGTGACATATTAGTAGCTTCCCTAGAATCAGAATCACATAGCCTGAAAAGGTACGCTCTAATACTGCGTTTCAATGAAACACCAACTTGTCCCTATAAAAGACTTCTAAAAGTTAAGAATGGAACTCCTATTTGATCCAGTAATCCCACTTCTAGGAATATATCCCCAAAATCAGAAACCCCAATCAGAAAGGATATATGCACCCCTAAGTTTATAGCAGGACAATTTATAATAGCTAAGATTTGGAAACAGCCTAAGTGTCCATCAGCAGATGAGTAGATTAGAAAACTGTGGTACATCTACACAATGGAATACTAAGCTGCTATAAAAAAGAAGGAACTTTTATCATTTGCAACAGCATGGATGGACCTGAAGAGCATCATGCTAAGTGAAATAAGCCAGTCGGAGAAAGATAAATATCACATGATCTCATGCATATGTGGGATATAGTGAACAATATAAACTGATGAACAAAAATAGATCCAGAGACAAAGAAACACAGAATAGATTGTCCAACTTCAGAGGAAAGGGAGGGGAGAATGGAGGGGCAGTAAGTGATCAACCAAAGGACTTGTATGCATCCATAATAGTATAAACAATGGACATGGACACTGGGGCAGTGGGGGCTTGTCCTGGGGCATGGAGTGGCTGGGTAGGGGTCAATCAGGGGGAAAAAGGAGACATATGCAACACTTTAAACAATAAAATAATAATAATAATAATAATAATAATAATAATAATAATAAAAAGACTTCCAAGGCAGCATGGAAACATAATGTGCTCTTTCTGAACGGAAGGAATAGGGCTTTCTATAAGAAACTCGGAAAGGAAAAGGTATTAAAATGATCCCTGCTACGTGTACTTGAGATGCACATCCAAACATGTCCAGATCCTTAGCTATTATAAATTGATTCCTAAGCATAAGCCCCAAACATCAGGTCTGAAGAAAACTTCTCAGTGGGTGGAGTAACTTAAATGCTTTCTTTATCTCTACTTATTCCATTTTCTACACAGCTTCCTCCTTTTTTTTTTAAATTTTATTTATTTATTTTTTGTTGATGTTGTTGTTGTTACCCTTGTTTTCTTCTTAAAATGAAAAGAGTGACTTTTCATACACAGACAGGAGTTAAAACAATCAGTCAGCAGCAGGTGGTGGGAAAAGGAGGAAGCAGGTGGGAGAGTGACTGGCTGGCACCACCAGCTTCAGCCACTCTGAAGTGGGCAGAACAGGCTTGATTCTGCCCTTTGAAATATTTAAGCTTCTCTACATAAGCTAAGTCTTAATATTATACAAGCACAGGACCCACTAACAGGGTTTGAAATATTTATTTTAATTTGCAAAAGTGAAAGAGAAGTGCTACCTTGATATTTGGAAAAAATTCTTGAGATTGTGAATTCTTTGTGGACAAAAGCTTCCTCTATGTATTACACTAGAGGCCTTGTGCACAAACTTGTGCACTCCTGGGGGTCCCTTGGTCTGGCCTGTGGGATTGGGCTGAAACTGGCTCTCCATTATCACTTGAGAAGTATTGGATTGCAAAAGTATGCATGCCATGCCAAGGGACCCCACCAGTGCATAGTTGGGGCTGGGGAGGAATTCAGGAGATTTGTCAGCCAGGGAGGGACTGCAGGAGGACTCCAGGGCTTGTCTGGCCCATTCAGCAAGCTAACCTCCAGTTGGAGTGTCAGCTCCCTGGTGGTCAGTGCACACCATAGTGACTGGTCTACTAGTTGACTATTTGACCCTGGTGATCAGTGCGCATCATAGAAACTGGTTGACCAGTCAACTCTCTGCCTCCTGGTGGTCAGTGCACATCATTGTGAGCAGTTGAGTGGCCTTAGCGTATCATTATTGAACAGAATCATTGATCAGCTGCCTTCTGCAAGCCCCCTACTGGGGATTAAGGCTGTAACCTGGGTATATGTCCTGACCTGGAATGGAATTGTGATCTCCTGGTTCATAGGTCTATGCTCAATCACTGAGGCACCCTGGCTGGGCATGAATGTCTCTTTGATGGTGAGCAAAATGTTTATGTATGACAGCTCATCAATAAAACAAGCAAGGGATAAACAGACCTTTCTACTTGTCAGTCCTTTATTGCTGATTTACTGCTTACTCAGGCCTAGAAGCTATCTATTGTCCCTCCTTTCTACTCCTTATCACCCCCTTCCCCTTCCCTGCTCCCAATCCCACCCTATCCTCCCTCCTCTACAACACAAGGTTATTGCTTACATTGTCTGAGAAAGCTCACTACATCTTAGAACTAGAAATAGACTTCAATTGGCTTTCAGACATGGATTTCTTCAGTTCCTTAACATGGTCCTTTAAATTTGTGTTTTTCTTAAGCTTGTTTCTCTTCTTGGGCACCTCTTCCTAGAGTTCCTCTCTCAAAAATGGCTTATATTCCTCCCATCATATGGTTCCTCATGCTGCCCACAAATGTTCAATTCTGAACCTAGTAGGCCTTCTGTGGATCAGGAGAAAGCTCACATCCATTCAAGAAATGCATTCTTAATCAAAGGAGTTAGTTTGTCTCCCATCTAATCTATGACTTTATTTTGCATGCCCATGTGTTTATGTAAGGATCTCTCCAAGTCAAATAGCATCTGCATCCCTAAAATGAGACTTCATTGTCTGGAAACAATCCTTAAAATACTAAGATTTTTTTCTTTCCCTCCCTTTGCCCCTTCCTTATCCTAGCAGATTTTGGAGCTAGAACAACAAAATGCTAAACTCTCTTAGACAAAGACAAGAGGTGTCTTTGCCCTGGGCCTGCTTATCTTGAACAGAGAACAATGATTATGGCCTGTAGAATAAATCCAGCAAGCACACTCCTTATATTAACATAAAGTCTATAAGCTAATAATTGGGAAAAACATCAAAAGAATAGTCTTTCATGACAAGTTGAAAATATATAAAATTTCAGTTTTAGTGTTCATAAATAAAGTTTCATTGAAAAAAAATCCCTGTTCATTTGTTTATGTATTGTTCATGGGTGCTTTCACAATACAAGGGCAGAGCTGAATAGTTATAACAAAGAGGGTCTGAGCCACAAATCTTAAAATACTTAATATCTGGTCCTTTACAGTGAAAATGTGATGACTCCTGTTCCAGTGATTTTGGGAAAATTATTTAATCTCTTGATTCCTCAGTTTCTTCATGATAATAATAGAACCCTCTCATTGGTTTGTTATGAGGATTAAAGAGTTAAAAGACATAAAGTGCTTAGTAGTGTCTGTAATGTAGTAAATTCTATTTGAACTTAAATTCTATTTGAATTTAAAAATTACCTATTATTATTATTATTATTATTATTATTATTATTTTAATACTGCTATTTATGTTACTGTGTATATCTCCATTTATAGGGTGCCTTCTATGTGTCACTTACTATGCTAATACTTTTACATGGATTTCTCTAATTTACATGGGATTTCTCTCCTCTCCATTTTCATAATCAAGGGAACAAAGGCCTGGTAGCTTAAATAATTTGCCAAAGTCATTCAGCAAGCAAATAGTAAAACTTATATTTGAATATACTTTTGACTTCAAAACCCAAGTTCATTCTACCATACCAGTGCTTTATACCTTTTTTTTTTTTTTTTTTTTTTTTTTTTTTTTTTCAATAATTGAATCCCTAATTTTATCCCAACCAAATTCTATTCAATATCCTGATTTCTCTGATGGCTGAAAATGGTTTCTTTCTTGATGATTCAGTCTATGATTCCACCCATCTCTTGCTCCCCACCTGACCCCAGGGAATGATGAGTCTCCTTGAAAGCAGTATGACAATGGTTGCTATTGTGCTATAAACCTTAGACCTTCTTCCATGGCCACTGTTTGGGTTGATGAGAAGACTTATCAGAGCTTACCTGCAGATTCCTTAAACTCAACTGTGATAATAGCATAGTGTAAGAACTCAGACTGTGGAACCAGAGCACCTGTGTTCAAATTGTAACTCTACCACTTTTGTGCTCTATGCTATGCTCTATGAAAATGGACAAAGCATTTGGTTTCCATGTGTCTTAACTTACACACACACACACACACACACACACAAACACACACACACACAGGGGTGCAACTGGAGAAGGGTAAGCAGGCCTAATAAAGCACAGGGCTCAGGAAAGAGACTCCGCTTGCCCTGGTCTAAGAGTGGTGCTATTTACCAGTATACTGGATGTAAGAATAAAGTGTCCACTATTGTAAGGATCAGTACATTAATATGTCTACAGTGCTTAGAACAATGCCCATAAGTAGTAAGAGATTGGAACCCACAAAGGTTAAATGATTCTTCCAAGGCCGTGAAGATCATGGGTAACAGAGCTGGCATTTGAATCCAGAACCATATGTACCTCAGCCACCCTTTTGACCCCAAAATAGGAAATTTCTTAATGTACAATGTAGTTGAAAAGAGTGTATTATTGGATGTACATCATTGTACCTACTGACTGTCACCCAATGCAATCCACCCCATGTTTGAATGAAGTTCAATTCAGGTTTATGTCATTGTTTCCCTTTTGGATCAGTCCCTGGATTGTCAAAATATTCACTAATGAATCCATATTGGTGCCTCAGTTAATTTTTCCTACTAAACTTTCATTCAACTGGCACTTCCATAACATCAAGGATGCCTATTGCCAAGTATTTTTAAAACCCACTAGTAGAAACCACATTGCTGACTCTATATTCTATAGGATTTCTTTGCTACAGTCCTGGTAGGCAAAGTTGGTTATATTATTTTAGTTCTGGGAAGAGAATGATTAGAACCATCCCATGGACTTGACATTCTTTACGCAGACTCTTTTCTCCTCTGCAAAGATATGTCCTCTTTTACCCCAGACTTGCAATGTCCCTGCCACCTTCCAGCTTACAAAAAAGGAACCAATTCTAGAACATCATTTCCCAAGGTGAGATTTATCCATTTCAATCTCTAAATGAGTAAACTGCTGGTGCAGAAAACCATTAAACAAAAAAGCATCTCTTTCAAATGTCCTCATGAAAGGACACATTTCTTGGCAGTGGAATGAGAAAGTAAGCAACCATTACAAAGGGGCACCAACACAAGGAAAATCTGCTCATTCCCAAGTTGCATGCCAGTCTTCCAGATCTGTATGCCATGCCAGGATGCAAGCACTGACAGCAGGAGAAAGGCCCCAGGCTTTATTGTAAGGTCTTGGAAATGGTGCCAAGAAAAGGTCTTGCATTTAGCAATTACAAACTCTGAGACTCAAAATTAATGCTTAAGCTTAATCAATGCCAACGTACGTCAACTCCTTCACAAGTGCATCCCACGCTACCCTGACATGATCTCCTAGACTTGGCTTTTCTATCTACAGAGCTTTGTTTTTTAAGAGGGAAGCTGAGTTACAATGTAAAGATTATTCCAACTTAATGTGATATTTGCTTTCAAGTCCTAACTTTTAAGAATCAAATGGGACATTGTATACGAAAACTCTGTAAATCTAGTAACAGTATTCAAGGCCATGCTGGAATAGTCCAGTTAGTTCTGTTCTAGAGTGTTCTCCATTTTAAATTGGCATTTCAGTTTAGAAAGAAAGCAATTACCAAAACCCGTGGAAACAAAAAACATGGCCCTAAATCTCTTTTCTAACTTCCTCATCTTTTAGCATGAAAGTGCTTATCACCAACCTCTCTAAACCATTCAAGATCCCCACGTTGAGGTTGTGTTAGGAGACAGAGCTTGTTAAAGAAATGGTGTCGCTCCTGTGATTAAAGTTGTACGCCCCCACCCACCCCCTTGACTCTTCAGTGTTCTCGAGGAGTTTAGCTGTCATCCATCCACTGCTTACTTCAGTTTCCTTTGTGGAGTGCGGGCAGTATATTAACCAACAAGCAAGGCTGAATATTGAGGCTGGTGAATGATTGTCATCCTTAAACATGGTAAACATAAAGACTTTTCATTTAGAGACACTGATTTAACTTCTGACAGTGATGAGAAATGGACTATGTCAAAACCAAAATGAGAATCTACAGTTATGGGAAGAAAAACAGACTTCCCAGTCAGGAGAACCTGACTTAATCAGTCTTCCCCCCAGAGTCTTCATTCTTTTTTCCTCTTCTTTTGTCTTTTTCTTTGCCTGTCCTTTATCTGTTCTTTTCCCTCACATCTCACCTTCCATGTAAAAAATATGACATACAATCAACTCATAAAATCCTGACAGGCTGGCCTTCACAGTGTCTCCTTGGTATTTGCATCATTGAAGTCTCAGCTCATTCACTGTGGGGCCCTGAAAATCTTTTTCTAAAACTCTCGGATATGAGGTTGGCAATGCCCAAATCTTTATACATATATACTCACACCCCTGGAAATGCCAAGCTAGAAACTGATTATACTCAGGTATGGAACTAGAATCTTGTATCTTCCAAATAGAAAATAATTGATCAAATCTAATTAGCTTTCAGTCAACAAAAGCAACAGATGGGCAGATATGAATGATTTTGAACAGGAAGAAAAGATAGCTTAAACTCAAGGAACCTCTTTGGTATTTGTTAGTTTTTAAAAGATGCTAATTCTGCAAACACTGTGCACATTTTATGTCAGGCACTTTCTACTATATATATATATATATATATATATATATATATATATATACACACACACACACACACACACACACACACTATATAATAAAGAGTTAATATGCTAATTAGACCAAACAGCAGAATGACTGTCCAGACAACCTTTCGGATGACCTTCTGGATGAAGCTGGGCCTGTGAAGGCTGAGCCCCTTGTATGAATTTTGTGCATTGGGCCTCTTTCTCTCTCAATATATATATATTGAGCTGGTTAATGAAGTTACTTTGTCTAATGTTTTATAGAAATATAGTTAAAAAGACCCTTAGATGTCATTGAATCCAATCCTCTTGTTTTACAAATGAGTAAACTGAGGTCTAGAGATATAATTGGCTTATAGAAGGCCACACAGTCTATAACAGAGATGAGCCTAGAATTCAGGATTCTTCTCACTACACTAAGTCAAATCTCGTATAAATCAGCCAAATTTGGGGAGAGGTTATCAGAATGTTATATATTTTCCAAAGAATGAATAGAGGTTGGCCTATTAGTAGAAAATTTCTGAAACTTAGTATTACTAACTTTTCATGTAGTCCTGCAACTTGGCAAATAGCTTCTCCTATTCTGGAAGATTTGGGCTATCATCAACAGGATGAATGGGTGCCTACTTAATTAAAACGACACTGGAACAAAGAAACAGAAAAGTGTGACCATAGCTCTCCTTATGTTGCATCACTGATATTTTCCAAGAATCTAATACAGAAAATAGTCTTTAGGAAGGGCCAGTTGAGTTAAAGTGGAGAACTAAGAGCTTGCATAAATTTCAGTTTGTAATCCACAGTTGAGCCTTTGAATTTTTAATTGTGTGGTGTGACAATAACATAAAGCAATTTTGTTTGTTTGTTTCTTAAAAGCCTAATAAAGACATTGTGTAGAATCCTTTATTAAATCTTGGCTGGACTCTTGCACCTGAGCTTTGATGTCCTAAAAGTTCAATAACCACTAAATACCCGTCTGAACTGGTATGTTAATCTGAATGACAAGTCACAGAGTTGGCAGTATTGACAAAAAAGCACCAGCTACCTACTTACCTACACACACTCTCTCTCTCTCTCTCTCTCTCTCTCTCTCTCTCTCTCTCTCTCTTTCTCTAAATATATATATAACAGGAAGAGAAGATAGCTTAAACTCAAGGAACCTCTTTGGTATTTGTTTGTTTTTAAAAGTTAAGATATATATCAATATATATCATATATATATATATATATATATATATATATATATATATATATATATATATATTTCCACATGTGTTATGTATGTCTATGCAAGCCCATCCCATTCTCTTTAATAATGAGAATCTTTAACCTTCTAAAAAGCTGCAGAAATCTGAACTACTACTGTAGCCCTATTAACAACCAACTCTGTGACAAGAGCCTACTCAAAAAAAGAGTTAAGTCAATAAAAGTAAAGTGTAAGTGTACTGTTAATGACAGGTTCTTACAGGCACTTTCTCCCAAATTATACCATTCCTATTCAAATACCATCTCAAGAGTCTCAGATAGTGTCAAGTGCAATCATTGTTATTCCAGTTGCCAAGGTAATCAATTGAAATCATAATGAAGGGAACAGAAGGAAATCAATAGAGTCTGAAATTACAAATAAAGAGAAGCTATCGTTTAAGAGCATTTGGCTGAAATCTTCCATATTAATGGAGTCAGAAATGGCTGTGTCATTCAGAAGCAGTGTGGTGCATAATTCAGCTGAGTGCATTAGAACACCTAAAAGTGATTGCAGTAATTAGGGCTGCCTACCAAGAATCTGTCCACCTTAGAAGGCATATTGCTGAGTTGTTTATTATAGTTCCAGTGTGTTTTCATATCTTAATATTTTCAATCATCCCTAGGCTAAGCTCTTAGGCAGGAGGCTAGGTGAGTTTGCTCAGAGACATTAAGAGCAAGTTGTTAGTCCAGTTTGACTCTGAGACTGGGAAGTAAGAATGATGGATCATGCAGTTTTTAAAGAAGTACCTGCTTTTTCAAAAATTCTATTGATCTGTGCAAAGTGATATAGGCAGCAGGAAATCAAGAAATAAGTGTGAAAATAGATGATAGGAAAATAGATTATTGCCTAGTCTTTAATCACATGCCTAAAAAGTTTGGATATCCTTATCACTCAAAGCTTCTGGCTGAGCAGAGTTACTCCTTTTGGAGTGCACTGACCACCAGGCAGCTTCTGCATTGAGCGTCTGCCCCCCGGTGGTCAGTGCGCATCATAGTGACCAGTTGTTCTGCTGTTCAGTTGATTTGCATATTAGGCTTTTATTATATAGAATATGTACCCACACTATAATGGTATAGGTATGTATGCATAAACATACATCTGTGGTTAAAACATTGAAAATATATGTAAGACAATGTTAACCATCATTATATCTGGGTAATGGGATTATGGGTAATTTTGCCTTTTTAATTTTTCCTAAATGTATTTGTTACATACAGGGATATGCAATTTAAAAATTGATTTAGTAAAAGGAAATGTGTTCATTTTATTTGAATGAGCCATTTCATTTTAATAGTGAGCAGAAGCTGAAATGCTGGAGCTTCCTGACATGAGAGGAACAGCTATGGGTTTGAGGCAATCCATTTGGAGAAACTGTGCCTTAAAAATAAAGGACAATTGAGATGATAGTTCCAGAATAGTATTTACTAAATTAGCTCCAAAGTTGGTACTTAGGCAAACATATCTGGGAAATACCTTCATAAAGGAAAATTTGAACTACCTTTAACCAAGTGTTTCTAAATGTATTTGACACTGAATCTAATTTTTGCATGGAATAATATACCTTGAAATATTTTTATTTGACAGAACACATTTTAGTAAATGTCACTTTAAAAAATAGTAGAGCCGGGACCGATTTGGCTCAGTGGATAGAGCGTCGGCCTGCGGACTGAAAGGTCCCAGGTTTGATTCGGTCGGTCGAGGGCATGTGCCTTGGTTATGGGCACATCCCCAGTAGGGGGTGTGCAAGAGGCAGCTGATTGATATTTCTCTCTCATCGATGTTTCTAACTCTCTATCCCTCTCTGTGAAAAATCAATAAAATATAAAATAAAAAAAGGAAATTCAGATAAAAAATAATAATAAAAAAATAGTAGAGTTAGTGAAAGGTTATATTTACTATACTTAAGTATGCTTGTGAGTCTAGGGGAAGGAGAGAGTGGAGAAGAGATTAAAGATATAAAACAAAAGTTTTAGTTGACCAAAGTTCCAGAAAGAGCATTTCTAACCCAGCAATTTAAGCATCGTTTGTTGAAATTTTATTTTAACAAGGTTCCCAGGAGATGTGTTGGTACATCAACATTTGAGAAACACTGCTCTGAAAAGGAGTGAGATCAGAAGCCTGAAAAATGTGGGAAAATGTTAGAAACAGCTGCTATCTGAATGTGATAGGGAGTTAATAAGAGTCCATTTGATACTGATTCTAGCTGGTGGTTTGTTTGGTTGTTGTTTAAGTTTCTCCAGTGACAGTCAGAACTTATAAGTAGAGAAACAAGAATTATTGTTGTAACCCAGAGTTGGGTACTGATGAAAGGAACATTATTGAAGAGCAGGAGAGCAGCAAATTCTAAAGCAATTAAGACAAAAGTATTAAAATAGGTGAGTCATTGATAAATCCAAGAAAGCCAGAGGAAGCTGATATATAGGGTGGGGGTGAGGGAGGCCAGGATAAGAGACATGAGGTTGAGCAAAGTGACAGATAAGAAGTTGGGTTTGGAAGCATGGAGTTCTGAGATGTCAATCATGAAGACAGAGCACCTTGAAGGTAGAGCACCTTTGAGTAATGATTTTATTTAACTTTGTGTAGTAGTTGAAGTGGAGTGAAAATGCAAATCTCAGAAAGTAAAATTCAAAGAGCTGAGGAATTTGGAAATTAGAACTCTGATTTAATCATCAACAAGGGAGTTGCAGTAGATGAAAATGAAGTCAGGGAATGGGTGGGAAGGAGAAGGCTTTTGGTTTAAAGTTCAATCCAGCTAAACGCTATCTTGAAGTAGAACCAGATATAAATAAACTCACTTCTTTGCTCTCTAGAGCTCTTATCAGGATGAACCCAAGAAAATGAGAGATTTGGGTGAAGGGAACATTAGTAGGAGATGAGAAGAAAGGTCCAAGGGGAAGAGTTTTCCTGCTGTCCACAGGATTCTCATGCACAGTGCTCAGTGGATTTCAATATCCTCCCTCTGTGGTCCTAGGTTGGATTGAAATGAGCCAATTAACCCAAATTAATGCCATAACTATTTTTGTACTCTCAGAGTTTATATATGGTCTTACAGCCAACGGTAAGACTCTTGGGTATGGCTTTTCCCATGCTGGTTGCCATGGATCAATGTGTAGAAATTGGATTACTAGGGTGACACAAGGTTCCATTTTAGGAGAAGCAGTGCAATACAGAAAACTCAAAGAAAGTTTCAGTGCAAAGAGGAGATTGGACACAAATGATAAGAACAATCAAGCCGAAACCGGTTTGGCTCAATGGATAGAGGGTCGGCTTGGGGACTGAAAGGTCCCAGGTTCGATTCAGGTCAAGGGCATGTACGTTGGTTGTGGGCATATCCCCAGTAGGGGGAGTGCAAGAGGCAGCTGATCGATGACTCTCTCTCTCATCAATGTTTCTAACTCTGTATCTCTCTCCCTTCCTCTCTGTACAAAATCAATAAAACCTATTTTTTTTAAAAAAAGAAAAGAAACAATCAAAAGAAAACTTGATGGCTGTGCAGGATATTTACAACCACTGTTGCTGCTAGTAAAACGACTGTTTGCCAGGTGCCTCTGAGCACCTAGCTTGCTTATCATCTCATTCCATTGCCAGAATAGCTCCATAGGTTGATACTGTTAACACATCCATATCACAGGTGAGAAAGCTGATGCAAAAAGATATTAAGTAGTTTATTTGAAACCATGCAGGTAGTAGGAGGTATAGTAGGATTTGGATCTACTTAACTAATTCAAATTCCATGCTCTTAACCACCTCACCAATACATACCATCTGTATGAACCCACAGTGGCCATTTTCATCCTCCTCATCAAAATTGAGAAGTATTATATACTGATTTGTAAATTATAAAGTATTACCTTCATACGATGAAAAGGCTTGTAGAGCTTACATCGATATGTGGGTCTCAACATCCAATTCCTTGCTCTCCACAATCCTGCTATTCTGAGTGTGTTCTATCGGGTCTAGTAATAATTAATGTCGTTTTAAACATTCGTTTAAAATCTTGCTTGGCGTTGACTTGTATTGACATAACCTTCAAACACATGGTATCTACAGAACGTGTGAAGTGCAATTAACAAGTTTTGCTTGAAAAAGTTTGTGTTTGGTTTGGTTTTTGTTGCAAAACTAGGGCTAAGATGATGGCGGATGAAGAGCATATTCGGCACTGCATGCTTTACGAGTTCCAATTAGGAAGAAAAGCAAGTGAGGCTGCAAAAAACATCTGTAGTGCTCTTGGTCAAGATGCAGTTAGCGCCAGAAAATGCCAGCGTTGGTTTGAGAAATTTCGTGAGGGAAATTTTTCGTTAGATGACAAGAGTGGTCGAAGCTGTGTGTCCAATTTTGATCAAGAAGCTCTTCAAGCTCTTTTGGTGCAAAATCCTCAAATTACCCAACAAGAGCTTGCGACAACTTTAAATTGTTCACAAAAAACAATTTCCAATCAATTGCATGCACTTGGCAAAGTCCAAAAGTTTGGAAAATGGGTTCCTCATGAGTTGACCGACAACAACCGTAATCAAAGAGTCACAATTTGCAGTTCGCTCCTCTCTCGTCAAAACCGTTTGCCGTTTTTAGAGCAAATTGTTACCGGAGATGAAAAATGGGTGCTGTATGTTAATTTGAAAAGGCGGCCTCAATGGTTGGACAAAAATGAGGCTCCGCAGCCCACGCCAAAACCTGACTTGCATGTGAAAAAAGTGATGTTGTGTGTTTGGTGGAATTTTAAAGGAATTCTTCATTATGAACTTTTACCATCTAACCAAACCATTACAAGTGCAGTGTATAGTGCCCAATTGGAAAGGTTAGCCCAAGCTTTAAGAGAAAAAGAACCCGCGCTGATTAATCGGAAGGGCGTAATTCTTCACCACGATAACGCACGACCACATACTGCAAGAATCACTGCTGAAAAACTGCGCAAGTTGGAATGGGAAGTTCTCCCTCAACCTGCATATTCTCCTGATATTGCCCCTTCCGATTACCATTTGTTTCGTTCTTTGCAAAACTTTCTTCTTGGAAAAAAATTTAATAATGAAGAATGCCTCAAAAATGCATTGACCGAATTTTTTGCATCAAAATCACAAGAATTTTACAACAGAGGGATTAAAATGCTTCCTGAGCATTGGGCACAAGTAGTAGAAAACTATATTGTTGATTAAATTTTGTTGTATTGTTTAAATAAATCCGATTTTAAAAAGTATTAGAAAACGACATTAATTATTACTAGACCTAATAGATCAGCAACACCAGCTTCACTTGGGAGCCAGTTACTGAATCAGAAATGAATTCAACGAGCTTCCCAATAGTCCTACATTTATGTTTGAAAAATTCTGAGCTACAATGTTCTGTATTGCAATACATTACCAGGTAAGGCCATTTCTGAGGGGGAAAAAAATGAAGTAAAAGAGTTTATTATCAGGGCCTTCTTATTTTTCCCTCTCATGATTCTGCACTCCTCTCTCAGGAACCAACATCAGTTTGAAGGCTTTTAGCAGCAAATATCAGAAAACAGTAAAAGTGATGAACTTCAGCTATGAGGAAATGAATCATATCACCTAACAGGATGTCAACAACTCAGAGTTCAAGGCTAACTGACTCCATGGCTCATTCATGCTGCCACTAAATTTCTTTCATGAGCTTTGACTTCAGACTGATTCCTCTTGATCATAAAATGGATGCAGCCATTCTAGGTTTTACCTTCCTTTACAGAGCCATTGAGAGGAAGAATAAAGAAAGACTCTCTTTTTGTGCCTGCTTTGTAGATGAAAGAAACCTTTACTAGAAGGCTTCTATACTTTCCCCCATGTTTTACTCACCAGAACTTTGTTGCTTAATGCTTTATAAACCAATTCTTGGGTTAGGGAAAGAGATTGTTTAGACAAGTTTACACTAATCACTGGGATGGACTGGATGCTGGGGAATCAACAAACACTGTCACTTCAGAATCCCAAGCACCATGCTGCCACTCATGGCTTCTAGGAGATTACTGCTCAGATATGCCATCCTGGTTTCCTGACTTTCTCCCTTCTTCCCTTATCCTTTCTGGGCCTGCTGTCAAGATACCTTCATAAACTTATTCATTGTCTATTAATGACCAGTTAGATTTTCCCAGTGTAATCCAGCTAAAGAGCTAATCCAGTTCCAGGGAACTGGTCCCAGTTTTAGACAGCAACAGCGCTTCAATAGAAAGCTAAGTTCAAAAGGCAACTATAGCTAGATAGAACAATGAAATAAAATGAAATAGACTTCCATTGCTTTGATTAAGCTTGGAATACCAAGGACACTGGGCTGGAGGGAGGAGGGCAGGATATGGCTGCAAATCTGGAAAGCAATGGGGCTATGCAGATGTGTGCAAATCAATTCAACGATCTGAGCCTCAGGTCACTCACCTGAAAAGTGACCACACTTTTGTCTGGTGCACCTCAGATTATGAGGAACACAAGTGATGATGCACAGGAAGGACCTGCAGTGGGCCCTCTCTTCTCAGCACGAAGAATAGAGTTTTGCCCCAGATACTGAATATGCTTCTTGAATGCATGAGAGGCCATTTTCACCTTCCCAGGGAAAGGTATTTGAATTTAACCTGACAAAGCATATTTACACTGTCTGCCCTGTATAAGTAACAGATGTCTGGTGGCCTTTTCAATGATCTACAAATCATCCTAATACATTTATGAAAATTTACTCCTACTCTGGTCACACATGAAGAAAATGGCAGGTTTGCATTATTTTGAATAAGGAAAGAGACATACAACATTTTTTAAAAAGTGAAAGACATGGCCTTCATTTACTTCTTGAAAATAAAATAATTTATTCTTTTGATTTTATAAAGTAGTACTTATTACATAAAGAAGATAGGGAAAAGCATGAAACACAAGTTTAAATCTCATATAATCCTATTACTCAGATATAACCACTAATAGAATTTTGGCATCTTTAATACTGTTGACTTTGAATATATATTAAGTTACATTCTATTCTACCCATATGCACACACACACAGTTGTATAATAAAATAGAGACATATTTTATGTATTGCTTATCAACAAGCTTTTTCACTAATGAATTAGGATAGGCGTATATGTCCAAATCAGTAAGTACAGATCTATAACCAGTTAATTGTCATGCATCCAAAACAGAAACCATCCCCACACGCCACAATTTTGAATTTAATTGCATCTATAGATGCTTATGGCATACAAAGGGTTATTATCATATTTTATGGTGACCTGGTAATTCTTTATGTGGGTATAGAATAATAATTTAGCCAATTCTCTGTAAATGAAATGTTATGTTTTTCTCCATAGAGTTTCTGTTGTTGTTGTTCCTTCCCAAGGAAGTCAGTACTTATTATCATTTTTAAAAGTTTGTTTTGGAAAATGAAATGAGCTTCAGAAATCCTGTTTCTTCCCACCTGAATGACAATGTGTGATGCTGCAGAGATCAGATGTTTAAGAGCCAGAGAGATGAGCAGCATCTGACCAAGTAACATCTGTGCAATGGCAATTACGCTGTGGCCATTATCTGAAGTGCTATTGTGGCTCTGAAGGGCAGTAGAGAAACAAACACACAGAATGCAGCGGGCCATCAGCCCATTGAGCAGAGCATACTTATTAGAGCACTATAGAAATTAAGTCATTTCAGAAAGAAAAAAATCCTCTTCTTTTCCTGCTTTTGGCACCTTCTCTTTAGACACAAAACTGATCACAGATAATTTTCCGACATCCTGCTTTACCCAGCATCCCTGTAATTTTAGCTACAGAGCAGGGGATTGAATGTAGAGGTTCTCTAGTCTATTAAATTATTTTGTCCCTGGCTGAAACCGGTTTGGCTCAGTGGATGGAGAGTTGGCCTGTGGACTGAAAGGTCTCAGGTTCGATCCTGGTCAAGGACATGGGCCTTGGTTGTGGGCATGTCCCCGGTAGGGGGTTGCAGGGGGCAGCTGGTCGATGATTCTCTCTCATCGATGTTTCTAGCTCTCTATCCCTCTCCCTTCCTCTCTGTAAAAAATTAATTAAAAGATATATTTTAAAAAATTATTTTATCCCTGAACTTGGAGTGTGAGTTACCAGTCCTAGAGTTTGTAAGAATAGGTTTGCTTGCAGAATGTAATGGCGCTGCCTCTCTCAATGTTTTTATGTAAGAGAAGGTTTATATTTTGTCACTCAAGATCTCAGGGAAGCCACACAAAGGACTACATCACAAAACAGGTACATGCTCTCTTACCCCCCCCCCCCCCCCCCCCGCCCAAATCACCAAAGACCTGAGGGGCTCAGGCTCATTTCCTGGGACCTCTTCTTGCTTCTCCTACATTAATCATATTATCTGACTTCTTCCCCACTTCCTTTACCAGAAGATAGTGAGCACCCTGATCTCTTCACTCTCTTATCTGCAAACACTTTCCTTTGAACAGAGCCCCATTCACTCATGCACACTGTTTAACTATTGCAATGATAGTTCTGTATTATACCCCCAAACCCAGAGGCTTCCATTAAAAACCATTTACTGTGAGTCTGTGGATTGACTGCTTGCTCTATGCTAGGCTAAGGGCAGCTCTGCTCTGGTCTGCAGGTTGGATCCGCATTTATCTTGTCCTCTTCAGAACAGCAGCCACCTGCACATGTTCTCCTCATGGCGAAAGAGAGGAGCGTGACATGACAATTCTGCGTGCCCGTGATGGTCCAGGCCTGGAACTAGTACACTGTCACTTCTTCCACATTTCATTGGCCAAAGAAAGTTTCATGGCCTGACTTCATATCAAGGGCATGGGAGAGAACAAAGCAGACTGCAAGGTCAGATGACAAAGAATGTGGCTGTATAATTCTCATACAGGAAAGGCATGAAGAACAGGGAACAATGATCTAATCTACCACATGTTCTGAGCCTGCTAACAAGTTGTTGGCCTTTCTTAGGAATTTTTTAACAGAAGGAACCAGCTGTAAGCCAAATTCCAATGAAATTTTAAATGCAGTTATCGGAAAGCAATGTGCTCGAGATGAGAACATTCCCGAGTTCTTTCAAAGGGGCACCTCCTTAATTACTTGTCAAGTAGAATCAAAATAATAGTGAGTCCATAAATAAATAAAAAGTCATTGCACAGGAATAAAAACATCCCCAGGAATAAACTTGGGGTTGGGATTATAATGGTAGACTTAGGTTTAAATTCTATTGTTGCTAGCTGCCTGAGCCTTAGTTCCTTCATCAGCAAAGTGAGAAATCAGTCATAACCACCTCTTTGGATTGATGAGGGGGCAAAGTGAAATACTGTATATAAATTACTTTGTTTCTGGTAAAGTGCCTGGTACATAGTCGGCAGATCTATAACATTCCCTTCATTTATATTTCATCTTTCAGAAAAGAATTGCCATGTTTACTATGTTCTGATGAAGAAGTAAACTACATTTTTAAGTAATTGGTCCAGAGCTCATAACAATCCCCCTTCACTTATGTTGTACATTTTGTACATTTTCTTTCAGTTCTGATGTCGTTTCCATTGAAAGTGGCTCTGGAATTAGAAAACACAGATTTCTAACCTGTATATACATAGTTGCTCGCCTTTATATACAACCTAGATCTTAAGAGGAAGAGAGGAGTTTAAAGTGCAGTGACTCTTTATGGTATTCCTGGCAACAGGCATCACCTCCATTTCCAGAGCAAGAATCCATGGCAAATCCTTAGGGTAGGAAGAAGCTACAGCAGTTCCCTCCTCAAAGGCTAACTTTTGCTTCCACATTCACCAAATCCTTATAAATTATTCCATATCAACTCAACCTTTGATCTGGAAGCAAAATTTAGTGCAACTCTATGGATTAAATGATAGGTTCCTAGTGGAACTGCCTGCCTAGCATATTGCCTAACGTGGAATAAGAGCTAAACAAAATCCTTTTGAATATGAAAAAAAATTGTAAAATGTTTGCCTAAAATGATTTTTAAAAACCCGAACATGCATGATTATGTGCAGACTAGAAATGTGTAGATTATCTCACTTCCAATAATGTTGATACTTATGTCCTTTAAACTGGCCAAACAGACTCAGAGAGGTAGACACCTTTCTCAAGGTCCCAGAGCTAAGGAAGGGTTGAGTTGAGATTTGAATGCAGGTCTTCCCACTCTAAACCCAGCAGTCTCCTTCCATCTCAGCCACTTGTTTTCAGGACTCAAGCTTCTGATTCAGTCTTGATAGATCACAAAACTGCAGCATGGCACAGAATGATTCATACTCTACTACCACCTGTCATAGGAAGGATCAGCTCTTCTTAAGAAGCAGCATGCTTTTCTTTTTCTTTTTCTTTTTGCATGTGTCTATTTTTTATTTTTTTTTATTTATTGATTAAGGTATTACATATTTGTCCTCATCCCATCATTATCTACCCAAACCCTTCTCCCCCACTCATGCCCCCACCCCCCTGTTGTCTATGACCACTGGTTAGGCTTATATGCATGCATACAAGTTTTTTGGTTGATCTCTCCCCCTTATCTTCACCCTCCCCTACCTTCCTGCTAAGATTTGACAGTCTGATCGATGCTTCCCTGTCTCCAGATCTGTATTTGTTCATCAGTTTATGTTGTTCATTATTTCCCATAGATGACTAAGATCATAAGATAGTAATCTTTCTATGACTGGCTTATTTCACTTAGCATGATGCTCTCCAGTTCACTTATCCACGTAGCTCACTGAACATTTAGGGGAGTGTGACACCAATCAGAAGAGATGAGCTTGGCAGTATGCTGAATTTGATAAGAATTGTTTTATTATAGATAATCTTCCAGAGTTTGGGGATCTGGGAAATGCCAACTATGATCTGCTGATCAAGTTTCTAGTTTAGTTTTAAAATACATGTATTTATTGGCAAAGTATGATTCTTATCTTAGTATGCATATACTTCATACAATGAATGGAGTCTTAAAAATTGTATAAAATAATTTTACAACATACATTATTATGTGCATGGAATCTTAGAGCTAGCAAAAGTCCTCAGAAGCACACCGAAAGCCTCATTTCACAGATGAACACTCAGGCCTACAGAAGTTAAGCAGCGCCCCAATATAGGTAGTTAGTAATAGACTAGAATTCCAGCATCCCAGCCAAGTGCTTTTCCCATTGTGCTACTCAGAAAATAAATGAACAAAAATTTATAACAAATCATTTTGCAAAGAAAATTCTATTTTTGTTTACATTTGCTTTATGTCTCTTATTCTGATTTTTTAAAGTTATATATTGAATTGCTTTTAAGTAGAATACATATACATGTATATACAGTCGACATAACTATATTTACTTTGGTTTCCATGGTATCTATTTGCTTGCTTCAAATTATTAGATCCTCCACAGCATGGGCTTATTGTTTCTAATCCCCAACAGTCGCCAACACATTTATGATACTGCCGTACGCATACTGGGTACTTGATAAATATTTGTGGTGGCTGATGGAACTGCCCCGCTGGTAAACTACTGTTGGAAAAGCCCGAGGTCCACATTAGAGAGAAGCTTTCTCTTCTAAACTATCAATTGACTCTTGCATGACATTTAATAAAAACTTTGCATTACCAGTTGCATAACAGCAATTAAAACCCTCATCAAATCTATCTTAACTGCTTAGTCTTCCACTGGGGAGCATTTCCTTGGCAAACATCTGCAATAAAAGGCTATTTAATCTTCATAACTGAAACAGTCAGTTATGCTAATTCGTCTCCTTTATTGTCAGTTTACATTGGGATCACACACAGCCCTGGTCCTTGGGAAAGGCACAGAGAAGAGCACAGTTCCTCCAGCAAAAGCAGCTGGGGTGAGGTCGCTGACACTGGAAGCAGCCATACTTGGTTGGATTGAATATAGGCATGGAACCTTCCAATGAGAGATTCCTTATTTATAGGCTCTCACCCTAAGAATAATGCTCTCACACACTGGGATAGACACCCCATATTAAAATTCTGGAACCTGGTTGCAGAAATGGGTAAAAATTTCCATTTATGCCTCATTTTTCTTTTTAAAATTCTTTTTAAGTTTGTTCCAACATGGGGAAATACTCATTTTTGAGCAGTTATGTGAAAATAAAGTAAAACATAAAACCAAAAAAGATTCAGGCCATTCCAAATATTAGGTGGCAGGATTTGTAAGCAAGGGAACTTGCACATGATGCTGTCTTAGGCAGACCCAAGACAAACAGATCTCTGCACCTGCCTGCCAGAGCCTTCAAAGGTTATTACAGGGTGTGGTCATATATCCAGCCCAGATGGTCTCAGCCACATCTTACTCTCCCGACGCTTTGTCCTTGCAACAGCTCTTATGTGGGAATGGTGTGGACAGGGTGGCAAGCCCCTGAAAGTCAACCAGCAGCCATGTCCTCTCAATGGCCTCCTTGAATAGATCCTCATCACTTGTAACTGAGAGTCTGCACCCTTATACCAACCTCCCTGTAGCTGCTGACAACCTTTTTTTTTTTTTTAAAGGATTCTACAATAGATTATACCATGCAGAATTTGCCTTTCTCTGTCTGGCTTATTTCACATACATTCTACCCTCCAGGTTCCACATTTTTGTAAGCGACATGATTTCTTTATTTTTAATGGCTGAATAATATTCTGTTATACAGATATAGGTGACACAGATACACAGTTATCATATAGCTATATATAAACATATACATTATGTATATGTTTACATAAACATATAAACATATACATAAACATAAACATATAAACACAAACATATAAACATATACATATAAACATAAACATATATAAACATATAAACACATACATTCCCATATCTTTATACCCATGTCACATTTTTATTGCTTCATCCATCCATCCACAACACTTTAGATTGGTCTCAGCCCTTGGCTGTTGTGAATAATGCTGCAGGGAACATGGGAGTCCATGTTATTTCTTTTAGGGAATGATTTAGATTTCTTTGGATATATAACCAGAAGTGGAACTGTTGATCATATGGCAATTTCATTTTTAATTTCTTGAGGAATCTCCATACTGTTTTCCATAGTGGCTGTAGCAGCTTACATTCCCATCAACGGTGTCCAAGGGTTCCCTTGCTCCACACCCTCCTCGGCATTTGTTATCTCGCCTTTTATAATAGTCATTCTAACAGGTATGAGGCGATAGCTCATTGTTGTTTAGATTTGCATTTCTCTAATAATTAGTGATGCTGAGCTCTTTTTCATGTACTCGTTGGCCATTTGTACTTCTTCTTTGGAAAAATGTCTATTTAGATTGTTTGCCCATTTTTTTAATTGGGTCATTTTTTTTGTATTGAATTGTATTAGTTCCCTATCTATTTTGGACATTAACCCCTTATCAGATGTCTGATTTGCAAATATTTGCTCCCATTCCATAGGTTGCCTTTTCATTTTGTTGGCCATTTTCTTTGCTGAGCAGAATTTTTTAATTTGATGTCATCTCACTTGTTTATTTTGCTTTTGTTGCCTTGCTTTTGGTCCAATAAAAGGAACTCCAAACTATCTTTGTGTGAACCTCCTCTTGATACACTGAAACATATTTTCTATTAATTTCCTATTCCTAATGATATCTCATCAAGAACTTTCTGACCTGCTCCAATTTGGACTGCTTATATTTTAGGCCTTTTGCACAGCTGTCCTCTGCAACCATGATCCTAAGGATTCTGCCATCCACCCTTCTGTCTCTTTTGTTAGAGAAATTGTGAGAATGTTCAGGAGGAAATTTATGATAATCCCATTACTGACTCCCAATTCCACATCTAATGCGTTGCCTATTCTTAAAGCTTTGGAGATTTTTGTGATATAATTTGCTTCTCTACTTTCCCTACTGTTGCCTTAGAATTTAGTTTCCCTAGGACTGATAAATTAATTATCACTCACACATCATTTTGCTTTGTGACTACAAAATTGTGTATTTCGCCGAGACCGGTTTGGCTCAATGGATAGAGCGTCGGCTTGGGGACTGAAGGGTCCCGGGTTCGATTCCGGTCGGGGGCATGTACCTTGGTTGCGGGCATATCCCCAGTAGGGGGTGTGCAAGAGGCAGCTGATCAATGGCTCTCTCTCATCTATGTTTCTAGCTCTATCTCTCCCTTCCTCTCTGTACAAAATCAATAAAATATATTTTTAAAAAAATTGTGTATTTCTTCTTTCCTTTTCTGTTTGTCTTTTTGGGTTGCTGCCTTAAATTTTCCCTCCATGGTTTGGGGAGAGAGATCTAAATGTTAATTTTTAATCTATCTGGCTGAAATTATAGAAGAAAGTTGACAAACTTAAAAATATATAGCCAATATGCAAATAGACCAAACAGAGGAATGACTGGTCAGCAGGGGACAAGGCTGGCAAGCGGGCAGTACCAGGCCAGCCAAGGCTGGTGACAGCAGGCAGAGGGAGTGGACAGCAGCAGCAACAAGCAGTAGCAGAGGGGCGATTGGAGGGCAGGCCAGCTGCTCGTTGGCTGGTGCTGTCCCCATATTGGCCTGCGATTCACCTTCCATAGAAGGAGATCAGACTGTGACTTAGGCCCACTCCCAATGGGCTCCTGGCCTGCAAGAGGGCACAGGCTGGGCTGAGGGACCCCACCCTACCTGGAGTACACTATTTTTCATGCATCAAGCCTCTAGTGTTCAAATAATTTAAAAATTTATACTTCTCAAATTTGCCAACTAATAATCTTTTAAAGATTTTATTAAAATACATTTTCCTCAGTTTTGCATTACACTTAATGGATTGCAATCTTCAAAGAAAATTTGTATTGTTAGCAAGTGCACAAAATGATAATAGCCAATTTATGAAACACCATTTCAAGATATGTGAAATAAAGGAAATTTTTATTAATAATTCTATGATGTTATCATAGCCTTCATACCAAAAATAAATAAGCATTTATGTACTCAAACACACACACACACACACACACACAACTATGTCACTCCCAATTATAAATACATTAATAACTTCTAAATAAATATTAGCAAATTGAATATAACATTATAATAAAAGAATAATAACTTATTATCAAGTTATGAATCTTTAAAAAATTGCTAGGATGTGTAAGAATTAGAAATTTTTTTTCATTTTTCATACAAATCATAAATTAAAATTTTAAAGAGAAAGTCTGTGTTTATCTCAGTAAATGCTGAAAAGCACCATATAATAATCAAAATGTATTTCAGATAGCAAAAAAACAAATACTCTTCTAGGAATAACAAGAAAGTTCTTTGACCAAATTAAGTGCTATCCACCAACAATTTACAAGAGTCTTACTCAATTAGCTAATATTAGACCATTCAATAGAAGATAAGAGAAAGGCAAACATACTACCATTATCTTTATTATGAATATAGTCTGGGAATCTTTATCAATGAAGTAAAATAAGAACAAATAATAGAATTATAAATATAGCAAAGAAAAAACAAGTCTCTGATTTTCTACTTAGAAAATTCAAGAGAATTATCTGAAAAATGATAAGAATTCATTTAAGTGTCTACAAACAAAATCAACATTTAAAAATTCAATAGAGCCGAAACCGGTTTGGCTCTGTGGTAGAGTGTGGGTCTGTGGACTTGAAAGTCCCCAGGTTCGATTCCGGTCAGGGGCATGTACATTGGTTGCGGGCACATCCCCGGTAGGGGGTGTGCAAGAGGCAGCTGGTGGATGTTTCTCTCTCATCGACGTTTCTAGCTCTCTATCTCTCTCCCTTCCTTTCTGTAAAAATCAATAAAATATATTTTTAAAAAATTCAATAGGATTTTAAATACTTATAGTAGTTAACTGGAAACAGACAACAGATTGACAAATGAAGGAGAAATGATGAAATAGTCAGAACATTATTTTGGAAAAATAATCTTTTAATGTAGAAGAATCACATCTAAAAAAATAGAAAAATGCGTTAATTATATGACCAGGAAATATATGGTAAAAGTTATATGTGACTAGTAAGCACATTTAAAAATTAAACTTCACTAAGCATATTTTAAAAGTATATTCTAAAATCTCAAAAGTATTTTAAAATTAGATTCCACATATGAGTGAGATCATGTGATATTTGTCTTTCTCTGACTGGCTTATTTTGCTTAGCCTAATACTTTTCAGGTCCTTCCATGCTGTCTCAAGGGATAAGAGATACTTCTTTTTTACTGCTGCATAGTATTCCATTGTGTAAATGTGCCACAGCTTTAACCAAAAACTTGTACACATATATGCATAACCCATGGACACAGACAATAGTGTGGTGAATGTCTGGTTTGGGGGTAGGGTATAGGATAGAAGGGGTCAATGGGAAAAAAGGGGGATATCTGTAATACTTCCAGCGATAAATAATTTTAAAGTATTAAAAATTAAATTTCTCTCAGTATAAAATACAAATTAAACCAATAATCAAGTGTTTTGTTGTTCTGATGGAGAATATTTTTTTTAATTGATACTATCCTGTGTTGGTGATATGGTGGGAACAACACTGATAACTTTTATGGTAGCATAAAATTTTAAAAACTGTTTGGAAGAATTTGGCACCACCTTCCCAAATTTAAAACACATGAAACATTTACCCAGGTGTTCTATCTCTAAGAATCTCTTACAGAAAGACTCTCATATAAGCATGGAAATCTATATCCCAAAATGTTAACTGAATAATTGTCTGTAAGGGAAAAAATATGTTGAAAACAGCTTACACATTAATCAAAAAAGAAACTTGAATTGTTAGGCACACCCTATGAAACACTACGTAAATCCTTAGAAGAATGATATATGTACTATCATTTTTTAAAAATCTCCAAGATACCCTAAGTTAAAAAAAAATCACAAGGAAACATAATTTATGTGATGTTTAAAACAGAACTAAAAGGTTCTATAGAAAATGACTGACAGTGGTTACTTCTACTAAAAAGAGTGGGAGTTGGAAAGAGATTTAGCTCTGCATTATTTATGTTTTACAACATAATTAAATACCGTTCATATTTCTTCAGAGATTGATTAACTAGGAAAGTAGTATGAGTTTGCCAAGTTCATTAGATGATGAGAGTTTCCTCTTAAAATAATAGTGCTTGTAGTTGCTTATCTTGACCTAAATGACCTAAATGTGACATTTGAATTCTATCTTACTTCATACTGATTTGACAGGACAGAAAATCTTCCATGTCATTCCTTCCCAGGTCTACCAACTTGACCCTCTATGTGTCCTATCAGTTCTGATTCATACTCTCATATCCTGAGAGATCCACACTCCAGTTTTATCTCGTGACCACGTAAAGCTTATATCAAGCAGAGAGAATTAACAGCCCCTGGGTGCAGTTTTTCTGAGGATTTCCTTGGAAACCAAATTAGAGGAGACTTTTATTTTATAATGGGGTGAAGGGAGGTGGGAATAATCTGAGGAGGAGGACTTTATAGGCCTTGCTTCTTGGCATCGGCTTTAAAAAGCCAATTCTTCTTTATTCTTCTGAATTTCCCCATTTTTTTTTGGCCTTTTTATTTTTTCTCCCTATAGCTTTAGCCTTAAGAAAATAAATCCCAAATGATATATTAGACCATATCTGTGTACTGCTTATGGCAAAAAAAAAAAAAAAAAAAAAAAAATACAGAGGAGAGGAGAAAACAAAAGAGTAAAATTGTGTTCCCAAGGTTTGGATATAGGTAAAAATGAGCAATTTGGTATTTACACTTTCAATAATGTGCTGAATGTTTTGCTACTGTAAACCCTTCATAGCAGATCAATACTGTTTACACCACTCACTTGCAACAAGCAGTAAATGTCTTTTACCTCACCTGTTTCTAACCATCTAACATTGTTAAAAAGATGGCTAGAAATATCAATTGAGGTGATTTCTACTAAACTAAAAATGGGTCAATTAGTCTTGGTGACATTCCTTGCATGGAAACAGGACCCAGAAAAAGAACAGGGGAGGAAATGCATGTAAATGCATTCATTTTTAAGTTCATGAAAGTCAAGTTGAACTTCAGGGTTCAGCAAAACTTCAGGGTGCTGGAAAAGGAAAAAACAAACACCCCCAAAAACAAACAAAGAAAAAACTGCCTTGGCCAGTGTGGTTCAGTTGATTGAGCATCATCTATCCACTGTAAGGTTGCTGATTTGATTCCAGGTTGTGAGTTCAATTCCAGGCTGGGTTGCAAATAGGAGACAACCCATCAATGTTTCTCTCATGTGGATGTTTCTCTCTCTCTAAAACTGATAAAAACTTTTAAAAAATCTTCTCTTGTACTGTATTGTCAAGTTGTTTGATATATTTGTCCTATGGATTGCTTAAAATATTGATTATGCTATAAGTATATAAAATTAAATAGTAACTCTGAACTTCCAGTCCTGGACATTTGTCATGTCAAATCTCCTGAGCAGCAGTGGAAATTGGTGATCAATGCCATTTAAAAACGAACAGATATTCATTATTAATAAACATGGCAAAGCTCAAATGAGGTAATTAAGTAGAAATAAATTAAGTTCTACTCTATTTCAAGGGAAAAACCTGCCAAGATTGATTGCTACATTCATTTAATTAACATTTTAGAGCAATTCAGAAATAGAGAAAGATTGAGGAGTGGCACAGGCTGTATAAAGCTCGAAAAAGGAAATGTGAATATTTTAGGATTTTTTTTTAATTGGCTGCTTTGCCAAGCCTCACACTGCCTACATTAATTGCTTAATTCTGGCAATATGATGTTTGTTTGAGTGGATTTTAGTCTCTGGGCAGCAGTGCAACCTGGCTAAAGGAAGGAATGAAACCTTAGCTTCTGGCCTACGTAGAGTACGGCTGAATTGATGCCTCTTTTATTTTGTGAATGTATTTAGTTTTGCTGCGGCTCAATGGGAAATGTGCTGGCCATTCCTGTGGCAACATGACATCACTGCCAGCTCCTTCTAATTCATCACCGTGTTGCAGTGGAGGAGCTGGGAACTATGTTTCCTACAATCCTTGTCCCTTAGTGTTCTAGGTTCCAGCCAGTCAATAAGAGTTGGAAGGCATTCCCAAAAGAGAAAACAGTATTCTGTAGGCAGATTTGTAGAGCTAAATTTCCAATTTAGTTTGACTTTAATAGAAACATTCCCTATTTTCCTGGTCACAATAAAAAAATATATACCTTAAAACCCATTTTTAAATAGCTATAACCAAAGAAAGTTTCCACACAATATAAAAGGAAAATATACCATATAAGTTCCTCACATTAGCCTGCTTGTTGCAAATTAAGTTCAATGCTGCAATTTATAATAAAATGTAAAGTTTTGAATCGTCTGAGTTATTTTTATATGGATTTGACTTTTGCATAGAGAAGAAAAAATATATACTCATTTTAATAACTTTGTTTGTAATCAAGTTCCTCCCAGTTTCTTTGTTTTGTTTTAGAACCCTAAAAAATAAACTTTCTTTTTATACATCTAAAAAAAAGTAGATTTTTCAGCTAATCCTTGAAAGTCACTCATTTTACTCTTGTAGACTAGACAGTATTATATATTTCCCCAAAATTCTTAATATCTGCAATGGTTTCTAGGTGAGCTATTGAGAATCTTCTGTTTCAGGAATAAGATAATCTCTATATACAATGATTGATAACTCTAATTTCCTTTATTAAAACTCTTTACACTTGGAATCCTAGAGTTGCTTCTATTTTTCTTTCCAAATTCCGCACATTGATATATCATTGCCAATAATCATCTTTGGATCAATGGAATGGGATTCCCACCCCATCCCATTTTTTACATATAACTCTTCCAAAGAGCAAATGCAAAGCTAGAATTACAAGGACTAGAATCCTTTTGGTCTCTTGCCTTGGTCATTCTGGACATGATTTGACATGTGTAGTGATGAATAAAGATCCCATGATACCAACCAACATGAGTAACTTTGCTGCATACCAGAGTTGTCTCTGACAATGAGGATAGGGGCAGAGAGCTGCAAGGCATAGTAGTCTCCTCACAGGAGAGAAAAGGCAAAGGAGTATTCAGGAAGAAGATTGAGGATACAGAGGAGGTAAATACCATGGAACATCATTTCTAGGGGCAACAGGGGAAAGATAAAAGAGGAAGAGTGAACATATGTGCGCCAGGGAAGGAGAGGACTGGAAAGGAATGGGGAGCAAGATATGGCAACAGATGCGAAGCATGGAATTAGCTGGTATAAATGTTACCACTAATAATCAGGTTAGTTGATACTCTTCTGCTAAGACAGTGGGACTAAATGAAATAGTAGTCAGATTTCACTCATTAATTCAAGAAGCATTTACTAAGTATTTTGAATGTCCCAGTAACTGTGTTAGATGATCGGTTTATAAAGATAAACAAAAACAGTCATTATTCATTTTCAAAGTGTTCTCCAAAGAGCGAGGAGCTATAAAGAAAAGCCGGTGCTATTCCACCTGGATTGTACCAAGTCAATTGAACCTAGAAACCATCTCCTATTCTAAGGGGAAAAATTAAAAACTTTCAGCAACCAAGGATGTTTGTAAAGTTCTTACACATCCCTGCTGATAACCTATGTTGCCCACTGTGTTAAAATTGAATGTCTTAATTAACACTCTTGGTTGTAAGCAATAAAAATAACTCAATTAAATTTAAGAATAAAAGAAAAATGTTGGCCATCTACTGAGTGTTGCAGGTTGGGTTCTCCAGAAAGAGGTGCTGAGAGGGAACCTGGCATTTAGAAAATGTATTTGAGGCACAAACCTGTGGAAGCAAGGGGGTGGAACTAGGAATAGTCAGAGGAGAAGATGAAGTGTGATGTAGACCTGGTAAAACCATGGTCAAACCCACAAGGAACGGTGTGGAACATATATAGTCTATCTAAATTTTCCTGTGGGCCTAAATGGCTGAAATTTTACCCACCCACTGTGATCAGAATGGGTATGGCCACCCTGGAAACAGTAAGCCTTGGGTAAAGCAGCTCTCTGCAGCCTAGGGAAAGCACGAAGGAGCTGACAGCATTCTCAGAAGTTAGGGCAGCCCGGCATAACGTGGCTCTGTGGTTGAGAGTCACTCTATGAACCAGGAGGTCATGGTTCGAGTCCCAGTCAGAGCACATGCTTGGGTTACCCACAGGCTGGGTCCCCAGTGTGAGGCATGCAGGAGGCAGCCAATCAACAATTCTCATCATTGATGCTTCTATCTCTCTCTCCCTTTCTCTTCCTCTCTGAAATCAATTTTAAAAAAATGTCTAAAAAAATAAAGAGGTCAAAGCAGCAAGGGCTTTCTTGAGGAAGGATGTAGGTGCACATCTTCACATATCCCACACTAAGTTAACTTGTGTTGTCCAAGAAAAAGGAGAATAACCAGGTCTTCCAGAAGGTTGGGAACTAGGGCAACTCTAGCTATTAACAGCAACAATTTGTGGCCTTTGTTTCTACATCTCTGCCTTTAACTTCATCAACCTTTCAATCTCTAAACCTTTTGTCTTTCAATTCTAATTCCCCTCTTCCACAAAGGAACTTGATTGGCGATCTGATTTAATCAGGTGATCAACCTTGAGCCAGTACTTTGCAGCCTACCTCCTTTAGTGTGAACGTAGTTTCCAGGACCTTGTGAGTAGGTAGGTGGTGTGTTGGTGAATTCGTTCTCAGGAAAGAGGGGATGGCTTATGGATTGAGGTACCTCAAAAGATAATGCTGGAATCAGTAGCCATTACATGCATTCTGTGACTGTTTTAGTAGGGATAATTTTTATCTGGGGACTGCAATCAACCAGTGCCCTAGGATAGTGGTCGGCAAACTGTGGCTGGCTTGCGAATCACATGTGGTTCTTTGGCCCCTTGAGTGTGGCTCTTCCTCAAAATACCATGGCCTGGGTGAGTCTATTTTGAAGAAGTGACGTTAGAAGAAGTTTAAGTTTAAAAATTTTGGCTCTCAATAGAAATTTCAATCATTGTACTGTTTATATTTGGCTTTGTTGACCAAGTTTGCCAACCACTGCCCTAGGATCTTTGCTAGAAGAGATGGTATTTGCAAAACTTGCTCTTGCCCAAATTTCTCAAAAGATGTTAATATCTCTCACCCAACAATATTAAGCATAGTGAGTTTAGGATTTCCATTACCAGAATGTATTTCCTGGTATAGATTCCAGGAAAATGTGCTAGGATTCTAGGCTTGACAATACGCTTTCATGATGAATTAGTCTGAGTAGTCTCTGGGAGAGAACATAAGGTATCCACGATGATGATATCTAAGTGAGGCTGGAAAGAGAAAGAAATGTGTTCTAGGAACTTGGAGTGTCATATTCTTTCATTATTGTTTCAGACATTCATCACAGAAATGTAAGATGTGGCTACTCCAAAACAAAGGAAGAGCTACTAGGCTTTTAAAGCCACTCAGTTTCTATGCCTATATACATGAAAGGCTACAATTACTGAAAAATTTCCTGGCCTACCAGACAAAGGCAAGAATGAAGAAACAGAGAAGAATGAAGGTTAAGTAGTCCTTTGAATCAGAGCCTGAGCTAGTATGTTATGATGAATGGAAATTACTGCCTTTTTCAGTTAAATCACGGATACTTCACTTCCTAGTGTTGAAGCTAGGCTTCTCCATCAAAGGCCATATGGCAGAAATATACCAATTGTTTACTTCCCCCAAAAAAAGTCATTTTTAGCATGAGAATACACAAACAGCCCATCAATCAAAAGCTATCAGCTCCAGGCAGTAATGTAGATTAAATACTCTGATAGTCCTACCAATATAAAATAACTAGTTTTGGACAAAGTAGAATTTTTAATGAATTGCTAGGCTAAGTAAGAAAAAAAAAATCACCAAGTGACTCAAAAAAGTGAGGTTAAACGGAGCTAGTATTATTTTTTTTCAAGCATATGCAAAAAATAAAAAAGTGAGATTACCCTAATAGCAAGTACAAATATTAAACTTGCAATGTGGGGTAAGGTGTGTATATATGGGGGGAGGATGTAATAGTACAGAGAAGACTGTGCCTTGAGCTAGCAAAGGCTAGGGGGTTGAGTTGGAGATTTCTATCCTAAGCCAGGATTTGAAAGGGCTATAATGATCTCAGTCTGAATAGCTGGCACTGGTAAAGTTTATCATCAACATAAGGCTAGATTTCTATAAGATAATTGCTCAGTTTGCCACACCACTAAGTAACATGGGCATCCTAATTTTTGTTTTGATGGGGAAAATGAGACATTTTTGGGGTCTAGCAATCTGAACTTGTGCCATTAACCTGATACACAACCTTATTAGCCTATAGTCTAGTCTCTGCCCCTTTAACTGTCTGGCTCTGCAAGACCTGTTTACTCCTATTTTAGAGAGGCCATAAACTATTCCCATACAGAGTTATCAGTGCTGGTGTCAGGCCAGGCCTTTAGCTAAGGTATCTTAAAGAACTTGCAAAGGGGCACTTAAAGAACTTGGGGCTCTTAAAGAACTTGCAAAGGGGACCAGAAAACCCTTATTTGGGAGACAAAGAACTAGAAAAAGTATATATAGGGAAAGCTTCCTCCATGTTTTTGCCTAGAATTTGAAAGATATTTTTCTCTGAGTCCACCAGTGTAATAATAATAAAGTGTAACTCCATTTCTCTAAGTGTTGCTTGGTGGTTTTTTTCCCCCCTCCGGTCTTTTGTAGCAGTTTCTTTTTCTTTTTCTTTTTTATAGCCATAAGAATAAAGTAAACCTTCTGGCTACACCAAATCACTCCATAACATTTTGGAAAGCAAGCAAACCACAAAGGTTTTGAGTGTAAGCAATGAAGATAGTTGAAAAGCTTATGGGTAAGAATAAGAAAGTAAGAGAGAGAATGTGAATTCCATAGAGGAATGCCATGACATTATGGCAGTTATTGATCTGTTGTCCCTCAGCTTCATATCCAACCCCTTCTCTTCTGCTTTGGTGATCCCAGGCTGAAACTCTGAAGGCAACGTTTCTGCTATGCCAACTGGGTCGCTGTTATGGCTCACAGTAGAGAATGCAGGTGGGGACCATCAGCCAGAAGAAAGAAAGGACTTGCCCGTTCCTGTTTGCTTTCTGGGCATTCTAGAGAAGCAGTTGATCACAGCAGCATCCGTAACCCTCACAAGTGAGTCTTATCATTCTCCTCAGAGACATCGATACCAGCCAGCCGGACGGCTTGGAGGACTGAATCAACTTTGTGAACTCTCTCCAACTCGGGATCGCTAGCACCAGCTAAGAAGCACCACTTACAGCAGGTCTGTGTCCCACATGGGACTGTTCCCCACAGTTTCTGAATTGTAATTATTCAACCTCTTCCCTTTGTGCCTCCAACTCTAGGGAGTGGTAGGTTTTTCCTACAATTGCCATCCTCATGACACCTTATTACTCCCCTTTTATCTTTTCAATTATTCAATACCTAATAACAGTTGTTAAAATTAAATTCTCACTGTTGAAATAAAACAGGTGTAGTTTCTGTCTCCCGATGAGATCCCAATGGAACATATGTGGAACTCCTTATTTTTAACACTATTTTCACCCTTATTTCAGTCTTAAGGAAGAGGTGGCCAAGCACCGAAAAGATCAAGAATTTGGGCAGAGACAGGATTGATTGGGGGGAGCATGGAAGGAAGAGGAGGGAGTGGCAGGCTTCTCCGCTTCCTGGGCTGGGAGGTACGAAAGGACAGATGTGGGTGACCTGAGCCCCTGCACCCCAGCAACCTGAGACACCAAGTACAATCTTGATTTTAATGAGCTCTCTGCTAAAAATCCCTCAGCAGTTGAGATCAAATGCTGAAACTAGGGGGGGTGGGGGAAGCAATCAGCACTCACATAAAAATTCTGTCTTCTTTAGAGCTGATGTTCCCATTTCCCAACTATTCAAAAATAAGACTGCAGTAAGCAGGAGCAGTTGCTTTATATTCAGTGCTTTTAAATGAATGTTTGATATAAAGGGAAATTAACTTCATGGAGCCTTTTTCTGTACATTGTATTAAAATGTGAGGTTTTCGGTTCTGCTCCACGGAGTCAGAGGAATGCGTCGGCAGATCATTAGGGCTGACGCAGTGACTCTCCGTTTCCGAGAGCCATTCAGGATGATGTCTCCATTCTGCTCTGTATAGAGAAGAGCGGGGTCCTTACGGGGGCAGTGGGCAGATGAGGAGCCATCAATCCAGACGCTTGAAGAGCCTGAGGTATTGAGCCAGGCATTGCTGCATATATTTCAACATGCTAGGTACAGCAGACTGCGCACCCAGGTAAGAGGTTGCAAGGGCATTTGGTGTATTTTCGTGGCCTAAACTGATGGCACAGCTGAGAGTGCCTCAGGGTAACCCTTGTGCTGAACGAGGCTTTCCAAGTTGGAGAAACATTTTCTTTTTAATATGTTACTCGTTTGTTTCACTGATAAAGATGTCTTCCTCCTGTGTTTTTGTCTTCATGTTCTGGTAATTGTCAGGTAACACTAAAAAGGCATCCAGTTTAGGAAAAGAGAAAGGAACGTTTAGTTCATGGGGGAGATGAAGTTGAGGGGAGAGAAAGAGACAGAAGTAACTCTAATAATAAGAAAAACAAATGTATGTTGCTATGGATGCCATTGTGACTCTAAAAGTATTACTTGGGTGAAATGTATTTTGAGCGTTCACAATATGAGGAATAAAATGCAAATGCCAAAGCACTGCTCACTGCTGTGCTTTTAAGGAACTCCCGGGTGGGAGTGCAGGTGTCCCAACAGGGAACCCATACTGGCTGCTGCCAATCCCCACACAGGCGTGGCAACGGCAGCGTCCCTCATCCTGACACCAGTGATACGTTTCTGACTGGAGAAAACCACTTGCTGCTTTACATGCAAACATAGTTGTCTTTCAAAACAGTGAACTTAATGGGCAGGAAGCTATCCGTCCACTGGATCCATGGAGAAGGAGGTCAGATTTGCTCTGACATAAACAACTATAGTGAGTGAAACAAAAAGAAGAGAATACCTTGATAGGCGTTTTAATAAGTTTGCAGATTTAGGATGGCCATGTTGTCTCATACGATGATCTGCTATGGTCTGAATGTTTATGTGTTCCCTCCCTAGCACTCACAGGTTGGGATCCTGATCCCCCGATATGATGGTTTGGAAGGCGGGCTCTTTAGGCTCCACCCTCGTGAACGGGAGTAGTGTTCTTAGGACGGATCCCACAGAGCTCCCTAATATGTTGGCAGGTGAGGATACAACACGAAGTGTGAGAACAGAAAAGGGCCCTCTCCCAACCCTGCTGGCACCTGGGTCTCAGAATCCCACCTTCCGGGACTGCAGGAAATACCTTACTCTTGTTTGTACGCTACCCAGTCTGTGTAGTATTTTGTTTTACCAGCCCCAGCAAATTAAGACTCGGTCTCTGCTAATTTTTCTTCTTTTCAATAATTTTTGAACAAGTTTAACAGAATATTGTTAGGTATGATTTTGTTTAATATATTAGAATAAATGGAAAGAAGTGTAATACATCGGTAAGGGAAGGATACTCATTTGATACTCAGATGATGTCACTGTAATAAATCATCAATATTTGATTTATCTCTGACATATATTGAGCATCTACTATATACCAGGCTGCTCTTGGTGCTGAGGATAGTGAGATAAAAGACTGACTTGAGTGTTTTAGTTTAGTATAGAGATTAGAAAACTAATTCAAAGATATAAACCACAAAGAGATAATTGCTGTCATAGAGAAAAGCACAGCAGGCTGTGAGAGCCCAAGAATGGAACAGGTGTGTGTTGGGATGGGTGGAGGGGATGAGATAAGTTAACAATGACAGAGTCCTGAGGAGTGGGAGGGGGGATGTTTTAACTAAAGGGTCAAAGATGGAGTTGGCACAGAGAGGTAAGTAAGCAGTAACAGAATTAAGAAGCTACTCTCAGGTTCGCCCTCTCTGGTTTTCTGGTTCTGAGCTTTGCTGAACCAGCTCCATTGACAGCTTTCCTATGCTCCTCACTGTCAGGCTTACTCTTCTCTGAACTAAGCCATGAATTTTGTGTTTACCAAAGAGCGACATGCAAACTCACTCCCTTCCTGGGCAAGTAAAATCCCTGGGGGAATAGCAAGATGCTGTGTGATGTCTGCAGGGGCAGTTCATAGCAAAATATCTTATAGGAGTTTCTTGGATTCCTTTGAAGGAAGTTGCATTAGAAATTAGACATGGTGAACAGACCCTACATAAATTAGGATATAAATTTTATACACAATGACACACTATAGATGGTATATGCCTACTGAAGAAGCTGTTGGTCCTGGCATCCTTGCATCTTCCCCACCCCCTACCATCCACTGAATCTCCTTTTGCAGAAATGTTCTTTGGGTTTTAGTGGTACAGAATATGGAGACTGAGGGGAACTGGAATAAGAACAAGAAACATGTAAGTTAGGGCCAAGGAGGCATTTTAGAGGGAAGTTTTGAAGAATATCAATTTTTATAATAAAAAAGAAACTATATGTATCTATTTACAGAGATTTAAAGATATATCAATTCATATACATTTATGCAGTTTCTTTGAAATATATATTCATAAAATGCATCAATACATACCCTAGAAGAATACCCTCCATACTGCTAACCTTCATTCTAAGGAATAGAATTGGAGTGGGGGGCATATTTTCACATTTTACTTTGAATTATTTTTGAAATAAGCATTTAACTTGGTAATTTAATAAATCCAACAAAGATTTTTAAAAGAAAGGCACAGATTCCCAGTACTCAAAGAAAAAAAAAATTCGTGGCATTCATTTTGTCTCCACAAAATAATCATAGATGCCTAGAGCTGAAAGGGAACCCCAGAGACCACCTGGCCCAGACAGAGCTGTGTCTGGCCCATCCAGCAGATGGTTGTATATTCCTTCCTTTATGTTCCCTGGAATGGAGCGATTCCCATGGCAGTTTATTCTTGGGTTCAATTATCCTTCCTCTCTTAAAATTTCTGCTTTTCTGAAGAAATCGATTCCCAAAGCTAAGAGACATTGTTAGTAAAGGATTATTTTTAGTTATTATTCTGAAGCATATGGGTTGAATGATGAAGGGTAAAATATTCAGATATCTGATACATGCACCAAGCAGAAATTATCTGTTGAAGGACATTCAAGTGACCCAGTATAAGTCATAGCATCAGACACATTCGTAAATCTAGAGGGAAGAATCTGAGTAAACTGGACAGTTTCTAACTATGATTTAGACAGAAGGCTCCTAGGCTTGACTCAGCATCTATAATTTAGATGCTTGAGTGTCCTCGAATCTCACAATCAGATTAAAACCAGCAACTAATTCTAATCTAAGAAAACTTCATAGATAAGTAAAAATGTATAAATAAATAAATAAATAAATAAATAAATATTCAGAATCCTGCAACTCTGGGGCAGGGGTAGGAACAAAACAGAAAACTGATCTAATTTCCTAATTGTTTTCCTTAAGAATAGCTCCCAGCCCTGACCAGTGTAGCTTGGTTGGTTGGCTTGTCGTCCTGTGCACCAAAGGTTCTCTGGTTCAATTCTTGGTCAGGGCACATATTTGGGTGGTGGGTTTGATTCCCAGTTGGGTCCCATGCTGGAGGCAGCTGATCAATGTCTCTCTCTCTCTCTCTCCTTCTACCTTCCTCTCTCTGTGTCTCATCAATAAAATAAATAAAGCATACTCTCAGATGAGGATTTTTTTAAAAAAAGCATCCAGGATCTTTTTCTACTTACCTCTATATCTAGAAAATATTCCTGAGATATTTTCTTCCTAGAGCATACTAGTGCATAAATACTCTAAAGAAGGCATTTCTAATGGATGTGTTATTATATCCAAGGAAGAAATAATGGTTTAAAGATGACAACAAATCTCAAAACTATTGGGTCACTTTAGAGTTGATCTTGATGCTAGTCTTCTTTTTTGCACCAAATATAAACACTTCTTAATCATGCGGCCTCAGGAGCTGTAATTCACGTATAGTACTCTAAAGAATAAATTATTTGCTAAGATTTTATATGGATTGGGAAGTATTTCAGGAGGATTACTATTGATGAGCTGTTATTAGCTCTCCCTCACCCTTGTAACCTAACAGACATCTAAACTTTTTTGATAAATATACCAAATCAAAGCTGCATGCAAACCTTTCATCACCGAGAACTCAAAAGCTATTTTCAACTCAATTTTTTGGTAAAATAAATAAAATGCGTACTTAATAAAATATGTGTTAACTTTTATTAGTTTAAACAGACACTTTTATTCTAAATACTTATCCTATTAGGAATATAGTTCAATATTACATATTTTACCAGGTGAAATAAAAGCTATAAAATATTGCTTCATATTCTGAGTAAAAAGCAGACACAGGCCTTGGGGTTTAGTAGAAGAATAGTAACTGACAAAATTGGAAGCCTGTCCATTATCACCCCTCAGGGAGTCTTTACTGCACCCCACACCAGCTTCTCCCATCCCCACACTCTCTACCACAGCCCTCTCTTTGACTTTCTTCATGGTATATACTATTTTATTACTTCTCTGGTTCACCTCCGTGTCTGTTGTGAAAAGAACCATGCATGCCACATAATAAGCTCTCAATAAATATTTATAGTAAGAATATATATACTAGAGGCCCGATGCATGAATTCTTGCAAGGGACTCAACCTTTGCAACCTCAGCTGTTGCCTCAGCCCTAGCAGCCCTGGCTTTGTCCGAAAGGTCATGTGGAAGGACATCCTGTCTAATTAGCATATTACACTTTATATATTGTATATTTTATATATATATTATATATAATGCTTAAACATATTATACTTTCATTTTATATATATTATGTCATATATACATGTGTGTATATATATGTGTGTGTATATATATATATATATATATATATATATATATATATTGCTTAAATTTATTTGCACTCACACTTAAAATTAGTTAGCTAAGCCTTTATCTAGGGATAACACTTATAGCCAATATATATTGAGCCATTGCTATGAGGTAGACACTCATTTCATACAAAATTACTGTATCAACTTAAAAATTAGCCTGCTATATTTGGTCAAACATTAATCATGCCCAAAGCCTTGGCAGGGCCAGACCAAATTACTTTGAGGGCCTTATATGGCCCGTGACCTGGATGTTCCCCACCCCTGTCTTAGGCAATAACTATGCTCTGAACCAGGAAGCCTGCTCTAGCTCCTTCATTAGTAAATATGAGGCAAAATGTTTAAAGAAAACAGATGGATTTCCATGTGAATAACCAAAGACATAGCATATGAATTAATTTATTAATTTCAGTTCAAGAGAAATGTATTGACTATCTTCCAGGTGCCAAAGCTTGGTGCTGTTGAGCACTGAATGATGAGTAATCTCTCCTGAGAATAATCAAACAGATCCCAATTGTTCTCTGGCAAATGACAATCACAATTCTGGGTGGTCTCGGGGCCTCTTTTAGTATAAAAAGATGACTAAACAGAACTCTCAGGCTCTTTCATTTTATCTTACTGCCATTAACATATACAAAATGCATATAATGTGGATACCTTCATAAAACAGTTTATAGATAATAGACCACCCTAAAGTGCTGAAAAAAATAAAGTTTGCCCCCCCAAAATGCTGCCTGTCTTCGGTCCCACACATACTTTTTAAATTAAGAAATTTCTCTGTGTTAACCTCTTATAAATGCAGTTCACAATTATATGAATAAACCCACAGGCTGTTATTTGGAAACATAAAACAGGCACAAGCACAAAATCACAGCAGGGTAACAATTTTCTGTTTCTTTTAACCTCTTGCAAATGTCAACTTGCCATTCCCCAAACCGCTCTTTGGAGGAAATCAAGGTGAGACAGTTAAAACACACCTTCTCTGAACTTCCAAGTGTGCGGTCAGGAGAGAGCCACCTCGGGCCCTCTCTCAGTTGTTTTCTTTTCCGATAAAAGAAAAAGAAAAAAAAAAACTGCTTTGAGGGGCTTTGCCTTCACCCAGAGAACCCAGCTTTGCAAGAACGATCAAATTATTTTCCTGGCCACATGAAAAATCTTCAAAAACAAATTGCATATGACAACCACATCCTATACAAAGACTCCTGGTTGAGTATTACCAAGCTTTATTTTTCTTTCTCATTTAATGCAAAAGAAATTGACAAAACACAGTCATAGAATCTCACAAATAATACTTTGTTACAATTGGATATTCCTTATCAGAGATTTTTTATTTCTTCTTCCTGCTCCGAGGAACAAACTACACTATATATTCTGTCTTCTTAAAATTTTTGGATAAATATTGCTTTAACATACCTTTACTGCCTCCCCTGCCAACATCTAATAGCGCTTATTATCAGAAAGGTGATTCTTTTGCCAAGACGAAATTCTTCTCCTACTATTAAATGCAGTTTCTCTGTCTTGGAAGAAGATGGAGAAGTGTAATAACCTCTCTGAGCAAAGCACCTTCAGTTAATAGTGGCCAATGTTTTTGTAGTGCTTCAGGGATTTACGGAAGACTTTCACGTCCAGTGTCTTGTTTGAGAGTCAAAACATCTTGTCTCATTTTAGACTCGAGGAAATTGATACTCACAGAGCACAAGGCCACGTGGCTGGTTTGAAACAGAACTGGAATTTAACTTGTGTTACTCTGGTTTATTTTTCTCTTTAAAAAAAAAATGGAACTTTCATTTGTTTTAATGGGTAATATAATGACATCATTTTCTCATTTCCTGGGGTTCTTTTTTGAAATTTTGCCAAATATTCCACATTTGTTAAATGATGCAGAGATTATTTTGGATGTAGTTGAGGATAATAGGTGATGAATTTCCACAATTTATACTCGTCAGTGTGTGTGTGGTGGGTTAGCTCACAGTACATTAGTGGTATAAAATGACAGTTTGTAATAATGAACTGTTCTCTACTATTAATTAGTCATCTAACCTTGGCAAAATACCTCACTCTTGGGACCCCACGTCCTCATCTGAGACATGAAGAGGGAAGTTTAGAGTGACTAGTTACAAGGTATATGAACTGACTCAGAGACCCTTTAAGCCAATTTCTTGGGCCTGATGGCCAATCAATACAGACCTGTTAAATATTATTGAATTTGTGCCCCTGAAGAGAGAGAAACCTGGAGAAAGTGGAAAATCTGAGCATTCACACAGTGAGAAAACTGACTACAGGATTCTGGCTCCTGGTTCTCAGTTTGTATCTTGTGCTAGTACTATCTGAACTCTGAGAACAACCCTCCCTTTAAAAACCTATGGTTGTTAAATGTTTTTGGTGTAGCTTGCCATTCTTTCAATTGTATTCTTCATTTGTTTCTTTAAAAAAATATTTTAAAATATATTCTTATTGATTTCAGAGAGGAAGGAAGAAGGAGAAAGAGAAACATCAGTGATAAGAGAGAATCACCAATACAATAGGCTTCCTCCTGCAGGCCCCCCACTGGGGATCGAGCCCACAGCCCTGGTATGTGTCCTGACCAGGAATCAAACCATTATCTCCTAGTTCATAGTTTGATACTCAACCACTGAACCACACCACGTTATTTCTTTCTTTAAAGGTCTTGCCCATTACTTGTATGTTATAAACTCGCTAATACTTGTACAGACTACAACTTTGTTGACTTTTCTTTTCTTCTCATGTCTTTATTAATTTTTAGAGATAGAGGAAGGTAAGAAGGAGAAAACGATAGAGAAACATCGTTTCTCTATGAGAGAGAATGATTGGTGGGTTGCCTCCTGAATGCACTCTGATCAGGGATCAAACCATCAACCCAAGTATATGCCCTGGCTGGGATTCAAACTGGCAGCCTTTTCGGAACATACTCTACCAACTGAGCCATACTGGCCAGGTGACTTTTCTTTTTCTAAATTTCTAAGGTGCAAGTCATTTATTCCTACTTAGAACTAACGACAAATCCCAAACAGATTGCTGCTGCACCAGAGACAAGATAGGCATATCTTAAAGCCCTACTTAAAATATTTTAGTTCATTATGAGACGAGACTTAACAAAATGCTTAAGAGTAGTAGAATTATCACAATTTCTAATAAAATCAAAGATTTAATCTGCAGCATGCTGCCATTTCTCATCTCTTCATTCATTCTTTCATTCATCCATCCAATAATATACTATAGTGATTAGGAGACCAATTTAAATCTGCTACTTTCCTTCAGTTTAAGTTGGGGGAAATTATTTACTAAATATAAGCCTCAATTTTCTAATATTTAAAGTTAGGAATATTTGTAGTGCTGAATCAAGAGACAGGTTGTAAGGAAAAACAGAAGAATACACACACACAAACAAAAAACAAACAGAAGTTTCCATAATGATTGCTCAGCAAATATTTTTTATTATGAATAAATGACAAATATTTATGAGGTATTGTCCTTAAGTCTGATGCTGTACTAGGCGACTTAGGACAGACTTGTGGAACATGGATATTATTTAGTTTCTGCCTTGGAGAAGCACAGAGTCTCACAGTGAAGACGTATCTGGAGTCACATGGTTGCCACAAAGATATATAATCCCTATGCAGACAGAACTAGGCCTTATCCTATCCAATAAAGAAAGAATATGCTAATTGACCTTCATGCTGCCACAAAGATGGTGGCACCCACAGCAAATAAGGAGGAAATATGCTAATTGACTGCCACACCCTCAAAGATGGCGGCGCCCACAGCCACAAGATGGTGGCATCCAGTCCTTCAGCCCCACTGGGGTGGCAGGGCGTGGCAAGGCCTAGCCGCTTCGCGCACCTGCCTCTGAAGTCCCCCAGTGCCCTCTGCCCCCCAGCTTTCCAGGGCCAGCCCAAGGTGCAGGCAAGCCTCAGATGGCGGCTGCCCAACTGCCCAGGGCTGCCTGAGGCTCAGGTAACCAGGACCAACCAAGGCTGCACTGCTGGTGCAGTGGTGTGATGGGGCACTGCCTTCCCCTGATGGTCGGGTTGTCTCCTGGCCCTAAGGGCTCCTGGACTATAAGAGAGGGCAGGCCTCCCTTCCAATGGATGAATTTTCATGCACCAGCCCTCTAGTGGTGACATAAAGAAAGATGTGAGCACCTTGGCACTAGGGGAATCAAAAGTCTTAAAAGGACAGTGTTGGTCAGATAAGAGGAGGAAAATTATGATAAAGGAGATTGGGGCCAGAGCATGGGACATGTGTCAGGCCATCAAAATGGAACTGACATAATGGGGTCAGGTTGTGAAGGGCCTTAAGAACCATTTTAGTAATAGCTTTGGACTTTTATTTGGAGTTATAGTAAGCTTGTTAAACACAGGAGCAACACAGTCAAGTGTGTTTTTAGAGAGATGACTCTTCTGGGTAGAAAATACAGTGGAAAGGAAAAAGACAGGTGACAGGGAAACCAGTTCAGGGACTTGGTCCTGGGTCAGGCAGGAGATGCAGTGGCTTGGACAGTGATGCAAACTGTGCATGTGGACTGGAATTGGTAATGAGAAGCACAAAGGCCACCATGATACAGGGCACACCACTCCAGGTTAGAGGCCTAGGCAAGTAAATCCAATATTAGAGCTCCCCCAAAGTACAATTGTGTGCTTTAACTTAAGACTTCTTTAATGCTGGTAAGATTGAAAACTTAGATTATGTGGAATATTTCTTTTTTTTTTAATGAAAAAAATAAATTAGGTCTTCTAACCTATCCTAGTACTAGTCTAAAAGGTAAATTTATGTGGACCTACTAATTTCTTCTTTGTTTATTTGTTTTTTGTTAACCCTCATTGAGGATATTTTTTCCATTGCTTTTTCAGAAAGAGAGTGGAAGGGCAGGAAGGAGAGAAAGAGAAACATTGATATAAGAGAGACAAATAGATTAGTTGCCTCCCACACACACCCTGACCCAGGCATGGAGCAAAACTGCACCCAGGTACAGTTTTGGAATCACCTGGAATCAAATTCGAGACCCTTCAGTGTGCTGGCAACTCAACTCTCTAATCACTGAACCGCACTGGCCAGGACTAGTCCTACTCATTTCTTAGTGATTAACTCCCCCTTCCCCATCTCTTTCCCTGGTTAGTTAGGTTCTTTTTTTCTCATATCCCTACAGTGCCTTGGGCTTATGTCAATTTAGCCACTAACACTTGTATTAGAATTGTCTTTTCACTGACTTCCATTAGTGTTCAAACCACATGAGATTGAGGGCAGAAACTGCCTGCCGCTCATCTTTGTATCCCATGACTGGCACAGAGAGGTGATCTATAAATGAGCATGGAATGAATGAGTAGAGTAAAAAAAGTATTGGCTAGGAAGAAACAAGAAAGAATCATGCCTGTTATAGGCCCTGAATACAATGAATTTTCTCCCTTTTTGCATAAATGTACACATTTTCTAACACTATGTGTGTCAGGAACATATTGGATTTAGATTGCAGGTCCAGATTTAGATTGCAGGTCCAAACAGTTTTAAATTACCTTATATTACAGTGAAAAAAAAATGTGGTTTCTGGAGTCAATTATAGCTGTATTCAATTCCACATTGGTCAGATATTACTTAATAATTAACTCTGAGACTCAGTTTTCTCATCCATAATGCATAAATAGTAACACAGGATTGGTAAAACACTGAATAAGATAATATGTTAGATAATATGGCATATAATAGGTGATCTGTACATGGTAGCTGTTATTACGAGGCATTTATTAATAGTTACTAATAAGCTGAAAACCTTAAAAACAATAAGAGGCCACAAATACTGATGGCATCCTTCTGAGCAATGGGGAAATGTCACCAGTGAGAACAAAGGTTTTCATGAACAAGTAAAATTTTTCTCTCTCAAAACTACTTCACACAGTCACCTAATATGCCAGATAACTGGAAAAAAGGAAGCATTTCTCACAAGACACTAACCACTTGAAAATTGCAAGTTAAAAATATTCAGAATATAACTCTGTACTCGAGGAAGTAAAGCTTTAAGAAAATGGTGAATGAAAGTCCAGTAGTCAGAACTTGGGTAAAATTTAACATTTTGTATAGAAGTTATAAAATTAGTTCCACTAGCTGGGGAATTAAAAAAAAAAGCCCCACCCATAAAATGGCAAAGAGCTACTATGGGTTCAACAGCTCTCCTTAATGCTAACTCATTAATCATATCAACTTCACCAAATGTTTCAAAAGTAACAAGACATTTATTCTGTCTATAAGCAATATTAGCTAGTCATACAGAATTGTACCTTCTACAAGAGCCAAGAGTCTCTTAGGCTCTTCTGATAAGCTAGATACCACTGATAATGGATTAAGTAAACAGTGAAAGCATACAGGACACATTTAAAATGTAAATGTTTACTTTTTATACATGCTTCAAATATTTTAATCAAGGGAATTCTTGTTAGATGATCTGGAAAAATAGTAATAGGACCACTTGAGCATTGCTCCTTTCTTGAACTGCTTTTGTTCTCAGTCTACTCTACATACCATGTTTCCCCGAAAATAAGACATCCTCCGAAAATAAGAACTACTTACAGGTTTCCTTCTGACTGAAATATAAGGCATCCCCCTGAAAATAAGCCCCTCCCCCCCCCTACTAGGCTAAACATGAGAGATTTGGTCCACTGATTCTGAAAGAAATGGAGTCACAAGAAATTCACTAGGAAATTCAGGAATCGGATTATGATGATGTTCCAGAAGATGATGACAGGATTGTCATTGAATAAATGAGTAAATTCTTGATACTGTAGGATTCACAGTTTGTCTGGTTTGTGTTGACAACTACCGTACTACCGTACCGTATACAGGCAATAAATTTCCTTTATTTTCATTTAACAATAAATGTGTACCGTATTCTTCTTCCTGGAAAAATAAGACATCCCCTGAAAATAAGGCCTAGCGCATCTTTGAGAGCAAAAATTAATATATAATAAGACACTGTCTTATTTTTGGGGAAACAGGGTATTATACCTACATTTTTACAATGTTCTCTCTTTATGGGCTTAATTCAATAACTAGGTTGAAAACTCTATATGGACAGAAACAATGTTTTTTTTACTCTTTTTATGTCCTTATCCACTTCTGGTAGAATGTAGAAAGGATAAATTGTTAGTTGATAAGCTAGTTGGTTTTTTAACATTGTTAAAGACCCTATGGCCATTTTTAGGTCATTAGGAAGTTCTACTTTGGAACAAAGGCTAAGTAGAGGGTAAAAACAAAGAGAGACTTTATTCATGAGCTGTGGTTGAGCTTTGAGATGCAGGAGAAATAGCTGATGGGTGTGGGGCCTTTGGTCCACATGGCCTGCAGTCAGCATAGCATCTTTGCCCTCAATGCTGACAGCTGCCAAATTAGTCTCCCTCCAGTAATGATCCCCGAGTTAGCTTTAGTTAATGAGCTGAAAGGAGCTGCAGGTAGTTCTGGCCATTAACTGCCTTTCTTAGTGGCTCTGTGAGCTTGCAAGCTTTCTCCTGTCCCAGAATCTGATGGCAGCCATCTAAGAGGCCTGCTGTGAGGCAGATTGCAGTGAAACAAATCTGTGTGAGGCAGCTTCTCATTTGAGAGCCCTTGCCTGAGCCAAGAAGCTCATGCTCTAAGTTTTAATTAAAGACAAACGGAACCATTTTTGGGGACAGTTTGGGCACTCCTGGCTGGGAAACAGCCATATACTCGGTGTAGGTGGGGTTATTATGGGTTGTCTCCATCTGTGTAGAGGAATGCTAAGGGCAATAGAAGTACCAGGAATTAGGAAATAAGATGTTGCTCTGGTTCTCAAAGAATTATTTTTTAAATTTTGTTTTATTCATTGATTTCAGAAAGAGGAGAGCAAAGAGAAAGGAAGAGAGAGAGAACATCGATTTGTTGTTCCATATATCCATGCATTTGTGAAAGAAAAGAGCCACATGCTAACCTGACAAGCTCAGGGAAGGCCTGCGTGGCAGTCTTGCAAACTCAGAGACCTAAGATAACCACAAAAGATTGTTTGAAAATTAAATATCTAACAGGTTATAGTAGGTAGTCATATCCCAGATATTTCACTTGACAAAGATCAACTTTGATCTTCTTTTACTGAGCCCATCTGCCTTCCTGCATCTAAGATAACCTATCTGTGAGCTGTCTGGGTAACTTGTAACTTCCTTTTTACCCCCTCCACCCCCCTCAGGGCACAACAAATGGCCTGGAGACATTCCCTCATTGTTATTGTTATCAAGTTAATCGTTAACTGTTAATTACATTAGAGTGTCCTGTATCCATCTCTGTAAAAGAAGCTCATGTCCATCATTTAACCTTTTACCCTATCCCAGAAGGTGTGTGTGTGTGTGTGTGTGTGTGTGTGTGTGTGTGTGTGCGCGGCCCCCCCCCCCCTGTTCGCTTTGTCCCACCTCCCTAATCTATCACCAATGAATTTCATGTAACTAACCTATGTCCCTTTCCTTTGATTGCAATGTATAAATATAGAAATGTAACCCGACATTCTCCGGAGCATTATCTCAATCCGTTGAGGTTCTGCTTCCCGCATATGTCGACAGATAGGCTCAAATAAACTCACAAAAAAATTTACAGGTTTCAATGTGTTTTTTTTCGTTAACACATTCATTGGTTGCTTCTTGTATATGCTGTGATTGGGGATCAAACCCACAACCTTGGTGTATAGGGATACTGCTCCAACTAGCTGAGCTACCCAGCCAGAGCCTCAAAGCATAGAAATAAAAAATACATGGAGAAATACAGGCATATTTCCCATATGAGCATAGACAAATGGAAAAATAAAAACCTTCAGAAGGGGGAAAAAAAGATACCATAAAAATGCCAATTGAGAGTGTTCCTTTTAAATAAAACTTATTGTATTGCCTTAAGAGTCAAGTTGGAATTTATGAACATAAAATAAGAAGAGAGTTTCAGAGGTCTTACACTCCCAGACTATAGACTTTCTGAAATTAACTCTCATAAAATGGCTTAAGACGCTCCTATGGTATTTATATCATTGCAACACTTGAGGCTCGTGACACCTATGGCCCCAGTTATTTTATGATTTGTTTCTTTTGGTCATGATTTTTTCCAAAACCTGGAGAACTCTTGCCTCCAGACAATCTATTGACCTGATACCCACTTATAAGCACACATGAAATAATGTGAAATTTATATAAAAAGAAAAAAATAAGTCAAGCATGATATCCCAAAAGAGCAAAATATTTGTCCCTTGAAACCTCACTACATGCCCATGTCTTTCTCAATGTTTTTGGATGAAAATTCTTTTCAGAGTGTGCTGTTATCATCATCCAAACCATATTTCTTTTCTACCTTCTATATTCTGTGGCTCACAGGTTTGGGTCCATTGCTATGACTAACAGAGCTTCCCTTTTTTGATGGGCTAACTGCTTCCTGGGCTGGAGTCTTCTCTTAAAGTTGTGTTCCTATCTGAGTATCCTCAGGTCTTTCAGAAGAGTGCCAAGATTTCTCAATAAAACACCAAGTCAGAATTCCTTTTGGAAGTGTCTTTGAGATTGCTTGGGCACCATGAGAAAAGCTCACCTTCCCGAGTTAAAGAAATTTATGGATAAGAAGTTATCATTGAGATTAAATGGTGTCAGGCATGTCCAAGGTGTATTGCGGGGATTTGATCCCTTTATGAATCTTGTGGTAGATGAATGTGTGGAGATGGCAACAGAATGTCTGATGGGCAACAGAACAACATTGGAATGGGGGTAATAAGAGGAAATAGTATCATCATGTTAGAAACTGTTGAATGAGTATAAAGAATGGCTGTAGTTATCAGAGATATCAATTGCTTCCATATGTCTCCTCTCCACAGCACCTGTTTTACCACAATATAAAAATAGAATCCTGTCCATTTGCACATTGAACTTTGTTTTTTTAAAAATATATTTTATTGATTTTTTACAGAGAGGAAGGGAAAGAGATAAAGAGTTAGGAATGTCAATGAGAGAGAGACATCAACCAGCCACCTCTTGCACACCCCCTACCGGAAATGTGCCCACAACCGATGTATATGCCCTTGACCGGAATCGAACCTGGGACCCTTCAGTTCGCAGTCAGATGCTCTATCCACTGAGCTAAACCGGTTTTGGCACATTGAACTTTTTTAAATAAACTTTTGTATTGATTGAAAAAAGAAGAAATAAACAGTCAGGGCTTCCCCTCCTGCAGGTAGTTCCACCTAATGACAGTTCAGTTGTCTTTGAATGCCTAAAGCTGACTCAAAGTGATATTACTGCAGCTTCTTGTAGAGTAACAGAAATACTTTCAAAAACTTATTTCCTTCTTTAGTCTCTCAGAAAGTCTTCCTCACTGCTCTTTGCAGATGGAATGATAGAGTCCAGTGTATTTCCTAGATCCCAATAAAAAGGATCGAATATCTTTTTCCCCAAAAAACTACTTCCTTTTAGCAAGGTAGTCCAATATTCTGCTGCACAAGCTCACAAACACACTGATGTAATTAGGTCCTAGGTCAGAGGTTTATATCTTAGACCTACTACATATTCTTATGCAACTTGAGCAAGGATTTATTGTGATAGAGACTGGCTAATTGTTCACTAAACTGTTTTTCTTTTTCTCCTGTTCTCACAACTAGACTATATCCCCTCCTTTCTTTGCAATTGTGTCTACATTCTGCACAATGGACCATGAAAAAAAAAAAGTGATTATGCCACATGTGATTTTACATTCTTTCCGACTAACCAGTGGAGTGGTCTCCAAGCTATTTCCATCCTAAATCCCCAAATTGCTGTCTGAAGGATTTCCTGACCAGGAACACCATACCATGTTGGGCTAGTGCTTGAATAAGAAATAATCTCATGCTTTGTCAATGCACTAAAACTTCGGGGTTATATGTTAGCAGATAGGCCACTCTAACTAATACTCTTTGATGCTCTTAATCTCAGTTCCTCATCAGTAGGACAAATATTTTTACTGTGGTAGTGTGAAGATTAAAGGTAGACTTAAGAAGCTTCTGTTTCAGATCCTGGCACATACTAGGTAATTAAAAATGGAAGCAATCCTAAACTATAGAGTTATGAATTTCTTAGGCTCTTCAGTGGTGATGTTGATCAATCATCTCTTTCCTTTCAGGTGAAGATATGTTAAATGGGGAGATGGGATGTGAAAGCCAGCATTTATCTTTGAGAATGTGCATAACAACCAAGCCCCACATACATCTGAATATTTGTTCCACTGCATTTGCACCCTTTCCCTGCTGATAAGATAGAGGAAAGGAGATAATGAAACATGCATTTTATCATGACTTTTGAAGACCAGACTCTACCCAAACAATTTCCACTGGAGCGAAGGATCTGAGAATTCAGACAAGTATAAGAAGGATATAGGCACTCAGAGTCATGTTTTATGATAGCTAAAATATCTCAAAACCACTTTTTAGCCTCAAACTCCTAAAGGCCAACACATTATAGAACCATAGGGATTTTGACATTTACCCAAGTTAGAAGGTATATGGCGTCCATTTGCTTGCTCTTCAAAGGCTGTCTGGCTCATTAAGCTTTGGAGAATTTGGGAGGCTGTTAGGTCATCAGGGTCCACTAGTCACCAGTCTCACCGCTGAGTATAATCGGCCTCTTTTTACTTTTCTACAGTCAAAACCTAGTGCCTGTTGTATAGACAGACTACCATATATATTAACTGAATGAGTGAATAAAAATTATATAATGTCTGTGAATCATGGCAGATAATAGAGCATGGAGAGGACCATGCTGAGACAAGTGCAGTAACAGTCTATAACCAGCATTATGTGCTCCTTGCTAAGAAAGGGGTAAATTGCACAGCTGAATTAATCCAAATTATAGAAAACAACTTATTTCAAAATCCAGGCATTTATACCAAGCAGAACTGTTTCTAAATCATCTTGGGCATGCAGTTTTCTACTCTATTTGAAATATTTTTAAGGAAGAAGATTCAATAAGCTCCCTTAATAAATGACTCTAATATCTGACCACTTTATCTGATTATCTACTTTCCCTTGAAGCTAGTTCTCCTTGTTCTGTCCTTTGTGGTAATAGCAAATAGCTAATAACCTCCATCTACACACCCAAAGATCTTTTGAGGTAAATTATAGGAGACATACTTCCCACTTCCAAAGAATGTACACTCTACCAAAGGAAAAGAACAAATGTGTTAGCTATGCTTGAGTGAGAGGGAGCTATTTGGGATAAGGCAGTTTCAATGACCCTTTATATATGGCAGCAGATTATGGTACACTGTGAAGTTCACTGTCAGTCAATAATGCAGCTTCTCAAGTTCTCATAGGAAAGTGGATCACAAGTGTCCCAGTTAAGAAGAGGGGAGGACAGAAGATGTGTACCGTTTTGAGGTCTAATTTTTGAAACAGGAAAACTGCTATCTTATTTAAGCCACTGTAATTTTGTTTTTGTTAGAGTAGCTACAGTTTTACTCAAACTAATTCATATATGAATTAGTTTGAGTAAAACTGTAGCTACTCTAACAAAAACAAAGTTATATATATATATATATATATATATATATATATATATATATATTATCTGAAAGGTTATATATGCATATATGGGTGTAAACATATGAATTTAAGTGAAGAAAGGAATGACTTGAATCAAGAAATATATATGTGGGAAAGTGTCTAACAGGCTGTTCACACACACTGATACTCAATTTTATTAAGCTTCCCTTCCCTGTATAGTCTGTACCCACACTTGAGTTGTCATTTTCAGCTCACAGGATGGATGTTAGGTGGGTGGGGCTCCCACTTTGTTTCTAAGCTAAAGGCATTAGTCCTGTTTTGGTAGCAGCAGAATCAGGAACTCTGCTAAGAGGAGGCATTATTGAGCTCCCCCTGGGCTCACAGCAGGAGCAGGAGGTAGTCATGCACTAAGCTTAGGGAGCCAAACGAGGAACCCAGAGGCCCTTTCCTCAGAATAAAACAGCTCTATGCTAGAGACCTGGGTTTAGAAACTAATGATGGAGACCACCTTGTGATAGGAGACCAAGACCTAGCTCCTAACAAACTTTATGAAAAAACCAGTTTGCATCAAAAGTCAGGAGAAGCTGGACAGCAGGGGTGCTGAAAAACATCAAAATTTCCAAACACGAGGAGAGAGATCCCCAGGTGGAAGCTGGTGCCAGCCACAAAGCCTCACTCTAAGTAAGGCTGTGTTTGATATTAAATTCAGTCTTTGCTTTGGGAAGGAACATTTCCTAAGTTTTATGTTTGGTCAGGAAGTAAGTCTGCTAGCGCTGGGTGAGTGGAAACACATGGCTGTAGAAAGAAGTTTGAAATAGACCAGGAACAGAGTTGGAAGCACTCCTGACCCAGCCAGAGCTGACACACATCTTGCCATGTTCATTAGTTTTCGTCTTTCTTCCTCTAGATAAGATCTAATAAGGGATTTGAGTTTTCCATCTTCTTTTCCCTTTACTAGACTGCTGATGGAGCTATTAATGAATGTGAAATAGCCACAGGGCAGGCAGCCTTAGCAAAAAATAGATGAAACAGATGGCAAGACTAATCCACAAAGTGGATAAGGCCATTAAGAACCCACTCATCATCACTATTAAACATTCACAAGGTGGTTTTTCTGCACGTTAACTTGACAGTATAGTATGAGTCACAGCCTTTCTGGGGCTCAGTTTCAATATCTGTAGAATGTGGAGCTTGAACTATTGTAGTTCAGTGGTTATTAAAATGGCTCTGATGGTTCTCAGGTCACCTCAAGAAACAAGAAGTACCAGGCCATTACTTGAACCAAAGCCATGCTATGGTTCTATGTTTTATGGACTGACACAGCAGTCAGATTTCTTCTGGGGATTAAAAAAAAAATAGTCCTGTTAACATTTATGAATTACTGGGCAAGGCAGGTCCTGGGACATCCCTGGCTCTAGCAATCTGGGCCTCCGCCTTGAGAAAGTATCACATATCCTGTCTTGGCTTCTCTTCTATGCAAATAGTGAAGGTTAAGGGGGGAGAAAATAATTTTATCCCATTGTTCATCACAAAAATATAAATCAACTGCCTAACTTCCCATTTCCCTCACAGACAGAATATAAATAATAAATTAACATTTAGAAAAGTAATACATCTGTTAAGTTATACAAAAAGAGGCCATGTTTATATTTCTCACCGATAACCTCATTGTCAGTGCTGTTATTTAGAATGGTCAAACGTGGAGATGAGAGGTCCATCTGGAAAGAGGGCAGTGGATATTTTAGGAAGTTAGCAGAAACTCTGACTTTGGGAAAAATGTTTCAAGACCATTGAGAATATTCACACTCTGCTCCATTTCTACTTCTCACCCCCTACTTTACAACATCCCTCCATTTTGACATCAGGGGAGTGGGTTGCTTTGAACCTAAGTGGAGGAAAAAATATTTTCTCTTAACTCTGGCACATGTTTGCATTTAAACACAAATAAGTTTGTGTTTAAAACATATGCCTCTTTGAAACTCTAGGGCACCTTTCTCTCAGAGGTGCTTGCAGCGAGTACCAAAGGTGACCTGAGGAACACTGATTCTCAGGAACCTCATAGGGCGGGGCTAACCGGAAGCCAAGGCTGTAGGCTCCATCCTGAAACTTCGCCCCCTACAAGCTGAGCACAGAGGCTCTTGCAGTTTTCCAAGTCTAATCGAATAAGGCTGTCTCCTGGCATAGACACAGCTGATCCTCCCACCCTACCAACTCAGGGAAGCAGCAAAAATGCCAAGACAAGGAAACAGATCACAAACGAAAGAAATGGAGGACAAAAAGTGACTGGATATAAGTTCAAAATCACGCTTATAAGGTTTATCAAGAATCTCCTAGAAAAGGCAGATAAAATAAATAAGACCTTTGAAGATATGAAAAGGGATCAACTAGAAATAATAAAGGAACAACTAGAAATAAAGAATACATTTTCTAAAATAAAAAATATTATGCAGAGTCCTAAAAACAGAATGGAAGATTGCAAGAATCAAGTCAAAGATTTGGAACACAAAGAACCAGAGGACACTCCCCCACAGAAGCAAGAAGACAAGAGAATCCAAAAAGTTGAAAATAATGTATGAAACCTCTGGGATGACTTCAAGCAAACCAACATCAGAATTATGGGCATCCCAGAAAATGACAGAGAGCAAGATACTGAAAACATATTGAAAGAAATACTGACAGAAAACTTCCCCCACTGGTGAAAGAAATAGACTTACAAGTCCAGGAAGCGCACAGAACTCCAAACAAAAGGAATCCAAAGAGGACCACACCAAGACACATCATAATTAAAATCCCAAGAGCAAAAGACAAAGAGAGAATATTAAAAGCAGCAAGAGAAAAGCAGGTAGTTACCTATAAAGGAGCACCCATACGATTGTCAGCTGATTTCTCAACAGAAACCATGCAGGCCAGACAGGAATGGCAAGAAATATTCAAGGTAATGAATAACGAGAACCTACAGCCAAAAATACTCTACCCAGCAAAGCAATCATTCAGAACCCAAGGCCAGATAAAGAGTTTCACAAATAAAAAAAAGCTAAAGGAGTTCATTACTGCCAAACCAGAATTACATGAATTGCTGAAGGGGGTTCTTTAGGAAAAGGAAGAAAATAAAGATAAAAATTATGAACAACAAATACGTAACTATCAACAAGTGAATCTAAAAACCAGGGGAATTAAAAAAACCTAATGAACAATATTAACTGTTGAATATAATAGAATCAGAGGTATGGAAGGGGAGTGGACTGACGATTTTTGGGGAAAAGAGGAGTGGGGGGTGCAGGAAGAGACTGAACATAAACTGTGCACCTATGGATGAGGACAGTAGGGGGTAGGGAAAGGGCAGAGAGTGGGGTGGAAACCTGGTAGAGGGGGGAAAAATGAGGAACTTTTGTAATAATATGAACAATAAAGATTTATTAAAATAAATAAATAAATAAAACATGTGCCTCTTTATTTCATTTTATATACATTTATCTAGCATCTACAATATATCAGGCTTGCTCTCTCTCTCTAAATATATGTGAATGACATAAATGACTAAGACACATTACTTTTATGTTGTCAAGTGTCCAATAGCAAAATGTTCTGGATTCTGAAAGTAACATAAACCCTTTTGCCTTATAGAGATAAATATACAAGTACTGGTACTTCCTTCCAGACTGTTGTATATTCCTATTAAGCTCTCTATGTGGACATATTATTTAAATGTTACTCATTTATAATCTGATTTTTTCATGTAAGGGAAAATGCTAGATACTACCAAAATATGTATCTGAGTCCAATGGGATCAACTGTGTCAATTACAACAAAGTCAAAAAGAGCAGCCAAAAGCAGATGCCCAGCTTGAGCCCCAAGTCAAACTGAGTTGAGAAGATGGACTGAAGGTAGAGGGCAGAAGCGCTGTCCTAGGGTAACATCAAGTGGCAGTGCTTCCCTGTGGAAGCCTGGCCTGGGCCACCTCCACATCCACACTTGTCCTATTCTTATTTATATGTTTATATATTTAGGATATTCACACAATAGTCTAGGAATAACAATATAAATGCCACTGTGAACATTATGATTTAAACATTAAAAATGGATTTAAGAATTTTTGCAGTTCTTTTTGTCCTCAGGATATTTCCCTATGGATAGATGTGAAGTCAAAGGACTGTGTTTTAACATTTCATAGAAGGATCTCTCTCTGTGCATCATGCTCCCAACTGAGTACAAAGTTAGGCTCAATTATTTCATTTCGCTTCTGACTTTAGCTGCCCTATTTTTGTATTGCACCTTGACATAACAGAGCATACTATTGTCTTTGGGGCAATCTTTGGATTCACTCCATTAAATCAGAAATTGCAAACTAGTAGTGTATAGGCTAGGTCTGGCTCAGTGGTAGTTTCATTGGCTTGTAAGATTTTAAAAAAAAGAGATAGAGAGAGAGAAAAAAGAGGAGGTAAACCAAGATGGTAGCATAGGTAAACACCTAAATTGCTGCCTCACATAACAATTTCAAAACTATAATTAAAAGACAAAACGGACATCAGTCAGAACCACAGGAAGGCTGGCTGAGTGGAAATTCTACAACTAGAAGGAAAGAGAAAAGCACACTGAGACTCAGAGGAGCTACAGAAGGCAGAGGTACTGAGGTGCACATGCAGAGAGGGCTGGCAACTGAGTATACGGCTGGCTTTCTCAATTAGGAGGGAGACACAAGCTCCCAACTGCTCTGAATTCCAGTTCTGGGTAAGACTCTAGAAACCCTGAATCGTTTGGGGAGACTGTATGGCAAAACTTGAGGGTGGCTTTCTCTCAGAGGTGCTTGCAGTGATTACTGTGCAACACTGAGACCCAGGGGCCTCAGGGTGGGGCTGATGGGAAGTCATTGCTGTCTGCTCCGCCCTGAGACTCTGCCCCATCCAAGTTGAGCACAGAGGCTTTGCAAGTCTTTTCTCATAAGTGTGTCTCCAGCACAGAAGTTCTCCCAACATAGACACAGCTGATCCTCACAGCCAGTTGGCCTGGAGGTCAATTCCTCCCAGAGATACCAACAACAATCAAAGCTTACCTACAACAAGGCTGTGCACACAGTTCACAAAAGGGTGCACCAAGAGTGTGCACCTCAGGTAATTGGGGAAGCTGAGCCACTGGGCCTTATAGGATACCTAGCACACAAAACCACTCTACCAACACAGGGAAGCAGCCAAAATGCAAAGACAAAGAAATAGGTCACAAATGAAAGAAATGGAGGAGAGAAAATGACTGGATATTGAGTTCAAAACCATGGTTATAAGGTCTTTCAAGAATTTTCTAGAAAAGGCCAATACATTTAGCAAGACACTTGAAGATATGAAAAAGGACAAATTAGAAATTAAGCATACACTGACTGAAATAATGAATAATATACAGAGATCCAACAGAAGACTAGAGGATCTCAAGAATCAAGTCAAAGATTTGAAATTCAAAGAAGCAAAAACCCCCAACCAGAAAAGAAAAAAGAAAAAAAGAATCCAAAAATATGAAGATAGTATAAGGAGCCTTTGGGACAACTTCAAGCATACCAACATCAGAATTATGGGGGTGCCAGAAGAAGAGAGAGAGCAAGATACTGAAAACCTATTTGAAGAAATATTGACAGAAAACTTCCCACATCTGGTGAAAGAAATAGACTTACAAGTCTAGGAAGTGTACAGAATCCCAAACAAAAGGAACCCAAAGAGGACCACACAAAGACACATCATAATTAAAATGCCAAGGGCAAAAAACAAAGAGAGAATATTAAAAGCAACAAGAGAAAAATAGTTATCTACAAGGGAGAACCCATACAACTGTCATCTGACTTCTCAACAGAAACTATGCAGGCCAGAATGGAGTGGCAAGAAATATTCAAAGTGATGAATAACAAGAACCTACAACCAAGATTACTCTACCCAGCAAAGCTGTCATTCAGAATTGAAGGTCAGATAAAGATCTTCACAGAGAAGAAAAAGCTAAAGGAGTTCATCAGTGCCAAACCAGTATTATATGAAATGCTGAAAGGTATTCTTTAAGAAGAGGAAGAAGAAGGAAAAAGTAAAGATAAAAATTATGAACAACAAATACATTATCTATCAACAAGTGAACCTAACAATCAAGTGAATAAAAAATCTGATGAACAGAATAAACTGATGAATATAATATAATCAGGGGCATAGAAAGGGAATGGACTGACAATTCTCAGGGGGAACAGATGTGGGAGGTGAGGGTAGAGACTGGACAAAATCGTACACCTATGGATGTACAGTGTGTGTGTGTTTGGGGGGGCGGGCGGGAATAAGGGCAGAGTGTGGGGTGGGAACCAGGTGGAGGGGAGCTATGGGAGGGGGGGAAGAGGAACAATTTTAATAATATGAACAATAACGATCTATTTTTTTTTAAAAAGTAAAGTTCTTAAAAAATATAAAAAGAACTATATTTATAAAGAAGAAGCACATTAAAAAACAAGCAAACAAACCCCCGAACAAACAAACAAAACCCCAGCATGGATGCCCATTCCTGAAGAGGTCAATAGCATGGGGGCTGCAACCCTGCAATCCACATGACAATAACTGGCTGAATCACTAGGGCAGGGCTCCCACTTTGTTACATAATTGAGTTACTTGGGGAGCTTTTGAAACTCACAGGCTCAGGTTAGACCTCCAGTGAATTAAATTTCAATGTCTGGGAGTGGGATCCAGGTATCAATAATTTTTAAAGATGCCCAGGTAATTCTAACATCCAGCAATCTGAGAACCACTGCCTGGGGACCCTCAAACTCATATTCTCTCTGCCTAACTGATCTTTCTTTTTTCTTCCAAATATCCACATGGCTTGATGGTTCACGTCCTACAGGTAATTCACCCCATTTCACTGTCTAGGATAACTGCAAAATCTCCTCTCCTACCGCCTGATATACCTTTACCCTATTTCGCTTAATTCCTCAGCACTATTCACCATTTAACTTATTATGTATTCACTTGCTTGTTAGTTATCTGTCTCTTACTTCTAAAATATGAAATCTCAATAGGGCAGGGATGTTTGTCTGATCACTGCTTTATTTCCATCATTTAGAACAGGGCTTGGTATACAGAAGGGGTCAATTGTTGCATAAGTGGAATGATGTTGAAAAACACTTGCTTTCTTTAGATGGGGCATATGTTGTTTGTGTTGTCACAGTCTTTACTCCTCTAAGTTATCTGCCCGACTCCCTTATGAATCTGTGACTCCAGACTTAGGCATTACCCTTAAGTAAAAATAAAAGTCATGAGAAACATCAGCTAAGCTGAATATTGGTTTAAGATAATGGTGCTAGAATGTCGAGGAAAAAAACACATGGGTAAAGAAGAACATCCAAGGTTCTGATGCATATTAATTTGAGCGTTTCTTTGTTTCTGAGTTATAAAGATGAACCACTACATCATCACCCTTTCTGATCTCAACTCAGTTTGGTACTGGGCATACAAGCAATATGCTGTAATCTACTTAATAAGTTTTTCTTCCTCAGCTAAGGCTCGAACAAGTTGTTCTACAGCAGAGCACTGATCAAAAGTGGCAAATGTCATTATCCTTGGCAGATTACTAGGAGTTGTACAATTAACAGCAACAGGAACAAAACGACTTTATGGACTTTAAAGTAAATGTAGCTCGATGAAGGGAAAACATATTCATCTTGCCACAAATTAACCTTGTGGTAGAACTCTTCACATGGAATACCTTTTTAAGGTTCCTGAGAAACTGCTAGGGAAAGAGAAGCAAATGGAAACAAGAAATAAAGTAAACTGTCACCTTGCAAGCTCTACTTCAATGAATTCATTATCAAGCAATGTTTATTTAGTACCCCATGCACTGGGTGCTCGGGGTGCAAGTAAAGAAAGAATGTTTGTCTTTCAGCACTTACATAATACAGGAAATGAGCCCATGTGCCAAGTTAGACTAAGAGGACTATGTGAGCAAAAATAAACTAATTAACCAATAACTAACTCACAAAGATCTTTGTATAAAGTATTTTAAATTTGGAAATCCTGATCCTGTTCTGAATTTATGTAGAAAGAAATATGAATAAAATACACTTGCATGGCTCTATCTGACATTAACTGGAAATGAAGAATATATCTTCTGTGCCTGAGATCATATAATCTATGTGTCTGTTTTTATGTATGCAATATATTACTTTACCTCAGGGTAAATGAACACTTACTTGTATGTGCTAGTTACCTGTTTGCTGTGACATAGGTCCCTTGGCCTCTCTTTCTTAGTTTTGTGCAGGAGGCTGGTCCCTACAAACTACATTTCCCAGCTTCCATTCCCAGTGAGTTTCCAGGTAGATGCAAAAGGAGGCCCTGGCAGGAAAGGAGAAGCTGGATCGGAGGCAGCATCTAGGATGCTTCTTTCTTCCACTCTTTGCTTTGTCTACAGCGGCTTACCTTCCCTCCAGTCTCCCCCAATGCAGGGCAGTTCCCTATCACAGTCTAACTCCAAGGAGGCAGACTAGGCCTTTTCCCCATGTTCCTTCAGCCTATGGGTAGTGGTGACTTCTACAATTGTTCATATTTCCCTTGATCATATAAGACTTGTGCAATTAGTTCCTTGGTTTAAGACCTCTCTGCTGACATATGGGATTTTCTGGCTGTTTTCCTCAGTGACTCAGACAAATATGTACCGAGTTTATGTACATTTACAACAAAGTTATCCTAGTTCTACTAAAATTGGTGCACAATGGGGATGAAGAATTACCCAGTTTTTCTACCTCTTTGTGAGAAAGTAGAGATATGCTAAACTAGACTCAAGATGACATGGAGAAGTGAATGTCAAAAACTTCCCACAAGCTGTTTTGGAAGAACACAAGTTCAGAGATATATCTAAAAATTAGTTCTCTGTGTTTTGAAGTTAAAAAAACAAACAAAAAAACAAACAAACAAACAAACAAAAAAGTATATGACATTCTAAACCTCTCTCTATTCTTAAAATTTTCCTCACCATCTGATTGGCCCTTAAGTTCTATTTATTGTACCTCTGACATGTTTCTTGAACCTGACCCTTTCTTTATTCCCGCTGGCACTCCATTAGTTCAGGTAGACTCACTTTTTCTTATCTTCCCAAAGTGATTTACTCAATCCATCCTGCACAAGATTGCCAGAGAATCGTTTTCAAAAGTGAAAATAAATACCTTACTTAAAACGTAAGGTAACATAAATACCTTACTTAAAACGTCCTAATCAAGCCCATTTCCTACACAATAAATTCTAAATCCCTTTGTATGTCATATGTAGTCCTTCAAGATTTGGCCCCTGCCCATCTCTTATCCTTATTTCTGTCTTCACATGTCTCTATTTGCTCTCTCCTCAGCTAACAGTTCCTCAAATAAGCCACACAGTTTCTGCCTTTGCATCTATGGGACATCTTCCCCTTCTTCTTGATTGTGAGAAAACCTTGCTCATCCTTCAACGCTCATTTTGCCTGTCAGCATTTCTAGGAAATTTTCCTGGCCTCCATATGCAGGATAAAAAAAATAATAATAATTTTAAAAAAAACCTTTGGCTTGTATAATACTTTGGGTTTTTACTATTGTTTTACTCACAGTGGCTGTTATTAGTTCCTATGTTTCTCCCTAATATGACTCCAGTCTGTATTTCATATACCATTGAACTCCCAGTACTGAGCCTCGTGGCTGCTACTCAGTAGGGCATTGGCATATTTCTGTTGACTTAGCAACATCTGCTTTGACACATGTCTCCAGAACTCAGAGAAGGGAGGAAGGTTCTCCAGCTACGGGCTCAGCTCTCTCCCATGTTTGTCCCTCTGGTGCACACTGGAGCGCCCATGTGATCCCTTCTCAGCCACGCTTAGCCACCTATTAATCACCTGCCAATTCTACCTCTAGAAGTTTAAAAGATCAGGAGATACCTGCTGCAGTGTAGAACATTGTAAGAAAATAAGACAGTCCTCTGTGTGTTGGTGTTGCTCTGTAACTTACCATTTGTGTATTCTCTGTCATTTTGCAGCTGAATGCCGTAGGCATATGAATAAAAACATGGGAGGAGAATCCAAGATGGCTGCTCGGGTAGGCAACTAGCCGCAGCTGCACACAACAATTTCAACAAAATACAACTAAAATATAAAATGGACATTACCCAGAACTACAGGAAAGTCGACTGACTGGAAATTCTACAACAAGAAGCAAGGAGAAAACAAGAAGGAAGCGCGGAGGAGCTGTAAAAGCTCAAGGTACGGAGACACGAGGCGCGCGCGGAGAGGACAGAGCCAGAGAGGAGGGAGGCCGAGTGCCTGGCTGGCGGTCCCAAGCGGGAAGGAGAGAAAAGCTCCGACTGTGCTGGGCCCAGCTCCAACTGCTCTGAACCCCAATTCTAGGCCAGACCCTGGGGACCCAGGCTCATCCATAGGGAGCCGCGCTGTAAGGCGGGACTCCGGGGAAGCAGCGAAAGGAGGTCCAGGAGGCGCGCACACTGCGCGCAGAGAAGGGCCGGCCGGCTGTGCCGCGGGATTGCCCTGACGGGAAGGAGACAGGGGCTCCAGACTGCTCTGAATGCCACCTCCAATCCCACTACCAACTGAACTGAACCCCAATACCGGACTCATTGGGAGAGAGCATAGACAGTTTGGCAGCAGGCGAAAATCGAGGGCACTTTTCTCTCAGAGGCGCTCGCAACAAGTACTGAAGGACCCTGAGTCTCAGGAGTCGCATAGGGCAGGGCTGATGGAAGCCAAGGCTGTAGGCTCCACCCTGAAACCCCGCCCCATCAGGAAAGCTGCCTGCGAAAATGCCTAAACCAAATAGATCACAAACGAAAGAAATGGAGGACAAAAAGCTACTGGATATAGAGTTCAAAACCACACTTATAAGGTTGTTCAAGAATCTCCTAGAAAAGGCCGATAAAATAAACAAGACCTATGAGGATATGAAAAGGGATCAACTAGAAATAATAAGGGATCAACAAGAAATAAAGAATACATTGTCTGAAATAAAAAATATTTTATGGAGTCCTAAAAACAGAATGGAAGATCGCAAGAATCAAGTCAAAGATTTGTAACATAAAGAGCCAGAAGACACTCCTCCGCAGATGCAAGAAGGCCAGAGAATCCAGAAAGTTGAAGATAATGTAAGAAACCTCTGGGACAACTTCAAGGGAACCAACATCAGAATTATGGGGGTCCCAGAAGATGAGAGAGAGCAAGATATCGAAAACATACTGAAAGAAATAGTGACAGAAAACTTTCCCCACCTGGTGAAAGAATTAGACTTACAAGTCCAGGAAGCGCACAGAACTCCAAACAAAAGGAATCTAAAGAGGACCACACCAAGACAAATCATAATTAAGATTCCAAGAGCAAAAGACAAAGAGAGAATATTAAAAGAAGCAAGAGCAAAGAAGGTAGTTACCTATAAAGGAGTACCTATACGATTGTCAGCTGATTTCTCAACAGAAACCATGCAGGCCAGATAGGAATGGCAAGAAATATTCAAGGTGATGAGTAGCAAGAACCTACAGCCAAAGATAATCTATCCAGCAAAGCTATCACTCAGATTCGAAGGTCAGATAAAGAGCTTCACTAATAAAAAAAAAAAAAAAAAACTAAAGGAGTTCATCACCACCAAACCAGAATTATATGAATTTCTGAAGGGGGTTCTTTCAGAAGAGAAAGTAAATAAAGATAAAAATTATGAACAACAAATACGTAACTATCAACAAGTGAATCTAAAAACCAAGGAAACTAAAAAAAAAAAAATCTGAGGAACAATATTAACTGTTGAATATAATAGAATCAGAGGTATGGAAGGGGCGTGAACTGTTTATTCTTGGGGAAAAGGGGAGAGGGGGATGTGGGAAGAGACTGAACATAAACTGTGCACCTATGGATGAGGACAATGGGGGGTGGAGAAAGGGCAGAGGGTGGGGTGAGAAGGGGGGGAAAGGAACATTTGTAATAATATGAACAATAAAAATTTATTTAAAAAAAATTAAAAAAATAAAAAGTATCTTTGCCAATCTGAAAAAAAAAGAAAATCAGCTAATAAATACAAAACACCAAAAAAAAAAAAAAAAAAAAAAGAATAAAAACATGGAACAATTGTAGATGTAGCGAATTATCTTTCCCACTACGTTTTTCTATATACCCAGAGCGGAAGCCACACCAGATAATAGATTGTTCTCAAAAGAGCCACAGACTTTTATACCTCCAGTCTTCACCTTCATGTTATTTCCATGTTGTTGCCTCAGCCCGAAATGTTCTTCCTTTATTCTCTATCCACTTACAACTTATCAATCAGAACTGAAATCAAGTGCCATCACTTCTGTGAGTGTCTTTCTAACCTGTCAAACAGAAGGAACAGCTTTTTCCCTTTCCCCACAGCTTGCTGTCACTATCTGGCATTTACTACTGTTGTCTGACTTGTATGGTAATATTACTGTGTTTTGGGATGTGTTTTTTTTTTTTTTATGTCTGTCTCTTCTGTTTGTGATTTTCTTAAGGGTAGGACACATAGCTCCTAATCTCTCTTCTCAGACTTGGCACACTAGTTGGTATATAGAATATAATTAACAAATATGGAGGTAGAATTAAATTAAATTGAAATAAGTGAATCAATGAAATAATTCACATGTGGATTATTTTTGAATCAGTGAATACTTTAAACTGTGCGGAGATATTGAGAAGCTGGATGAGTTCTCGGCAATTTTGTGAAGTGTCAAAATGAGCATGGTGAAGTGTCTATTCAGGTGCTTTGCCCATTTTTTAAATGATGAAGTCTCCTCAAAAAGTTAAATATGGAACTGTCTTTTGACCTAGTGATTCCACTTCTGGGTATATATATACAAAAGAACCCGAAACACTAATTAGAAAGAATATATGCACCCTTATGCTCATTGCAATGTTATTTGCAATAGCAAAGATCTGGAAACAGCCCAAGTGTCCATCAGTAATGAGTGGATTAAAAATGCTGTGGTAAAATTACACAATGTAATACTTCTTGGCTGTAAAAAATGAAGGAAATCTTACCTTTTGTGACAATAAGGATGAACCTGAAGAGTATTATACAAAGTAAAATAAGCCAGTCAGAGAAAAACAAGTAACATATGATTTCACTTATATGTGGAATCTAATGAACAAAATAAACTAAAAAATAAACAGACTTACAGATACAGAGAACAGACTGACAGCTGTCAGAGGGGAGGGGGCTGGAGGGCTGGGTAAAAGAGGCGAAGGGATTAAGCAAATGAAGAAAAACTCAGGGACACAGATGACAGCATGGTAATTAGCAGAGAGAAAGGTGGGAGGGGGGGTGGTAGAAGAGGGTATAGGGAAGATAAATGGTGATGGAAAGAGACTTGACTTGGGATGGTAAGCACACAATCTAGTATACAGGTGATGTATTATATTGTAGAATTGTTCACCTGAAACCTATGTAATTTTATTAATCAATGTCGCCCTAATAAGTTCAATAAATATACAAATTAATACAAAAATTGCATGTTTAAACTTCTGTTTCTATTGCTTCTATTGCTTGCTTTTCACCCTCAGCCCCATACTGACAACGTTAGGTATCAACTCTCAAGTTACACACTTGCTAACACGTGTAATAATAAAAACTTTATGTCTAATTCTCCCAAGAGCAACTGCATTTTAACTGCAAACTCTTGAAGAACATTTAGCCAAAAAGGAACAAATAACGGGGAGCTTCTGAACCCTCGATGATTGGGAGGAGAAAGACAGCAATGAGAGATGAGCTTTCAGAATCTCCCTGCAAGCACAAAATGCCAGCAGTTGCTGTCTTGATTTTTATCTGAGATTATTGTATTAGGTCTTGACTGTGAATAAAACAAAGGTTGCTAAAAATCAAAATTTTAAGGGGAGTTTGCAGTAGTTACATTTTAACCCTGGTTAAAAAACAACAACAATTCATGGGGAGATGAATGGAAGCCATCAGGTGCCCCAATGTGAGGAAAACTGACAGGAAAACATTAGTTCTTTCATGACTTTGGTCCCTTACACCGTTTCTTTGTCTCCCAAGGGAGCACTAGGACTGAGGGCATGAGTAGGGAATTGCTGATGTTTATTAGGCAGGAGCACGTTAAAATGGAAAGGAGGAAATGTCAAAGAAGTAAAAACATGCAGTGCTTTTGCCAGAGATCTGTTTTTCCAGGGAACATAACATACATGAAAAAAACTTAATCTCATTAACGACTATTGGATTTTTTTTTGTGTGTGTGTGTTTTGTAAGTATTTGTAACATTACATAGACATTTGTATCAGAATGTATTAGTGACCTTATTGAGTAACTAGTGTCATAGACTCGGTTCTTTAAAACTCACTTTAGAAAATGGACATTGGCCAAGTCAATCCTGAGAGAAGACTATGGGAAGCAGACAGGGAAAGTGGATGGACTAAAGGAGGGGACAAGTTCTGCTTCCATGGGTCATCAGATAAGATTAAATCCTCTGATTTTTTGTGTTCAGCAAGCAATTATTCTTAAACACTTGCTTTGCAGTGTTGCCTTATCAGGGTATTAGTATGTTCTGTGTAAACAGAGAGATCAGACATAACATTTATGAGTCTATTACTCCAGTCATCATCTGATTTAGGCAAACTAATGAAGAAATCACTTTGGTGATATCCAATCTCCTCATTAAGCATTACCTCCCACACTTGAGGTCCCCTTTAAAGACTTGTGTGGCAAACTTTCCTGCAATCATAGATGATCTGATGAAAAGACTAGAAACGCTGACCCCATCTCTCTGTCAGAGAGCAATGAGGCTCAAAGTCCTTAAAAAAAAAGAAAGAAACGTATTAAAGTAAGATTTCAGCCAGTAGAAATGAGATAGGCAGATATTCCAGGAGCCACATAGTCCACGGCAGCTGTCAGTGAGTGAGACAGTTCAGCAGCCTGGAATGGACTGACCAAAATACATAATTGGAAAGCCACTATGACTCACAAACCACAGTTTACATGACACCAGAATCATTGGCTTTGTCATTAGATTTATTGTTAGCAAACTTCAGGACACTTGACCTTTTGATGCATTCTGTAGCAAAAGCTTGGCGGAGGGTGGGGGGAGGACATTTCCACTAAATGTATTCATAATATAAGTAGACTCTGCTTAAATAGATTTGGAGGAAACAGAAAAATTAGCAAGTAATTATTTACACTACTAACGAGAACAATAAGACATAAACACTATTATTCCTATGTAACTGTGACATCAAATTCAGCATCTCCAAATGTGAGACAAACATTTATTCATCATTGTCTTCTAAGCACATAGTTGAATGGCCTAGATAATATTTAGATTTTACCATAAGTACTTGTTTTGCATAACAGGGGAAATAAACATTTTCTAAATTCAAAAAATGTTTCTGCAACTTTCTTTAGATATTTTTATAGGGGAATATTAAAATATTCAATTAATGACTAGAATTCATGGATGTCATTGGTAACTTTAAAGACTCTCAATGAGCTATAGTCTCCATGATGGGGAATAAGCATTCATCTAATATTGTGCTTAGACAACAGTTAAAAAAAGGAGTTTGATAATGGTTAAAGTTATAAAAATGTGCTTCCCAAGTTATAGGGGTGGCTCAAGTATTTAATCTTATAACCCACCAATTCTTTTTCCTATGGAAAAAAATATTTTCTTATTGTTTGCTATCATCTGAATTTTTGTGCTAGGTGTCTGACTTTGGTTTATTGCTGAAAGAAGTGACTAGTGTTAGTGGAGGAAACATAAGTGGGCATGAAATTGTTACCCAGCAAACCTCAACAAGCTGAATGAGGCACACTTTTAATTCCATCCAACAGGTGCATGGGAGCAATGTGTAAGAGAGGGGGAAACCAAGCAAACAAACAGACTAGAAACAAATAAGGTGAGAAAGAATTTACTTAGAGAGGCTCCCAGGTGGCTTGCATCCTGAAATATGTCCTTTGAATACCTGAAGACAAGGTGGTCTGTATAGATACTTTCTAGCAGCGGGCATTTCACAGAAGACTTTTCATAGCAGATACTCACAAACATGTACTCAATGAAGCAGCATTTTGTGGGTTCATGATATGCCTGGTAGGAGTAGGGCAATACATGCACAATTGATTAACCCTCTATAAAAAAAATGATGACAATGTGAACTCAATACTGAACTGCAAGCCAAATGGAGACAGAGTGAGACTTTTAAATTTTAATTAGCAAGTCGCTGAGAAAAATGCAGTATGACATGGAGTGTTGGAGATGGAAGCAGAGAAGTACCCATGATTCAGTTCCATAAAAACATATACTTCCCTGCCTGGTCAGTTTGGTTCAGTGAACAGAGCATTGGCCTGCAGAGTGAAGGGTCCTGGGTTCGATTCCAGTCAAGGGCACATGCCTGGGTTGTGGGCTCCATCTCCAGTGTGAGGTATGCAGGGGGCAACCAATCAATGATTCCCTCTCATTATTGATGTTTCTACCTCTCTTTCCCTCTCCCTTCCTCTCTGAAATCAATAAAAAAAATTATATATTAATATATATGATATAATACACACACACACACACACACACACACACACACTGTGAATACGTATGATGGTAGTAGGTGACAACTGTCAGAATGCGGGACTAAGTTGGAAACAGAAACCACTAAGCTGTGCACATTTAAATCTAGAGACCATCCTGGGGCCAGCCCCCTCCTGACAGGGTTTATTGACAGATGCCAGTTCAGAACTGCCACTGCTGCCCCCTTCTGGTACAGAGAAGGAGGAACAGACACAGGGACCTGGAAGTCCCCCGTGTGTAGGCAGAAAGCAGTGTGATATTCCTGGAGAAAGCATATTCCTTTCTGCAGCTTCCCCAAGGGGAATGAAACACTGCCCAAGGCTCCAGGAACACCACTCACACAAATGCAGGGAGACTCCTGTTTACTCAGCAGCTTGCAGGTCTACTTAGTGTAGTGGCCTTTCTTATTGTCTGTTTCCACCAGAGCAGGAGACAGCTGGTGTCAGGTGGATGGCTCATGCAGAAGTTCAGCTCTCTCAAGTTCTAGATGCTTCAGAGGCACAGAAGATGGGATTTCCCAATGCTTGCAGGCTCCGGGGCAGGGAGATTGCTAGAGTGCTTATAGTCGTGGAAACAATCAGAGAATGACCAAGAGGCACAGACAATAGAGGAATGAGGCACAGCACTGCCCCCTAGGGGACTACACTGACAGATGTGGATAAAGGTAATCTCATGGGACTACCAATACCCAGGGGCATTGCTAAGAATAAGGCAATTGCAAGGCTGATTGGAGGTGCCACCCTTTCTAGAAAAAGCCCAAGATCAGAGTTATGGCTAATCAAGGTGACAGCTGCATTTGGCTGCAAGTGATACAAAGCCTACTTTTCAGGGGCCTTAACAAATGGAGATTTATTTTACTCCTAGAACCAGGTGTGCGGTGGGACGTTGCTGCTGGCCTTGGTTTCCATGCTTCCAAGTTCTCTCAGCCTTTCCCCTGTGGCTGCCAGGCAGCTGTGCGAACCCCAGGCATTCTGACTACATTTAAGGAAGGAAGAAGAGGATGACCAAGCCAGTTCCCCTTTTTGGGAAACTAAATGTGTCCTCAGAAGCCCCATAGCACATATCTGTCTCATTAACCAGGACTCGACCACTTTGGCACTCCAGCTGAAAGCAAAGTAGGGGAGGTTTTATTCTCCAACGATGCTAGTGCAGGAGTAGCCTTCCAGGAGTACCTGACACTACCTCCCAAATCCCTCCTACCCCAAGGAGAGCATGGCGGGTGGAGGACAGTGGACAGAGGCTCAGTGAGTGCCTCACCTACCAAGCCCCAGAGGCATGCATTTTGGCCTGTGATGATGCAGAGATGGGGATAAGGGAGAGGAAAGGAAAGGTCTTAATTTGCAATGCATTTGATAAAGTATTAAAGTGAACAGGACAAAAGGTTTAAAATCCAAAATAAGACTCTTCTAGTAATTGAAAGAGACAAGAATTAAATAAATAAAAGGATAGGATGAGAAGTTGCCAAGGGAATATTCTACCATCTACTAGTTGGAAAGGAGACTTTAACTAAATATAGTTAGTAACTGTTATTAGCTGAACAATATCATTTTATTCCCATGCACCTAACAAAGTCAGACTCCTCCCTAAATTAGTTACACTGATGTTAACTGTTTATTTATTAGAGGATCTAGTGGGTAGAGTCAGGCCTTTCAGGTTAAACCTCTTTTGCTTTATAAAGTTCTGAATTGAAAGAAACCCTTAAGAAGACATAACTCATTTACATACACACAACTAATTTTTTGTGAGATATTCAGATGGATTGTTATGTAATCAAGTAGATGCTCTACAATGTTGTGTCTGAACAGTGCCTGTCTTTCTTTGGGAATAATATGTGACTTACACATGGTAGATTAATCATGATGGCAATGTTTCTGTTTCCCCAAACTAATTTTGAAAGATTTGTCCCCTTAATCCTCACCCAAGTCCAACATATTATTGAACTGTATAGTATTCTATGATTTCCAACTGTGATTCTAACACATCTTCATTTATCCTTCCTCAAAGAATTAGATATACTGTACTCTTTTAGGTCTAAACTCAAACTTAATAAAAAGTCATTTTCCAACTTTTAAATCTGCTCCATTTAATAAATAGAAGCCACCGGAGCTGTGTTTGTCACTGTAGCCCACAGAAACTTTAGACATGACTAATATTCTAAAGGAGATAAGCCGATTTGATCTAGTACAGTCGAGATTTCTGATATCTTGCTCCACAAACACTTCTAGAGGTTCAGCTATGTGCAGTCACTGTGTTATGTGCTGAGAACACACAAAAGAAGAACATATTTCCTGTCCTTGAGAAAGTAAAAATTTAGCTGTGAATGCCTAGTAGCAGCATAAGCTAATACCCATATACATGGCGTTAATTACCATGACAAAAATATTTATAAAAGGCAAGAGAAACATGATTGAGAAAATAACTATACCTATGTAAAATTTATTATTAAGGCATGAAGAAAAAGTAATTAAATGAGTTAATCAAGGTTTCAAAGTCAGCTAAACTCTCCCCTGTGCTTGAGAAAGCAGTATGTCCTTCTAGGCATGAAAAGAAAAAAAAAAATCTCTCACACAACTCAAGAAAAGATTCACAACTAAGTGCTGGCTGCCTTTGCAGAAACCTACAGGGAAACGTCTTATGCTGCCCAGCTGTAGCAGAAGGAAACAGCTGGACACTGAGGGGCAAATACCAGCAGCTCCTGTGTGAGCAAAAGGAACTGCCAAGCATGGTAGGTTTGTTCCCCCTCCCAGCAACTGCCTTTTTCATGGTTATGTGCTAAGTCTTTAGAAACAGTTATCATTTATTGAGCACTCACATGGCAGTTATGTAAGTCTGGCACTGGAAATGGAATTTACACATGTTGTTTCTAAATTTTATAAGAATTCCACAATAAAGTAGACACTATCACCTCCATTTTATAGATGAGGAAATTATGAGAGAGAGAAGAATACCTACTAGTGGAGGTCTCAGGAGTTGAGTTCAGTTCTGTCTGACTTCAGTGCCTATGTATTTCCCACTTTGCCAATGGAAAGGACTAGACTATAATTGATGCCTCAGTTTGAGAGCAAAGGCAGGCATTCCTCCCATGCCTCTTTCTAGGCATCCATTTGAAATGTGGACAAAATGGCCCCTCTCTTCTTACAGAATTAATTTGTACCTCCTTGGCCAAGGGTAAAATTAGTGATAGAGTAAAAAACTGTTTTAGATTAGCAAATATTCTTCTTTCCCCTGTTGTCAATTGATTTTATTCCCTCTCAAGTCTGATCTTGGTTTTGCTAGTAAATATTGTTTCTCTCTCCACCCTCAATAGCAAACACAGCTGGTTCTGGCTCTGTCTGAGACTTAAAGAACCTTCTGCAAAGATTTAAGCTACATGAAAGCAGTCAGAATGAAAATGAGAAAGAATGCTTAAACAGAAGATAACATTTCAAAATACAGGTTTGGCTTTGCATGCATTTTGTATAAGCCAATGAGAATTGAGGAAAAAATAATATTTTTATTCTGGTTCTTGCCATATGATTCTTCTGAACAGAAATAGACCAAGTAAATGATAAGTTGGCAAAGTCTGTATTTGATTCCTATGATTTCCATTATCTAACAGCAAAAAAGCATATCTTCAAAATCTTTACTTAGATGCCAATTGACCTCAACAAGTTGCCTTTATCTTTCTGAGTGTAGTTTCCTTAAGTATAATATGAAAGGTTAGGCTAGATGATTGAGCTCTACTTCTAACACTCCATTTTTACATTTATAAAACATGGAACCACTGTGTCTTAAGTACAGTAATTCTGTCTCTCTATATTGTGCTTCTTATAGCTTTTATCCATTCCAGGGGACTTATAGCTGTGTTTCAATGATGAATGGAGCCACAGACTATACATGACATAGATTTCAGGAAGGATTGATGCAACTTGATAATTGGGGGAGTAAAAAAAAATCTAAAATATCTGTATTAAGGACAATCAACATACAATTAACTACACTCATTTCAGGTGTATAATTTCATAAGTTTTGGCAAATGTGTAACCTTCACCACAACAAGATAGTGGAAAAAAAGTCTTCTTATGCCCCTCATAATTCCTCCCTTCCCTTTCCACTCTTATCCATGCTGAATCACTTTCTGTCATGATAGGTTGGTTTGCATTTCCTAGAACTTTATGTATGTGAAATAATACAGCACATTCACTTATTTGTCAGTCTTCTGTACTTGATATAATTATTTTGAGGTCTATCTATATTGCTACATGCATCAGTAGGTCATTCCTTTTTTTACTGCTGAGTAGCATTCCATTGTATGGATGTACCCCCCCCCCACACACACACACACACATTTGCCCAGTTATCTATGGACAAGTACTTGGGTTGTTTCTGGAGCTTGGAATTTGCTTCACTTAATTCCAAAGAAGTCAGCTACTTCACCAATAAAATTGTTGGTTTTCATGGCTTTTTCAGGAATGGTAGAGCTATCCTGGTTATAAAGCTAGAGGTGGTGGTAGCTGGGGATTGAGAGCAGCCCCAGGTTATAACACCACAGACTCCCACTGTTCTTACCTGAAATTTAGTAGCATTTCATAAATAAATGCTTCTCAATTTGTTGTATGCCTACAGCACTGAAATGGTCATTTTTATCATCCTTTTTCAATTTCATCATTGCTTTTGGAGAGAGGATTTGTCAAGCTAGTCACACTGTCATTTCAGAAATTCTCTGATTGTTATTTTGATACATTTCTTTTCTGACAAGTTACATGAAGAGTAGAATATTTTCTACTTTTCAAAAAAGTCCTATCTAATAAGGGAAATAGAATTTGCTAAATTCTAACTAAAATATGAGACAAAGACAAAGGCACAGCATACATACACAAGCACAGATCTCTATATGCATTCACAAGAAGGAAATATAATTCCTTCTTAAAAGAGTTAGGAAAAGTGGCATTAGGATGAGACTTAAATAGTTGATAGAATTTCAATAAATTTTGAAAGACACAGCGTAGCAGTCACATGAGTGGTTATGTTGATCTGAGATTTATTTCATATCTTCCTCTTTTAAATGTTTTAAAGTAGCACACAAATACACTTTCAATGTAAAATATTTAAATAATATAGTTGGTAATGTCAAAGCATCATTATTTCCTTCCCCTCTCTCTTCCCCAACTCTATCCCATTCTTTTCCCCACTAGTATTTCATGGCCCTTTCCTATGCTTTGACATATCGATACATATATGTATAACAATGGGTTTCTGAAAATCTGAATGGAGTGGGTTCATCCACATTTAGATCAAGAGGGGGGAAAAAAAAACAACTTCTGGAGCTAGGTCTGTCTATGTTGACACAGCTGAATATTTGTAAAGATCAAAGACTCAACTGGGACACCTGACAAATATCACTTGCAGTAGCAGACAGTTTACTATCTAAGCAAGTCAAAGCAGGCTATATTAGCTAGGGAATTCAGTTTATTCATCAAGACAAACTAGGCTATGCTATCCATGACCCCCAGGTTTAAGACAATAAGAGCCAGTTTCTCACTCACGTGCCGTCCAATGCTCTTCAGCTTTTCTGAAGTGGAGAAGTCCTTCCCTTTCAGCAGCACACACTGAGGAACAAAGAAAAAGTTGAAGATGTTAAAGACATTCTATATATAAACTGATGAACAAAAACAGAGGCAGTAAAGCATCAAACAGACTGTCAAACTACAGCAGGAAGATTAGAGAGAGGTGGGGGAGATAAGAGATCAATTGAAGGACTTGTATGAATGTATATAAGCATAACCAATGGACACAAAACACTGGAGGGTGAGGGCATATATGGGAGTGGGTTGGGGGGGCAATGGTAAGATAGGTACACATATAATACCTTAATAAAAAAATGGAGGGGGAAAAGAGATTCTATAGTAAGGCATAGAAGTGATGAACATCATTTCTGCCCATATTCCATTTGACAGAATTCAGCAGCAAACAGGTTTAAAGGGAATTAGCAAATTCATCTTCTTGTGTGCACAAGAAAAGTTTAAAATAAATTAGAGAACTCTTATTTCTCTTTCACAAGTTTCACCATCTATGAGGTGCATGGTCAACTAGATAATAGCTACAGCCTTCCAATTCTGTCCTTTTATGAGTATTACATTCAAGGAGAAAGTCTGACTTCACTTTGACATTCAAATGGAATGAGCTTATTTTTAACTTTAGTAATTGCGTTGTTTTTCATCTACTTGTCATTATGTTGTATGTCATATCAAGATACATATACATACAGGTTCAGTCAATCTCTTATCTTGATATATATATATATATATATATATATATATATATATATATATATTTGATTTTTTTTTAAAGAGAAAGGGAGAGGGAATAGAGAGTTAGAAACATTGATGAGAGAGAAACATCAATCAGCTGCCTCCTGCACTCCTCCTACTGGGGATGTGTCCATGTACTAAGGTACATGCCCTTGACCAGAATTGAACCTGGGACCCTTCAATCCACAGGCCAATGTTCTATTCACTGTGCAAAACCAGTTAGGGCTGAACCTGCATTTTTCTTTAAAAATTCCTCCCAAATTTCAAAAAGTAGTGGAAAAATATAGAATAAAATTTAAAATCATTAGTTCACTTCTGGGCAATGTGATTTAATTGAAAAATTCAAGATTTCTGAATTTGGAGTCCCAATTCTGCTGTTGATTATGGGTGATGTTGAGCCAATCATATATCATTTAATCTCTCTAAATTTTCATTATTTTCATTTATTCAATGGAAGTAGTAATTTTGACCAACTCACTGGAATGTTAAGAAGATCAAATGAGAGTACATAAGAACCTGATTTGTAAACTATAAAGATCTCTACCATTTAAAAAAGTAATCAATAAAAGAAACTCCAAAAATGCAAGCAAACAAGAGATAGCAGAGGGCCAGAACTGCAGTGTGCATGAGAAATAGATGCACAGAAGGAAAGCAGGGCTGGGTTTTGAGACCTCTGCAGCAATCAAGGAGGGAAAACAGGTAGATTTGAGAGCATGTCAGAAAAGAAAAAAATGAGAATAGGAAGAGACGGGGCATTGTGAGTAAAATGAATGAATTTAAGTGCAATTAAAAAAATAATCTATTAATGTTGGCCCAAATTAAGAATTACAGAAAGGTTGCAAAGACAACATATAGAGTTTTAATACACCCAGTTTCCTCAATTGTTAACATCTTGCATACCGACCGTTGTATGTTTGTTGAAAGTATAACATGTAGAGCAGCATACTGACCATGGTATCTCAGAGAAATAGCACTCTCCTAGCATTAGTGAAAAACTGACATTGGTACGTTACTATTAATTAAACACCAGACTTTATTTGAAATCTTAACCTTTTGATAGTTGTTAATTCAGTTTGCTGAGCTGAGCTGAGCTTTGACTGATCCCTGTCTCCATGTGTCCCCATTTCTTTAATTAATTTCTGACTTAATTAAAGGCTCAGTTTCAAACATACATTGAGATCTAGTGTCATCACAGGAGTCCTTCTTGGTTCTCAAGACAACGTGTGTCCTGATGAACAGAGATTCTGGAATAACTCTTTAATCTTACCCTTCCTAGGAAAGTCCTTTGGAAGCATTAGGGGAGGTGATTCAGCCAAATGGTTCAGTAAAGTGCTATTATTTTATTTTTCTTAAACTCAGTCACAGAGAAACAAGGCAAAGAGCAAGGACTTTTAACAATATAAGGCATACTGCAGAGGCCCTAGGGAGAGAAGGCATTTTGAATTTTTCATGTTCTACATAATTAGTAGAGGCATCCTCAAAGAAAGCTTAGTAGTATGGCAGTCTTCCCCCAGACCACTCCATGATAACCTGAAGATCTTGCCGCTGTCTGCAAAAAGAGACTTAGAGGAAGAGCTTAGATTTGGGGTGTGTTGGGTAATCACAATGACCCTTGGCATTTAGTGGGTCAGGAGTGAAAGCTGGAAAGCATCTCTATGGCTCAGAACAATATCACACAATGAAGATTTGTCCTGCTTAGCCATCAGCAAACACTGATGAAAAAGTCAAGGAAAAGCTACATCTTTGGGGTATCAGATGCTAAGAATTTATTAACAGATTTCCTGATCAGCATTTTTTACTTGGGGCCAGCTCTTCAGTGGAATGCCAGTTGCCATGTGTGTACGCCTCCTTCTTCAGCATGGAGGAACAAGGGAGGCAAATTTCTGGAAAGTAAATCACAATAAATAACAAGACTAGCCATAAATATATAGACATATTCCATGAATGGTTTCCTTTCTTTTGTGTGTGCCAGTGCTGTAGCAGAAATAAGTACACTATGGTGCTTGCCAAGTTTCTTAATGCAGTAACAGTTGCAAGACATTCTCTTAAATTAATAGAATTCTGAGAGCAAATACCACTAAATATCATGAAGATGCTTCTCATTATTTTACATATTTTCTCTTTGTATTTGTGAGTCTCAAAAGGGCCCTAAAAGCCTCAGCAAGGGCAGGAGTTCAGCACTTCAACATGTATGCTTTTAAAAACGTTAGAAAATTCACAAATTAATTTGCCACCTAAACTATGTAATCGGATCCTGATTTATTATCCTAGAGTACAGCTAATGAGCTGCTTTTTGCTTTCCTTTTTTTTCAAAGAGGCAAGCATACTTGCCATAAGTCCAAGAAGAGTTTTGCCAATACATAGAGCTTGCATAAAGTAAAAATCTCAGTCTTCATTGGCTTTACTTTCAGGATGGGTGAGGTTTTGGAATTGGGCAAAATTGGTTGTTAAATGTCATTTGTAAATCTTTTCATTTCCTCTCCTATTATAGACTTTGCAAATGCAAACCTGCTTGCAACTTCCAGAAATCTAGCTGGTTATTTTCTGGCCAGTATACCACTCAGAGAGCTATGCTAGTCTTGTTTCTTATAACAAACAAAAATTGGTTATCTCAATCCCTTTACTACTCAGACCTTCACCAACTTTCCTTGGCTCAGACATTTGTTAGTTCTGAAGAGGAAAAATAGGGCTAGTATCCTTTCTCTCTCCACAAATACATGCTAAGGGGTTAAAGACCATTTAAAAGTTTATGAGATTTCAACAGAGAAATTTATGCAGAGATATAAAAGTTAGGTTCTGTTAATTCTTTCTCTAGTCTCAGCATGATTTTATATGCAGGTAATATATTGATAAGTATGCCAAATACTGAGTTATGTAAGTTTTACGTTAGGATATTAAGTACAACTGACACAAAAACAACCTTTGATCTAGCCTCCAGATGTAGAACCAACTCCTACACCATTGACTTCACCGAAAGATAGATATCATACCTCCTTTTGACAAAGAAGAAGCCCCTATACCAAGGCCTGTTTTACTAAGAAGAGATACTTCCCTGCAAAGATATCATTGAATCCATTTGCTATAACAGAAAGCAGCAATTAGTAACTTTCTATGATACACAAAGAGAATGCCATGTATCCACTGTCAAAGATAATGACCAGGTTACAAGGAGATAAAGCATCAGTTCTATTTTAATATCTTGACTTTGCTCATAATTTTCTTTCTTTTTTTTCTTTTTAAAATAAATCTTTATTGTTATATTATTACAGTTGTTCCTTGTTTTTTCCCCCAAAGCTCCCCTCCACCTGGTCCCCACCCCACACTGCCCTTATCCTTCCCAACCCCCCTCCCACTGTCCCCATCCACAGGTACATGATTTTTGTCCAGTCTCTTCCCGTACTCCTCATACCCCTTTCACCCTGAGAACTCAGTCCACTCCCTTTTTATGCCCCTGATTCTATTATATTCATTATTTTATTCTGTTTATCAGATTTTTTATTCACTTGATTTTTAGATTCACTTGTTGATATATATGTATTTGTTGTTCATATTTTTTATCTTAACATTTTTCTTTTTCTTCCTCTTCTTAAAGAATACCTTTTAGCATTTCATATAATACTGGTGTGGCAGTGATGAACTCCTTTACCTTTTTCTTCTCTGTGAAGATCTTTATCTGACCTTCAATTCTGAATGACAACTTTGCTGGGTAGAGTAATCTTGGTTGTAGGTTCTTGTTATTCATCACTTTGAATATTTCTTGCCACTCCATTCTGGCCTGCATAGTTTCTGTTGAGAAGTCAGCTGACAATCATATGGGTACTCCCTTGTAAGTAACTGTTTTCCTCTTGCTGCTTTTAATATTCTCTCTTTGTCTTTTGCCTTTGGCATTTTAATTATGATATGTCTTGTTGTGGTCCTCTCTAGATTCCGGTTCTCTACGCTTCCTGTACTCGTAAGTCTATTTCTTTCACCAGGTAGGGAAGTTTTCTGTCATTATTTCTTCAAATAGGTTTTCAATATCTTGCTCTCTCTTTTCTTTGGAACCCCCATAATTCTGATGCTGGTATGCTTGAAGTTGTCCCAGAGGCTCCTTACACTATCTTCATATTTTTGGATTCTTTTTTCTTTTTTCTTTTCCAATTGGGTGTTTTTTGCTTCCTCGTATTTTAAATCTTTGACTTGATTCTTGCAATCCACTAGTCTGCTGCTGGATCTCTGTATGTTATTCATTATTTCAGTTGGTCTTTTTTTCATATCCTCAAGGGTCTCATTAAATTTATCACCCTTTTCTAGAAAATTCTTGAAAGATCTTATAACCGTGGTTTTGACTCCATATCCAGTCATTTGCTTTCCTCAATTTCTGTCATTTGTGACCTGTTTCTTTGTCTTTGCATTTTGGCTGCTTCCCTTTGTTGGTAGAATGGCTTTGTGTGCTAGCTGTCCTATAGGACCCAGGAGCTCAGCCTCCCCAGTTATCTGAGGTAGACTCTCTGGTGCACTCCTTTGTGGGCTGTGTACACAGTTTTGTTGTAGTTAAGCCTTGATTATTGTTGGTACCCCTGGGAGGAATTGATCTCCTTGCCAACTCTCTGTGAGAATCAGTTGTGTCTACGATGGGAAAACTTCTGTGCTGGAGGTACCCTTATAAGGCAAGACTTGTTTCAGTGGGGCTTTGGTGCTCACTGAGTCTGCCACCTGAGTGTATCCCTTATGGATCTGAGGAGTTGTAATGTGGATGGTCCCACTCTTACTACTGAGTACACTGGCTCTTGGTTCTTCAAAGAGTTGCAAATTTAGCCTCTGCCTGATAGCACCCAGCAAGAGATACAGAGAAATCTGCAGATTCCTCTTCTTTGTTTGGGGTTTGAAGGTGCCTGGATGAGGCCCAGCTGTGAAGCAATGCAAGCTGTTGTGGGCTTTGAGCCTTTTTTCGGAAGTTCTGGGGCTCTCTGACCCAGCTGGAGGTTTTTTTTTTTTCCATTGATTTTTATTTATTTATTTTTTATTATTATTTTTTTTTACTTTTATTTATTTTTTTTTAAATCAATCTTTATTGTTCATATTATTACACAGGTTCCTCATTTCTTCCCCCCTCCACCAGGTTCCCACCCCACCCTCTGCCCCCTCATCCTCATCCATTGGTGCACAGTTTATGTTCAGTCTCTTCCTCCCTCCCTTTCCCCGATAGTAAATCCCTTTTCAGATAGCAAATCTGTTACTTAGCATTTTCTCATATCAATAATACCTCCACATGCCCAATGATACACTTCACACAAAAGACATTTCCTAATAGGACAACCAGCCTCATCCAGGCCCCACCCAAGGCACTCACAGATCAACACCCCAGCACTAAACTAACTCAACACATCCAGATATAAGCCTTCATCACTTGATTCAGCAGAGCCTCAAGTTCCCGCAAAAGTTTCCAGCCATGTCTGAGAGGCAGCCGTGGGGCAGGGGCAGGTGAGGAGCGAGCTGTTTTGGGCCAGGCTGCTCCGGGCCTGGCCTCTGTCCAGCTGGAGTTTTTAGGTAACTTTATTTTAATTTTATTTTTTTTTTAACACAGGCAGTCTATCTTTTTTATTTTTTATTTTTATTTATTTATTTATTTATTTTTTAAATATATTTTATTGATTTTTTTTTGCCCCGCCTCCTTCCCTCCCATATATACCCTCCCTCCCCAGAGTTTTATGTCCATTGGTTGTACTTATATGCATGTACACAAGTCCTTCGGTTGATCTATTATCTTCCCCAGATCTTCCTCTCCTCCCCACTGTAATTTGACAGTCTGCCTGTTGATTTACTGTCTCTATACCTGTCTCTTGGTTCATCAATTTATAATGTTCTTTATCATCCACAAATGAGTGAGGCCATGTGGTGTTTCTCTTTCATTGATTGGCTTATTTCACTCAGCATGATGTTCTCCAATTCCATCAAGGTTGCTGCAAATGATGAGAATTCCTTCTTTTTTTATGGCAGCATAGTATTCCATTGATGTACCATAGTTTTTGGATCCAATCATCTGCTGACGGGCACCTAGGCTGTTTCCAAATTCTGGCTATTGTAGATTGTGCTGCTATGAACATAGGGATGCATATATCCTTTCTGATTGGTGTTTCTAGTTTCTTGGGATATATTCCTAGAAGTGGGATTACTGGGTCAAATGGGAGTTCTATTTTCAGTTTTTTGAGGAAATGGAGTTTTTAGGTAACTTTAGATTGCAAAAGGCCAAACCATTCATATGAAAAAGCCTCTGCCCACAACTTCAGTAGGGCAAGGTCTCAGGGAATTCACAGGGTGGAGCAAACAGCAATGGCTGATCCTCAGCCATGCCCTTAGAGGCCCCCAGGTCTCAGTGACCTTCAGTAATCACTGCGAGCACCTCTGAGAGAAAGCTGCCCTCGAGATCCGTGTATGAGTCTGGGTCCCCAGAGTCTCACCCAGAACTGGAGTTCAAAGCAGTCAGGAGCTTGTGTCTCCCTCCTGATTGAGAAAGACAACCTCATACTCAGTTGTCAGCCCTTTCCCAGCATGCACCTCTGTACCTCTGTACTTTACTTCTGCACCTCCTCTGAGTCTCAGTGTGCTTTTATTTTTCCTTCTAGTTGTAGAATTTCCACTCAGCCAGCCTTCCTGTGGTTCTGGATAATGTCCATTTTGTCTTTTAGTTGTTGTTTTGAAATAGTTTGTGAGGCAGCAATTTCAGGTGTTTACCTATGCTGCCATCTTGATTTTTTCCTCTTTCTTTTTTAAAATATATTTTTATTGATTTTAGAGAGGAAGAGAGAGGTATAGAGAGATAGAAACATCAGTGATGAGACAGAATCATTGATTGGCTGCCTCCTGCATGCCCCACATTGGGGATTAAGCCTGAAAACTGCGCATGTGCCCTGACTGGGAATCAAACTGTGACCTCCTGGTTCATAGTTCTATGCCCAACCACTGAACCATGATGGCCAGGCCCATTTTCTTAGTAATCTGATTCTGTACTGGAAATTTGGGAATGTCTTTGAATCAAGGACTCTCAGTCCTAAAAGGAAACTCATAAACCAACTAAAGCATTTCCTTTGCTTTCTAAATATGGAAGTTGGGGTCCAGTGAGGTAAAGTGACTTGATCAGGACCATTAAAGTGACTTGATAAAAGACCCCCACTTTTAAGAGAGACCTTCCAATTTTTTTCTGAGGAAATAAACCACTATTTCAACAGAGAGCAGATATTATGGTTATTGCCACTTAGGAGAAGTTCTCTGCTGCTAGATTTTTGTGTTCGCCCTTATGATAGTGCAAAGGATGAATTTCAACTACTTACTTTATTCTTATTGTATGTGTAGCAAAGGAGCCAATTTTGCTAGTTAGTCTCATAAGAGAAACCACAAATGTTTTCATATTTTGATCATATTCCAAGATCCTTTCTCTTATTAAAGGTTTATATGTTCCAAAGCCTCATCCCTAAGACTCATGATAGAAGAGCCTTTTCTGGCCATTTTTTAAACCAAGATAAGCCATTTTTATAAGTCAAAATAGATTCTTCCTAGTTTGATTTTCCCTTATATTTCCCATTTACCACATTTCATTTAAAAAAAGTGATATACAGGCATACTTGTTTAATTGCACTATGTTTATTGTATTTTTTTACAAATCTGTGGCAATCCTGCTTCAAGCATATCTGTTGACACTGTTTTTTCCAATAGGCTCAGATGATACTAACATTTTTACCAATAAAGTATTTTTAAATTAAGGTATTTTTAAATTAAATGCTATATATGTAATAGAGTATAATATAGTATAAGCTTAACTTTTTTATGTACCAGGAAACAAAAAACAATATGTGATTTGTTTTCATGCAATTATTTGCATTTTTTGCAGTGGCCTAGAACCAAACCCCAATATCTCAGAAGTATGACTGTAAATTGTAGAGTGTTGAATGAGAGAGAAATTGTTTGCTTTGATGTGATCAGGTATTTCATCTAAGCATCTATCATCTACTGGTTAAGTCACAGACTTAACTATACAAAGTTCAAGAAATTACAGCAAATGTGCCTTTTCATACGGTTAATATTGCTTATAGATTAAGATAACGACTGGCAGCATAAGCAAGTCTATTGCAGGTGTGTGCTTACTTTAAGGGCATACTTATAACTCTTTAATGAGAAGATAGTGATGGCCTTCAGATGAGTTCATCAAAATAAACTCTTTTCACTGGCTCCCAATGAAATGTCATGACTTTTTTTTTATTACCTCAGCCATCAATATGATGGCTTCTAGCCATCCCTTCTATTTTGGTCTGAGTGCACAGGTGGCAATATGACAAATAAAACAGTTGGGGCACAGGTTAAAATGCCAGTGGCAGAATTTGAGCCACTATAACCTAGGGAGTTGAGTAATCCTAATAGTACCACAGCATCTGTGAATTCAGACCCCTGGCATTATTCCAGAAAGTGAGAATCCCAGGTACCTTCCAGAATGACAGTTCTGCCTTTCTTTTATGGGTTTTCCACTTAAAAGGGGGGCTCAGGTTGATTCTCCTAATTCTGTGATAATAACATACAGAAACTGGGAGTCACACGTTCTGAGATTAGTTGAACTAGAACAGTTGGACAATCAATACTAAAAGTATTTCTCAATTTATTATAAGCAGTGAGCCTGTTATCTAAATTTTGACCTTTTTTTAGTATCTTTAAATAAATAATATTTCTGGTGCTCTTACTGAATTACTATGTCTTTTAGATTAAAAACGAGTTGAACATAATTATAGCACTACCAAGTTCTTATAGAAATTTTTCATTGAAATGGGTCTCACCATTGGATTATCTTGCTAATGTTGCTGCTGTCCTACTATTTTTAAAAATAACTCTATTTTCAGTTTTGTTTACCAGTTCATAAAAAAAAAAACCCAATACTGACTTAATACCATAATTTAAAAAGGAAGTAATTTCTGAGGCAGTCTTTCAAAAGCAGATGTAACTATGTTCCAGTTGCTTTGTGTTGTATTCTACCATTCTGCCGTAGACCCAGAGGGGGGAAATACTGACAGGAATGATGATTTTGATGCTGTTCCTTTGGGTTGCTTCTCACTGAAATGTTTTGAAATCTGAAATTCTACTTTGCCATTTTTATGAGTTATTTAAAGCAGTCCTTCTGCACATGAGAATGATGTGGGTTTGAGAGTGCCAAGAACTAGCTTAAGCTGTCTGGAAGTGAATTCTTGTTTTAGAGTCCTCACAGCTCCCTACCAATATCACACTCTCCCGAGGAATGTTAAGAAATTGTGTGGACTTCCGAGATTTTTCACATTGCCTTTTTATTTTCTTAAATATTGTGTTTGATTTAATTTTTCTTTTACTTTGGAAAATATTTAAATAAAATGTCCTGCTTTTGTATTCTCTGGAATCAGTGAAAGATATCCTCTCTCTCTCCTTCCATTCTATCTTGTTGGGACTTGCTGTGACAATAGACCTCCTTCCATTCTATCTTGTTGGGACTTGCTGTGACATAACAGTTAGATCTCCAGCCAATAAACTGACAGGGTGGCACTTTTAATCTAAATACAGAAAATATTTCTAGCTCAGAGCAGTTCTTCATGCAGATCTCTCCATTTGCATTGCTCCTCTGTTGGGTGCTCCTATCACTGTCCCTTTATCTGTGTGCTTAGCAGTTGTTTTCTGATGGATCTCTTTCTGTTTACACGTTATCCTTTGCCATCAATCTTCTTTATCTAGCTAATAGCAGGTGTTTGCCTTCTTGCAAGGAGTACTTCTCTAAGGAATGTTATGAAACCCCTTACTAGAGTTGGAAAAAAATCCCTGATGTCTTGAGTGCTGAATATCCAGTACTTCCTCTTCTTTTAAAATATACCACAGCCCATGAATTTTAATTAAAACGACTGCCTTCACAGAGGGGTTTATATGTCACCAATTATCTGAATGAGGGTTTTTCTCTCCCTTTTAAATGCTAAATCATCATCCTTCTTTCAATGGTGCCTGAAAAATGCTGCTATAATTATTGTAAATAATATATTTTCCTAAGCATGAATTTTCTAAGCATGGTCAGTTTTGTTTTCTTTTTTTCCTCCAGTAGCTAAAAACTTCAATCATCTTACTGTGGATGTTTTCTAAAGCACAGCCACAAAAGAGATTGGGAAAATGACAATGTGCGTTTGATATTTATTCTCTCTCACTGACTTCCCTATCAAAACTGCTAAGTTGGGAAGACAAAAGATGCTTTTCCAACTGCTGGCAACACAAAGCTCTTTTGTATTCCGACTCCTCTCTTCCTCTCACATCAACATCAATAAGTGTTTTGTGAGAGAAACTAAAATGTCAGTCTTTATGAGGAGCAATCAAGTCCAGTTTATTCCTTGCTCTGTAATTAAAGCCTGTTTCTGTGAGAAAAGTAAACCAATACCCCAGCAGCCGAAGATAAACTGCTATGCTATTTTTAATCTACAGCAGCCCTTTCAACAGTACCAACCCTTTGAGACTTGCTACAGCTTTGCATTCTTGAGCCAATAGGAAAAAAAAAAAAAGATTCACGGAAGACAACAGTGGGTAATGATCTTAATGGTATTAAAAGCGGGTGTCTTCTTTTAAGAGCTTGTTTTTAAACAAACACACTACAAAGGACCTGGATGAAAGTGGAGGATTTGATGAATATGCTTGTACTCGAAATGTGGATGTGGTCCTTCCTTTCATTCCCCAAGGAAATGCCAATCCCAACCCCAATGCTTGCCTTTGCTACACATTTGAGAATATGAAAAGAAATCCCAAGGCAGAAAGAGAGAGGAGCTGAAAGTAGGCATCACTTCTCAAGTCCCACTTAGGAGGTCCCTTAGAGACAGCTTCCTCTCAACCCCTATCCAACTGCATGCTCAGCTATTGGGCCAGCCTGGCCCTCAGAAACAAAGACACTGTCCTCCCTCTCCATGAAACTCAGCCTCCTCTTTCCATGTTTGGAAACGAGCTTTGTTCTCTGGAAAAGAGAAAAATCTTAAAGCTCCAATAATCTCATCAATTCAGAGAAGCAAGCCCTTTCATTTTTAATACCAGTTGGGACTCTTCCACTCAATATCTCTCTTCCATTATTTGATATTTATATTATTAAAAGGTGCATTAAAAGGATTTTCTAAACCAAATTGCAGCCTCTCCCCAAAGCTATGTAGAACCATGGCTGTAAAATATTATGAACAGGTAAGTCTTTTCTCCTCCGTTCTGAGTCAGAAAAGTGCCTTCTCAGTAGGAGCTGCTTTGCCCTGGTTGTGGAAAATGAATATGTCAGGATTTGTAAAGAATATCCTAGGGTAAACATCACCCTCATCCCTCAGGCTTTAATATGTTGATCCTCCATTCCCGTGCTGTCCAAAGGAATACAAAGTGAGCCACAAATGTGATCTAGAGGAGAGAGAGAGAGAGAGAGAGAGAGAGAGAGAGAGAGAGAGAGAGAGAGAGAGAGAGAGAGAGAGAAGAGAGAGGTGAAATTAATCTTAATAATATGTTTCATCTAACCTAATATATCTTAATGTTATAATTTTAACATGCATTCAACATTAAAAAAGATTATTAATGAGTGCTTTTTCTATGTTTGTTTCCATATGAAATCTTTGAAATTTGGTGGGTATTGTATAGTCACAGCACATCACACTTCTGATTAGTACTTTTCAAATACTCAATAGCCACACAAGACTAGTGACTACCGACGGTACTAGACAACGCAATGCTACCCTTTCATTGGCAGGTGAATAAGAGACTGAATACAAAGATGGACACTAGCCAGACCATATATGACAGTAAACTCCGATCCATTGAGAAGCCCAGAGGGCCAGCCCACAGCATCTGCAGCAATTAGTCTGAAGAGATCAGGACTTGGTCAGTGATTGCCAACTTCCCTATCCCTCCCTCGCCCCATCTTTCCAACTCCGGACCAACCAGAGAAAGTCAAATATGCTTCCCAATCAATCCCATAAGGTGCCCTCTTTTATCTGGCTGCCTCCAGCTTCACATGCCACCACACTCCAACTGAAGCCCTCCTCACCCCCCTAAAGAAAGCCTTCCCTTGTTTCCACTATCAGGCTTTCCCATTCCCCTGCCTGCCTGTGAGTCTCTGCCAAACACAAGCGGTGGTAGCTGACTGACTGGTACTTGCTTTAGCGAGCTCTAAATTAATAGCCTCTGTTTGTTATCGTTTGGGTCTTAGATTATTTCTACAAGAGCTGAGCTTCACTTATGAGTATGGAGAAATTCTCCCTTATATTTGGAAACCCAAATTTGTAATCTCCTTCAGGACAGAGTGGTAGAGGGAGGAAACCCAAGACCACATGGAGCAGAGCAGCTATATTTTGCTGGAAACAAATACATTGAGGATTATATATATATATATATATATATATATATAAATACTATTACATTCATGTAGTAGCAGACAAATGTCCACCAAGACTAAGGTTCCCTGTGGCAAATTATTTGAATAATTTTTTTTCTAAATAATGACTCTCTGCTTAGGATTCTCACCTACTAAACTGAGCTTAAAAGGACACAGCAAAGTGGCCAAAATGAGAACCACTGAGTTTTAAAGTTGTTATTAAATGGAAAGAAATGCTATTAGAAAAAAATAAAATAAAAATCAATTTTTACAAACTAAGCTAAGGAAATCACGAGGCTTTATAGAGAAGAAAGATCTAATCATTTACATTTATGATCTGAGAGTGCAGGGTTCCTATTGCTGCATTTACCAAATTATAGCCACACCCTGACACGAGGATCTTAGGGGCTTGGTAGGCCACAAAGTTAATCACTTCCCCCTCCTGCAGTAACACGTTATCTGGCAGGCTCCCATCCAATCTGTTTCAAATTTTTATATGGAATGCACTATTTCTCAGACTCTATTAAAAAAAAATCTTGCTCTTACTACAGTCCTGTTTTGAGATATTATTACATGGTGAGAATATAACGTTCCTGCCCTCTAAAAGATTCATGATGGAAATGTCATCCAAAGAGGAAAATTACATCAACTCTCTACAAATGTGAGCTTTAGTTCATCAATCACTAATTGAGAAAGTTAGCCAAATATTAATATAAATGTCATATCTCTGCTGGACAGGACACAGGGCAGTGGTTTTGATTTGGCCATAACTTACATCGTCCGTAAGCCTTGATGTCTGCTATCTTGCCTGTGCAGCAAGGGTCTTATCTAGGATGTGAATTTCATTGGAAAGCTGGCTGTCTTGAAAAGGAGAGAAGAGATGAGAAAGAAAAACTAGACTCAGAGGACTAACAGTATTTTCATTTGTGGAAGGCTCAGATTAATTCATAAACAACAGAAACATTTCATGACCAGGTGCTGGCACTCTGTCTGCTGTCCACCCCTCATGTCCTTTGGAGGAGACCAGCCCATTCAGAGTGGCCTCTCCCCGAAGCAGGATGGGTACCCAGGCTGGTTCCAGGACACAGCTCTTGCCACAATGTAGCCACATTTGCTGCTAGACATTAGGGAGCCACAGCAGATTTTATTATTAACAATTTACTCCTTTTTCTGTTTTAGACCTTTGATATCTGTTGATATTTATTAGAATAAAACCAATCACAGTGATAAGAGAATAAGAGAAATCCCTCCCTACACAGACATGGAAGAGAATATAAAGGTACCTTCTCCTGTATAAACCTGAAATCAGGAACTACAGGCAGCCTTCTGCATTACTCCTCTCGATCCTCTCCTCTCTGACCAGATTTGTTGTACATACCAAGTCCCTCCAAAACCTTGTCCTGTGTGATTCAAAAAGTTCCAGAGATTAAGTCTATTAAGACATCATCCTGGCCAGTTTGGTTCAGTATATAGAGCATCAACCCGTGGACTGAAGAGTCCCAGGTTCAATTAAAAAAAAAAAAAAAAAAATATATATATATATATATATACACACACACACATATATATATATATATATATATATATATATATATATATATATATATATATATATTATTGATTTTTATAGAGAGGAAGGGAGAGCGATAGAGAGAAACATCAATGATAGAGAAACATCAATCAGCCGCCTCCTGCACCCCCCCCAATGGGGATGTGCCTGCAACCAAGGAATCTTGACCTGGAATCTAACCTGGGACCCTTCAGTCCACAGGCAGACACTCTATCCACTGAGTCAAACCAGTTAGGGCCCCAGGTTCGATTTTAATTGAGGGTATGTACCTTGGTTGCTTCCTGCAGGGGGGAAACCAATTGATGTGATGTATCTCTCTCACATCAATGCTTCTCTCTCTCTCTCTCTCTCTCTCTCTCTCTCTCTCTCTCTCTCTCTCTCTCTCTCTCTCTCTCTCCCCTATTCCTACTCTCTAAAAATCAATGGAGAAATATCCTTAGGTGAGGATTAACAAATAAAATTAAAAAAAAGATATTGTGTGTCATAATTATGAGATCCACAACCATTGCTGCTAAGCCCAAGTTTGGCATTTGATTGACTGTTTGTTATGTATCACTCCAGGCTTCAAGGATCTGTCTTCCACCCTCCCCACATAAAAATCCTCTGTTAACATCGACATTCCCTACCAGATTATAGCTGGTTATATGCTTATATGTTGCTAGCATTTTATTCTAAATCACTTTACATATTAGCCCAAATCAATACTCACAGGAAACCTTTGTAATAAGTACTATGACTATCCAAACCTGCAAATGAGAAAATTGAGGCACAGAGTGGTTAAATAACTTAGCCAAGATTTCTCAATCAATAAATGGCCAAGCCAGGTTTCAAACTCAGGAGCTTGTTCCCAGATCCTCAGCCCTGAACCATGTATAAACACTATTGCTTTTGAGGACCAAGCCTATGTTTTCCTTATCTCTTTATTCCCAGCTCCTAATATGAGGCTGGATTGTCAGAATTTTGAATAATTGGTGATGACATTAAAGACAGCCTCTGTGCAGCATTCACCATGTGTGAGGCATAAATGCTCAGCTGACAGGATCCTTGAAGCTTACCAAGTGCAGCATCCTCAAGCAAGCTGAGCGGGCCTTGGGCTCTGTTACCCAACCCAGGCTCCACTATCTTGCCAGTCTAGTTCTTCCTGGGATTATCAGTAAAGCCAAGGTGATAACAGCACTATGATCATATCTCTGCCTTCTAATCTGTTCCTTACTCTGACACCAGTTTATCTCTTCCAGTCCCTCTTTCTGTTTCTGAATGAAACGTGAAATCTCTATGTACTAAAAAATGAAAAAAGCAAAACAAATAAAACAAAACAAAAAAACAGGACCAGCTATCCATACTAAATTAGATAGCAAAGGGGACTTATTTGAAAAATCTTCCTTGTGTTGCTCAGTCATAATTTTGGGGAATGTTGCTGGCTGATCATATCACAATCCTATCCCTGAACCTAATCCCCACCCAATGGAATAAGTCACTTCTTTTTGCTTTATAACAAAATTGATTTTTAATTTTGTTATAAATTGATGCGATCACAATATTTCCTATTCTCCTCAGTGTACTGATTTTGGAAACCAATTGAAGCAAAATATATAGGCACATGTCTTCTCTGTGTCCCCAGAATATGATTTGAGTGCTAATAGTTTCAACATTGGGAAGGCAATGATCCTCATTCTGAAACGGATATTCAGATTAATGAAAGGTCAAGCACTTTCACAGAAGTCAAACACTTTTTCCTATCTAGAGACTTAGGGAATGAAGAAGAGGGCATTACTCAACCTGGGGCTTCAGCACCGGTTCATTGGTCCTTATTCAATGTTGAATAAGACAAGTATCTGCCTTCAAAATGCTCATGGTCCATTCGAGGAGATAGACTATTTCTCAATGTAATAGACGCCTGCATAACATTTTACATGAAGGAAAGCACCCAGGACAGACTACATAATTTACAGGGTCCCAGTGCAAAATGGAAAGGCAAGGCCTTTATTCATAAATTCATATAACTTTAAATTGCATCAATTCAAATTCAGGGCCCTTGGGTCCACACCCATGAAGCTGGCCCTGCACACGTGGGACACATAACAGGATCAGGTGTGAAGCACTGAGAAGACTTCGAAAGGAAGAGAGAGACACTGGTGTTGATTCTTGTAGGTTTACTAGGAAAGAGGATTAACAAAATGCAAAGGCAGGGTGTGTGAGCACAGGCTCTCAGTCTATGTGGGGAATGATGAACTGAGAGCCTGAGCACAGAGATGCTTGAAATATCTCCATGGAGGGAAGTTGAGGCAAGGGTGTCAGGGTCTTAATAAAATGAATCAGAGAAAAAATAGGCAAAGCATAATTGTGGTTTCACCACTTACCACCTGAGAACTCTTGGGTAAGTGTCAGCATTCCAGAGCTCCAGTTTGTTCATCTGAATATGGGGGGGCGGGAGGGGGACTCTAATGTTGGCTCAGCCATTAAGGGACCTAGAATAAGTCATGCTCTCTCTTTCTCTCTCTGAATCTCAGCCTCTCCACATGTAAAATGAAAAGCTAGGCTGAGTGGTTTTCAAACTGAGCTCTTTGGAGGTGCCTCAGGGGACATGGAGGAGGCAGATGAGAATGAGAGGACAGCCCAGAAGGGCCCAGACATCACACAGATAAATGGCAGCGGCTTCATTTGCAACCAGAATTGTATATGCAAATGTATAAATATGTATGTGTTTATATATGCATATATATATATATATATATATATATATATATATATATACACACACACACACATTATTATACACATACTATATTTAGTGTATAATTTCTAAATATATTTCATTTATTCAACCAAGTGCCTCAGTTTTCACATCTGAAATTTGGGGATATTTAGTAATACCTAACTTATAGACTAGTCTGAAGATTAAATGTCTAAAATGCATTTAATGAGGGACCATTTTCCCCCCTCCCTAAGTGGGAGTCATTTCTGTGGGACTCTTTCCCTCTCCCCACATGGGATTCTGTTCTTGTTCTTCAATAAATCTCAACCTTTACTATAAAAAATAAAAAATGCATTTAATGTACCTTAAAATGTGTTGGGCACAGAAGAGGCATTGCTTAGTCTTAGCTCTCACATTTTATTAGGCAGAATCTGAGCTCAGGAGACAGGCAGATGTGTGCCTTTGGTTCACTGCTGTCTGGCTTGCACCTGGAACAGCACTGGCACTTGGTGGATGCTGACTGTACTTACTGAATATATGAAGGAACAGAATCTGTAACCACTAGTTTCTAGGCTCACGTTTGAGATGCAAAGGTAAACAAAACAAACATGGGCTGGCCCTTGTGGGTAGTAAGCGAATAAACACAAGATTAAAGGCCGGTTGGGATGTGCTCAGTGCTTTATTAGGATTGCAGAGGAGATTTAGTTTGAAGAAATGGCTCCCTCTCTGCTAACAGTTGGAAACCTCCAGGAGTGAATAGTCCCAACTGTCTGTCAAAGCCGTAAATTTTCAGATTTTTCTAACATGTAAGGAGATCAGCGGAGGGAGAGAGAGAGTAGAATGAGAGTTCTCGGCAAGCAGCAGCGACCAAGCAGGTTAAGACTTTGGGTAACTGACAACAGAATGTAGGAATGATTCTGTTCTACAAAAATGACTTTTCCCTAACAGGCTATATTGTCTATGTCCCTGCCGGGTCATCCTGGAAAGTGAAGAAGAAAGGAGAGATGAGCCCTGTCCTGGGGGAATCTCCCATCGACTGGAAAAGACAGGAGCAAGACACATTCCTAAAACAGTGCAGGACCTGTTCTCCATCCACTACTGCCACTGCAAAGATATTCCCAAGGGAAGGAAGTGAATGGGTTGGAATTGCTCTGGGAAGGTTTGAGAAACCAATGAGTTTACAGCAGAGATGAGAGGAGTGACTCGAGGTGGTTGAAAGTTGACGTGGAGCAATGGGCTAAGTGGCAAGCCTTGCTTGCTTGGGGCCAAGGACATATAAACAGGTGGTAGTGCGAGACAGGTGGATTAGCAGACATCAGCACTGGGAGGGGGTGGGGAGTGACTGAATGTGTTAGCAAATGTTAGTTCCTGTTACTCAGAGGGCTGAGTAATTTCACAGCAATAGGATTTCTTTAAAACCACAGGCCTAACCTTTCAAACAGATCCGTTCGTCAGTATCTATGCTGCCGTAAGTATTTATACCTACGAGGAATAGGAGAAGTAAAACCAAGACACCAGGGCAATCATACCTCACGCACATCACTCATCCATGTTCATTTGGTTTCCAACTGGATAGCTTATTTTATGGCATGTGCAGGAAGTAAGCATTTTCTTAGAATTAAATTGTCCTTAATCGAAAAATACGCCACACAACACTCTTTTTCTCCAAGCGAATATTCTACTCAGTGGCACACAGCCTGTGTCATTAAGCCCAAAGTTAAGGAACATGGAGCAATTAACATTTTTCATTCCTTCTGATACTGTTTTGCTGTGCCTGCATTGGGGGAAGGGGGTACTTTGGGTTTTTTTGGGATTCTTTGAATAACATGATTGTGCTAACAATTTAGAATTCTTATCTTCTTTAAAACGTGTAATTGTGTACTAAACAAGGTGGAGAAAATGCCTTTTCACTCACATTTTTCTCGGTGCAGAAACTGTGATGAAAATGAGATAGTGGAGATTTATGTCTGCTGGGTTGGCAGTCATTTCATATTTACTTGGATGATGCAATTGAAATCAAATCGGAGGCTCCATATCCAGGAATGTGTTATTTGTTATCTAAATAACTGTGTGTGAGCAAATCAGATGTGGATAAGATGCTGCCATTATCCTTGTGTGTTAGCTCTGATTCATGAGGCCCTCGCTCCCTCTACATGGATTTTATCGGAGCTGCTCTTTTGGGGTTTGTGCATTGGCTACAGTGAAACAGGAGATTCTGTTTTTAACTTCTCAACTGGTAACAAAGAAGAAATCTAAGAAGAGGAACCAAGGGAAAGCATTTTGTGCATGGCCTTAATTAACAGACGAACCCATTGCTTGCTAAGGAATTAAGGGGCAAATGTTATTAAGAATTTGTAGAAGCAGCAGGAGTTTGTTTTGTTTATACTACAGAAGCTTCAAATTCCAAACTGCCGGATTGGAGACTTTGTATTTTCGTTCTTCTTCCTGGGGACTTACATTCATTTATTATTAACAATTTTACCTTTAGTTTGCAACTAGGAATAAAATATAAGGTGTACATCTATTTTTGTCATGCAACTTCATAAATTTATAAGCTACTTGACCTTAACTTTGCAAGCATACATATGCATATTCACCAATAATTATGCTATTGGTCAGGGGTCTTGTTTGCAAGCCTACAGTTGATTTCTTAAACTAAGAAAAGGATTATTATTATTATTATTATTATTATTATTATTTCAGAAAGAGCACAGCAAATGCAATGAGGATACTTTAACAGAAACTGCCCTGCAGGGATGCTTGTGCAGAGACCCACTGCTGCTGGTCCCTGCCGCAGCGGCCATGAGTAAACCCTGCTGCCCTTTCACTGGGGAGCTCAGAGACCCAGGGGGAAGGTCCAGCTGGAAGAAACCAGGTCTGTGGCTGCGTGGCCCTGCCTGAAGCCGTGAGGAGAAGAGCATCTTTCCTGCTAAGATTCAGTGACAGGAGGAAAGAAACCGTCTCCCCCAGGGCTGTACCAATGGGGTGTTATCTCCCAAGTGGGGAAAAGGATTATATACCAGCATCCCTCCAACTGACAGAGGTTTGCTATGAACTCTTTATTACTGTCTTTATTTAAAAGAACAGATTATATGCATATTGATACTTTTTAAAAATACAAAACTGAATATTCTGTGTTCTTTCTGGCTGTTCTCTATTTTGTTAAGCTTTACAGTAAACCTTTTGAAACTCATTTTATATTTCACGAAAAGATAAAATTAGAAGGCTCTTTGATCTATAATAAGAATGTCAGTATTATCTCTTAGCTCTATAAATTCTTTAAATGTCTAACTTCCCTTTTTAATTCAATGCTCCATGTTGAATTAAAATAGCATGTTTGGAATAGAATGTTTATTCCAAAATGGAATACTATACCCTGAAAAACCAAGAAATCTCATGTGGATGGCTTCTCTAAGCCATCGCCAGCCCTCTTTTCCTTTGCCCATTCCAATATGGAGACTTTTCCAGCCTTTTCTGCCCACTGGAATTTGTGTTTAACCGCCTTCCAGGTCATGATACATATGCAAAATTCAACCAGGGGAGCTCCTAGGAAATTGTTGTTTATTGGGTTTAAAGTACAGATGTGGCCTAAGAAATGTTCCTGACTTCCATCTACTTTCTGCCTTGAGCTCGGTCAAAGGTGCTTGGCGCTGAAATGAAAAGGCCAGCCTTCCTGGAAAAGCCGGAGAGCTGAGAGATGTTAGTGCTAGCTTCTCACGTCTGACATCCTTGGGTCTGTCATACCTCCATCCAGACTCAGACTTTTGCCAAAGAGTACAATTAACCTCCCTTTTCACTGGGTCAAGTTTGCTGCGACTTGGAGCTGAAAGCATTCCTAAGTGACATGATGGTTTCAACAATTCACATCCACTCATAACTGGACATTTCAAGTCACTGCTCCTACCATTTATTGAGTGTCAACTTTGGGCTAGCACCTTAGGAAGTGAGGTACAATCTGTATAATCCAGGACAAAAATAGTACATATGAAATAAAATAAAAACATTAAAAGTACATAAGGAGGTATGTAAGTAGGATAATGCATGTGCTAAAGTAGAGTAATGCTCCCTGAGCTGTGAGGATACAGGTTAGGATGTGCTGGAGCTTGGTGTGGGCTATCAGGGCTATTCATTCAAAAATGGAATAACCTGGTAAAAGATCAAACTGTGGTCTATTGAACACCATGGCAGAAATACTTAGTGTTTTGCAACGAATATTATAGTAAGTTATTATTTTTAATGGATAATGAAAATAACACATATTATGTGGGACCTTTTATACACTAACCTCATTTTATTTTAGAAAAACTGGTGTAATGTAGGACACATATGTATATGGGGGAATTGAACTCCAAAAAAATTGAAATCTGGCTTTCTCAATCTCATCACTGATTATTAATATAAGGTGGATTTTTAAAAATTTATTGTGGCTAAAACACTTAATGTGAGACCTCTCATCTTAACAGATTTTTTAAGTGTGCATATAATATAGTATTGATATCTACAGGCACAATGTTGTACAACTAATCTCTTGAACTTAGTCTTGTTGCATACATTTTATATGCACTGATTAGCTATTCCCCATTTCCCCTCCCCTCAACACCTGGCAACCACCATTCTATTCTTTGTTTCGGATTTTGACTTTATTAGATACTTTATATAAGCACAGTCATCAGCATTTGTCCATCCTCAAAATTCATTCATGTCATCGCACATGAAAAGCTTCCCTTCTTCTGTAAGGCTAAGTAATAGTCTATATACCACATGTTTTCAATCCATTCATCCAGCAATGGACATTTCAGTTGTTTCTACATATTAAGTATTATAAAAAGTGCATCACTTTGAGATCCTATTTTAGGATGACTTCATTGTGTGGGGCTACCCTGTACCCTACAACGATGTTTAGCAGCATTTCTGGCCTCTATCCACCCCTAGTACCACATGCCTACACCCTACTAATAACACCAGCTCCACACAATTGTGAAAACCAAAAATGTCTTCACAGATAGCCATATCTCCCAGGATAGAAGGACAAAATATTACTTCCCCTCCTCTGAGAACAGCTGGTTTAGATGAATTAAACAAAGTTACTCACAACATGTCACAAAATCAAAACTAAGAGCTATACCACCTGACTCCGGTTCTGTGATCTCATCCTTAGAGAACTTAAACTCAGGAAATAAGATGACCCAATGACTATAATCATTTTTATTCACAGACATAACTGCATAGAGGTAACCCAAAACATACACTTTCAGAGATAAAATCAAGTCAAATATAAAAAGACACCCACATATAATAAGGACTATGTGAGGAGCTACGAAAGTAACTGTAATAATGTGCTCCCTATTTCATGTTCCTATTTCTCACATTTCTCATAACCTTTGTAACCGGGTCACCTATCCCAGACATTGAGGGAGATTATTCCCATAAGAGAAATGGAAACAACCATATATCAGCAGAGCACAATCACAAGATTGAGTTAGCCTTTGCTGAGGTCATACTCTAGTTCAGGGCAAACTTTTTTTATAAAGGGCCAGATAGTAAATGTTTGAGGCTTTGTGGGACATATTGCCTCTGTCACAGCTACTCAACTCTGCCTTTGTAGCTGGAAATCAAGCATAGTAATACACACATGAATGGATATAGATCTGTTCTAATAAAAGAAAATTTCCAAAAATAGTTTGGATTTGGTCCATGGGCCAGGTTGACAATCTTTTCCCCATTCAATGAACTGTGTTTTCTTTATTCTATACCAAATCTTTCTTCTTCCCATCCCAGCATCCAAAAATGCAAGTCTACAAGCTCATAGGTACAGGAAATATAACTTTTCTTTATTTTCACTAATTTGTTTCAGGCCTGTATCCTGGTGGGTAGTAAAAAACTAAATTTCTGCTGGTTGAGATTCAGCTCAGCTTATTTCATATAAATTCATGATTATCTTGTTGACTGTAGGGCCTTCTCCATCAACTCTGAATGTTTCCTTCTTTGCCCAGGTTGGGCCTGTGGTTTGGAAGGCTCCTTGGTGCCATGCATCAGGGAGGGAGGAACTGGTTGCCTGCCTTCATCTGTCCACTGGCCTGAACATTCCTTCTCATTTCTGTTTGTTGATCTATGCACTTCCTGTTTCAATATAGGCTTTATTTTTATTTAGATGTAGCCTATCGCCAGCAGATCAGGAGACAACTGATAATGTAAAGATAATTTTTTTATACTCACAGATCCCAAAAGGAAAGGGCATGCCACCCATGGGAGCCAGCGGCTTACCAGGAGGCAGAGGGTAAGGGGGTGGGGAACCATGGGCAAGAGGCTTTTTGTGTGTGTGTGGTTTCTTCAGAAATAAATGGGTGATGCAGGTGAAGACAGCTTAGGATTGGCTAGCCTGAGTAATTTCTTTGGGCTTTGGGACTCTCCCTAGCTGTCTGGTATCCAGTGGTGTTTAGGGCAGGTGGAAAATGTGAGAGCAGGTAAAGAAACTGAATTGAGCTGTGGGCTCCGGACCATTGGTCTGCTTCTGAATCACTGAGTAGCTGGACTGGCAAGTTGTTTATTATGTCTAGGAACTGGCTCACCCTATGAAGGGAAGTCCCTCCAGGATCAGCAAAGCCCTGATGCCAAAGCATCAGAAGACAAAAGTAAAAACCACAGTTAACACACTTCCCACTTCAGACGTCAGGGCCTTACAGACCACTGCCCTCCGGGCTGAATTTGCACAGTGCATAGTGAAGTTCTGAGAATCCCCACACTACACCTAGGCCCCAGCAACTTCACAAGGCTCCTTTATGCCAAGTGAGAGCCTATCTAGTCATCTCAACTCCTCTGCGTGGCAGAGAGAAGCTGGCCTCATCCTCTAAGGAAACAAGGCATCAATCAACCCTGCCATCAAGCCTCCCGGACACTGGGATTCTAGACTCTCAGCAACAGGGAGGAGCAGGGGCACAGACCTCTTCTCACGAGTCAAAAATATTGCTTTCCTCGGTTTTAACACTCTCATCCAGCCTAGAAAAAGTTAACCTTTCTGGGAGGGGGTGGGGACAACTTGAGTAGAAAAGGCTAGCTCTTACCAACTTTGTATTCTGTCCCATCCACTGCTTAGTGTATAAATTCTATGCCCTGTGTCCCTCGGGGCTGCTCAGGGCTATGGAATCTGGAAAGCAAAACCAAGGCTTTTGAAGCTCATAACTCTTTATTTTTTCCCTCACACCACTTTGTGCCGGTGTTTAACAATTCATGTCGCCACCAAAGCTGGACTCTGCCTCTCTTTTCCTTTGGTGTGTTCTTTTGTAACATCTCAGAGGAAGAGCTCCGGTGCAGAAACACGTGGGTTAATATACTGAAATATTACCTTGTGGCTCCAGTTATATCCACTGGGCACCTGTTTTGTTCTGCTTGTTTGAATTCCACCTTGAATGCTTTTCTGGAAAGTAGGCCTTTGGGTACTGAGCTTCCTCATCCCCAATGCTCTTCCTCAGACAATCCATATGCCCTTCCATCCCTGGTGAAGCTGTGCTCCCACCTCTGAATTATTTATTGTCCCAGATACACAGATGTTTAAAAGGAGTTTCTACCCTTTCGAAAATTATGGCAATTACAGATTCTGAAATTTTCATCCAATCCCCCCCCCCCCACCTCAGAAACATGAATACCAACATATCTGGATGAAATGGGGAAAATTTACTATATCAGTGATTTGCCTTATACACATTGAGGATACTCAAAAGTCAAAATTTAGGATAAGTAAAACTAACCAAGGTTAATGCCTTTGCATGCAGCCAAACACAGCTCAGGTGTGGGAAATGTCTGGCCTGCGGGAAATATTCAGCCCAAGAAATCATTTGGCCTGACCCTGCCAAGGCATTAGGGGTGAATTAATTAAATGTTTGACCAAATATAGCAGGCTAATTTTTAAAAATATATTTTATTGAATTTTTACAGAGAGGAAGGGAGAGGGACAGAAATCTAGAAACATCGATGAGAGAGAAACATTGACCAGCTGCCTCCTGCACACCCGCACTGGGGATGTGCCCACAACCAATGTACATGCCCTTGACCGGAATCAAACCTGGGACCTTTCAATCTGTAGACCGATGCTCTATCCACTGAGCCAAACCAGTTTCGGCTAGCAGGCTAATTTTTAAGTTGGCAATTTTGTATGGTCCTCAAATGACGTTATAAATGATATTCTGGCCCGTGGCAGAGAAAGATTCCCCATTCCTGTGCACAAAAAGGACTGGCTCCATTTCCATACATTTATCTTCCTTACCTTAACTTGTCCAATAAATATTTATTGAGCATGTACTATGTACTCTGTGCTAGAAAATAATCTAATCACTGAAAATACATTAGTGAACAACAGCAACAACAAAAAATTAGCCACCTGCAGAGAGTATACATTCTAATGGCAGGAAATAAGTGTTTAATTGCTAACTTTTATGTGATGCATATTATGTGCCAGACATTGATCTAAACCTCACAGTAGCCTGATAATTACTTTATTTCTTTGCCCATTTAAGAGATAATATTTAGTCATTTGACCACAATTTTAGGACTAATATACTGAACCCAGGCAGGCTACCTTTGGAGTCGTTCATGTTCATGTTCTCATTTACTCCAGTCTACCACCTCTAGCTTATAAGTAAATTACAGAGAATGTTACAATAGAATGTAATTTCTGTGGAAAAATAGTAAATATAAAGAGGGGAAAGAGCATGCTAGGGGAGATTCGAATCTTAGGGTAGTTAGGAAAGACTTAACTAAGATGTATCATTTGAACAAAAACTAGAAGGAGGTGAGAGAGCAAGAGATATAAATATCTATGGTAAAGGTGTTTCTGCAGAGGGAGCAGCAATCACAAAATCCCTATGACAGGAGCATGCCTGACATTCACAGGTTCAATTTTATGAAAACAGATCAATGTGTTTATCACAAAATACTCATCGTTGAGTCCCACTATTATTTTGGCAAAATACAAAGCTTTTGGAAATGATCTATCATGTCTTTTTTTAAATTTATTTTTATTGATTTCAGAAAAGAAGGGAGAGGGATAGAGAGAGATAGAAATATCAATGATGAGAAAGAATCATTGATCAGCTGCCTCCTGCATGCCACTTACTGGGGATTGAGCCTGCAACCCAGGTACGTGCCCTTGGCCGGAATCGAACCTGGGACCCTTCAGTCCACAGGCTGATGCTCTATCCACTGAGCCAAACTGACCAGGGCTATCATGTCTTCTTTATAATAATTTCAAAGCAACATTTTCATATATTTTTTCCATGTTTAAAAAAAAGATAGATGAGATTGAGTTAAGAGAGTAAGAAACAAAGAGATGCATTACTATTCTTCCTTGATATTGCCTAGAATATATTATAAGGGATTGGTAAAATGTTAGGCAAACAAAAATAATAAGCCCTGATTTTAAGATATGTTTCTTTTGATGTGAGAATGATCATCCTTGTAATAAAATTTAAAAAAAAATCTAGCCCTAGCTGGTTTGGCTCAGTGGATAGAGCATTAGCCCAGGGATGGACTGAAGGGTCCTGGGTTTGATTCCTCTGCTCGAGGGCAGACTTGGTTGCAGACTTGATCCCCCGCCCTGGTGAGGGTATGCAGCTACTGTTTGGGAGGCAACCAATCGATGTGTCTTTTTCACATTGATGTTTCTCTTTGTCTCTCCCCTTCCCTTCTACTCTCTCTAAAAAATCAGTGTAAAAATATCCTTGGGTGAGGATTAACCGAAAAATTAAAAAAATCTAAATGGTATGCATCCTCTTCTTGGTGATATAGGCAATAGTACATGGTAAAGCTTGCAAGATCACACCTGTCCCAGAAAGAGAATTTGTAGAACTTGTCTTGACTAGAGCTAAGATGAAGTTTGTTGTTGCATTTAATTTGTCCTAAACTTCTTCAAACTCTCCATAAAGCAGGTGATATTGTTCTTGATTTACAGGAACTAGAGATTAAACAGCTTGCAGCAGAGGCTGCCCAGCCAGACCCTGGCAGGACTGATGTGAGGCTCAAGGATGCTGGCTGTTTTGCTCTGCTCAGTACCAGATGGCTTGTTTCTAAGGACAAAGCTCTTTACTTTCAAGTTTTCATTGGGTTTTTTAAAAAAAAATGGGGGTCCTGGCAGCTCATGGCTCACCCTCCTCAGTCCTAGAAGACATGCAATAGGCATGAGAAGAGATCATAGGCTCAGACTCAGGGGAATGGGACATGGATCTCAGTATGTCATCACTAACTAATGGTGCAATTTATTAAAATGGACTTTTTATCCTCTCCAAATTTCAGTATCCTCATTTAAAAGTGAAGAAAAATTACTTCCCCTTCAGTTCTTATAGGCTGTCATAAGTAAAAAGGTAAAACAGTAGGTTAAAGTACACTAAAAAATGTCTTCGGTTTTGTTCAGTAGATAGAGTGGCAGCCTGTGGACTGAAGGATCCCAGGTTCGATTCTGGTCAAGGGAACATGCCCAGGTTGCAGGCTCAATCCCCAGTGTGGGGCATGCAGGAGAAAGCTGATCAATGATTCGTTCTCATCATTGATGTTTCTCTCTCTCTCTCCCCCTCTCTCTTCTTCTCTGAAATCAATAAAGATATATTTTTAAAAGTCTTTAGCAATAAGTTTCCTATGATTCTTAGTTTTCCTGCTGTTTATTGTAATAATTTTAAGATGTCTCCAGTCTGTTTCTTCTCTTGTCTAACTTTATAATCTTTATTAGCCCTCTGTCTCTTTCCCTATATTTACTAACTTAAGCAATTTTCCTTTAACATCCAACTTACTTTTTAATAAAATTACTTTTAGATAAGTAAAGTTAGTTTATCTAAAAGAATCAGTTTTACTGCTTCTTTTCCTCTGATATGGCCTCATGTCTGCACTTAATGTGTATGTTATTATGTGACATTGGCAAGCATGTTTTGGTAAATGCAAGTGCCCCAGCAGTCAGCTAGATTTCATGGGAGTCTGTGACTGTTCTGGTTTGGCCACATTGCTCCTGGCTGCCTAGGCCAGAGAGATGAAATGCCAACAGCTGGTTGTCCTGAACAGAAGGAGTGCTTATGCCTTTGGGTGGAAGTTGGGACTCCATGCTGAGTAAGGTGAAACAATAACTGAGGAGGCACAAGAAAATGATGCTGTTCTGAATTGGATGGAAAGTCACCTGCAAGCCCTCAAAAGCAACTAAATAAGTTTCCCCTTCCTATTTTTCTGAATTCTACTCCCTCCATTTTACCCATTTTTATACACAATGTTAATGACTTTTTTAAAGAAATACAGTATAACCTGCCAAAACCGGTTTGGCTCAATGGACAGAGCGTCGGCTTGGGGACTGAAGGGACCCGGGTTCGATTCCGGTCAAGGGCATGTACCTTGTTTGTGGGCACATCCCTAGTAGGGGGTGTGCAAGAGGCAGCTGATCAATGATTCTCTCTCTCATCGATGTTTCTAGCTCACTATCTTTCTCCCTTCCTCTCTGTACAAAATCAATAAAATATATTTAAAAAAAAGAAAAAAGAAAGAAAAAAAAAAAAGAAATATAACCTAGTTTCAAATCACATGTAAAGACTGAGTCAAAGGAAAAGTTTTTACTTTAATGAACTATCTGGTTATTTAGATATAAAGTTTATGTCAATTCCATTTCCTGTTTTTGCCATCTGTTTTCCACTGTCTCCATCTTTATTGACTCTTTTCCCTCAAATCCTATATTCTTTTTACTTTTTTGCCAGAAAAGCTTTGGTTTGTTAGTCTCTTGCCCTCTACTGGACTGTGCTACTCTGGAAGTTAGGAATCATATTGTTTATACAGTATTTTATTCCTAGCTCCGTATACTCATGCAAGTCCTCAATGATTGAGAGATGAATTTCCCAGTCCTCACTTCATTCTGTATGGACTCACCATGCTCTCACTAAGTTAACATCAAATACCAACAGAATGATTGGGGAAGTTAACATCAAATACGAAAAGAATGATTGGGGAATCCATGTTAATTCTACTTCTCATTGCAGTTGTTTCAAGCTATGTACCTTAAAGCCCTGGCCCCGATGCATTATGAAAAAGGAAATGAACCAGCATTCTAATGAGAAATTAGTGGACAACCATGTCTAGGTGCAGATTGATATCTCCAGAAGCAGATGCTAACAAGGTGTTGGAGGTACAAGTTGTTTATTAGAGATCAACACCTATGAAAATTAGGAGAAGGAAGTACAGCTGTGCAGGGAGATGTCAAGCAGTCTTGCAGGTCCACAAAGCCCGAGACATCTTGCTTGTCAGAGCTATCCCTATGCCCTGGGGCCAAAATGGCTGGATCTTTATATTCCCAGCCCCCAACACACACATACACACACACACACACACACACACACACACACACACACACTCAATAACCATGTGTGGACGATGACCTTAGGTGCGGGAGAACCTTTGCATCTGATGTCCACCCTTAAGGAGCTGATAGTGGAAGCTGCTGGCTGACCACACTCCCCACAGCTGGGCAACCAGTCTCTCCTTGAAGGGACACCAGTGTGGCACATCTCCTCATCTACCACTTGATTTGTCAGTATTATAATGTCTTGTGTGGATTAAAATGTGCATGTGTGCTAAGTTAGCTTCGAAGAGTTTAGTTCCACAAAGCATGTCATTGAGCATGTTTGAGTCTAATATGGAAGTAACTAGAAAACCTCTCTGTGTTTTTTTTTTTTCAGAGCTCACACTTTCACCTGTGTCCACAGCTCACCTGTCTCTTCCTTAGAACAAGTTATAAACAAGTCCTAAAACTCAAACTCTGCATTTTTGCCACTTGTCCACAGCAGTTAGTTGATCTGTTGCAGCCACAGTTGTAGAAAACACAGACATTATTTTGGTGATAAAATTACAAGCCATATAACTTTTGTGCTCAGTGCCTCTGTCCTCATATGTCAGGTACAACAAAGGAGCAGGGGTCATATTTGAATAGGCTTCATTGAGGATCTACTGTTAGCTATATTCTCAATAAGTGAACAGAAACTATAAAAATTAGTCAGAGACATTGAACCTACTGAAACATTTATGAGAAGCCAGTTATAAACAACAGCAAGATGGTTTCCTCTTCTCCTTCTCTTGCTCCCCAACCTTCTGTCCCCTCTTTATACTTTGGTGTCTTCCCTCTCTTGTTTAGACACTTCTGATTTTTACAAACCTATTCCCCACTGGGGAATAAGATCAGGCAAGGAGAACTGGCTGGAACTGATTCTATGAACTACACAGAAGGTCACCATTCTGAGGCAGTCGCATCTGTGAAAGTCTGAAGCTATTCCCAGTGGTCCGTGAGGACAGTGTGGTTTCCCCGGAAGGCCTGACCAAAGCTTCAGTGTTTCTAAGGGTTCTTCCCTCCTGGGGTCTCATATGTACAGATATACTTCTTTACAGCCTGAGCAGAAGTGTCACTAATAGTAATTAAAACTTAACTTAAATGGTTTGCTAAAGCATCTGGGCAAACAGAAGTCATCAGCGTTTCTCTTATTCCTCCTTTTTTAGACATGAGTAAATTACCATTCAGTTGGGCTTTCCAGAATCATAATGAGGGGGTTCAAATGGTACTATTAATTAGTGTTTGTTTTGGCAGTAGGCTGCCAAGATTTGACAGAGAATGAGAACAGTGCTATTTGACTTCTTCATATGCAAATGCTTAGTGAGGGAGGTCATCTAAGGCAATGTTTATTACTCCAGATTCCAGTTTTAGGGAACGGTTTTGATTCTCCCTAGGTTCAACTACTGAAGTCAGCATTATGGTCTGTTACACGCATAACCCATAAATCTGCATCTCTATTTATAGGTTCAAACTCCTAAAGAGAAAGAATGTGTGCACATGTGTGTGTGTGTGTGTGTGTGTGCACATGCATGTGCTTTGGGGCATGGAAGAGAGCGATATACTTTACTTGTCATTCAAAATAAATACTGCAAATATTCTCCCCAGGCATATGTGCATAGTTAAGCTTACAGAGTGAAATTTACAGTGTTAATGTTTACTGAGCATTTATTGTATATAAATCTTAGTCCTAAAAGCTGTGTAAGTGCACATGAATTATTTAATGAAATCCTTGCCAGAACCCTGCTATAAGGTACTATTGTGATTTCCATTTTACAGATGAGAAAATTAGTACTTAGGAATGTTAAGCAACTTGCCTGAGGTCACTCAAGTAATAAGTGGCAGGCAGAGTGAGAACTGAAATCAGCTAAATGGTGGGGGTGGGATTTGCATCCAGGCCTTTTGCCTCCAATGCTCATGCTTTTGACTAGCTTTTACAGCCTTGGTATTTAGGAAATAAACTAAGAAATATTATATCTGAAGATGATATACGGAAGCTAAATCCAAGACCAAAAATACAGATAATGCCTACAAAACAAAAGAAAACAAAATAAACAGAAAACAGATTAAATGTCTCTGCTAATTCAGAATAGTTAAAAAGGCAAATAAATGTCTTGTCCCCAGGTCTCCTCTCCTTTTCCCTGCCTTCACTCAGTGGGACCCATGCTCCAGGTGGGTTCTTGGACCTCTCCTGACTGCTCAGCTGTGTTTTCCATGATCACTGAGACACCAGCAGTGCTCTCCCACCTCCCTCACAGTCTCAGCTCTGATCATGGGTGCTCCAAAGTCAGCAGAGGGAAGGAGAGAAGAGAGGGAAGCTCCCGCCTCCCAAACAGCTCCTGCTGCTGTTTGCTTTCTTTCCTCAAGAGGAATGGCAATAAAAACCAAACAAATAAATCAACTACCACTTCTGAAAATCCCCAGGAAATTCCTCTTCTAGAATTTTCGCTCACTAGTTTGGCCAACATTCCTGCTGGTAACACGCTCAGTGGATCCTCCATAATTGCTATGAGTCGCATAGGGGGGAAAAGTCACTTCTCTTTTTCAAAAGCCAACATCAGAAATGAATGAGGGAGGGGATTTCACAAGATGTCAACCCCCTAGAATTAACTTCAAAAGCCTTCTTTGTCAAACTTATTCTATGCTGGTGGAGATGAAATTGCATATTCTGCTATTTTAAAGCAATCTGAAATCAATCAGCACCTTATTATGTAATTCTTAAGAGCCTATATTTTGTGTTCTCTCTCTCTCTCTCTCTCTCTCTCTCTCTCTCTCTCTCTCCCTCCCTCTCTCCCTCTCTCTCTCTCAATGTGTGTGTGTGTGTGTGTGTGTGTGTGTGTGTGTGTGTGTATATAAGGAATCAGAGGCTATTGGGCAGCCAAGAGATGAAAACAAAATAGTTGTTATTGTATTTTTCCTTAAGATGACCCTTGCCTCCAGAAGAACAGTGTGCTGTGATCTTTGGCTACCTGGGCTTTACATTATTCATATTATCTGCAGCAGCAGCAGCAGATTGATGGGTATTGTCACTGCCCCAGAGAGTTAGCCTCTAATCCTTCACTTGCCACTCCAGCACAATTGTGTGGAAGCAATAGCAGGGATAGTTAGAGTACAAACAATTGATTCCAAACTATCCATCACTTACACTACAATCTGAGACATCAAGAGGTAAAACAACAACAACAAAACACACACACATCAAAAGAACAAACAACCATCCCTCCCTCCCTTTTGAATCAAGATACACTTTGGCCCTGGCTGGGTTGCTCATTTGGTTAGAATTGAATATAGCATAGTCTTGATATGACAAGGTTGAGGGATTGATCCCCAGTTGGGACACATAAAATAATCAACCAAGAAATACATAAATAAGTGGAACAACAAATTGATGTTTATCTCTTTCTCTCTCAAATCAATTAAAAATTTTTTTTTAATGCTTTATCCATCCTAGGTCAAGGAAAATCATACAATTTAGCTTGATTCTTCAACTTTGAGCATAGTCTTTCGCTGTTGGGTAGAGAAAGGTTAATGTTGTTTGAGGACACTTAGTAATGAAGTGATAATGAAAGTGATGGTAAGCATTTTTAAACTGCATCTGTGGAATAGTAACTTCTACCTACCATGATCTTTGGATTGCGTCATTTACTCTTCTGATTGGGCATCATGGAAATATAGTCTAATTAACTATAAGTAATTTGGGGAAGTTTAACCTTAGTTCATGTGTGCTCAGATATATAAGGATATGTGAATAAACAGAAAATAATATGATTCAAATAATTTTGATGCAAGCTAATGAACATCTATTATATAAGGGACTATTCCTATTCCTTCAGGATCAAAGATGACAGAGATACAACCCCAACCTTAAGCTGCTTATAATCTGATAGAAGAGAGTAAAAGATTACACATGCAACTATGATAAATACGAGGTGCTTCTAAGTGGCTGTGGAACTGACTGTCCTGGCTATAGTTATGCAGTTGAGGCCGTGGGCTCTAAGTTTAAATTTCCAAACTCCTTGCCCAGTGGCTGTTGGAACCAGGAGCCAGTGCTAGAAACTGGAACTGAAAGACCATTATACCCTGGAACTTCAGGAACAGGAATATGACAGAAAAGACACTTCAGTCAGAGAGAGTGTAGCAAAGTACAAAAGATACTCAAGTGCTCCGTATGAGGCAGTAAGAGGGCACACCTGGTACTTAGATTTGTGGTTTCTTCAATAAGTGTCTATGGTTAAATACCACCTAAAGGGGCAATGAAATTCAAAGGAAAAAGCTATCTTTACAAAAGAATAATGCACCATAAAAATCCTTAGGCATTTCCCCCTCATATTTCTAAAGAACAAATCTTTGCAGTTACAATTTGAATTTAACTTTTGAATGTGAAAAGAAATTCCATATGTGTATATACTTCTGCAGCCTGGATGATTTAGAAAGAAAAGAAAAGAGAAAACCACAAACCAGGCAAATCTATTGCTTTCATACTTATATTAGAAATGCCAGATGCATAACCACAATTTAAGTTTCATTTTTTTTCAACTCAAACAATAGTGTTCCTTTAAGCAAAATTGGCTTGACTTTGAGAGTGAATGTGAAAACTTAATGTTTTGAAATCTTGCAGAATAATTTGTTGGCAACTCAAAATCTTGTTTTGCCAAGTCATACTCCAAAATAATATTCTTACCCAGAGTTGATACAAGGAATGGCAATTCTCACTTGACTATATGGCAGTTACAAAACAGAGTCAAGCAGCATGATGGAAGAGAAGAAATCTGAAGGCCCACAGAGAAAAAGTGAATAGTCAAAACGTGCATGGATAATCAGTGGCAAAGGCAGGACTAATAATACATTTATGCTGCTGAGCTTTCAAAAATACTGCCTTAAGAAGAGAAAATTAGAGAACTCGGGGCGAACTCTGGACGCTTGAGACATCCCACATCCTTCCATTCAGGGCTCTGACTCCAACTCAACCACTTGTGGGCCAGGAGTGGTGAGCCTATACCTGTTTACCACACGTTATCCCATTTGGGTCAGTCCTTGGGGGGGTCGGTACAAAAGCCCAAGGCAATGAACTGAAAAAGGTCCTTCCTGGGGAGAAAGTCAATGTTAGCTCTCCTGACTTCAGGGTCTCTGTGACCCTAAGAATACAAGGAGGAGGAGAACAGTTGGGCTTCCTGATCACTGAGATCTGGGGAATACAGTGAAGTCACATAGCAAAGCAGCTCTACCTTGGAGCCCTGAGGGAGAGGAGACGGACAGTGTGCTGCACATACAGCGAACCACAGGGTAGAGGCCCGTGCCTGTTCCAGAGCTTTTGGGAGGGCTCCCATGGAAGGTGGCTGAATGAGCACAGGAAAGCGACAGCCTGTTAAATGGGCATATAAGTCAGAGAGCAGGATAGCCAGAAAAATCTTTAGATTGGATTTAAAAGGAGTGGAGAACATGGAAAGAGATCCTAATATAGCACTCAGCACAGTTCCTGGCACTAAAACCATATAATTTTTGTAATTTAAAAAATGAATAGATAAATTAAAATAGTGTTAGCATGATCGATGTTCAAGGGCTGCCTTGGAAGACCAGGTGAAAGAATATGTTAAATCAGATGGGAGGGAAGGGAGAAAACTACCGTGTTTCCCCGAAAATAAGACCTACTTACAGGTTCCTTCTGACTGAAATATAAGGCATACTCCCAAAAATAAGCCCCCCCTCCCAGGCTAAACATGAGAGATTTGGTCCACTGATTCTGAAAGAAATGGAGTCACAAGAAATTCATCAGGAAATTCAGAAATTGGATTGTTATGATGATGTTCCAGAAGATGATGACATGATTGTCATTGAATAAATGAGTAAATTCTTGATACTGTAGGATTCACAGTTTGTCTAGTTTGTGTTGACAACTACCATACTACCGTACTGTATACAGGTAATAAATTTCCTTTATTTTCACTTAACAATAAATGTGTACCGTATTCTTCTTCATGGAAAAATAAGACATGCCCTGAAAATAAGACCTAGCGCATCTTTGGGAGCAAAAATTAATATATGACACTGTCTTATTTTCGGGGAAACAGGGTATGTAGAAATATGAGGGATAATATGCCCATTTTGGAAAATAGATCCATGAGAAAAATATTAGTTCCAGATTAAGAAAAGGATACAGAGGGAGGAGACAATAATTAAACAAATAATGGAAGAAATTTTCCTGACCTGAAGAAGATCTGGGTCAGCTGATGTCAATAGCTCATCAAATACTGATCAGACTGAGAGATGGTACCTTGGCATGTCTTTATCAAATTACTGAACTCCAATAATAAAAACAAATAAATAATTAATGCATCCAGATGAAAATAAGTAATTTACAAAAGAACAGTAATTATGTTGTTCATGAATTTGTGTAATTTCAAAGCTCTGAGGTGATGGAATAATACCTACAGATGCTTTAGAATATAGGACTAGACAAGAATGTTATTTGCAGATTATTTCACTCACATACCCCATCTGAGAAAACCCTTAGAAAGGACTCAAACCAGGAAATAAGAAAATGAACCTCATGATAGTTAAAATGAAAAAAAAAGGTGTAGCTGGTGAGTAAATAATTGGTAATAGATTTATAATTAAATATAATTGAACTAAAGGCCTGGTGCAAAAAATTAGTGCATGGGCCAAAAGAGGTACCCCTCAGCCCGGCCTATTCCCTCTCACAATCTGGGATCCCTCGGGGGATGTCCGGCTGGTTGGGATCGGGCCTAAACTGGCAGTCAGATATCCCTCTCACAATACAGGATGGCTGGCATCTAACCACTCGCCTGCCTGCCTGCCCCATCACCTCAAACCACTCTGCCTGACTGATCCACCCCAACAACTCGCCTGCCTGCCTGATCACCCCTAACCACTCACCTACCTGCCTGATTGCCCCAACTGCCTTTGCCTTAGCACCTGCCGCCATGGCTTCATCCGGAAGGACATTCAGAATGACCTCTGGAAGGTTGTTTGGCTGTCCAGTCTAATTAGCAAATTATCCCTTTATTATTAGAGATAATGATGCACTACCTGGGAATTTGCACATTAATGGATTAAAAAATTCTTAAAGAGGTATTCTACAAGAAAAATTCTAATAATTGTATAAAACTAAAAGTATTAAATTATTGAAGAATAAGTTTGCATGGGACAAAGAAGAGTAAAATGAAAGCATTCCAGTAATCTCATATGGTGTACAGATGGTAGAAGGGAAATGATCAAGTGAAAATATTCTAGATGTCTCGTCTTTTGGGGAGGAGAAAGAGAAGCAGGAAGGGAATAAAGACCACTAATAGGGGAAGAGTTATGATCTTGTTTTGATATAATATTAAATAATTATGAATATAATTGTGAGCATAGGGAACAGGAAGTTAAACATTAATGAAAGATAAAATTATAATAGAACTTATGCAATAAAAGGAACCAAGCAATTAATAAAGTTAACAACTTAATCATAAAACATACATAAGTATAAAGAAAGTAAATTAAAGTAAAAAATAAATATGAAGTGTAGAATAAAATCAAGTATGTCATGATGCAACCATAAAAGACTAACTTCTCCAATAAAGACCAGAGAATAGCTCTGCTGGAATGTCTTGGTTATTTAGCATCAACCAGGAGGTTTGGCTTCTTTTCCCAGTCAAGGCACATGCCAGGTTATGAGCTCCATCCCCAGAAGGGAGCTTTTGGGAGGCATCCAATCAATGATTGCCTCATCATTGATGTTTCTATCTCTCCCTCTCCCTTCCTCTCTGAAATCAATTTTTATATATTGTCTGGAGTTCAATATCATGTGAACTATTTACCAGAAGCACAGTTAAAAGTGAAGTGATAGAGCCTTGGCCATTTTTGCTCAGTGATTAGAGCATCAGTCCAAGGACTGAAGGATCACGGTTCAATACCCGGTCTTGGTTGGGGTGAGTTCAGGAGTCAACCAATCGATGTATTTCTCTCATATGGAGTTTGCCTTTCACTCTCTGCCCCTCCTTCTCTCTCTTCTCCCTCCCTGCCACTCATTCTCTGTCTAAAAATCAATGGGGAAAATATCCTCTTCTAGGGTGAGGATTAAAAAAAAAAAAAGAAGTGATAAAGTTTGAAAATAAAGGGGTAGGTAAAGTCCAGAAAAATATAAATAAAACAAAGCAAGGGAGTTAATATCAGACTAAAAATTAGCTTTAAAATAAATATCCCTAGAGTGAAAAATAAAGAGATACTACATAACTTTAAAAGGTATAACTAAAAAAGATCATAGATATCAAATCAGATATCTATAGATACCAAATAACACACAAGATAAATAAAAACTATTAGTGACAGGAGAATATATGATGGTGCATATTTCAATTTATATTTTATCAGAATTGGCCTGATCTGGTATATATAATATTAACAAGGACATAGAAAAATTTAATAATATATTGAATCAACTTTAATAGGCATGGTGAATCTTATATTTCAGGAATAAAGAATATTTTCTTACAGTCAATAGAAATTTATAAAAATCAATCATATATTTGGATATAAATACATCTTCATTAAATTTTTTTTATCATAAAAACCACACTAAAATAATTCAATAAAATAAGAAAAAGTGTTTAATGGTAAAATCGTATCCTCTTTGAATAATGAATCACTTATGTAACCTTTGGCTTAAAATAGAAGTTAAACTAAAATTACATTCTATCCAGAAGGAATGAAAATAAAACACATTTTATATTAAAACTTATGGGAAACAGGAAAAGCAATGTTCATGGTAAAAGGTATAATCTTAAATGCCTTCATATTAAAACAGAAAGAATGAAATTTAGAAAAGTTAACATTCATCTTAAAAAATGTGAAACAGTAAAACTTACCAAAACAGAGTAGGAACAGAGAATTAATTTAATGCAATCTGAAAGTAATGGACTAGAAAACAAAACAAAATGAAAATAGTAGAAGAAATAAACACAAAAGCACGTTCTTCGACAAGCCTAAAAGAAATAAACATCTTATATTCCAAATTAAAGGGAGTGAGGAAAGGAGGGAGACAGGGCAAATATCTACAAGGTTATGGATGAGATAGGAGACATACCACATCTAGAAAAAGAATAAATTTAAAGAATATGAGAGAATATTACATGTAACTCTATGGAAACAAATTTAAACACCTAGAGAAAATGCCTAATATAAATACAAGAGATAAATGAAGAAGTATCATAAACCCTGAGTAGATCAGGTAATATTAGAAGAGTATGAAAAAGTGTAAATATTTTCTTTCAAAAATAGCTACTGATAACATTATAGTTGATTTTCCTGTTTTTTTTCTTTCTTCCTTTGGACCTTAGACAAACATGTATGATGTGCTTAATATATGGCAGCCACTGTTGCAAGCTCTAGGGTGCAACATGAAATAAATCAAGGTCCCTCTCCTTAAAGAACTTACCTTCTACTTTACAGCTCTTAAATAAAGTGGTCTGCAACTCAATGCTATAATTTTGAGACCAAAACCAATTATAAAGAATATGAAACAACAAATTCATAGACCAATTTCACTAACAAATCTGAGTATAAAAATTACCAAGATATAATCAAACAGAATGTAGATGGTGGGAAAAGATATGATGACTAAAAATGTTTTTTCCGTGGTTTTAAAAATGACCTCAAATCAGGAAGTCTATCAGTAGAATTCCCTGAATCAACAAATTAAATAAACAGTATAAACAGACAAAGGGTATCTGAAAAACCATCTGATAAAAGACAGCAATCCCTAAGATGTAACCCAAACAAAATAGAAATTAAAGAAAGCATTATCTACACAGAGACTTAAGATATTGGTTCTGTTATTATTTAAACCCCAAAACACAGAGCCTTTCCCCAACATCTGAAGTTCAGTGGTTTGATGGTGTTAAAGATTTTAATTCTAGTTTTAATATATTATCAGAAAAATTACGACACAAAGAAAATCCAGGATTTATATACACCCAACATCTAAGCATCCTCTGCAAAATGAAAGACCAAAAGCCCCTGAGCTTCCTATGGAATTTCCAACCACTTGAGCCTTGAGCAGGCTAAGTGCATAATAAATACTTGTTCATGGTGAGCAAGTCGTTTAACCTCCACGAGCCCACATTTTCTCACAGAATAGCAAGGCATATCCTGCCTATCCCGCCCTGCCTATCCCGTCGAGTGGCTGAAATAATCTAATCAATAATATATGTGAAATTGTTTTGTGAATTGAAATGCCAAACAATTGTAAGTTCTTTCTGTTAATATACAAGAGAGTATGCTTAAATGTCAAGTGGGTAATGAAGATAAATGCTAAGGGTTTTCAGAGAAGTCTGAATGAGAAGTTCATTCTAGGCATGAATACTCAAGAAAGTCTTCTTGGAGGGCACCGAGCTCTATATTTACCCTAACCTCCTAGGGCCATCGCTGTGTGCTCCTGATGTGTTTGCTCTTCATTACTCTGAGGTTTATCTGCAATGCTGCCCATTCAGGTGACAAATGTTCACTTAGCACTTTCCATGTGCTAGACATTGTACTAGGAAAAAGTGGTGGGGCTAGTCTGGTACCTCAAAGAGCTTATAATACATGGTGCAATATTTCCCAAATTTCAAGCACATGCATACTAGCATGATTATTTTTACTGCATCCACCATCTTCATTATTTATTCACTAGCTGTGTTTACACTGATCCAGTTTTTAAATTTATATCTTATATTAGCTTTGACGTAAGCAATAATATTCCTGAAGTCACTGATTTTATATACAAGTTTTACATTTTTCAAGTATATGTTAAAAATTGTATACACAACCCAGCAGGTGTGGCTCAGTAGTTGAGCATCAACCTATGAACCATGAGATCACAGTTGGATTACCAATCAGTGCACATGCCTGAGTAACAGGCTCAATCCCCAGTGTGGGGCATGCGAGAGGCAGCTGATCAAAAATTCTCTCTCATCATTGATATATCTATCTCTTTCTCCCTTTCCCTTCCTCTCTGAATTCAATAAAACATTTTTTTAAAAGATTGCACATACATACTAAAAAAATTAAATTTTCCTGTAAACTAGCAAAATGATCCCTCAGACCATCCGTATTACATGCATATCATTTTTGGAAACAGAGAAAGAATACAAACTAGCAAATGGTAAATTAATATGTACACAAGATGCTCTAAGGTTAATTTAATGTTGAGACTAAGTCTATAACAGGTCTGAAGTTTGGTGAATAAGAGGAAAGGTCTGCACTCTCTTTCCTGCAACCCCTTATTAGGAGTACCACTTGCCATCAACAAATGGAGAAAAAAGCGGACCCCAACTACAGTAGCTGAAACAAGAAGCTAAATTTGTGGCTTGCTAGGGAAGGAAGGGGCACAGATACAGGGTAGGGTGTGGGGAAGTGCGGAGACCAGAAGTGTATACTCAGATACAAGTACAGGTTAGAGGTTTGCTGGCCTTTAAATCAAGAAGCCTTGTCATTGGAGTGCAGCTATTGCTGATTGGCTCTCAGAAGCTGGGCCTACCAATGATTAGGTGACTCCCAGAGCAGTTATTTCATGAGGCATTAGTGGAATTGCTCATTTGGAGGGTGTTTGATAAGCAAGTTTTATTCTTACAACTAAAACGGGAAGAGAAAATAAGTAGCAACATTATTCCAAAGAGAACAATAAATTAAGTAGAGTGGCCAGATTATTATGATCTCTGGACACATAATAATCTGGCCACTTAGTGTATATCCTATATAATAAAAGGCTAATATGCAAATTGTCCCCTCCACCAAAAGTTCGACCAGCAGGTAGGTCGGCCAACTGCCCATGTCCCCGCCCCCTGGCCAGGCTGGCCAGACCCCCCCACCCATGCATGGATTCATGCACCAGGCATCTAATATATATATATATATATATATATATATATATATATATATATATATATATATATATAGCCAGATCATTATGCATTCAGGGATCATAATAATCTGACCACTCAGTGTATGTACACACACATATGTACTTATACTAACTTTTGTGTGTGTGCATATAATTCTACTAATTGCCTTAAAGATTAGGTAATTCTTTTCTTTAAAATATATTTCCAATTTAATTTGGTTGTTTTAATCCTCTCCAGAGGATACCTTTTTCATTGATTTTTAAAAGAGAGTGGAAGGGAGGAGAGGGAGGGAGGGAGGGAGAGAGAGAGAGAGAGAGAGAGAGAGAGAGAGAGAGAGAGAGAGAGAGAGAGAAACATCGATGTGAGAGAGACATATTGACTGGCTGTCTCCCACATATGCAAGATTGGGCCCAGAGATGAGCCTGCAACAGAGGTAAATGCCCTTGGTCAAAGTCAAACCCAAGATCCTTCAGTCCATAGACTGATGTTCTAACCACTGAGTAAACTGTCTAGGGCACAATTTAGTTTTTAAATAATTCACAAAATTTAGTAAAATAACACAGTTTCACAACTAATTACAGGCATAAAAACAGGTATGTAAGCCTCCCAGGTCACTAATACATATTCTATAAAATGCAGTAAGACATTATACTGCAAAATTATCACTTATGCCAGATTCATTGTTTTAATTAATTCTGACTAACCAAGTTTTAGAACATTATATTGGGACAGCTTTATAGTAAATACAATAACACCTTCTTAGAGCACTGTGCTGCTATTATTACCATGTAGATTTCCTCTGTGCTTTTTCTCTTCATCTTTAGAAAAATAATGTGACATAGTTAATCAATATTTTCTAGGTCTATATATCATGATCTATAATTTACCATAGTTGCTAGGAAATTTGACTTTTCCTGTTATATTTTCATTGAATAAACATGAATAATGACAACAGTTGGAATAACTTACTTATCTGTTCTTTCACTCATATTTATGATTTATAAAATAAAATTTGTTGAGTTCCTACTAGGTGCCAATATTCTGCAAGATGTTCAGGAAATATAAACATGAATAGTTTGCAATCTAGTGAGAGGGATTTGTTGTTACCTACACAATCCTAGACCATTTATAATGTGAACAAGAGCTACAAATGTAGATAAAGTAGTCCTGACTCAACCTCTTACAACTGGAAGGAGGGATGGCAAGTTAGTTATCATAAGCTTCAATTTCTGCATCTGTAAAAATGAGGACAATGATAATACACTCATAGAGACCTTGTAAAGAGTCACTGAAATTATGTGAGCAATATGCTTAATACAATGCCCAGAACACTGTCAATGCACACCTAATTTTAAAAATTAACTTTAAAAGTTTTAAGTGTGTGTGTGTGTATATATATATATATATATATGGTGTCCCAAAAATATATATACACTTTGAATAATTATGAATTCTAATGGGTTAAATCTACAATAAAAAGAAAGAAACATCAATTGAGCTATCACCTATAAAAGTGTATATACATTTTTTGCGACACCCTATAGATGTATAATTTAATTGTGTGTATATATACATTATATATAGGATCCCACAGCAAGTCTTGACAAATCAATATGAGAAGTGTTCTCAAGAGAAGCCATGAACAAAGATGGCCAGCACCAATTATCCTGAGCTTTTCCTTAACTCAGAATAATGCCTCTCAAGTGAAATCATCAAGATAGGGCTGTCTCCCAACCACTGTGGTGAGGAGGATACGTCTCCTGGTTTTCATGGGATGGGACCTGGCTGGCAGAGCTCTGACTGAATTAGAATCATCTGTACAGAAAGGCTTGCTGTTGCTTTTCTACCTCCAGCCCTAGAGCTGATCTTGTGCGGCTTCCCTTTGAGCACTGGCCGAAGGAAAAGAGCTTCTGCTCTACAATGCCCTCCTCTGTGTTTGGCTCAGTGGATAGAGCTTTGGACTGCACACTGAAAGGTCCCAGGTTCGATTCCTGTCAGGGGCATGTACCTTGGTTTCGGGCACATCCCCCGTAGGGGGTGTGCAGGAGGCAGCTGATGGATGTTTCTAGCTCTCTGTCCCTCTCCCTTTCTCTCTGTAAAAAAATCAATAAAATATATTTTAAAAAATAAAAATAAAACAAAACTTAAGGATTGAGAAGGGAAAAGAAGTTTAGCCCATTTAGTATTTCCAACGTACCATTTCTGCTAATTTCTATGGACCATCCCTTCCGAGAGGGAATGATAGCAAAAGCACCTGATGTATCTTTTCCAACTGACTTTCTGAAGTACTATGTAGAAAAACTAAACCAACAAAGGAGAAAATATACCAATGGAGGGGCCCATGTTCTACCTTCCCCACCAGGCTGTGTGTCCTTTGGGGATGTATTCATCTCTGTGACCCACTTTGTGTAATACCTGGCAAAAAAAAAAGGCTGCCAGGCAGAGTAGATAGAATATCATATTTGGAGTCACTCAGATAGTAGTTAAAATCTGGTTCCCACTTCTTGCTAACTGTACTATATTAAATAAATTATGCAGATTATTTGCAGATATTTTACAGTTTCTTAATCTATAAAATATCTCTCCTTTGTAGAGCTGAGAGTGCCTGTCACATTGTAGAAACTTTAATAAATAATTTATCATTCAGCAGATGCCTAATCAATGTCAGCTGAATAAGAGAGATAACTGAGAGCATCAAAGCTCAATGCCTACTTAAAAACATACATTATTTTCTCTCTTCATTTCAGAACTATTTTCCCCATGCAGAATTAATCAACCAGGGGAGGAGAGGTGTTTTATTTATTTGAGGTACATAAAAGGAATCCTTGTTTATAAAAACATTCTTAAATAAGTGAACCCACATTCTCTCACTATCTATAGATATAGACATAGGTAAGATTTATATATAGTAGAGCTAAAACTACAAATGCTGTACATAATATAGTACACAATATGACCAAACACTAACAAGATGGGCAGAGAAGTATAAAAAGGCTCCTCCTGTCTCTTTGCAGGAGCCCTGCTCTAACGACCATGTGCAGAGGACGGACAGCAGCAGGCCAGCCGGGCAGCCACTATATGGTCAGCTGCAAGAGGGAAAGCCTCCAGGTAGGAGAGCAGAACTGTTCCAAGGACATGGTGAAGTGGAGTATCCAGGCCCATGGCAAAAAAAAAAGGGGGGGGGGGGCCGCACAGGCCTGGAAGTGTCGAGGGCCAAGCCTCTGCTACAGCAGCAATAGACCTTGGGGGGGAAATGTATTTATTTACTTTTGTTGCTGTTGCTATTTTTAAGCAAACAGGTTATTGTTATTGCAGTTTTTTTAAACAAGATCTTGTTCTGCAATAGGTAGGAGAAAGGGTTTGAAAGGATGGTGAAATATTAGAGGCCACATCGACAATTGTTTAAAATAGGGCCATGTTATCCTCTATGTTATGCCATTCACTAGTTCTGACTCTCACCTGCAGGTGCAGATCCAAGAGACAGACATCATGCAGGGGCTAAAAAGTAAGTGTCCCTTTTGGAATTACTCATACCTGGGTTGGTTCAAACCTATTTCCAAACTGGATAACCTTGGGGAGATGTATCTTATTTTATACATTATGTATACATATATAGAGTGTCTCCCAAAACTGTATACACACAATTATAAAGGCAGTGTTTATTAAAATACATTTTACTTTCAAAATTGAGAAATCAGCTGTTTCAGTGTGTACACATGTGTGTATATAAATATATAAATATATAAATATATAAATATATAAATATATGTATATATCCTGAGACGAAAGAGAAAAAAAGAGAGAGAGACAGAGAAAGAGAGAGAGAGAGAGAGAGAGAGAGAGAGAGAGAGAGAGAGAGAGAGATGTTGAAGGTTAAACATATATTAAGTACTTGATAAATTATAGCTATATTATGTTTATTTAAAATGACACTCTAACCACAGACACACACACACACACACACACACACACACACACCACATATAGCTTTGATAACAAAAACTATTATTGGATTTACTTGACTCCTGTCCTCATTTGACTTCCTCTCAGAGGGCTCCTAGTTCTGTCCTTTAAATAAACCACATAGGGTTTTCCAGGACCTGACCAGCCTTGTTCATATTTCTTAGCTGATGCCCCATCTTTCACCAAAATGTACCTCTAAATTAAATACAAGTCACAGATTGAGAGGACAAAAAAAAATCCTTGTTATTGATCCACCTATGAAAACAGACTCTTTGATTTTCACCAAAACAACTAACGCCCTTCCACAAACATCATTGGCAAGGACCTCACCAATAGCATGGGGGTTTACATCTGGAACAGTAAACATTCGAAATTAAATATTATGCATCCATATTTATAGAAACCTTGTAGTCATTTCAGCCAAGTTGGCCTTTAGCATCCTTCCATGTTTCCAGTCCTTGCTCTCTTTTTCTCCTCCGCGGTCTAATCCTCTCTGACCTGCTTTCTACCTGTTTCCCATTAATGCCTTCCTCTAACTTTCTGAGACTTAGCACTCCAATCTCTACCACCGTTCTCTCAGTCCTGGCAGTAAAAACTAGTTCCTGGAGTTGCTGCTTCCATGATCTCCTATTTAGTTGGTTATCAATTTTATATATTACTAGTAGCCCGGTGTATGAAATTCGTGCATGGGGGTGTGTGTCTCTCAGCCCAGCCTGAAACCTCTCCAATCTGGGACCTCTCGAGGGATGTCTGACTGCCCGTTTAGGCCCGATCGGCAGTTGGACATCCCTCTCACAATCCAGGACTGCTGCTCCCAACTGCTCGCCTGTCTGCCTTCCTTGTTGCCCCTAAATGCTTCTGCCTGCCAACCTGATCACCCCCTAATCACTCCCTTGCCACCTGATTTCCCCTAACTGCCCTACCCTGTAGGCCTGGTCACTCCTAACTGCCCTCCCTTGCAGGCCTGGTACCTCCCAACTGCCCTCCCCTGCTAACCATCTTGTGGTGGCCATCTTGTATCCACATGGGGGCAGCCATCTTATGTGTTGGAGTGATGGTCAATTTTCATATTACTCTTTTATTAAATAAGACTAATGATTCTTTGTATTAAACTATCCAAGTTCCTATAACTTATGTGGATGCTGTCTCCTATCTGGTGCCCAAGCTAACCCTTGCTGAACAACTATATGTGCTGGTCCTTTACATTTCTTATCTCAGGTAAATGAGAGAGAGATTATGTGCTAGAGTATCAGATATTTTTAGGAGCAAAGAACTAGTCTTTCCCTTGTTCTCATCCACAGAGGCCCCAATGTCTAGAAGGAGAGTTGTCACCCTGATCTACCCTTTTCCAGGAAGAACTGTGCATGTAGAATTGTGCATTTCATGTACAAAATGTCACCAGCCACTGCTTCCTGAACCAGTGCTGACCAGTGGAATTTTCTGCAATGGTGTAAATATTCAATATCCATGCTATCCAATATGGTAGCCACTGGTTACGCATGTCTACAGAGCAGCTGAAATGTAACTAATGTGGCCGAAAATCCAGATTTGTAAATAGCCGTATGTAATCAATGATACTATATTAGAAAGCAGTTAGACTTTTCAGGATGGCAATAAACTCAGGTGTGGTGAAAGAAGTTCCTCTAGGTTTTCTGGATGTAAAATTTCACAGCCAACCCAAATGCCAATTGAGATTGTTAAATTGTGTGCCTAGGTGACTTATCAATAAGCTTTCATGTATGAAAAGACTGTCAAAAACAGATTATTCCTGCTGGGGCTCACCTCCACAGGTGCCAGGGAGCGACTTGCCTTGGGGAAGAAAGCAAATCTATACTCCATGATTAGCATGTGATTATATTTTACAGACAGGCATCAATGCCTGGTGATTTTGATGCACTTGGTTTTTATCTTGTGCGATTTATTTAAAGAAGCATACACATAGCTTAGAGCGTCAGCAGTGATAACATATAAAAATAGGAAAGCATAAAAGAAAGCAAAAAAAAAAACTTGCTTCATTTGTAAAAAGGATTGCTCTTTTCAGTTCCTCCAAATTTTACACCTGCACCTCCTTTCTTAACAAATCCCTCCTCTGACTCAACTCTTACATAATGTATTTCATTATTCATCCACACTCTGGCCCCTAAACCCCAGCTTTTAGTAGAAGAAAAAAAAAAAGAAAGTAAAGAAAGAAAGGCAAGAGAAAAGCAATGTTCACTGGGAGGTTGGGTATTGAGAAGAGGGAATTAAAATAAAGCATATTTATAATGCTTTAGTTCTTTTACTTAAACTATTGGAGTGACATCAATATATAGCCTAAGTGACTGAACAACCAGAAGACTGGTCCACTGGTCACTATGATGTGCACTGACCACCAGGGGGCAGACACTCAATGCAGGAGCTGCTCCCTAGTGGTCAGTGCGCTCCCACAGTGTGAGTGCTGTTCGGCTGACAAGATGGGCACCAGATGCAGGGTTTACAGTTGTTGAACACCGCTGTGGTGGAACAAGCCTTTCCCAATCAGGACTGACTGGGCGCCAGCCCATGGCAAGCATAGCAGGGCCGGGATGAGTGGGAGTGGCAGGCAGGAGCTGCAGGCAGTGTTGGACTGCATCTTTCAACCCAATCGCCACAGGCCACACTGAGGGACCCCACCGGAGCATGAATTCATGCACTGGGCCTCTAGTTGGTTAATAATAGAGTTTTAGGTGTTATTTCTTAAAAAAAAAAAAAAAAAACAACAACAACAACAACAAAGAAATGAAACTAAATGTAAATAATTTTTTACATTTTAGATGATGGACATTATTTATTTTCATACTTCTTATTTTTCATAATTCAATTTTAAAATTTTTAAATGAAAAGAAAAGTAATGATTAAAAAAAAAAAAAACACTAATAACTCCAGACAGTATCCTGCTCTACTTTTTCATGTTGATATTTTCAACTATTATCATTCTGGAACAGATGAATCTTCACATGCCCATGTTGTTAAGTTAACGGTCTCCAGTGACAATTTATGTTTAACTTTTTTTCAAGTTCATTTGGTATTTATTTGGAAATGTCCCCGTACAAGACCATTTCTATTAAATAGCCAGAGAATAGGAGGGGATACTTAGAACATATTGCAAAATTGCCCTCAGTTTAACCCTCAGATGTAGATGTATACATTTTCTTATGTGAGTTTGTATAGTACTTTATGGGCTGTTAAAAGTAAGACACTTCACTGAAGTGCTCACCATTTAAATCAAAGATAGTGAATAGCTTACCATTTAAATCAAAGATAATGAATAGGTTAAAAGTTCAGAACCAAGGGAACAAAAAACCTAAAACTCCATAATAAAGCTGTCCTCTCAAGAGAGTATATAAAGTCACTTGCTTTTTTGGGTTGGTTTTAGCTTCAAATATTTTCCTGATGGGCCTCTAAATTCATTTATATTTATCAGATCATGTATGACAATTTTGGTTTGGAATCTACAGTCTTTGATATCTAAGTATCAGATAGAGCATGTCTACTCTTTTCTGAGTGGTTTTATTTCTCTGACTGTAGCCTTCTGGGTGTTGGACTAGTTCCAAAGGTGAGAAGAGTAAGGCTCTTTTCCAAGAATATCTCAAAGCTTTGGCTGAAACATGTTACTTGCAGTAATAACTTTTTCTGCCTGCCTCCAGTTTTGCTGGCATTCACTATGTCCCCCATACAATAAAGGCCACACTGGAAGTGCTAGAATTGTGTTTCAAATAGAAGAACCATTTTAATCTTTCAAAGTTCTCACATAGAAACTTACAAAGGCTCTCCTAGATGCTGATGGGTAATGATACTCTTGTTCCATATAAAAATCTTGGAAGTGAATTACAAGCTTGGTAGATTCTGAAGCAGGATCAAAGAAAGCTGTAAGATCAGACATCATTTCTACACAGACTCTCTATAGACAAAGCAGAGACTATTGCATTTTATATAAAATACTCCCCTTTTCTTACTCATCATGATAGATTTTTCATTGGACATCTTTCTATACTATGGCTCTAAGTAAAAGGTATGTAAGTCTTTTAGCAAGTTATGTCTTTTGGAGAATTCTTATATAGATTTTATTAGCAAGTGCAGATTGAGTTATTTAAATGTTAAATTAATACATGCAATTATGTATAGATAACTATATTTTGACTCAGTATTATGAGTCTTTTTTTTATTATTACTTTACATTCTCTTTTGGCTATTATCCCTGTTTCATTTTAAAATGTGATATTCAATATTTCTTGATCCCAGCATACCTGAGTGATATATCTTACAATTAGAAGTAATGACTCACTGTGGTGATGATTTGGTGGCCATGTGATAAGTGATAAGACAAACATAATTGGGGAGCTACCTTTTCCTATGCCAGTTATTAAGAGTCTCTTCTCATAAGTGATTACTGGAGGTAATACTGTCATTCCTAAGCCATTTAAAATGATAAATTTCTTCTCAACCTAAATTATTTCAATTCAATGTTTTGAAAAATGTAAGTTCTTACAATGCCCTTTGCAACATTTTATATAGTGATCCAGGAAAAATAAGAACTATATCAGTTTATGATCAGTTTCTTAAATTGAGAACATTGTACTGATTCACCTCTGCTTCTGTGAACCCAATGCCTATTATGAAACAACAATAAGCTTCAAAAATACATTAATAGAGATTAAAAGAAAAATTTCATGTACTAATCATAATAAATAAACAAACAACATTCAACATCCAGGCTTGATTTAAAAAAAAAAAAAAAAAACTCTAAAAAAAACTAAAAATAGAATTTCTTTAACTTGATTAATATTTACTAAAAATTTATATAAAATATTAACTGTAGATGCAGTCTCAACATACGTGTGTTTCACTATTGATAATTTTATTCAATGTTATGCAGAAGGTCCTGGGAAATTTATTAAGACAAAGAAGTAGGAGGTATGAGAATTGGAAGAACAAATCAAGCAATCTTCATATTCACATGACCCTGAACTAATAGCAATGAACAAAGGATCAAAAACAAACAAAAAGCTAAGATCATTTTGAGAAACAACATTGGGGAGACATTTCATGCCAGCTAAGAAGGCTTATTAGGAAGTTCTAGTAATAAAGACAGGTATGGTTGTTGGAGCTTGACTAGACAATGGACCAATAGAACAGAGTACAGAGCTCTGACACATCTATACTTAGAATCAAGACTAGTATATGCCAGAGATGGCATCACAGTACAGCAGGTAATAAATGGTATGAAACTGGCTATCTATATGAAAAAAATAAAATACAATCAGATGCCTACTTTATGCCACACACAATCTGGCTTGTTTACTGGATGCTCCCTTTTTTTCCTCCTCAGATCCACAGCAGCAGCACCCTTGTAGGAAGTTTTCAAAGGCACCAGGTGTTGAGTATTGAATCCTTACTCCAGGTGTTGAGTAATGAATCATTTCCCTTGGCAGAGTCACCCCTCCCCATCTGCTCAGATTCTTCCCTGAATATGGGTAAACTGTGGTATATTCACATTTTGAACCATTTCACAACAGTTAAAATGAATCAATGATTGCCACATTTCTCCACATGGATATGTCAAAACATAATGGGAGGCAAAGGAAGCAGGTGCTCCCCGCAGAGTGTTGCCATCACCCTCCTGGTGCCTGGATACTGCCCGAAGCCTGGCCGTGGCTGGGAGTGGGCACCGCCATGCCGCAGCAGTGGGAGATTCTGAAACAACGTGGGGAAAACTTCTGCTCTAATGTGTATTGAAAAAGCATAAGTAGAATGCAAAATTACAGCTCTGCTAGATTTTAACACTGGAAAATTATATGGATGGAGCAGCACTAGACGGGAATAGAGAGATATGAAAATAGATTTTCTTTTAAATGAATCAGGATTGTGGGTAATTTTCTTCCCTTTCTTTTGCATTCTATTGATATTGTTATGTGTTTGTGTTACAAGTTATTTTAAAATGTCCAAAAAAAAAAAAAAGTAGGTTGTAGGACAGATAGAATCAATCTGTAATCTTCATAGTAATGAACAGCGGGTTTTCTCGGTGTTGATAATGGGCTTCAATTCTGCTGTCAGACCCTGAGTTTATCTGCGACTGCAGGACAGCCATTTCCCACTGATCACATGCTCTGGGATAAGAATGACAGAGCACCACAGTAAGATACAACTGTCTGGAATTTTAATTACAACTTGCTTTCAAAGCCTTTTACAGATTAATTACTTCATTTGCATTGTAGGCACAGTGAACAAAGGTTACCCATATTTCAAAAGCAGTTGGTGGATTCGGTGGGAACAAACTGCTTGCTCAAAGCAATTGGGATGTTAAAATCCCACTTGGTGGAATGACTGGGGGCCGGTAAACGCTGCACTGGGAAGGTAATGAGGCACTCCTGGGGAGCTGTGTCATGCCTGCTCAACGTGATGGGCCTTGGTGGTCACAGGTCCTTGCTTTCAGTCCTTGCTCTGCCACTGGATACTCCTGAGCACATTTGGTCCATCTAGGTTTCCGTTTCCTCTTTGGTGAAACAGGAAGGCTGCTGCTCACTAATGGATTGGATGTGAGCATAATTTGAAGTGGTGGATATACAGCAACTAGCTAGGGAGGAACCTGGCCCATAACAGACAACTCAATAAATAGCAGATTTATTTTTCACTCAGCTTGTTTCCCCCAACCTCTAATACATGTAGCACTTAGGTAGGTAATATAGATGGACCAGTTCTGAGCAGGCTTATAGGTAGAGTAGCATTTATAGGAAATGCAGTTGCCACTGTGGGTCTGGTGAGTGCTATTTATTAAAGAGTGTCACAACTATGGACTTGATTTATAATACAGTCCAAGTCTCCTTTCCATGCATTCCTCCATGCACGACAAATCCACAGCTATGAATACACATCACATAGGGCTGAATTGTGATCGCCACAACATGTAATTCTCCTAAATATGTATACCAGTGCAATCTTGTGAGGTGATAATATTTCAGTATCCTGCATGTTTAGGTTGGTATATTATCCCTAAGCCAGAAGTCTGCCATCTATTCTTATTAAGAGCAAAAGAATAAAAGCAAAGCAAACAAATCAAAACAAAAGCTAAGGAAGGGGAATAGGACCCCACTGCAAAGAGAATAATAGTCCAGCCCATTGCTGCGAGCAGAATCTGCAGGACTGCACAGAACCACTGGAATTTTAGGGCTGGCACTAAAACAAACCTCCTGTCACCCCTGTAGCACACAGCCAGAGAACCACTGGTTTACCTTCCTTGTTCTTTATTCTAGAAGCCATGTCTGTTTACCCACAAATACTGCTCACTGACCAAGGAAGTGAAGGATGGGTGGGGGTGGACTGATAATGCTGATCTAAGCTTAGAAAAAATTCTGAAAGCAAAATTTCACAAATGCATCTCCCTTAAAATCCCAGAAAAGCTGTACCCTGGCTTTGAGAATGTTCCAAACTCTATCCTATTGGCATTGATCCTGATAAGACACCTGATCAATTAAAGAAAACTTCCCTCCTCATTCCAGGTGCTCAATATCCCTGTTTCCATCTGAACTTTGCTCATTTTTACTTTAAGAAAAAACATAATAGATTTCACACTAAAGTTTTGTGTGTTTTTTATCTTCCTCCGGGGTATTTTTGCTCCATTTACTTGAGGAACTGTTTCCAGAAAATAGTTTGAGAATAAAATTATACGAAGAATGAAATAACTTACAGAGCCTCAACCTTCTGGGGCATGACTTCCTATCACTTATTTAGGTAACTGCTGGAGTCTGGGATTGCTATAGATATTTGTCCTGCTGTGACAGTGTGGGACATCCAAAAAGTGATTGACTGGAAGCTTGCAAAGGAAAGACAAGGCATGGGGACAAAAGCCAGGGGCATATAAGGCAGGGTCTTACCAAGGCAAGTGGCTCTATGCCCTTCTATCACCCCCTAAGGCTTCTTGCCTGGCAAACAGGGGTAATAATATTTTTCCAATTTACCTTTTATGGTTGTAATAAAAATAAAATAAAAAATCTATATGATGGCCAGAACTGGTTTGGCTCAGTGGATAGAGCGTTGGCCTGCGGACTGAAAGGTCCCAGGTTCGATTCTGGTCAAGGGCATGTACCTTGGTTGCGGGCTCATCCCCAGTAGGGGGTGTGCAAGAGGCAGCAGATCGATGTTTCTCTCAAAGATGTTTCTAACTCTCTATCCCTCTCTCTTCTTCTCTGTAAAAATCAATAAAATATATATTTTAAAAAATCTATATGATGGCACTTTGAGAAAAGTATAAATGCACACTTAAGTCATTACTATTTTTCCCCTTCAAGTTCCATTTAGGGGCATATAAGTTTTAGTTTGTCGTCTTCCACTCACCTCTAAAAAACAAAGTAATTTAGAGACTATTACAGATTGAGTTGTGTGCACCCTCTTCCTTCACCCCCCCCCCCCATTCTCATGTTGGAAGCCTAACCTCCAATGTGAAAGTGTGAAGGAGGTAATTAAAGTAAAAAGAGGTCAATAGGACTGATGTCCTTATGAGAAGAGGAATGAACCGCAAAGCACACAGAGGGAAGGCCAGGTGCGGACGAGGTGGGAAGGCAGGTATCTGCAAGCAGGGACAGAGCTCTCCCTGGAACTGAATCCACCAGCACCTTGACCTTGGACCTCCAGAACTGTGAGGAAATGAATGTGTGTTGTTGAAGCCACCCAGGCGGTTGTATCTTATTATGGCAGCCTAAGCTGGCTAAATAGAGGAGGGACAAAAGGGGAAGAGCAGCTAGTTAGCCCCAGCCACACCCCTATCCTCAGGCCACCTCTGCCCTCAGGCCTCTAAAGAACAGTGGGGCGGGGGGGGGGGGGGGGGGAGGGTGTAATACAGACTCCAAATCTCCCTCCTCTTCCCCCTCACTTCCCAAAGTCATTTTAGACCTGACATTGTCAACATTAGGCACACCTTCCAGCCATAGATGAGAAACTAAGATACAAACCTCAAGGACATACTTGCAACTGTATTCACTGGTTCCATTAAAATAGCCTCACAGCTTGAGAAAGGTACTGAAGGGCCTAAGATTTGAGCCAACCTGAGGTGACTGGTCTTGTACCTCAGTTGTCCTTGCACAATGGAAGAGTTCCTCAGCTGTCTCTTTTCTTTGGTTGCAATTTAATGACACACTAACCTACTATGATAAAAGTCAGTGTTAAAATTTTCAACCTCATTCTATTTCTATGTGTTTATTCATTTGTTTTACCTCATCCAGTTGGATCCAGCCATATCTCAGACTCTATTAGACTAAGAATGACCTGCTGTAACATAATCCCTCTAGACTCCATGGGCATGTCTTAGATCAGAAGTAAAATAATGTTTTCAAAAACCCCTCTGCACTCTATATTTTTCTTTACCTTTTTTAAGGTGGGGAGGGGGGGAGGATGCAGTGACATAAATCCCCAGCAGGTGATTTTGCAAGTATCAGTGTAGCCTGTGCTGTTATCCAGACGAAGAAAAATATTGTTGCATTTCACCTGCCTCTCTCTGGCCGTGCAACTGTCCTCAGATCGATTTCCTAAAACGGCCCTTCAAAGCTGACCACAGAAAGGACGCCATTCTGCGTCTGTCAGAGCCGGTTACCCTCTCCCTTTTCAGCTGTGCTTTTCCACAGGCAGAAAATGCCACCTCCTTCCTGCACCAGAGCAGGCAGAATGTGAGGAGTCGTGGCTTCCCTAGCAGGAGGGGTCCTAAAATAGCTGTTTAGCCATAAATTCAGGATCTGGTGTGCCTGGTGTGAGGGCTGGGCACCTGGGGCCTGACCAAATGGTAGCTCTCCTTCCCTCTGCATTCCGGGCCTGGTCCACATGGCCTGGCCCTCTGCCTCGGCTTCCTGCTGGAGCTTAAGCCCTTTGCTTAGTCACAGCACTCGGAACTGAGGCCCTGCACATTGCATGGCTCTTCAAAGACCTTCCCCCTGGGGAGAAAAAACAACAACCCACAAAACACGCTCTCTTTCCTCTCTGCCTCCTTCCTCTTTGCTGACAGCCATTGCTTTCTCAACAACTGGCCAGGCTCCTGTCGGAACAGACACACCCAGAGGAATGTCACTATTATGAGCATTGAGTGTTCGGTGCCAGGATTGAGCACATCCTCGTGGGGGTGGCTTGGCCAGTCAGCCCCCTTTCCTCTATCAGCATGTGGGCTAAGAGCAGAAAGCATTTTGTGTAACTCTGATCTGGTCCAACTCCATACAGATGAGGAACCTCAGACTCAAGAGAAAAGCTGAGGCAAGACTCCATGAATCATTCATTGTTCATTGGTTATTCAATACATATTCATTGAATATCTGGAATGTATAAGATATGCACTGCTGTGGTTTCACTCTCATTTGAGAGATTTTCTACTTCAACACAAGTCTCGCCATTCCTGTATGAGAAAACTCAGCATGTCAGACAATAAGATGGCCACTACACTGAGCTCTCCTGTTAACTCAGGCTCTGTGAGATGACTTGCCTTCTCTTCTGCCATCAACAGGAGCAACTGTGGTCCATGGTTAGAGAAGCCAGTCCTTTCCCCAACCTTCTTTCAAATATAATAGTTTCTATACTCCTTTGGGTAGATTTTTAATAGGCAAGAAATGGAAGGCAAACTCATAACTGGAAGAGACATAAAAATTCCATTAGAGAAAACTATGGCATATCATGACCATTGGGGGGGAGGACATGAATTTTTAAGTAGTGAAATCTTTGATGACAAAAGTGGAAAATCTCTGATACTGTCCAGAATCTTAAGGAATGGCCTTCTGGCAGTTCTTCAATCTGGAACCTTTGTTAATCCACATGGGGCAGAATATTCCATGGAGCCTTAAAACAATAATACTCAAACAATGCAGTGAAAGATTATGCAGTTGTGAGAAAATGGGTCTGGCAGAGCTCAAACTTGATTATAAGAAAACAGCCCCTGCACTCTTTGGTATGGATTTATTCCGTTCTCACACTGTGGGTCCTCAGAGGCCCCTCTTCTTTGTGAGGCGATAGCTACAAACAGGGGTGGAGAGGCCAGAGGCTGCACAAAGCCTCTGCTGCGATGATCAGAACTGCTTTCTCCTCTATCTCTGGTCTCTGGGTACACATCATGCACATTACTTTCTCTGTATTTAAATTTCACTGGGATAATTGCTTATTAGTAGCAATAAAAATACTTCCATTTCAAAAACTGGACATATACATTATGTGTGTACATGTGTGTATACACACACACACACACACACACACACACACACATATATATATATAAATATATATACATATACATATATATATATATATGTATATGTATATATATTTACCTTTGAGGATATAAAAGGTAAATAAGTATTTCCATTCATTTTTTGTATTATTTTACACTTAGACTATAAAATTTTTAAATAATAAACATTTTGACTATATTTACACCAGGTGCCTTGTTAATTGCTTAAGGCGGGTACTTTTACACTTCCCATTTTACATATTAGGACAATAAAACTTAAAAAAAATAACATATTCAAGTTAATATAATTAGTAAGTGGCAGAGCCTCAAAATTAACGAAATCCATGCCTTTCTAAGTCCAGAGCCAGGTGAATAACTGAGCTACACTTTTTCTCCTGGACGGACAGCACTGTGGGTAGGAAGAGAAGGACGAACCTGCTCTATGAGAGTATCAGGGAGCAAAGGAATCTTACAAATCTTAAACAGGACCTCCTGTTCTCTACCCCTCTGATTTCTGCCCACCCAGAAATCGCCTTTGGCTTTGAGGAACTTACCCAGCCTTCTCTGTGTGAAATGCGTCTATTCCTACTTTGATTTGGTGATCTTTTCAGGTTGGAGGAGGGTTCATTGGGGGGACTTCTGTTCTTGTTTTTAAGCAATAGCATTCATAAATTATGATGATAGTCATGTTGAGTGGTAGAAAAGGATCTATTTTCCTGGCTAACTTTGCTCATTCAATAGTTTCCAGTGTACCAGAGAATGTCCTAGAAATAGCAATAGAGAGACCTAAACCTTGTCAACCTCCAAACAGCAGTTTTCTAACTTCAATCATTTTAAGAACCAAAGCAAGAGCCAAATCTTGTCATTTGCAAAAGGTTGCATTCTAACTTTAACAGTTTTAAATGGCAGTTAAATTGAATGAATGAATGAATGAGCAAATTTGGTGTTATCAGACTTTCTAATTATCTTGCTATGGCCTCAGGCACCATTCTGATAACCAGATTCTTATCTTGTTCCAGAGTCTGTATTTGAACCTTTTACTTCAGTGTTTCCTAACAGTAACAACCTCCCTCTGGCTGTACTCTAATCAAGAACAATATATACTTGAGCCATTAACTAAATTTGGAATTAAAAAAATAAAAGAAGTTAATGTGATTGACAGAACTTTACCCCTTATGAAATGAAGTAATCAGAGGATACAAAAACTATTTCAGGACACAGAGCAACTATATTGCAAGCAGTCTTCCTCCCTGGGGCCTACCATGGTCTACATTTTGCTCAAACAAGTTCTTTATTTGTAGGCACATGAATTATCAGGCCTTACAATGATTTTCCAACATGAATTCCTACTAAATAATCTGACTGAATAAGAAAATTCTGGAAGATATAAAAAAAAGAGTTCTAAACCATCATCCTTCATGAAATTTAAAAAATTTCCCCTGGATATTTTTAAAACCATATTTCAAGAAAATAAGAAAAAGGAGAAAAATGAAACATCTGTTCAGTGAAACTTCAGACACAAAAAAATAAAGATGAACTCTAAGATTAAACTGTCCATAGGCAGTTTCTCTTGGGCTTTTTTCAATAAGTTAGAAATAGTGTTTCCTTCTCATCAAATGGTGTTGGCACCTTTGATTTGCATTACTTTGGGAAGAGCAAAGTTAGTTCATTAAAATCATGAACTTACATGAGCTGGGTTAAGATTCCACTCTGCTAATAGTGCTGATATTTTATTATAGTTGCTTTCTTGTGAGGATCTCAGATAAAAGTTTTTGTTATTGTTTTAAATGATAAAAACATTTTTGTGTCAATAAGAAAAGTAGTCATGTTCCTGGATATGGAAACATGGAATCTATAAAACAAATGTTTTGGTAAAATATGTCTTTTGGGCAGTGATTTATTTGGCAGCCACAAGTGTTTTCCTGGGGGAACAAAACGATTTGTGGAAGAAGCCTTCTGTATTCTAAAACTGATTGATTACAGAAACTAAGTTGCAGAGCCAAGAATGAGAATCTATTTCTCTATCCAGATCTGGAGATGCTTAGGTTTAAATACCTTCATCCAAACTGTCTTTGTGTGAGTAGCTGCACTGCCAACTATTTCTACTCCTTTGCCAATATTCCACATTCCCAAATCAGCCAGGTTTCTGTTGGATCTAGAATATTGACCCTTTATCCAGGGGAAGGAAAGCATGGTCAAACCAATTTCATTGTCTTCCTGTATCTGAGATTTTAGTGAATTTCTTGGACCTGCTCTAAAAATATCTATAAGCTATGATGGGCTGCATTTCATTTTCCCTAACCTTCAAATGAGGAACAAAACAGGGCAAGTTTTAATAATAACAATCACCACCAAATATCCTAAAGAAAAAAACTTGTTCTGTTCATTCAATCCATAAGAAGCAGAAGCTTCTATGAATGACAATCTGGTTATAAAAGAAATTAGAGGCCGATGCATGAAATCCGTGCAAGAGTAGGCCTTCCTCCCCTTTGCTGCCGGCACCTGCTTCCCTTTGGCACCCAGACCCGGGCTCCCCTCGCAGCCCCAGCGTCTTCCAGAAGGTCGTCCGGAAGGATGTCTGGTCTAATTAGCATATTACACTTTTATTATTATAGATCGGACATTTTAAAATTTGTTGAAGCACACAGTGGAGACAGCACTTTTAAGCCCTGACCTGCATGATAGCTCTGTCACAAAGCCACATAAGGAGTCTTTTAGCTCAGAAATCCAGGTCTATAAGGCTTCGCCTATATATCTCACTGTTTTACTGACAGAGTATCGTAGGTAAAAGTGCTTTATAAATATTTAAGTATCACACCATTTTATTCTTAGTATTACCACTCTTTTTTTACTTTTTGTTGGTGGTGGTGGCGATTGTAGTTAATGTCCTTGTAGTTTAGAATGACAGCCTCCTGGGAGAAATCAGCTCCATTTTCACTGGGATGTCAGTGACAACATTCAATGCTATTCAAGTAATCTTTGTGTCATACAAGCAGGTCCCTATAGAACACTAGGTAATCAATAGTCCCTATTCTTTGATCTTGACAAAATGAAAGATCAAAGCATTCTAAATAGTCAATGAGCCTGACTCTTTTTAAAGACATCGCACATTTTATCAGTTTTCTCTGGAATGTCTGAACAAATCAGGAAGGAGTAGGGTCTGGCATGCCAACAAATCTAACCAAGAAGATACCCTCTGGTTAAATTATTACAAAGCAAAATTACTGCAATGCTAGGGGCTTCCAAGCACACTTTAAAAAAATGATATACCTATATCTACCTAAATTTTTAAATAACAATATAATTAGAACAGTAAAAGAGCCTAGATACATGGAGTTCATGGAAAGATAGATGGATGGATAGCTAGATATAGTTTGTAAATATATAAAATTTAAAATATGATATGTACTTCCAGTACAGATTTAACAATACAGTCAAATGGGAGAAAAAAAAAATGTTCTTAATTTTCTACCTAGAGATAATGAATATAAATATTTTAACTCTATACTCTTCACAGTATTTTTGATGCATAGTTTCTTATTTACTTTATATAATTGAATTATACTATATATTGGTTTTTAACTTTGTTGGAGTATCATGATATAATAAAATGCATTCCTTTTAAGTATACAATTTGATGTTTTTTGACAAATATATACTCCCTTGCAACTACCCTCCCTATAAAGATATAGAACACATATATAACCCTAAATGGTCACTTGTGCCTCTGGTTAGTAAATCCATCTTATCCCATGTCTCAGGCTACCACTGATCCACTGTTTGCCAATGATTAGTTTTGCTATACTGGAAATTCACATATGGAAACATAAAATATATAAAAATTTTTGCATCTGGCTTTTATTCATTCAACATAATATTTTTGAGACTTATTTATGTATCAGTAGCTTGTTATTTTTATTGCTGAGTAGTATTTCATTGTATGAACCTATCACAATTGTGTTTATTCATTCACATTCTGAGAGTTTAGGATTGTTCGTAGATTTTTTTTTGGTATTAAAAATAAAGCTATTATGAACATTCATACATGCAGTTAAAAAAATCATTATTCAAAATTACCTATCAGTAGATGAGTGGATAAAAAGCTGTGGTACATTTATACAATGGAGTACTATGCAGCAGTAAAAAATAATAATATCTTATCTTTGAGACAGCATGGAGGAATCTGGAGAGTATCATGCTAAGTGAAAGAAGTCAGTCAGAGAAAGATAAGTATCACATGATCACACTCATATGTGGAATCTAAGTAACAAAATAATCTGATGAACAGAGTGGATCCAGACATGGAAGCATGCAACAGAGTTTGGAATCTCAGAAGGGAGATGGGGAGGTTAGGTAGGTTGGAGATAATCAACCAAAGATCATGTATACATACATGCATAACCCAAACAATAGGGTACTGAAGGCCTGGGGCAGGGTGGGGTAGGGATGGGCTGGAAGGGGTCAATGGGGGAAAAGGGAGACATATATAATACTTTCAACAATAAAGAATTATTTAAAAAATGAAAGCAATCAAAAGAAAAACAAATTTTCAGAAATATTTTAAATGTCTGCCTAATTTTCATTCAGTGTATATATAATAATTTACCTAAACACTCTCTACATTTGTGTATTTGAATTGTTTCTAATTGTTTTCTTTCAGAAATAAAAGCTCGAAAAAATATCTTTGCTTTTTCTCTACATTGAGTGCCAGAAAAGTTTTTCAGGGCTTTCCAAACTCAAGCTCAAAAAAAAAAGAAAAGAAAAAGAAAGAAAACATTTATAGAAAAAGCTTGATAATGTTCTTTTCATTCTTTGATCTAAAATATACATGAAAACATTGGACATTCTACCAGGATAATTAAAAATGCATTCTAAGTTCTTAATGCTTTATAAAGAGTTCCCTTTCTTCCTGGCTTTTATTTTATTTATTTTTTTGCTAAGTGCTTCTGAAAATGTTAGCTTCCTTTGCTATTTTTCCGCTTTTCAATTGACAATTGCCTTGATGAATAGAGGAAGCAATGCATCTCAACTCTCTTTGGATTAATTGTAAGGAAAGAAACTGTTGGCTGAGGCCAAATATGTAGGAGTTGAGCATTGTTTGTTTTTTCTTAAGCTCGGGAAATGTGTTTTTGCAACATGGCAGTCAAGCCTTACATCAAAGAAGCAAAATATAGAATAACAAGACAAAAAAGAAAATATTCTTGGAGCCAAAAAATGATCAAAATAAAGCATCAAAGGTAGAGCCTATGGTAACAGAACTGCTGGGAACTGGAGCATTTAAAAACACCTGTGTTTGTGCTAATTGAAAAATTCATATTCATCACATCAGCAGTCCCCAAACAAGCAAGCAATATATTTAATGTGTGTTTCTGTTCTCAGTGTTCTCCCCAGTATTATTTTCATGGGAAAGAGAACACTGGGTCCATTTCCACACTTTATCTTAAAGAGCAAAGCCACTATAAAGGTTTTTAAATATTTAACTCATGCTGGTAGGTAATGTTCTCCAATTCATTTTTCTGGCTTTCTATATCAACAAATGGATTTTTGAAACATCCTATTCCCCTTAATTCTTCTTTGCAATTATTGTGATCATATTTGTACATTATTGGCAATTAAGTATTTGTATATCTTGTCTTTCTCTCCAGGATTATATAACACATTATTGAATTTTGTCTGTTCAATACACATTTCTCTTTTTCTGGACTTTTAGGGGACTGTCTATCTTTGACATCAGGTGGGTCTGGTGCAGCTGCTGTTCTCATTGCCACTTCTGTGGAATGCTGTGTCTCCAAAATGCTATTTAGTCGAAACCGGTTTGGCTCAGTGGTAGAGTGTCGGTCTGCGGACTGAAAGGTCCCAGGTTCGATTCCAGTCAAGGGCATGTACATTGGTTGCGGGCACACCCCCGATAGGGGGTGTGCAAGAGGCAGCTGGTCGATGTTTCTCTCATCACCGTTTCTAGCTCTCTATTTCTCTCCCTTCCTCTTTGTAAAAAAATCAATAAAATATATTTAAAAACAAAACAAAACAAAATGCTATTTAGAGGTAAGGTGATTGCTAAGTAATTAAGTCATAAGTGTGTAACCCTCACAAATAGAGTTAGTGTCCTTGTAATAAGAGAACAAGAGAGAAGAGATGACCTTTCTCTCTCTACTATGTGAAGATACAATGGGAAGATGGCTGTCTGCAAACTAGAAAGGGGACCCTCACTGGAACCTAATTATGCTGACACCCTAATCTCAGATCTCCAGGTTCCATAATTATAAAAATAACTGCCTGTTGTTTCACTCAGTCTATGTAGTTTTGGGGGTGGTTGTTGTTATAGCAACCCAAGTGGACTAAGATACCAGTCCTGTAGCTCAATTGAGGGTCACAAGACCCAAGATGGGTAGTTATTCACACACCTTGCCATGATGATAGATCTTAAGTGATAGTAAATCACCCAAATGAAACCACAGCTCTTCCCTATAACTTAAAAAAAAAAGAAAAAAAAGAAAGAAAGTCCTATTTCAGTGATGTATTGGAGTTGATCAACAGTCTCACACTGATTCACAAGAGCTGACTACTAAATTTTCATGAATTTTGCAAGCCAATCAATAAACTGCTGATAGATTAAAATCAGCTGTGGTAACAGTATTTCTACTACTAAGTTGGAAAGAGCTTTTCAATAAATGTGATATAACATGTAAACAAAATTAAGGGCAAAAACCATATGATTATCTCAGTATTTAATAAATCAACAAATAACAAGTGCTGCCAAGGATGTGGGAAAAGGGAGTCCTTGAACATTGTTAGTGGGATTGTAGAATGGTGCAGCCACTGGGGAAAACAGTACGGAGATTCCTCAAAATATTAAAAATAGAGCTTCCACACAATCCAGCAATTCCACTTCTGGGTATTATTCAAAGAAAATAAAACCACTAATTTGAAAAGATATATGCACCCTATGTTCACTGCAGTATTACTAGTAATAGCCAAGGTTATGGAAGCAACCTAGATGCCCATCAATAGATGAATGGATAAAGATGATAATATATATGTAAGTACACATACATACAATAAAATATTGTGTAGCCTTAAAAAATAAAGTAATTCTGCCTTTTGCAACAACATGGATGAAACTGGAGGGCATTATGGTAAGTGAAATAAACAAGGCAGTGAAGACAAATACTTCATGGTATGTTAATACTAAAAAAAAAAAAAAATTAAAATTAAATTCATAGAAACAAAGTAGAATAGTGGCTACCATTGCCAGGGACTGGAGGAGAGGGGAAACAAGAAGAGGTTGGTTGGTAAAGGAATAAAAGCCTTCAGTTATAGAATGAATAAGGTCGGAGAATATAATGCATAGCATAGTGACTCTGGTTGATAATTCTGTACTGTGTAATTGAAATTTGCTAACTGAGTAAAATTTAAGTGCTCTCATAAAAAGAAAAGGTAAATATGTGACATGATGGATGTGTTAATTAACTCGATTGTGGGAATCCTTTCATAATATATAGTATTATCAAATTATTACCTTGTATGCTTTAAATACACAGGTGTACAAAAGTTTACAGTTATTTGTATGAAAAATAACACAATAATTAATAAATAACATAAGAATAAACTTTTTCATTAACTCACAACTGTAAATGTACTTTTGCTCCCCTCCATATGTTATATCCCTAATATATTACATATTCATTTGTTAATGATACCTAAATAAATGATAGCTGGTAAAAAGAAATTGAACAATGCTAAAATTAGGTTTTTGCCTGTTTTTTTTAATTTCAAAAAACTTCTTTTAAAATATTTGCCTGCTAATACCATGGGCTAGACATAGAACAGCAGATGCAATATCCTTTATTTATCATCTTCTGCCTAGATATACCCTTCTTGGGGTACATCATCAGGCTTTGATCATGATGACAGCAATAATAAGATGTCAGTTTGGGGATTATATAATGTGTCAGTTTGGGAACCAGGAGTTAAAATGTTGGATTTGGAGACTTAAGATTTCACTTCTGCATTATAGTATTGAATACTCAGGCTTTGAAACCAGAGGCCTGAGTTCAAATCCTACTTCTGGTCTTCCCAATCTAACTTGTGCATGTTCCTCCAGCCTGTCTTCAGGATGGCTGTAATTAACAATATTTGGTAGAGAAGGCATAATACTTTCCCCAAAAGAGAATGCCCTCTCCCCTTAAAACCCATGGGCTTCCCAGAGTCTATGGAATGACCTGATATATCCTTTTTTAATTCCAAAATTCAATAATTGACAATAATTTCTAGACCAAACTGTGTCTGATGATAAATACCTTGTGTTTATGCAGCATTTTTTCAAACAATTTTCACACTTCATTTCATCAAACTCTGGAAATAAAGACTTCATCTGAGATGGCATTCATCTCAAGGTGATTGACAGGGAAGAACAGGTCCAAAGAGAACATTAGCTTGGTGACTTTTTAATAAAATTTGAAGGGTCCTGTACATTGATACCAGCAACATCTTTTGTTGATAACATACCTTATAAAGCTTTCATGAATTATGAGCCCATCAATAAATATGTGATTACAGAGCATGACAAAAGTGGCAAGTTTTAAAGGTCATTATCATAGTCTCTATAGCTACAGAGATAGATTAGATAGATAGATAGATAGATAGATAGATAGATAGATAGATGACAGATAGAAGCCTATATGCAGAACAAAATCTCTACTTTGAAAAATGTCATAGTCTAGTCAGTGTGGGGATTTGAATAACTTAAATTAGTTATGAACAAGGGTCTGAGACTTTGTTTTCACTATTCAATTCGATAAACATTTATTGAGCTCACTTAATATAACTTGCTAAATATCTAATGATTCTTACTTTCAGAAATTTAATTAGTTGCTTCATAAAATTATTCAAACAAAATACTTTTATTATTTTATTTTTTAAAATAGACTTTTTATTTCAGAAAACAAGGGAGAGGGATAGAAAGATAGAAACATCAATGATGAGAGGGAATCATCAACTGGCTGCCTCCTACACACCTCACACTGGGGTCTGAGCTCATAACCCAAATATGTGCCCTGACTGGGAATCAAACTATGACCTCCTCATTCATCAGGCGATGCTCAATCACTGAGCCACACTGGCTGGAAAAACAAGATAGTTTTTAAAAACATCTTCACTGGCTACTCATTGCCAGACTTCTAGGCCTGATCATTACAAACGCCCCTGAACTTTATTCCACTTGTGTTTCTGACCCAAGTGTCAATGATGAAAACAAGAAAATAGCCAAAATCAGGAAAATACCAGCATATATTCAAGGACCTTTATATATATTTTTTTATATAAATATAAATTTTTTATTGATTTTTTACAGAGGAAAAGAGAGGGATAGTGAGTTAGAAACATCGATGAGAGAGAATCATCAATCAGCTGCCTCTTGCACACCCCCTACTGAGGATGTGCCCACAATCAAGGTACATGCCCTTGACCGGAATCGATCCCGGAACCTTTCAGTCCACAGGCCGATGCTCTATCATTGAGCCAAACCAGTTTCGGCTATTTAAGGATCTTAACAGGAAAAGAAAAAGCATGGTATAAATTTCAGAATGCCACTATTGATTTTTAGACCATGCCAAAGGAGGTGGCATCACTAGAGCTTTGCTAAAGGGTCAGCAGATGGAGAAGTAGAGAGAGTGGGGGGAAAGAGATCCCACTATGGTGTTTTCTACAAGACACTAGTAGAAAAGTGAGGCATATCTGTGATTTCTTCATCAGGCCTTTTTCAATTGCAAGTGAGCCCAAACTCAATCTGGCTCAAAGAAAAACAAAAGTAAGCGTGAAATCTATTGGTTTTTATTTTTTATTTTATTTTTTAAATATATTTTATTGATTTTTTTACAGAGAGGAAGAGAGAGAGATAAAGAGTAAAAAACATCGATGAAAGAGAAACATCTATCAGCTGTCTCTTTGCACACCCCCTACTGGGGATACGCCCACAACCAGGGTACATGCCCTTGACCGGAATCGAACCTGGGACCTTTCAGTCTGCAGGCCGATGCTCTATCCACTGAGCCAAACCGGTTTCAGCAACCTATTGGTTTTTAAACTGAGAAGATGAAGGAGCTGGATGTAGGGGCTGAATTATTGTCTCATGGTTCTTTCCATTTGTTGGCTCTCAGGATTTTAGCTTCATCTCAGGTAGTCTCATCCCACATAATGATCACAAGCAGCATCTCATGCAACCAGGATGGCAGGAGCACAGATATTCTGAGTGTCCGGACCTCCATTATCTGCCTACCCCAGGAACCAGGGGAGAAGTCAGTCCCACTCAGACTACATGACCTGAAGGTAAGGCCTGGTCCTCAGGCAGAGATAAGAGCATCCTTATTAAAAGTGAGGAATGAATATTAGGATGATAGCAGGTCTCCATGGATGGTGTCTGACTGTAACCCTGGAGCAGGCACTGTTGTAGGGATTAAGGCTTTAGGCTTTAGAATCAGACAGACCTATATGCGAATCCCAGCTTTGCCAATTCTTAGTTGTGGGCCTCAGGCAAATTGCTTAACCTCTCTGTATGTGTATCTATAAAATGAAAATATTAATTGTACCTATCTTATAAATTTCAAATAAGGATTTTGTAAGATTACATATGATATATTAGTAAAATGAAGCATGGTGTCAGGCAAATAGTAGCCAACCACCCAATAAATATTTAAAGACAGATATTACTGAAAAGGATGGAAAATGTAGATACAAATAGATTTCACCCCTGAACAGATATGGATGCCTTTTTAAATCAGTGATAAGAAGATAGAGGCAATACCCAAACTCACCTAGTGCATCCCATGTGGTTACTAAGATGTTTCCCCAACTTTTCATAAGGATTCTCATCACTATTATATATTAAAGAATTTCTCAGTGGTCCCAGGACTTCAGAGAGATACTCACTATTTAGTTTTTGCACCCTTATTGCATGTCTATGCATAATTTGAATAAATATTTTGAAAAATTAAGATTATTTGACAGCCCTCAATAACTCCTTTGTAGCTGCTTATATCTTTTGATGGGAAAGACAAGGGTTAATTCAGAACCTACGTAAAAGAATAAAGTAGAATCTAATACAAAACTGAGATTGCTAACACAGCACAGAGATGTCAAAACTGCACGGATAAGTGATTTTGAAAACCATCAAATAGTCATTCCACAAGGTCAACCGAAATGCAATGTGCCTCAGAGTAATGAGTGATTTTAGTCTAACAGTCATTAAAATGCCTAAGAGAAAGAGTTTCTCTTTTGCTGGCTTCTATTCTTATATGAGGTTATCGTTTTCCATATACATTCCATCCTGCTTTTAATTGCCTGATTTAACTGTAAATATTTTGTTAAAATTTCTTCACATGCCACAGGAAAAGCCCAGCCTGAGCTTTCAGTCATTTGGGGTCAGTGACAAGGATGAAGGTCCATCAAGTGAACTGGTAAAACAGAAGGTAAAGAGATTCTACTCTAAAAATATCCCCTTACCTTTCTCCCTTCCCTTTTGCTTTTTTCCTGCCTTCCTTTGTTCCTTCCTTCAAGCACAGTTTTGTCACAAACATTCAAATGATATTTTTACGAACAACAACAAAAAAACCCACCCAAATCTAATATCCAATAATGATTTACATTATTGGTTGCAATGATTTTCTGTGTTAATTCTGCAACAAAGCACAACCAACAGCCCCACATTTGTATGATTAAATGCATTTCAAAAAAAGACTATGAATATAATATAGACATTGGCTGTATGGATTTTAAGTGAAGTTGCTGTCAATCTACAGTTGAATAGTTCTCCTTGGGAGTAGGAACTTGTTGGATGATTAATAACTAACTAAAATAGTTTTCATTTCGGAAGATACCCACCTTGAATCCTGAAAAATGGCTATATAGTCTTCTTAAAGCATGTTGGCTTGGGTATTAAACAAATGTGGGTTCCGCCTGAGATCTGCCTTCTAATAACCGTGATTTTGAAAAGTTAATTATTGCTTTTAAGCTCTAGTTTCTTAATCAATACAAGGGGGATAGTAAAAAATACCTACCTCAAAAATTGTTTGTGAGGATCAAATGAGATTGCATGTAAAGAATTCAGTGTAACATCTAGCATATAGTTAGTACACAGTATACTAAGCTGTAGATACTTAGGTTCCTTACTTGTTTGAATTTAGTTTTGCTTATTTGTGTAGTTTTTATTGTTGTTGTTATTTTTTTTAAATATATCTTTATTGATTTTAGATAGAGGGAGAGAGAGAAACATTGATTGGTTGCCTCTTGCATGTCCCCACTGGGGTTTGAGCCTGCAACCAGGGCATGTGCCCTGACCAGGAATCAAACCCTGATCTCTTGGCTCATAGGTTGATGCTCAACCATTGAGCCACAGTGTCCGGGCTGCTTAATGATTTTACTTTGTTTTTAAATGCCTTTGATCCATGAATGATGGATGAAAAGATAGCAGATATTTTTATACTAAAAGTCCCAGATCATGTGACTTTTCAGCACAGGGATGGATGAGCTCAGTTACCGTTTTTATCTCCAGGGCCCCCATGGCCTGGGACAGAGTAAATTCGGAATAAATGTGAACCTGCTCATATCCTCCTTACTTTTATTTTCCTCTTTGCACAAACAGAAGCAGCCTTATGGGTAAGTGTAATTCACCACAGACAATATTTTCAGCAATTCTCAAAGAATCTCTGCTTCACCAGGCCTTAGTGAAATAATGGATGTTTTGCCGTGTCTGGGTGGCTCAGTTGGTTGGAGCAGCATCCCATGCACCAAAAGCTTGTGGGTTCGATTCTCGGTCAGGGGACATACCAAGACTGCAGGTTCAATCCCCGGTGGCTCATCAGGTGAGGAATTAAAAAAAAAAAAAAAGATAAAAATGGATGTTTTTGCAGGAAATTCAGCTGGGCAGCAAAAAGGGATTTGTATTAGCACAGGTTTTCTTTTTAGTCTTCCTTGATCCCTTTTAGTTTTCCATCTTGTAGACACCTGTTTCCAAGGAAGTTCTTCCCATCTCACTCTAATTATCTTCCCTAAGGACAGCTCTCTCTGCCCATTTCACACAGAATAAACTCCCGTAATCTGACACCCATATCACTCAATACTGTCTTTAAAGTAAGTAAAAAAGGTCTCCCATGTTTCAGGTTTTACCCTTTTGGTTGGGATACTGCAGACAGCAAATCCTATTGCCTCTTACTTATACTTCTTCCTTTTCCTATAAAAATGTCTCATCATGTAAATATCACACTAGATGGCAAACTACATGAGAACAGACTGTCAGTCACGTTCGCCACTTTCACATCAATCTTAGATATAATAGGCATTCGGTATATGTTTGTTTATAATGAGTGTCATTGCAGGATTAATCTGTTGCCCCTCTGTGGGCTGTATGTACTTAATTACAAAAATGCTCAATTATTAGTGAGCCTGCATGTGTCCATGTGTGTGGGCATGTGTGTGTTGTATACATGCATGCATGTTGAGGAAGAAGTGTTATCTTTCTCACGAGTGACATTCTTTGAGATATTTATCTATCGAAAGTTTGACCCAATCCTGTGATACTTTAATAAATAAAGGATATTATATGTAATTCCAAATGTCAAAAAGATTATAAACTAAATTTTTTTAAAAAGAAAACAATGTTTTATAGTAGTAACAATAAAGAAATACTAGTTCTTTTGGGAAAGAAACATACAAACATTTCAATAGCCCAGTTCTCATCAAATTCAAACATGGAAGCTTCAAGGTGCTCAGTTTGATATTTTTTGTTCCTTCATTTACATCTTCGGGTCTTTTGTTTTCTTGCATTTCTATTTCTTATCATCTTTGTGTTTCTCTCCTATCTCGTGGCCATCTTCCCTGATCTCATTTCTTATTTTCCTCCTCTGTTCACTTCCTTCACTTACTAACTTGATTTATCTTTCTTGTTTGGTATCAGTTTCTAACCTTTTCCCTTGTTTTTCTCTGGCTTTCACTTATCCCCCAGCTAATCTTTTGACCTTTCTGTAATCTCTTTTCTTTCAGCTTTATCTTGTTTTCAGAGTTGTCCTTATCTGCTTAGCCCAAGTTCAGGGGGAACATTCAATGGGAAAAGTCTTTAGCCTATAAATGGATTACCAGTTGTCTCCAAAGGCTTGGCTCACCCAGAGACTACCTGGAGGAGGTCTCTCCTGTTTCTAGGGCCTTTGGAGGATGGATGAAGCCCCCATCACTCTCCTCTCTGCTCCACCCCACTCTCCCAACAGCTCAGTTTTTAAATCTTCCTGTGGAATTTCTAAGTAGGTAAAAGAAGCCCATTGGTTAACTCAGGTTTTAATCATTCTTGTTTCCCCCGATTTCCCTTCTACCTCTATGTTAGGGCTTTTAAAGAGGGAGGGCCAATTTGGCAGGGGGCTGCCTGCATCTCTCTGATTTAAATTGATATTCTGAAAAGGCTGGCCACCTCCAAGGCAAATGTTTTCCAAGTTTCAATTTAGTTTTCATTAGGAGCCCAGCAGCCCCTTGCCAGTTTGCCTGCCCATTTTAAAAAGGCCTCTCTCAGGGGATAATGCAGTTGCAAGCTGAAACATCTATATGCAAATGAGCCATTCTGTATTTGCTATCAGCTACCACAGAAATTTTCCATTCCTTCAAAGCTATTTTAAAAAGCAAGCAGAAAAGAGAGGAAGGGAAGAAGGAAGGGAGGAAGGAATTGAGGGAGGAAGGGAGGGAAAGAGGGAGGGAAGAAAGGAAGGAGGAAAGAAAAGAAAGAAAGAGAAGAAGGGAAGAGGAGGGGAAGGAAGGGGAGGGGAGGGAGGGTTTCTAGCAAAGACAGAAACCCTGATGAAGAGTGGAAAGTTGGCTCTCACCATACCCACTTCCACTCCCACTCCACCCTCTCCTTCTAATACCTGCAACAGACTGAAATTTCTGTCCTCTCCAATCCTGTCAACATAAACAGGTCCTAAGGCAAGGTTATATTGCAATTCTAATTTTTCCAAAATAAATAACTGGGCCACAACAGAAGTAGGAAAGCTTTTCTATAGAGAGAACATAAGAAAGCTCCAAATAGGTCTAACATTTCTGAACAAAAAAAAAGATTAATGTTTTTAAAAATATGGACTTAACTCTATGGTATTTGCATCAGTAGAGGAAAATGGCATTGTGGATGTGATGATTTACGTATCATATAAAGTATTTTATTTTGAAATGCAAGGTATATTGTAAGGGCCAGACAACCAGGGCTGTGGGCCTTTGATCAGGTCCTCTGAGCATTAGTTTCTTCATTTATAAATGAGGAGTGGACTAAATTATTAGGACTTCTCACTATTTTGTTTAACTGCATTTTGAAGCAATTTCAAACTTAAAGTTGCCCAAAGAACTGTCATTATCCTTCACTCAGATTCACCTATAGTTAGCATTTTGTCCCACCTACTTTATCATTGCTACTCTCTCCCACGATAGATAGATAGATAGATAGATAGATAGATAGATAGATAGATAGACAGATAGATGATAGGTAGGTAGATAGATAGATGGTAGGTAGGTAGGTAGGTAGGTAGATAGATAGATAGATAGATAGACTGTATGTGTGTGTATATATATAGAGAGAGAGAAATATAAAGAGATTGGAGGCCTGGTGCATGAAATTTGTGCAAGGGGGGTTTCCCTCAGATAGGACTGCACCCTCTCACAATCCAGGACTGCTGGCTCCTAACCATTCGCCTGCATAACTACCTGATCACCCATAACCATTCACCTGCCTGCCTGATGCCCCTAACTGTTCACCTGCCTACCTGATCACCCCTAACCACTCTACCTGCCTGCCTGATTGCCCCTAACTGCTTGCCTGCCTGCCTGACCACCCCTAACCTCTCTGCCTGCCTGACTGATTGCCCCTAACCACTTGCTTGCCTGCCTGATCACCCCTAATCACTCTGCCTGCCTGCCTGATTGCCCCTAACTGCTTGCCTGCCTGCCTGATTGCTCCTTACTGCCTCTGCCTTGGCCCCCGCCACTGCGGCTTTATCCTGAAGGACCTGAGGAAGGTCGTTTGGCTGTCCGATCTAATTAGTATATTATGCTCTTATTATTATTATAGATATAGAGTGATAGATCTATAGCTCTTTCTCTCCTACATGCAAACACACATATCAATATATTCATTCACTGTTTATCTGCTATTCAAATTGAACTGGCTTGCCTATATTTCATCTGGCAACCCCAGAGGGAAGAAAAGCCAACAAGGAAACAAAGGGTGCAACAATGAGCAAGTTATCAATGTAGAAACTGAGTTTCCATCTTACGGGACCTTCTGAGAAACCACATAAAATACCCTTCAAAACTGAGTATGCCTGAGCATGCCTGGAGCGTTATCCCTTGACTCCCATTCAGTTTCTGTGGAGGATAATCCCCGGGGCAGCATTACCTCCATGGCAAGTCTTTGTAGTTCTAGCTTGTGGCTGAACAAACTCCCAAGCATGAAGGAAACCCTCAATTAGAGAAGCAGAGAGAAACATGCATTTAAAGCGGGAAGCTGTCCATAGTGTACCCCTCACCCCACAGCAGATGCAGGGACATTCATTCAGAGGTGAGCCTTGGGGCACAGGGCGGGGCATCAACAGAATTAGCTAGAGTTTCTTTTTTCTTGACCCTTCGTTTTGCTTCCAGTGTGATCACCACAAAGCTTCTTTAGTGCTACAGGAAGAGAGTGGCCAGCTCTGTTGTTTATGGCTTTCAGTGCCTAGAAATCAATGGACACGTGGGTCTTCTCCACTGGCCCTGGGAGCTGAGTCAATCCTGAGATCTGTGCTCACTTCGGGCATACTGACAATTTATGGTTCTGGGCTGGGAGACTGTAGAACAGGCCTCCAGATGGTGCCAAGATGGCAGGTACTGGCCTCCTGCACACAGCTCTCCAGCCCTAACAACATGTTATCGGCTGTGAATCACATTTCCTCTGTTTGAATTTTTATAACCTTCATTTTCCAGATGGACAAATTGAATTTATGGCATGGGTACGCCTCTCAAAAAGCCCACTTTCTGTGAATTATCCTGTAAAGGCTTTGATTTTAAACCTCACATTATTCTTAGCTTCATTAATAGCACCTCGTTATTGTCTATTCCCTTGTATCTGTAAACCCAGGTCATGGATGCAGCCTAAGGGAGCTCACCTTCATTAGTAGTGTCTGATTAGCAGCAGAAAAAGCATAAGGCTTCTTTATTCCTTCCATGCCCGTGTCTAACCCTAGTAGCTACTAGGAGGTACTCTGGGTGATAGTGGAAATCAAAGTGTTGTGGATACTTCCCGAGAGGAATAATTCAGAGCTTTGGCTTTAATATATAAACATACTTTAGTTCTATTGATTAGTATATGTGTTAGCCCGGGTTTCTCAAAAATCTGATATGCTTTTCCTGCTTTCCCTATCCTGCTTCTTTCACTCTGCTACAGGTCTTACCCAAGAGTACTGCTCCACTGATCACTTGGTAAGAATCTCTGCCTCAGTCTCGGCTTCTCCAAGTCTAACCTAAGAGGTTCTGAGGCAATGCCCAAGAGAGGAATGATAGCATGAAACAATAAATTAATTACTTCTTACTAAACAACCATTCAACATAAGCATTTTGGTGTTTCCTATCACTTTGAACTACAAATGTTATAAATACCACTTTGCTAAACCTACAGTTTAGCTCCTACTCTTAGTGCTAATAACTGAGAATGTAAGTAATATACTACTAGCTACTGCACTACTTCTCTGATGCTGCAACCTTCAAATGAGAGTCCCTAATAGCATTATTATTTTCTTGCTGTGATTTACTGGCACACAAAATCACTGACTAATTTTAATTAGAATCTTATACCTAGAACAAACTTTAGAGATCTTCTAGTCCAACTCTTTTAGGTCATGAATAAACGGAAGCCACCCAACACCAATTATTGCCCAGGGTCATTCAGCCACCAAATGGCAGAATTGAGACAATTATCCAATTTCCTGGGCACCAATCCAACATGACTTCCACTGAAGGACATTATTTGGTCTTTTCCAAAGTCTACATATTTCAGATAGAAGAGAAAAAGAATATCCAACCTTTTCACTAATTACTTATTAAATCATATCATTGGGCTTTATCAATAAGTTACATTAGTATTTGCTTTAGTTAGTTATGAGTTTGTTGCTAAATAATAAACTCATACTCTGTTCTTACTCTTTCTTATATAAGCTTCACCTCATTACTTCAAATAACAATAAACATGTAACTACCCATCAGAGAGAGGAGCTTACAGTGAGAGCTACTGAATGATGTATTATTTCTTCAAAATATGGTTGGAATTTACCTGGACTACACCAAATGGACTCATTTCTAATAAGGATTAGATTGTCTCTAAATGGGACTAATGTTATACAGAGAATCACTGCTGCACAAATATGTCTATACACACATTGCTGTCCTTTACCTTAAAAGATGAAATTACACAGAATAAAAGGAAATCTTGCAGAACCCAGCCATTTCCTAACAACATCCCTGTTTTCTCTCCATTAATTACAGCTATTTGAGCAAATTGACCTTTATGCCCATTAGGTTGGTTTTCAAACATAAGCAAATCTGCCAGTCTTGAAAGATTACCTACCCTGAAGCCACTGGGTGCTTGCTCCTTATTGAATTTCTTTGTCTCTGTTTGCAACAAAAGTAAGACTTCCTAAAGAAAACATTCTGGCTTAAATTATATAATTTACAACTAGGAAGTTACATTAGATTCTTGTTGGTAATGAACAGTTCAATGGAAAAAGCGAGAACATTCTTGTGTGTCCAGAACTAATGAAATAACCTCTTCCATACTTAGTGACTGTCATTTTCAGTTAATATTAAGTCTTTAAAAAACAGTGTTCTTGTTTACTTCCACTGAACAAGGGGACAGGATGGACAAATGATGTAACAGTGAGAAAGGTTCCTTTACCCTCGTAAGTGATAGAAAAAGAGCCATCAACAGCTTCACTTTTTGGTCTGGTTATTTGGGTATTTCTTCTGCTAAAAATTTTTCAACTCCATTTAGAGTGAATATGCTTTACCATTATAATAAGACCTCCCAAATGATCTATTACTAATATCCAATTAAATCAAAGAGTAATAGTGATGACAATCATTGGATGTGCCTGATATTTGACCAAGGCAAGCTACAATGAGCATCCTATCTGAGGTCATCATTCCACAGGAACAAATGTACAAAACTTTTCTGGCCCATGTTCTCATTTTAAAAGTTGTTAAGAATATATTGGTTTTGTTCTATCCTCCTACATATCTATACTAATAAAAGTATAATATGCTAATTAGACTGGACGTCTTCCAGATGACCTTCTGGACAAATCCATGGTGGTTGGGCCAAGGCAGAAGCAATAAGGGGCAATCAGGCCGGCAAGGGAGAGCAGTTAGGAGGATCAGGCTGGCAGGCAGGTGAACAGTTAAGAGCCAGCAGTCCTGGATTTCGATAGGGGTGTCTGACTGTGATATTGGGCCTAAACTGGTATCCCAGATTGGAGAGGGTGCAGACAAAACTAAGGGAACCACCCTCCTCCCTTCCCTGCCCCGTGCACAAATTTCATACACCGGGTGGGCATCTAGTATTACATATAGTGGAACCCCGTTAATAAGTTGTCCTTTGGTTGATTTTGAAGTCAATATATGTCCATGAATGATACCTACATGTGCATCTGTATTTATTTTCCTTTCCTTTTTAAGCTGAACCAATGCATTTTGTTTGAATAGTTAATAAATATATATGATCAAAAATAATGTTAAAAGTTCAAATGGGTACACAATGAAAAAGTAAGCCTCTCTCCCACTCCAGTCCTCCATTTCCTGAGTCCTGAGGAACTTTTGCCAGAGTTCTATGCAAGCTTCCAAAGACCTTCTTTCCATAAATAACCCCACGTTAAACAAAAAGGGATACATATATATCCAGTGCTCTGCATCTTCTCACTTAAGAATGTACCACTCTAGTCATTAAAACCTTGTTCTGCCCCTGCCTGGGATTCCACTGGATGGCTATACGTGTGGACATTGAGGGATTTTTTTTAATCCTTTGTTTTTATGAGCATTACTGCAGTGAATCGCCTTATAAATATTTTTATATACACACTTATATATGAAAGTCCCAAAAGGGAAACTGCTGTTCCAGGGGGCATACATTTTAAATTTTATAATTACTGCCCATAGTCCTCTCTATAGGAGTTATTTTTATTTTTATTTTTTATGAATAGAAGTATCACTTTTCTCACATTCCTACCAAAATATGAATTGTCATACTTTTGATTTTGACAATATTATAAATTAAAATGTTATCTGATTATAGTTGTAATTTATAATTCTTTTATTATGAAAAGTTTTTAAATAATCTTTGTGTTTCCTCTCCTGAATTTTAATTCATTGTCTATGGGTTTTTCATTTCTTTGTTTATTTATTGGGGCTTTTTTCATATTAGTTAAAGGAGTCCAATGTCATGTGTCAGGTATACTCCAACTACACGTTTTTATAGAACATCTTCATTTCTGCACACTACATGTTCATAAACTATTTTTGTTTCCTTACAAGGTATTCAGTTATAATGAAACTCTATTGTAGAAGTTTTAATCAATGCCCATAATTACATGACAGCAGTTAGCTAAAGCATGGATTATTTCTTTTCATTCTTCTATTGCCAAATCAGCATTTCCCAAAGTTTTTTCAATGGCATGTAAGTGTACATGATTAAAAGGTAGGAAGGTAAGAGGAAAAGAAGGCAAACTCTAGAGCCAAATAATTTTGTGTAAACACAGTTAAATGGGATTCTTTCTTTAAAGACTTTTAAGTCATAATGTGTTAAATCTCTATGAAATGAGCATAGTGTACATATTCCAAAACTATTTGCCTGCACAACTTTGAGGTCTAGTATTCTGCTGACCAGTTTAGGAGATATCTTTTTAAGTAAAGACTTCTCCTTTGCTTATAACTAATTATCAACTTATGTGCTTTGCAATAAGCTTCAAATTTCACAAGTAGCAACAAATAATTTCCATGCTAATATTCCTGATCAAGGCATAGCCCTTAATTAAATTGTAAATTCTGACAATAACAAGTTACACAGAAACATCATTCAATTATTCATTTGACTTTCTAATTATTCTTCCACAACATAGATACTACATTTTGGCCCCACACATCAACACATGTTGCATACTTAATGGCATTATGACCTCCTAAAAGATTTGAATGAATTGACTGTTTCCTCAGTTCATACTTATTGAACTCTTATGAGGTTCAAGGAACTGTGGAGACAAAGAGAAATAAGACGGGAATTTTGCCCTTAAGGAGCTTACTATTTTAAAATTAAGTAACATAAATATCCTGCAAGGTTATTTGCCTTGTATGGCAAGTTTCTGTATCTTCTCAGTGTAATCTTCAGAGATATAGTTAGAGTATTTTTAATGATCTCATTCCATCCTCACCATGGCCTTGAAAAGTGGGTCGCTGTCCCCAGTTACAGGAGAAGTGACATGCCTGAAGCATAGGTCTGAATAGTGACTGAGCTAGAGCTGGGCCTCAGGCACCTGAGCTGACACAGGAACCCACACCCTGTGCACAGCATAAGCACAGTTATACCCTCTTTGAAGCTGAGCCAAAGTGAGAAGAGCAGGTTAGAATAGTCACAGTCACTCCTACTGCCACTAACCAGAATACATTTCCTCCCCCACCCCGCCCCGAATTCTAAATCACCCAGGAATATTAAAAATATAGAAATATTAAATATATAACTATGGACTCCATAGAAACAACCTGCAATCCATTTTAGCAGGACTGGAAGAGCCTGTGAAACCACTACCTGAGCCTGTGAAAAAGTGTGGAGCAGGACTAGAACTAGTTCAGGCCCAGATCCACATTCTGGACTTACTCATCCCTGACTATGTGGCCTTGGTATGTTACCAAATCTCTCTGTTCCTTAAGTTCTTTTTCTGTACAGTATAAACAGTTCCCTCCCAGATTGTCATGAAGATATAATGAGGTGAATGAGTTTTAACCGTCAGGCAGTTTTCCTAATGCGTGGTGTTGGGGAAGGACAAACTTTCCTCTACCTTCAAGGTTCTTTTGACTGGTCAGCAAGAGAAAATAACCAAATTTAATGCATACATATGTATGGGAATCCCACATATAAGAGAGAGTCAGAGACACAACATGCAGGAGAGGTTCAGAGACAGAAAGGGGGATTGAGGTATATAAGACGTGTATTGAGCTACCAATGAGGAAATGCATCTTGGGGGCTTCAGAGGTGCATTGCAGGATGGTAAGAACAGACCTTTAATGGGTAGAAGCATGCCCTGCCCTATGGAAAGGTAAAAGAAGTTAGGTCCGATAATGTCTTATGGGCAAGGCCTCTAATTCAAATCCTTCGAGGTTGTTCAGGTGGGGGTGGGGCAGAGTTTCTCTTGAGCCTGTCATTCTTAAAAAGGACTCATTCTAGACCCCACCATGGTTCTCAGCAAGGGCAGAGTTACAAGACATGAAAGCAACCCTCCTGACAGGTGGCCGCCTCCTTTTACAAAGAGCCACAGACCTGAATTCGGTTCCTGCAGTCTATCTATCCCTCTTGAGGCCTGTGCTATAAAGGCAGCTCAGGGAACGGAGAACATCAATCTCTCCAACACCTCCCTCCAGTGCTTCTTAAACTCTTCGTGGACATACATTTATAAACACTTTCCTGACAAAAAATGCACAACATTTTGTTCACAATGTCAGGGGGTCCCTGGACTCCCAGAAGCTGTCTTTGGGGTGTCAAAGGGGCTTGAGGACTGCTGCAAGGGAGAGACACTGGCAAACAGGTGACTCCACTCCTCTGTTCTCTGGTGGAAATATATTCTACCTCATTTTTTCTTTGTGTTTCAAAGTTTTCTTTTTAAGAATGACACTTCAGGCTGGGTGACCTGGACCACTTTGCTCTCTGACAGCCTGGGTCACCTGCCCTTCCCTGACCCTTATCAGCTGGTGGGAGAGCTGGAGTCAGCTCTGCCATCCTCCCCCAATCACTGGCAGTTGGCGCAGACATAGGGCATGCTTGAAAACCTTTTAACCTTGGCCATCCTGGTGTCCAGCACCAGAGTGATTCATTCCAGTCACCAGAATGTCAGGAGGAGATGGAGCTGGAAGAACTCTCCTTGCCCTGTTGTGGGATGGAATGACAACTGCCCTGGCAATCTATTCCACAGGCAACAATGTGTTGATTTGATTGAAAATTTCTCCCAAATAGAATCTCATAAAACTAAATGGCAGTTTCTGAAGCACTGGGCGATTTTTCCACTTATTCACTTTCATCCTGGAGGACAGCATTAGAGCTTTGGATTTTGTTTCACAACAATGCTGGACCTGACATAGTTCTCTACTTTTCCAATTCCAGTGATTCCATTTCAGCTTTCTACCTGCCAAGACTGGTCAGAAGCACCTTGTTTTCAGACTTCTCCCTCTGAACTAGACTACAAAGAAAAGCTCGGAGTGTATAAGTGCCAAGACACTGGAGCCAGTCCTGGCCCAAGGCTGGTGTGTCCAGTGCAGAAATCACCTGCTCCATTCGAAGGCAGGCAAAGTCACCAGATCTGGGCTAAAGGCTTCTGAGGTCCTCGGGCTTAGTGCTTAATCATTTCCCAGGGTCTTTAGAAACACAAGGGTGCTCTCATTTTCCTGAGGTAGAGACAGAATGTAGGAGAAAGAAGATGCTTTCTGGGTTCCTAGTGTGTCTATGGTGGCAAATCTACAACCTTAACATAGATGGTGGCATCTTTTTATGTCACTTTATCAGAATGACTATCAGCCATTTGGCAAGTGACCATTCCCTTTCTCCCAGGACTTTATACAATTGTCTTAGAGCTCTTTAGACCAGCAATTGCCACTGGTGGTCTGTGAGGTTCAAAAGGTTAATGATTGCTGATTTAGACCATTGATGGGACTGAGTGGATGAGGAACTGAGAGAGTCTGTGATTATCAAGGAGATTTTTATAGAAGTGGCCATAATCACATGGTATTTGGTAGATTTCATTATTCCAGTTATATTAACACATTAATTTGGACTGCAAAGTTATTATTTTCATTCCCAATGTGCCCCCATGTTATAGGATTATTTATAACTAGAGGCCTGATGCATGAAGATTCATGCAAGAATGGGCCTTTCTTCCCCTAGCTGCCGGCATCACCTTCACTCTGGCTGGAGCTGCCTTTTCACTCCAGCACGGAACCAACTTTCCACCTTCTGACACTGGCCAGAGGCCCAGAGTAGCTGCGATGGTGGGGCCACCTGGTGCCTGTGTATGCAAATTAACCCACCATCTTTGTTGGGTTAATTTGCATACTACTGATTGGCTGATGGGCATCGTGAAGGTATGGTCAATTAGCATGTTACTCTTTTATTAGTGTAGATAATATTTTTAAATGGCTTATACTTGGAAGCCTGGGTTTTTATTTTTATTTTTTAACATGGGTCACTGATGCATAAAAAATAACTTTACTGTTAAATAAATGCTCTTTAGAAATGACAAGTCACTAATGTACTCAGAAAAATGTAGTGTTTCAGCAGGGATTATGATTGCTGTGATTACTGCAGTTTCTTATATTTTACACCTAATATTTCTTTTAACTTTCCATTTGACAGCTGAGCAAAAGAGGGAAGAATGAGTGATGTATGTTGGATCTCAAGCAGAAACTGTACAATCTTGCTGGTTTGAAAATTAGGAGCCAACAGACCTTCATTCTAATGACAGTTTCACTTGACAAGAGCCCCCTATCTCAGTCTCTCCAACCTGGGAAGATTAATGGCATAGCAGCTCTGAAATGTCACAAAGGCAGGTTTGAAATATCTGGGGTTCTCCTCACCTTCATGTCTCCTCCTATTTCCTTTCATTTTCCAGTGAGTGACCACCACAGAAGGACTCTAAGCACTGGGGGGGGGGGGGGGGGGAAGCGGGGTATAGGGGGTGGTAGAGCAAGGTATTGCTGTTCCTTCTTCCATGCACTTATTTCTTTACTATTTCATTTTCTTCCTTCCTCTGCTACAATTCTCTTCTTTGTTCTCTTTGTTCTCTTCATAATCCATCCCTCATGTTTAATACCCATATCGCACACACATCACACATATTCTTACAGTGGCCTTCCCTGCCTCCTCTGGTGGCATGCTTCCAAGCAGTCCTTTTATTTTCTTTTTGTAAAAGAGGACTTGGACTGCAATGGTGTCACTCAGGACGGGGAATGGAGCCAGCATTTACGAGGTGACTTGTAAGTGTGCATATTGGTTTCCCAGGACTGCTGTAACAGATTACCACAAGCCAGTGGCTAAAACAACAGACATGTATGGCTTCAAGTTCTGGCGGCCCAGTCCAAAATCAGGGTGTGGGCGGGCTCTAGGGAAGAGCCCTTCCTGTCCTCTCCCGTGGCTGCCAGCATTCTTCGCAGCTGCATCCTGCCAATCTGCCTCAGTCTTCACACCGCCTTCTCTTCTCTCCCTGGCTGCGTGTCCATTATAATGTGGCCACCCAGAAACCTCATTTTCTTTCATCTGTCCTTTTATTTTTATTTTTATCCCTTTGACTCAAACTGGCCTTACCTAGAACCCTGGCTCACTCACTTCCCTATCTCTTGCTTAATCATTACTTAAATACCACGCATGCATCCAAAATGTAAACCATCCATATAGGCCTTTGAATTTAATTTTAAAAAATATCAATTTGCAGTACATATTATAAAAATAAATATATTACTCACAATTTGAGTGTTCTTAAATATTTTCAGCTCAAAAGTCTCACGAAAAATGGTTTTAAAGTTGGTCAGGGCTGCCACTTAGGGAAAACATTTTTTTTTTTTTTTTTAAATAGACACCATGTGGCATGTGGAGAAGGTCCACTGCTTGCATCTACAGATGCTTATGGCATACAGTGGGTTAAGCCCTCAGGATAATGAAGTTCTGGTCAGCATCCAGGAGTATTAGAGACAAGTCCTGAGTCTACTGACTATTGAGATAGAGTTTTCAATCAAATTAAACATTATATCTTGGCCTTAGTTGTGTTTTTAGCTTCAGACACGGAAAGGTAAAATGACCACACAGAACCAATCCTTGTGAAATTGGACAGAACAACTCCATGGCTGACATCAGAACCAGATGCAATGATCAATTACCCCCTACCTTAGCACCAAACAATCAATAGAGACCACCACCTTAATTCTATTAGTCATCAGGATTAATAATATATAATAATATAATACATATAATCTATCCCCTGCAAGCCATAGGGGACCCAAGTCTTTGAGTATGACCTACCTGTGACTCCATGTATGGTGCCATCTCCTTAATAAATCCTTACTTTCTTAGTTGCAAACTCCTATTAATGTCTTATTGGGCTTTTATGCATGCAGGCAAATGGACACCTGAAGTCCAGTAACAATAATAGCAACTGTTATTGGATTTAGTATCCATCCAGGAAATTCAGAATGATCTATTTGAATTCCTGACATCTGCAAGACTTTTTTTGAAAATAACGTCGTAATTACAGATACTGAGACATAACACAAATGTTTGGGGGATTACTGCTTAACACACAACAGTATGTACTTAACATTCACAAAATGTAGGTAGTGGAAACTCTGATTTAAGAAGACTGAGGTGGGAGCAGGTAAGTAACTCTATGAGAAGTGGTGGGGTCAGGAGACATCAAAGCTGAGGTCTTTCACCACTGGCTTTCCTTTATAGCATGCAAAGATGGTCACAAAACTACCTCAACAAAGATGGAGATATTAATATCTCTAACAAATAAAGAGCATTCTTTAATCTTTTTCTTTTAACTTCTGCTACAATGGATTTTCCTGGTGCAATTTAGTATATTAAAAGGAAAAAGCCATATTTTTAATTTATCAAAAAGTCTCTTTTAAAAGTAAAAATGGCATGAAAGTAGATATTAAATTTCTGACATAGGGCTAGAATGGGAAGAAAAAAGGTAAGTGTGCTTCTTAGTTTTTTAAAAATTTGGACCCATGACCTCAAACATATTCTCTGCCAAATGAAATTTGGAAATCAAAAGACTTCAGCCAACCAGCTCAATTTTCTGTATTAAAGGAGGACACACTGGTAGTGTTCTCAGCAAGTAACCCAATATTTCCAATGACCTTCTGAAGATTTCTACTTGGATAGCCCAGCATTTCTTCAAATTCATCTCCAGCATCTTTTTGCTTTCAACATTGATAGTTTTTACTTCTCTCAATTCCTGTCATCATGCTTCCATTTACCAAACTAAGAAATCTTGACTCATTGAATTTTGTCACTCTTTTCTCCACAGCAAGTCTTATGTGCATTCATTTACCCCCAAGTATTTTTGGGGCCAGCTGCCAGGTGGGGTACTAGAGATACAAGTTCTAAAATGAGAGACATAACCATGCCCTTGGGAGCTTATAGCCTAGCAGGGAAACCAGACAATGAGCTTGGAATCAGAAGTATGACGTGATATAAAAGGGAAAGCAAAGATTTCAAAGAGGAATGTGTTTCTGGAGAAACAAAGCCACACCTACCTTTCCACCCTCTCTGGACTACTCTGGTTAATCCTTATTCTTGAGGCAGCCTCTCTTCCTTTTGTCTAACCTCCTTGGATCCACCCTGCAGATTTCTTCCTAGTTAAACTTCCCAGATTTATGCTTATCATATTACTCTCCTCTCACTAGTTCTCAGTAACACTCTGATGTTTACATGTCTGCTCTTTTATGTGGCATTTAAGACTTTCCTTTTTATGAATGCAACCCCATTAAATCCAGTATAGAGATCCTAGGGAAGGTGGGGAAGAGGCTTGGGGTCCCCCTAATATTTGAAGCTTGGCCATGTGCTGGAACAAGCCCCATTAGCCTCCTGAAACTTTTGCAAAAGCCAACCTGCCCACTCACTATCTATCCTATGATATTGAATTCATTCTGACCCGAGTATTTATTAAAACTGTTTCCCCCCATTGCATGCCCCTTTCCTCTTCTTGATCTCTCCAGTTTGATCCCTGCTTCAAAGAAACCTCCCAACCCCAATGTCATTCTTTTCTTCCTAAACTAAGGACACACATCACACCTAGCCTTTGGGTAAGGGTATCCAACTGGCTTCAGTGGTGCTCTGTTTTTGTGTATGCATCTACAGTATATCTTATCTCTCCAGAATAGACCAGGGACTTCTTAAGAAAGTCTGTGTTGGTGCTTCTTTGTCCCATTACAGTTTTCAATCAGTAGTTCATACAGTCACAGAGCTGTAGAACAAGGACCTGAGTATGAGGCCCAGGCAGGGAAAGTGAGCATATAAGCATACATAGCTAGTGAGTGGCATGCTTCAGCCTAGAACCTAGATCTGTTACTAGTGGCTAGTGTTTTTTACTGACGAATGAATGCAATAAATCTATCTATATAAAACCCTAATATGCAAATCGACCAAACGGAGGAACAACTGGTCGCTATGACACACATTGACCACTAGGGGGCAGACGCTCGCCCCAGCATCAGGGGTGGGCCCAGGCCAAGTGAGAGGGTGGCACCAGGCCAAGGCAGGTGCAAGCAGGGGCCCTGATTACCCCCCACCCTCCAGTCACCCCACAGATCGGCCCTGATCGCCAGCCAGGCCTAGGGACCCTACCCATGCAAGAATTTCATGCACCGGGCCTCTAGTAATTAAATATAAAGAGAATTGAAAAGTTTCATTTCTTTTGAGTGTTTCCCTTCAATGCTGAACCCTTTCCAGCTAGAAGCCATCATACTGATCTGCCAATGCTGTGCTTTTTACAGACACACAGCACTAACCTTGCTATTGAATTTGAGCTCTGATGCCCATTTTGTCATCATTGTTGCAGCCATTGACTCCTCCCATCTCCCACCTGCCTCCTACCTCCCATTAAGTCTGATTCATTTTTGGCTATAACAATGGATGAACAGCCTTTCAAAATTTAAATTCAAAGCTGCCAGCTCTATTCCCCATGCCTGAGATTTAAGGTATAGCAAGTGGGAGAGAGACAAGCACACACTTTGTCTACATGTGAGATGATGAAGGCAGAGGGAAGATCATTTTGTGATGTCTCTCACCTTTGAGACAGCTGGGGCTGGTTCCAACATTTACCAGGCTTCTGAGCTATCAATCAAGAACCCAGAGGTGGGATAGAGGAGCCCCAAGAAATCAAAGCAAACTCAACAATTATTTGATGGCAATCACAAAAACATTTCATTCCTCAGCTCTTCACAGAATGAGGTAATGGTGGTAGGAAGTTGTGAAAAAATTAAAAGTGTGAAAATTATTAATGAGTGCAATTATTGAATCATCAGTCACATAGTCCATCTGCTTCGGAGCATTCCAGTGTCTAGTGAAATTCTAAAGTACTGTTTTACATTTTTGTAATCACATAAATGTTTATAAAGGAACAGCTAATGATATTCATATGTCATGTCTATCCCTTCCATAACTCTGCATTCTTATTTTGTCTGTTTTGTTTTATTAGCCACTAATTTCACATTCTGACACCAACTTCATGGGAACTTAATGGCAACTGTGAGAGTAGAAGGCAGTCCAGTAACATTAAATATTGTGTTGTGGGATATTCATTTGGAAAGGTAAACCAATGCAAAATTTATCTCAAAGATATTGTGTAGTATAGATTTTTGAGAGCAAAATAAACTTGGTGTCAAAGTTAAAAGCAAGGACTATTTTAAGAGTCTTTTTCCAGAGATGATTATGGCTTTAAAAAGATGGTCTGGTCCCAATTCCAATGTCAGGATGGGAAAGTCTTATAACTCAACTCAATTTTGATCCTATCTACTTGGAAAAGTATCCACCAGTTTCAGGTTCATTAATACAAAACTGCACCCTCTCTCTACCCCATCCCCCCAAACACTTCAGATGCCAATTGCAAGTCCAGGTTCACTGACTATAAATCTGATCCTCTGACTGTAAATCAGTTCTCACCATTCCTTCCTTGGCTTTGATTAATTTGCTAGAATGGTTCACAGAACTCAGAGAAACATTTTACTAGTTTATTATAAAAGGATATATAATCCAGGAACAGCCAGATGGAAGAGATGGGAGGTATGGGGAAACGCATGGAGCTTCTATGCACCCTCTATATGGGCCCCTCTCCCCAAATCTCCATGTGTTCACCAATTTGGAAGATTTTCAAACATAGCCCTTTTGGATTTTTATAGAGGCTTTATTACATAGGTATGATTGATTAAATCATTGGCCATTGGTGACTGCTTCAACCTCCAAGCCCCCCCCCCCCTTCCTTTTTTGGGGTGTGTGTGTGTGTGTGGGTGTCTGAAAGTTCCAACTCTCTAATTACTTGGTTGGTTCCAATGGCAGCCAGCTCCCCTCCTGAGGTGGGGGGTCCAATAGACACCTCATTAATGTAACAAAAGACCCAATGATTGCTCTCTTCATTGGGAAATTCCAAGGGTTTTAGGAGCTCTGAGCCAGACACCCTGGACAAAGATCAAATCTGAGAAATACACTTTGGTCACTTGAATGACTAAATATATACATTTCTTATAAATCACAATATCACAGAATCAAAATCCTTCGCACACTGGAGCAAAGGGGAGTAAAGGGAAAGATGGATTCAGAGAAGATGGCTATAACTAAGGAATTGTTCTGGGAGAACTGTGGAGTCAGGGTGGGTCAAGCATGTCAAAGATTAAATCCTATTTCCCAGAAAGGAATGTTCAAGTCCTAACCCTGGTACCTAAGCCTGGGACCTTATTTAGAAATGTGCCTTTGCAGATTTTATCAAGATGAGGATATCAGGATAGGCCCTTAATCCAATATGCCTAGTGTCCTAAGAAGAGGGGAAGGTGGTCATGCAAAGACACAGACAAATGGGACAACACTTTGTGACAATGGAAACAGAGACTGAAGTGCTGCATCTGCAAACCAAGGAATGTCTGAGGTACCAGACACTCGAGGAGGCAGGAAAGATCCTCTTCTAGAAGCTTCTTAAGGAGCATTCCTTGTCTTCAAATGACTAGCCTCCAGAACAGTGAAGCACTAACTTCCTGTTGTTATAAGTCATCCAGTTTGTGGTACTTTATTGTGGCAGCCCAGAACACTAAAGTAAGGTGTGATAACATTTGCTGTGATTTAGCTATCTGCACATCATGTTTCTCAAGCCCTTGCCTGTCCCTGTCTAATGCTGGGCTCAGTGCTGTAGAGCTGGCTAAGGAGTCAGAATGCCTTTGCTCTAAGAGTGAAGTGACTGCCTAGCACACAAATGTCCTCTATTTCCCTGTGGATAACCACAATGCCTTTCAGGAAAATTAACTGGCCTTTTGCCTGATAGCATCACCTGGGAACACCCCATCCAATTGAGATAATGGTTTTAAAAGCCTAGGTTTAAAAGAATCACCAGAAAGGACACTGCAATAAGGATATCTAGTTGTAGGTTAGAGTTCTAAGGGGGAGCTGATAGCTAAAAGTAAATTACACCTGGGCTGCTTAATTAGAAAGCTTGTCTTGACCTATGGGGCTACTGAGAGGTGGGAGCCAGGCTGCCTGGGTCCGTATTCAGCTGTCCACTTACATGTTGTGCAACTTTGGTGAATTACCCAATCTCTGTGCCACAATTCTTTTTATTTGCATGTACTGTGAAGATTTGTTGAAAAAAAAATTAGTAATTCATACAAATTGCTTAGAATAGTACATTGTCCATAGTAATTGCTCCATTGATGTTACCATTATTTTACATCTAAACATTATTGATACCTTTGACATAAATTTCTGTATCAGAGTTTTAAGTGAAACAGTTTTCTAAGAAAATATTATTTTCTAGAATTAGAAATATTTGTTTGTTTTCTAAAGCATCTTTCTACCTATCAGAGATTCCTATGGGATGGGTTAGGAACACAAAACTACTTAAAAGATGAGTTATTTATCAGTCGTGAAAAATTCTGTGATATCTAGCAACCTAGTAGAATCTGGAATGAAAAAGAGAACAGAGAAAGGATAAGAAAGCAAACAAGCTTAATAGAGAAGTGAATACATGCATGTGTACATTGTGTGTGTGTGTGTGTGTGTGAGAGAGAGAGAGAGAGAGAGAGAGAGAGAGAGAGAGAGAGAGAGAGAGAGAGAGAGAGAGAGAGAGAGAGAGAGAGAGAGATTGAGAGTGGGGAGATACACAATATTGTAGAGATATGGGTACATGTTTACTGCTCCCTCTACATCTCTCAGGAACTTAGTTAATTCAATTTCCCTTCTGAACCACAATGACCAGAAAGCAATTGTTGTGCCTACTTTCTAAAATCAAGATACTATTTACATAGCGTAAATCACACAAATCTTAAATGTATAGCTTACAGACCTTTTTTTTTTTAAAAAAAATGTATATGTGGGTAACCAATTATCAGATCAAGATAACATTTTTATCTTTCTAGAAAGTTTCCTTGTACTCCTTTTCAGCAATAGCACCTCACACGAAGATGCCTAAACATATAATTCATATTACATAAATGAAATAATAAATAGCTACTCTTTTATATCTGTCTTCTTTAGTTCAGCATAATATTTTTTGAATTCATCCATGTGTGGTATGTATATGTAATTCATTACTTTTTGATGTTGAGTAGCATTTAATTGGAAGAATACACTACAAATTGTTTATCCATTCTTTTGTTCATGGACATTTAGGCTGTTTTCTATTTATATAATTCCAAACTCAAATGAATGGAATTAATTTAGTGTTCCTCAATCATTTTTAAAAGAATCAGCTAGACTATTTCTTCAGTTCTAGTTTATGTGGATGTCCAATATGTATATAACACATAGAACAAATCTACTCCACATGAAAAGATGGGACTTGAGAAGGCAAACTAGATCAGTTCTTCCCTATCGCTCCTTCATTCTCAATCTGCATCCTAAAGCACTTCCTAAAAGAATAGGATTCCATGGGAAATTTAAAAAAAGAAACATGTTTCAATGGTAACCCATCCATTGTATTGGTTTAGGATCAAACTCTTTATAGGGAATTATGACACACGTTATTTCAAAACCTCAACAACTCTTTAAGCAGTTGTTGCCTGAAAAGAAGTGATCTCATTTACGGATGAGGACGCTGGCATAAGACAACTGTCTCATCTTAGGTAGCATAGCTAACATATAGGGATTAGCAAAAGTAGGTTTATAGTTCTACATATGGAAAAATACAATAACTAACAAATCATAATACAAGGATAAACTCTAGGATTTGTTTGGTTTTTTTGTTTTTGCATACTAACAACTGTAAACATTCTTTTGTCAACTCCTGCACATAAGGGCAGAGCCTCAAAGCCAGGCTTCCTGGCTCAAATCCAGTTACCTCCTCTTCACTACATCAGAATTGACACTTGCTCATATTTGCAGCCTGTTTGCACATCCAAACGGTTCCTAGTGTGCTCAGAAATGTGTAAATTATTGTCAATAGCAGTTTTGTTGTCTGTATTTAATTCAGTAAGCTTTTAAAAAGCATTTATTAAGTACCTACTCTACGAAGGATACTCATGGAAGAACATATTAAAGCATCTGTGAATACCAATGGGATTAAGGGGAATGTCCTTTTGTGTTAGTAGCATATGGAATTATGTCAGCTACTTATAAATAACAATCCAAAGACAACATTACATTCCAATGCATCATGGGTGCTGGGGCTTCTGGTTTTCCTATTAAATGATAGAAATGATGCTGTTCCTGTTTTTCCACCCTACCTCCTCACCCTCCAATCTTAAAACTTAATGTGAAATAATTTAGCACATGATTTAGTGATTTCTTATAAAAGTATATATCTGCTTTTTCTCATTTAAAAAAATTCAAAGTATAAACAAATAAAAACATTAAAAAACATATTTCTGACTCTAGCTGGTTTAGCTTAATGGATATAGTGTTAGCCTGAGGACTGAAAGGTCCCAGGTTCTATTCCGGCCAGGTCACATGCCTGGGTGTAGGGCTGGATCCCCTGTAGGGGTGTGCAAGAGGCAGCCAATCAATGATTCTCTCACATCATTGATGTTTCTCTCTCTCTCTCCCTCTCCCTTCCTCTCTGAAATCAATAAAATATATATTTTTTAAAAACACATTTCTGTGTAAAATTTCCCTTACCCCTTTTGGACCAGGAACTTGAGGGCTGCACCATGCAGGCCTCAGTGCGAGTCCTGAGATCAGGGACCTAAAGGTCCTGGCTGATTCTCAGAATCTTTTGTCTCAGCTCATAACGAGAACTGGCACTTACTTACAATGTTTTGTTCACCACTGAACTAATTATCTCTGACATGTCTCAAATGCCCTAATTTTGTGGAAAGAGCACACATCAAAGGCTCCCCCAAGATTGTCATGACCCTGTGCAAAGGTATCTGGTTCAGCTTGTGGTCAATGAACACTTGAATTTCTCCCCCACCCCCAACCCCCATTACTCCTGGTGTTAGTCTTGACCTGTAGGGCAGCTTCAATGAGTGAAGCCAACAACGTCCAGACACCTCCAGGTGTTCACAAACATGCACCCCAAGGTCATGTTTCAAGATAGATTAGACTCAGTTTCTTCCCCCTGGCTTTGCAATGAGAACTGCAGGAAGTGGTTCAGTATAGGAAAGATTTGAAAAGAAGTTAGTTGAAGGGTTTTATGCCTTTAAAGAAACAGGGAAACAACTAATATACGTGGAGAGAATGTGCAGTCCCCTGGGTTATGGATGGCAATAGAACCAGTGCTGCAAATGAGCCCTGGGATGTAAATGGGTTTAGAAATAGAAGAAAACGGCAGTATCCGTGCCATTTTGCAATAAGTGCCACCACTAACTTGGCCTTTATGTATGTGAGTTCATTGGTTGTCCATCTGGATCTTTTCATTTATCCAGTTACAAGTGTGGGTGTGTTCTCTGCATAATATTCTTCCTCCCAGGACTATAGAAATGCACTAATAAATACTGACTGGGGGAAAGGAATTTTTGCTGATTAGAGAACAAAGCAGGAGTGTTAAACCCAGCAGGGGGTTACTGTTTGCTCCTGTGAGAAGGCTGAGTGTACACTTTCTGAGCATGTGGGCCTTCCTTGGTGCTGGAGGCTCAATTTCCACTAAAGGAATCACAAAGCCCTAGATGGCCCAGCACTGTTTGGTAAATTTGGAAGCCCTAGGACACTAAGGGCCAACATCTTCCCTCTTCAAATTGTGTGTCACATTGTCAAACACATCTGTGCAGACCCATGTAATGCAGCCCAAAATAAATGTTACCACTTAAGACAACTTCAGGATAAATGTTAGCCAGAGAGAAGCACAAGGAGACTCTAACACCATTGCAGAATTTAGCTCATCCAGAAAATTTATAGAAATGTGTAACATGGTATTAGGAACAGCACAGACCAACTGAGAATGTCAACTCTGGAGCCGGTCCTCCCATGTCCATCTCTTGGCTCTGCTGCTGACTAGGTATAAAACCATTCGCCTTGGCTGAATCACCTAATCCTTCAATGCCTTAATTTCTTTATCTGCAAAATGGGCCTGATAGCAATGGTAGCTATTATATATCTTGCCACTATTAAACTAGTAAACAAATGTAAATTAGATATTCTTATTATTTGGAATGAAGGCATTTATATTAACAACTAGAGGCCCAGTGTATGAAATTCATTCATGGGTGTGGTCCCTAGGCCTGGCCGGCAACCAAAGCACAAGCATCTGGCATAGAAGGGCAGGTCTCAGCTGATCCCTGGACAGCACCTGGGCCCCTGCTTGCACCTGCCTTGGCCTGGCGCTGCCTGCTCACCTGCTCCACCATCCCGCCGCAGTCCCGCTCCTCCACTGCTGCCAACTGCCATTGCCACGTCACCAATACCTGCCATGATCTGCAACGATGCCCACCCCCCTCCCCGTGATCAGCACAAGTCATAGTGAGCAGTAGAAATCCAGTCTCCCAGTTGAGTGACCACCTGAGGGGAGAATTTGCATATCAGGCTTTTATTATACAGGCAGTCCTCGGACTCGAGGTACATATGTCCTCGTTTCATGGTTATGTCACCATCTCCCATTTATTTATTTTTAAAAAAATGTTCTGTCATTTGGACATATATACACATGTGCTTTATGTTTTTTATTATTTATTTACCACAAGTAAAGGTCAAGAATTGTTATCTTTATTTTAATGTTTGTTTGGGGTTTTTTTTTTTAGTTTTTTTGTTTTTTTTTTTTTTTTTTTTTTTTTACTGTTTCTCTTCATTACTGCTGTGTATGTGCTTCATGTGAGTGATGTAGGTGCTTATATAGGTGGGTTCCACACTGTAGAAATGGATCTCCGACGTAACCCGAGGACCTACTATATAGGATTATTGAGGACTTTTTAAAGTATTTTTCCCTTTTATTAAAAAATAGCAGGAAAAATATCTTCTGTTCCTTTCTGAGAATCTAAGACAAACTACAAACCTACAAACCTCAAACATGGTGGTGGAATCTCCCTAGAAATGATGCATTTACTGGGAATAGTTAAGACTAATAAGGCTTCTTCATAGAGTGAAGTAAATTCAAAGGAAGATTATTTTATGCCAAGAGTCTATGCTTGATCTGGTGCTGTTAACTTCCATGGCTTTTTTCTTTTAATGGACTGTATCCATGGACCACTTTTACTACCTACTATTACAGTAGAGATCCTATCTGTCTGACATATTTCTTTGCCCCAAAATGAGCATAGCATACAGAAGCAACTACATAAATACGTTTGACTGAATAAACAAATAAATATTTCTTCATGCTTTCACCACTTAAAAACTCTCCACCCCACTCATTCAGTCATCTTCACACACAACACACTCTCACCTGGTTTTCGCCCACCACCTCAAGTGCATTATATAAATAAATATATTTCTCAAAGCATAACTCAAACGCAACTCTTCCAAATGCCTCTCTCATTTCTGTAACTAAATGTGCTATATCCTGGAATTCACGTATGCTTTTTCTCTGCCATTCTTACTATACTTATGACTCCCCACCTTCATTACTATTATGTGTGGAAATGGCACCTATCCCATGACAGACCTTTAGGGTTAGGCACTGATTTATATCTCATACAGTGGCAATCACTCAAAATTTAATTATTAAAAAACTGAACAAATAAACATGTTTATATGTACATTTCAGACCATACCAGGCTACAATCTGAACTAAACAGGTTTAAAATTACAATATTAGAATTGAACTTGTTCCTCAATCCCTAATTTTTTCATTTGGCCAATAAAGGGTCTCACCCAATTTGAACTTACTCTGAGGAGTCGCTTGGTAAGCTACTAATGCACATTTAGTTTTCCAAGCCTTATGAATTCTTGGGTGTTATTAAACATAACAGAATGTTAAGAGTTGTCTGAAAAGTATTTTTCAAAATACATTTCCTGAGGTGGGTAGGCAGTTTCAGTATTTACTAGTCATTGCCATTCTTCTGATTGTGGCCCTCCTTGTGGCCTTGTTTTGAACTCATTTTGGATTGTGAGGATAGCTTTCCTTAGTGGATTTCTGATAACATATGCTACAGAATGTTCCACATGCTGGACGATGAAGTCAGAGGACCCATCAATTTGTCCTTAGACCCATGAACACGCCACACATAATTGGCAACACCTGTTGGGTCAGGGAAATCCCATCAGAATTCATAGCTCTGTCCCTTTCAAGATGGTGAGCTTATTAGCAGCTCTGTGAAGGGGCTGTCTAATGTACCTACTGCAGGCATTAAATTTGATCAAGTCATTTCCAATTCTTGTTGGAAGCAGACAGGGTATAAATAAGTTGATTACTACAATCATATTAGTTTGGCAAGTTACTGAGTATAGCAAATGCAGTTTTAAAAGTTATTTAAGGAAAACAACTAGATTTAATGGAAGAAGCTACATAAAAGAAACACAGATAAAATCTTGAATCTGTCATTAACTACTTGACTAATTCATTCAAATTATTTCCTTCTTTGACCTCAGCCTCCCCATCTGTAAAACGCAGATAGAAAAAAATAACTCTCACTTAAAGGATCGCTTGCTGAATGGCAAGGATCCTCCGAGGGACAGCCCCTTTACTCCTTTCAAAGGAATGACACTATGTTACTGATGAAGAATTCACAGCTCAGAGAGGTTCTTTCCCATACTGGACAGCAGCTGTCATGAGGTGAAGATGGGATTTAAATATGGCTATATTAGCCCCAAAATCCTGTCATCTTTTAACTCTTCCACAGTACATCAGATACAACATTCCTTAATGACCTAGAGCCACAGGGAAGAAATGTACTAGTAGGAGAGAGAATACTTTATAGATAGATGGCAATGGTCATTTTTATGATAGGTTCAACAATCAATTTTATTCAGAAACTATTAATTGCCTAGTAGACCAAAAATTACTAAATACCCCCACTATACTAAAATAGAAATCTTAGATTTGTTCAGTAGTGGCTCAGTCATATTTTGTCCTCTACACCATCAGGAGGTGATGGTCAGTCTTCAACATACAGTACAGTTTCTTCCAAACCACACTGAAGGTTTCAATATTGATTTTCTATTGCTTCAGCCACAAATTACTATAAGGTAGTAGCTTAAGGCAACACAATTTCTTTACCTTATAGTTCTGGGGGGTCAGAAGTTCAAAATGCGTCTCATGGACTAAAATCAAGGTTTTGGCAGGGTTGTGTTCCTTTCCAGGAACCCTAGGGGAGATTCTTTTCTTGCCTCTTCAGTTTCTAGAAGCCACCCACATTCTTTGGCCCATGGCCTTTTCTCCAACTTCAAAGCTGGCCATGGTTAAGCCTTGGTTACATCTTATAATTCTCACACTGACTCTTCTGACTCCCTCTTCTACATTTAAAGATGCTTGTGATTACATTGGGCCCATCAAGGATGATTCTTATTTTAAATTAAACTGATTAGCAATCTTAATTCCCCTTCTTGTCATGAAATACAACATATTCATAGGTTCTAGGGATTAGGAGATAAAAATCCTTGAAGGGGGGACATTATTCTACTTATCATGCTCTCCATAGGAAACGCCTGTATCTTAGGCTTCATTGATCAACTCAAGAAGTCTTAACCAATGGCTGGGTCATTGCAGAAGAGTGCTCTGGCTAAGAGTATGGTTCCTGGAGCTATGTGCCAGCTATGCATCTGGTACTTTCTAGCAGTATGATCTTGAGCCAATTACTTTTCTATGCCTCTATTTCCTTATCTGTAAATGAGGAAAATAAAAGTAATAAGAGCTAATATTTATATAGCACTTACCAGGTATCAAGCACTGTTCTAAGTTATTTTATATATGCATATTTACTGTTTATAATATAAACCCTCTAAGATATTTTATCTTATTATTCCCATTTTACATATGTGGAAATCAAGGAGCTAAGAAGATCAGTAACTTGTCCAAGGTCATATATCTAATAACAGACAGAGTTGGAGCTTACATCCAAGTGACAGTGCTTCATAACCTTTATCAGAGTAAACATAATGCAATCATTGCAAGGAATAAATGGGTTAATATTTGTGTTGTGTTCAGAATTGCACCTGGAACATTTTAAAGACTTAAGTGTTAGCCACTATTATTACATATTAGTATTCTAATTTAAAAACCTTATTGAATTTATATGCTTGTAAAAGAAGTTTAGATTTAGATCATCTGGCATTTGCCCCTTTTCCATATACACATCAATGCACTCTTGTCTGACTTCCCATCTCAATTCTCAGCCTTCTAATCCAAGTCTCCAAATCACAACTAATTTGGAAATATCTTCCATGAATTTAGAGCTTATTCAGGAATCTATTAGTATTAACAAGCTTCTTTTTCTATCCCAGTCTCACTTTGTCTTTAGCTCTATATGAATTCCCACCTCCAAGCTAGCGTTTTCTCAACATAGCCCATCTCACAACCGTAAAAATTCCAGAGGCTTCTATCATAATAGACCTCTTTTGTGGCCTGGGTAACACTAACCACACACAAAACACAAAGCACACACACTCAAAAAGGCTCCTCGAACACTATCACAGAGCATTGAGTTACAATCCTAAGACTTTTGTTGAAGGTCTGGTAGAACTATTGGTTGACAATAGACTCTGGATTGAGTGTTTGCATTTTCATCTGTAACATGAGGATACACTTCTAGATAAAGGATTGTTGAAGGATTAAATAAGACATTGCATATTAAAGTGAAATGCTTTTAAAGTTAGGGCAATATTAGTATTCACACACACATATTCACATGCACATGAATTGCCAAAAGATACCGGGCATGACTGTACTTAATCAAGAACTACAGGTTTTTTTTGTATAATCTTAAAAACACACTGCATAAAAGTGGCAACTCTGCCTTTATGATCACCCTCTCTTTCCTCTCATGCCCCAGTGTAGACAGATAAAAATAGAATATGTATCTGAGCCTCATTTCTTGACCCTTAATAATTATACCTTCTAGTCATGAAGAAAAAGTAAGATAATGTATATAAAAGTGGCCAGCAACCAAGTTTAGAATGTAGTTAAGTGTGCACTAAAATGTCAATTGTCATCATCATCATTTGTATCATGAAGCTAAACTTCCCTAGAATGATGCCCACCTTTCACTGTATTAGCAAATCTTTGCCATGGGCCACTCTCATATTCAGGCCATCCTGGGATTTCCTTATTACTTTTAATTGGGGATCTGAACCTGTAGACTTGGCTAACAGAGATGAAATTTGCATTGTATTCATCAAGCAAAGATCTATAAAGTACTTTAAAATTCTACCTCTGGGAAGCATCTTTCAATAAGTCCTCCCTAAATTGCCAGTTTATTCATGTCTCAGCTAGGTTCCCCTTATGTTGAAGCCAGCTTTTATTCAGGAACAACTCGAGATATGCACAATAAGAGTGAGCAGGAGAAAATCAAGAAGCTTAATAAATTAACTGTGAAGGAACTGAGAACTCTTTAGTGCTAAAATATATGAAAATTTAGACCTGGCCTCTGCCTTTGTTGAGTTTATTACATAGAATTTGCATTCACTCACTTATTCATTTGTGCCTTATGTGCATTTTTTATGTGCATTTAGTCAGCTCTTGGCACTTAATGGGGCACCTGAAGAAAACTAAAGATATTTAGAATGGAGTGCTTGCCCACCAGCTCATAGCTTAGTTGTCATGTGACTTGGTCATAATGCAATCAGACTGAATGGTAACACGTTTATTTAATGGAATGGGATGATACATTAAAAAGATACAGCCCTGCCCAGCCAGCATGTCTAGTGATTGAGTGTCAACCTATGAAACAGGAGGTCATGGTTTGATTCTGGGTCAAGGCACATGCCCAGGATTCAGGCTTGATTCCCAGTACAGGGCATGCAAGAAGCAGACAATCAATAATGGTTCTCTCCCATCATTGAGGTTTCTATCTCTCTCTCCCTCTCCCTACCTCTCTGAAACAAATTAAAAAATACATTTTTTTAAAAAAGATACAGCCCTACCAAAGCTCTTTATAGATTTCTCCGCAAGATAATTTATTTATCTATTTTTTCATTTGATGATGGAAGAAATATTTATTGGACAGCTATATATGCTGGCATTGTGCTCTGATACTTGGAGATACAAGTGGGCTTAAACAGATCAGATCCCTCCCTGCTCCCACAGAGCAAACATTCTTAATGAAAGGAAATGTATAATAATAAAACTTACAACTGAAATTTGAAGAGTTAGCATGAGAAGGGGCAGAAGTGCATTTAGAGCAGAGAGAATAGATGTGCAAACATCCAGGAAAAGAGGGAACTTAATGAGTGAAATAGGAATATGGTAGGACATCAGGCTAAAGAGGAATGTATGTGAGAGACCATACAAAGATAGTTGGTCACACTGAGGACTTCTGTTTTTATCTTAGGGGCAATGGGACACATTCAGGGATATAATGTAGTGATGGCTGTGATTGGATTGGATTTTGAAAATATCATGCTAAGTGCAGTGTAGAGAAGGAATTGGAGTAGGGCATATTGAAATGCAAAGGACAATTAGGCAATATTGGAGTAGCCTTGACAAAGGATGGTGATATTTGGACTAGGATGGTGATAATGGAAATGGAAACCAGTGGGTGAGGTTAAGAGATATCTGAGAGATAAAGTCAATAGCATTTCATAATTAACTAGGTGTTGGGAATGAGAGGAGAGATAGAAGTGGTGATTAATCTTTATGAACTAGTTCAATTGAGCCAGAATTGAGAAACATCTGGACAGAGAACTTTATTTTCCATGTCCTCAGTCACTCCTTTCTTCTCTTTGTTTCTACCACTGGCACTTTTTCCTTTAGTTTCCTTTAGTCTTTAACTTCTAGAATTCTTCAGCTTACACACACACACATACACACACAAATGCATGTACAAACACACTCAAATATTTTCTCAGGATTTGGTAGTCTCTGATACTCACTTGTAAAATATTGTGATAAGATTTAATGCTTTGCTCCTCCCAATGCTATTTGCCCTTCAATGAGGAATAGTTATTGGTGTGTGTGTGTGTGCGCGTGTGTGTGCACGTGCGCGTGCGCGCACACACACACACATGCATGCACATGCGCTATGATGTTCCCAAAGATAGTCCATAGTTAAATCAGTGGTTTTAAGCCAGCAATTATCTTACCACCCAGGGGGTGTCTGGAAACTTTCTTGATTATCACAACTACAGCATTGTGGTCACTAGCATTTAGTCAATAAAGGCAAAGGATCCTGGTAAACATCCTACAGTGTGTAGGGCATCATCCTACATGAAGAATGATTTGGCCCAAAGAACAGAGTACCAAGACTTAAAAACCTTGTCCTACATGTCCACTCCTCATAAAGTTGGCCAAACTAAAGCAATAATGTGGGAGCTACCTCTCACCTCTTATTACCCTTTCTGTGTATTTTTTCAAAAATAAACAAACAAACAAACAAACAAAAAAGAAGAAAAATCCAGAACTAAAAATTTGGCAAATGAAGAAGTTACTCTTGATTTTACAAACTAATCAAAATGGGAGAAGGGTAGTGGGAGAAGGAGTCAGTAATTACAGCTTTTATGCATTGGAAGCAAGAGCAAAGCCAGCCAGAGTAAAGTATAATTTAGTGTCTAATCAACTAGCTGATTGAATTTTCCATGAGATTGGGTTTGAGGCCCAAATGGATTACAGTGGTGATTGTGGGCACAGGCTTGAACACTATCAGTCATATATGAGGTGCCGGGGGGATTTCAAATATTTAAAAGCTTCTGTAATTAATTCAATGAATTATAACAATAGGGACAAGGTCTAAAACTCCTTTACACCATGGAACTCCAACAAAAAACTGGCAGAGAATCCCCATCTCATCCTGTTGTTTGTGGATTACAGCACATATGGTCCTGCACCAGGGGTTGTGGAATGGCAAACAATTTTAACACCATATGTGTGGAAATCCTGTGCCTTGCAGAGAGTGAAGATGCAGGAAAAGCTTGTCCTTGAATCCTGGACCTTTGTGACCATTTTCTTCCTGGCTTAATATCAGATTTTGTCCTCTCCATATGGCATTTTTTTAACACATTATATTTCACCTTTAATGTAATTTTCTTGGGGATTTTAATTGCTTATTTCAATACTAATTTCCATTCCTGTGAATATAGAGGAAGTAGATTTGCTTCTTTCAATAATACAATAAGAAAACAATTATGAAAACTACTTAGCATGAATAGCATTTAATTTTCCAGTGAAAGGTCTGTACTGTGTCAAATATATCAACCTATATGCATATGCATATCTTTATAATTTTGTATTGAGATTTCTGGGGCTTTGCATATATGAAAATGACATGGTACTGTATGTAGAGAACCCAAAAGAGGCTACCAGAAACTACTAGTTAATAACTAAATTTAGTAAAGTAGCAGGATTCAAATTAATATCTAGAAATCAGTTGCATTGCATTTATATACACCAATAATTAAATATCATAAAGGGAATAGAAAAAATAATTCCATTTAAAATGGAATCAAATAAATTACCCTGAAATAAATTTAACAAAGCATGTAAACACCTGTACTTCAAAAATTATAAGACACTGAAAAAAGAAGCTGAAGATACATATAAGTGGAAGCATATACTGTGTTCCTGGTTTGGAAGAATTATCATTAAAATGTTCATATTACCCAAAGCAATTTATAGAGTCAATTCAATTCCTATGAAGATACCAATGGTATACTTCACAGAACTGGAACAAATATTTCAGAAATTTATTTGTAACTACAAAAGATACCAAATAGTCATAGCAACTTGAGAAAGAAGAACGAAGTTGGAGGTATCACACTACCTGATATCAAACTATACTACAAGGCCATAATAATCACACAGCATGCTGCTGGCATAAAACCAGAATAGAGAGCCTAGAAATAAGTCCACGTCTTTATAGTCAGTTAATATTTGACCTTTTGGCCTAATCAGCCTCAAATATCACCTAATAATTAGCTCTGAAGTACCCTGTAAATTCTCTAAGTTGAGTTGAGCCTCTTGGCAGTTTCTTCTACTCCCTTTATTTGCCATCTCAAATCTTCAGCAGTTGTCTCAAAATACTCACATCCTGATGATGATTTCAGTTCTTAGTACTTTGAAGAACTGAGGCTATAACATACAGTTTTTTAGTTTTTGGCTTCCCCATCTACATATGTGCTTGTTTTTGCAATCAAGCTCTCTCTCTTCTAGCACAGATAATGAGATGTCTATTCAGGGCCAGGCCCTTGAACTGATTTATTCCCATTTCTTATGAAACGTGCTGTGTCCCAACAATGAGCTCCTCTCAGTCCTACCAACATTTACTTGTCCAACAAGTTTATAAACATATGCAGGTATTCCCTCATAAAAAAATATAATCTTCCCTGTAACCTGAGTCTTCCTCTCTCCTTCCCCTCTTAGCCAGGGTTTTAGTTGGAGGATTGTCATAGTCTCCATTCCCTCTCTTCCCACTCACTCGTTTACTCTCAGCAGTCTGTTTTTTCTTCCCATCACTGCACTGTGGCTGTGCTTGCTAAGGCTGCTGATGGCCTGCCTCCTTGAGTCTAGAAACCACAGACCTATGCAAGTGGTTATCTTTCTTACATTCTCTGCTGCATTGGCACTGTTGATACTCATTCCTTTTAATTCTGTCTTTCGCCTGGCTTCTCCAATACTTTGTGCTCCTCCTTCCCTTGGACCTCTCCGACTACTCCTTCCAGTCCACTTTGTGAATTCCTCCCCCTCTGTTTTTGATGATTCACTGATCTTCTTCTCTTCAGGCTCTATTCAGCCAGTTTTACTGAAGTTCTTGTAGAACATTATTATCCGATGAGCCTCACAATTTTGTCTTAAATTCCCATAGCTCCTTTGAACATAAGACTGACCGTCTTTTGCACATTGTCACTGACGCTTCAAACTTATATTCAAATCTGAATTCACTATATGCATCAAGGCTCTATCCTTCACAAATTTGCTCCTCCCTGTACTCTGATCTCAAATAATAGAGCTTGAATCATTTTAGCATCCAAGCTCAGTACCTGGAAGTAATTTTAGATGCTCTCTTTCTTCTCTACACATTTGATCATTAAGTTTTTACTTTACCCTGCAAATGTTTCTTGAATGTAACACCTGCCCCCTTTAACACTACGACTGTTCCCAAGGCTCCCACTTCAATTACAGCTTTTGGGTACTACCATAATGCTTCTGTAACTGGTTTCTCTGCCCCCAGTTTTACCACCATAAATCAGTTCTCTACATTGCAGCCAAAGTAATCTGCGTGAAATGCATATCTCACTAGGGAGCCTTCCTTGACTCCCCACTATCTACAAAATGAAGTCAAAGCATCTGATCATGCCACACAAAACCCCCCATGACCTGGCTCTCTCAGGTCTCTTCAGAATTTTTTCCCACTGTTTAAAATTTATACCTTCTATCTATACATATACTATGTTTCATACCTCTTCATCTATCCCTTCTTTCTCATTTTTCCTCTTTTAACTAATTAAAACCTATCTTTCAAATTCCAATTCAGGCCTTGTCATGGTTAATTTTATGTGTCAGCTTGGCTAGGCTAATGATATACAGGTATTTGACCAAACAATATTCAAAATGTTGCTAGGTGATATTTTTAAAATGGGATTAATATTTAAATCAGTAGACTTTGAGTAAAGCAGATTATTCTTTCTGATGTGGGTAGGCCTCATCTAATCAGTTGAAGGCCTTAATAAAAAATAAAAATAAAAAAAGACCGACCTCCCTGTAGAAATCCTTTGAATTCAAACTACAACTTTTCTCTGGGTCTCTAATCTGCTGCCTACCCTGTAGATTTTAGACTTGAAAGCTTCTACAGTCTCTCTCTTTTCCCTCTCTCTCTTCCTCTCTCTCTCTCTCTTTCTCTCCCCTACTATTTTACTCATAATTCCATTGTCTCTTTTAATTTCATTGGCCTAATTCATCTTAATTATAAAATGTACCAAGTCAGAATCAGAAGTAAACTAATTTATTTATTCTGTTATGTCTTTATTCTTTTCCCTTTGGATAATAAACTCCATGAAGCCAGGACCCTTATTCTCTGCTGCATCTCAAGTAGCTAGCATATAGTAAGCATCAAGATCCATTTTGAATGAATGCACTATGGATTCATGTATCTAAAGCTCTATAATGACAGTGGGAGTGATGATAAAAACACAACCCTTGCTATTAAATATTCTGAAAACTACTTGGAGCATTGAGGTTAACACTGATGAAATTCTCAAGGAATAAGATGAGATAAGAAAGGTGATACATTTTGTGATGTAGACCAGGGCTAGAAGCTTCAGTGGAAAATGAACAGTAGACATCAGGCAAGAAGCAAGACTTTATAATGGCCTTACTGAATTGATGAACAATTTTGATGAACATAGAAAAGAACGAATAAAGACTGGAAGACCAACATAAAGGATAAATTAACATGAAACTGAAAACAAAATGATTCTTACTGTGGAGGTTAAAAGCACCAGACAGTGGCAAATAAACAAACAAACAAATTAATTAATTAAATTAAAAGCCTTCTAAGAAAGGTGAGGCAGGTAATTAAAAAACAATTGCTTAAAGTCTGGCTTGGTAGCCAAGTAGGAAGTGGGAGCCATTGGATATTTTTTAGAAGAACGACCTAAAATATTAGCCTCATAGGGCTAGGCAGCCTGGGTTAAATGGTAAAATATTTGGAGTAAGGTAAAGCTAGCTTATCATCCCGCAGTATTGGATCCATTATGAGCTACTTTAAAATGGCTATAATACACATGGTCCAGGTAAAACTAAATAATCAAAACATATAAAAATCATTTGAAATAAGAACTACAATATATATGGAACTTTCAATAGCATAGTAAGCAATAACCAGCCAGAAATCTTTGCTCTGGTTATGACAGGTACATACTGGCTTGTTAGCTTAAAGCAGTTTGATCCAGTTTTTGGCTAGTCTTACTCCCACTATCTTGATTTAGTTGAATGAAACCGAAACAGGAAAGAACTAGTTTAATCCAGTCAAAACTTTCCTGGCATATATAATTATACTCTTTATACATGTCTTTGAATTCCCAGTAATCCAGAGCCTGATACAGAGTAGGAACTTAATTCATGTAGTTATATTGATGGATGAACAAAATGAGCAACTAAACATTAATCTGGTGAACAAAAACATTCTCCTCCCTAAGGACTCTTCTCACAGATGGTACAGGAACTACTCTGTCCACACAGTACTTACTAGCTACATGTGCCTTCAAATGTGGTTAATCTGTATTCAGTTGTGTTGTGAGTATAAAATACACATCAGATTTTAAATACTTAATTTTTAAAAAGTCAAGTATCTTATTAATTTTTCATATTGATTTTTGTAGTCTTATACTATTTTGGGTATACATGTTTAAATAAAATCTATACACATAAAGAGGTTATATGCTAATTGTCCATTACAGTGTCCCAGTAACGACCAATTTGCATATTGATGCATGCGCAGCAGGGGACAGGGGCCACTAGAGCCAAGTTCCAGGGTCAGAGGAGAGTGCCTGGCAGGAGTCCTGACTGCAAAGAAGGAAGAGGAAGTGTCCATGAGGAGCTCTTCCAATCCCCCAGCACAGACACCCTACCCCAGCCCCCATACCCCCAGGGGACGGGGCAGGCTGACCTGACCTGGAGAAGACTTAGCCTGGAGGGCAGCTACAGCCCACACTTCCATCAATTCCTGATCTCTTCCTTTGCCACCCCGCTGCTAGGGGCGCCCACAACAATAGCACTCTGGGGACTACCCATCAGCACCTCCACCAGGCCCGCAGCCCACCACTGCCAGGCCCCCTCCACTGGGGACAGGCATGCCTCTCCTCCCTACAACTCCAGACCCTGGCGGAGGCAGGCCTGAGTGCCGCACTGCCCTCCTCCCCACACCCCCTCCACCCAAGGGTCAGAGCCTCCCCCGCTGACAGCAGCAGTGCTGTCTCCATAGTGGAAGCACCCTGAACCTCACTGGGGGCGTGGCTAAACCCGCCCTCCTAGCCCTCCTGCCTCAGCCCTGGCCCAGCCCCAACCCAACACCAGGAGATTGAAGCCCCACCCTGAGCAGGTACAGCTGAGAAACAGCCACATACAATTTAAAGAATGGCACCAAGCAGGAAGGTTTGACAGTTACTCCCCCTTCGGTCTCCTCGCCCTCCTAGCGCTCCCCTCCCCCAACTCCCTGCCCACCTCCAGTACCTCCAGGGATGACCACCACTATAGGGCTGCTAGCCAGAGCCTGCCCCCCCCCCCCCCGAGGCCTTTGGAACCCTCTGCAAAGCTTCCATAGCAACAGTCCCAGGAAACAAACATGCCCTCCTCCCCTAATCAGCACCTGCTTACAAATAGCAATCCCTTTAGATATCATTTACTTGATGAAACATTTCTAGGTTTATTAGCTCAGAACCTCCTCGTTGACAACCCAGTGAGGTAGACGGAGAAGACATTGCAATTCCTATGGTACATGCGTTCAGGAAAGAAGCTCAGAGAGGAAAAGTATGAAGCCTGGTGATTCCCAAGGTGCAGCACATGCCCCACAGGGTTGGGGTGGGGGTGGGGGGGCAATTTGATTTTAAGTGGGGGCAATTCAAGAATGAGTTAACAATGTTTTTTTTTTATTTTTATTTTATTTATTTATTTATTTATCTATTTATTTATTTATTTATTTATTTTCATTTCTTATGGTTCTAGGGGGCCTCATCTACAGCAAATAGTATCCTACATAATAAAAGGCTAATATGCAAATGACCAAATGGTGAGATGACCACCAGAGGCAGACACTCAATGCAGGAGCTGTCCCCTGATGGTCAGTGCACTCCCACAGGGGGAGCACTGCTCACCCAGAAGCTGGGCTCATGGCTGGCGAGCACAGCAGCAGTGGTGGGAGCCTCTCCTGCCTCTGAGGCAATGCTAAGGATGTCCGACTGACGGCTCAGTCAGGCATCCCCCCAGGTCCTGGACTGCAAGAGGATGCAGGTCAGGCTAAGGGACACCCCCAGTTCATGAATACTGTGCACTGGGCCTCTAGTAAGTTAATAAAGATCATTTCTTTATCTTTGCTTCTTTTGGATGGGACTGCTAGAAGATTTTAATTTATACCCATGAGTTACATTGTGTTTCTGCTGGGCAGTGCTGGTGTGAATGTCCTGCCACTGTTCACTCATTAGGAGTGTCTATCAGCATCTAACCAACACCTGTTCCACAACAGGCCCTGGACACATTCCCATACACACCAGGAATGCAGCTGCCATTCTTGAATTCAAGGATTACCATTCCTGTTCTAAAGCAAACAAAACAAAAACAAGCCAAACAAACAAATGCCTTATCTCTCCATCTATCATCAAAATTTTCCCTTTTTCTTTAAAATATTTTTAAAATTTGATCTTTTTTCTTTCTTCCACTGGATTTGTATACTCTTTCCTTGCCAAATTCCCCATTTACAATATTTATATCTCTTATAAATATCTCTTAAAATGGAAAAATAAAAGCATATTAAATTTAAGACCACAGGCAATTTGTAACACTCCATGATGTCCAGTCCCTGCCTGAACCACCATCTTTTTTTTTTTCTTATTTTCTTTAAGTGACATGGTTATTACTACATGCTGGATACTGCTCTAAACACTTTTCCAACACTGACTCATCTGGTCCTCATAGCTCCCCTATGAGGATCATTCTACTACTGTCTCAATTTCACTAATAGGAGGACAACACAGAAAAGTTGTCACTTGTCCAGGATCATACAACTAGTAGAAGGCAGAGTGCGGATTTGAACCAGGCAGTTTCTTCACTACTCACTTAGCTTCTGGTGGGAGCGTTGGTCTTCCTCCCTGATGGCCTGTCACCCCAGGTTTTGCCCTCCCAGGAAAGGATGAGCAGCATGCCTCGGCCATGCCTATAAAATAAAGCCATATGGACAATGACAAACAGAAACACACACCTCAAGATACTATACACTTGCTGAAAGGGGCCTAGAATCTTGGATCTAAGCTTCCTACTAGCTAAAGGAAATAGAAACACAATCATTCATAAAAGTCCAAATAGTCACATTATAAAGTCTAAACAGTTAATCAGAAGAAATATAACTTTTCCTGGAATTGAGACCATTAAAGAGATTTTGTCTGTAGCTTCTCATTAAGGGGCAATGTACGATATAGAATATAATGTTCTCAATAATATGCCTTTATTAAGTTTCATGCAATTTATCAGATTCCTTGCCATGCTGCAAATTAGCAAAAGAAAAACCAAAAAGGCTGTTTTCTTTAGTTAAGGTACTATATTTCCATAATTAATATTACTAGACTCACTTATGAGATTTGGGTTTTTCACTTTATTTTTAAATCAGAGGAAGTTACTTAATGTGTAGAATTTAGGTGCTTCTTCCCAGACCCTTTTTTCCCCCCCACTCTTGGAGTTTCCCTTACTAAGGATCCTTCCATCCATGGGATCTTAACCTTATAATCTAACCATAGCTGACTAGATTAAGGCAAGCTCCTGACCCCAGGGAAACCTGTTGTTGGGTGGCATTGGGTTAACCAGGTTCACACAGAAATGAAACTAAGAAATGTGTATCCTGCCATAGTGCTTTACTCTGGAGAAACTGGTTGAAATGACTAGAGTGGGTATTGTGCTAGCCAAGTCACAGACACACCAATGTTGAAGAGAAACAGAACCGCTGACCCTGAGGAGAACGTCAGCTCCTGTACATCCTTGCTGTGAGTGTCTCTAGTCAGAGAAAGGCATAGAGACAGTCTCTATTCCTCATGCCCTCCACCCTATCATTTCCCCAGTCTCCATGCTTTCAGACAAGTCCTGCCTTGGACATCATCCCATGAAAATGGCATGCCATTGCCTTGGTGAGGGGAGGGATTAGGAGTCCGGTTCTAGGGTAAGTCAGTAACTAGCTGACTGATAAGACTATCATACAGGTGATGAGATGGGAGGGCCTGATGTTCACAGATAAATTTATTTATTTATGACAAGTCACATGACAACTTTGAAATGAAATCTTTCAGAGCACCTCATGCACTGTGGGAGACGATATTCCAAACTCCAGAAGAAAGAAACTGACACTCAACTCTCCAGGAAATAGGATGTCAAGCATTAACCTGAGCTCTTGCAGATTAAGATGGTAGATGGCTACATCAGGAGACCCAGGGAAATCAATACTGCAACAATGACCTCTACAGCATGAGAACACTGGCCAGCAAAAGTGCCCCTGAGATCCCACTTCATGCTATAACCAGCAGTTCCATTTCTTAATGGACCAACGTTTAGTTCCTACTGCTTAGATCTCTAAAACACTAGTATGCTTTCAAAGGAGCCTCCTTGATATCATGGCCTTGAAATAACGAGCTAGGGAAGGGGTTTCTGTCCAGAGTGAGTACTTGCTCCATCAGGAAGCAGAGTCTGAGATGGCTGAGGCAATCAAGGCACAAATACAGACATTGTCCAGTTTTCCCAACTACCACCCATCTGAAGGCCATACCTCCCTCCTGGCAGGAGGCTAAAGCCTGCCAGGCACTTCCCCAGCCTGGGCTCGAAAGACAATTACAATGCACCAGGGATTGTCTCCTGCCTGGGATGAGGGACCCTCAGTGTCTTCTCTGCCACATGCCCAAGGCATCCCTTTGGTCACCTGACATCCAAACAGCCCCAAATGCAGCAATAGTAGTAAAACAGGCAAATGTTTGAAAGCCAGAAGGAAACAAGAAAGTTTGGGAAATCTGCCAAGGAGACATTCTGGGCCTGAATGATGTGAGTTAGGTGCCATGGAGAGGAGTATTGGCTGAGTTACACACTACACTACTCTTTTTAGACAAAGGTATATGTCTTGTGGAGAAAGATAATTTACTTCAAGTGATAAAGGATTTTGGTTCTTAAGGTAGTCAGTCTTCAGACTAAGATTCCAAAAGATTTGTTTTGGTTTGTGAAAAACTGTAGCAGTAAAATGCCCTGAAGGGAGTTTCATCTTTTGTGATATCAAAGCTTCAAGAAAGAATTCAAAAGGGAGCCATTAGATAGACATGTGTCTTTGGGAACTGGTAGTTACAGTGTGTGGTTTTGTAAGAAACTTTGGGACCAATAGTCCCACAATAAGATCATAGTGAAACATATAGGGAAAGAAAAAAATCAGACCCCACATCAAAGAAAGCACAGAAATAAATGATATCAAAAGAAAGTAAACCGAAATTTCTAATTGTGGTTAGAGACAGAGCATGATGTGGAGAGGAAAACCTGCCCTAGCTGCACTGTTAAGCTAGTCTTGGAGTGACTCATCCTTATCACCTATCAGCCAGGTGACCTTAAGCACATTACTGAGATCCCATAGTTACCAGCTACACACTTGGGAGTAAGGACAGTAATATATTCTAGCAAGGACTACTATGTAGGTTAAAAGAGATCAAGGATATAAAGCTTTTTATAAAAAGTTTCAGTATGCTGAAGGATGCCCAGGACCAAACCAGAGATGGTGGGACCTGCATCACCACCATTTGTCCACCATCCAGAACTGAAATAACATTGCTGACATATACACATAAGGAACTGTTTGAAATTGAAATAAGGTTTCAACAGAACTGTTGGCCCAGGAAGAAACTCACTACAGACTGATTCATTTGGCTCTCAGCATAACATTATGGCTGGTCTCATTTTTGGTTCTTACAAGTGCATTTCTTATATCACATGATCTCATGCATATAGGGGAAATAATGAACAACATAAACTGATTATCAAAAACAGACCCGGAGACAGGGAAGCATTGATCAGACTCTCAAACCTCAGAGGGAAGGTAAGGGAGGGTGGGGGAAAGATCAACCAAAGGACTTGTATGCATGCATATAAGCCTAACCAGTGGTCACAGACAACAGGGGGGTGGGGGCATACATGGGGAGGGGTACAGGGTGAGAATGGGGGGATGATGACAATTATGTGATACCATAATCAATTAAAAAAAAGAAATTAAAAAAGTTTCAGTACGTTTCTTTCCCATTTTGAATTTGGTTTGATAAGGTCAAGTAGCATGAAACATCACAGATTGTAGAATCAAAAGGAATATTAAAGACTTCACTAGAGAGGCCAAGTGTTCCCTGTTAACCAGTTTTCCCTCATATTCCTCTGAGAGAACATGTTCCTTTTACAAACTCAGAGGTGGCCCTTCATTTTTGTGGGATTGCACAATATGGTGACAAGGGCAGGCAAGGCCATCTTCCACAGTTTTCATTGATGCTTCCTGATATATTATTCCTGTTTGGTGGCTAGCATATTTATTCTACCTGTTTTTTTCTTCTGGGATTATCCTCTCCCTAAACCTGGTTGTGTCTCCCAATAGGTGTTCCCACTCAGTCAGGGCTGAGCCTGTAAGTCTGGATAAATGCTTCTTCCTAAGAATGTCACACAATGAAAAGGTTATACAGCTCATAAAAAATATCCTACTAATATTAAGTAAAATATTTGTAAATTCTGAAAATCATAGACATACAGAAATTATATATATATATATTGTCCAAAAAATGTATATATACTTTAACAGCTAATAGCTGTTAATGAAATGTATTTTAATAAATACTACCTTTATAATTATTCAAAGTGTGTATAAATTTTTTGAGACATCCTATATATTGGCTATAACCTGCTAAGGTTATTTTTTGATCCACTTCTAGGTTGCCACCTACAGAAAAAATATCTCATTAATTTCCTCCAGTCAGTGGAGGAAGTGCTTCCTTAGCAAGTTGGACAGAAAATGCCTCTCCTCTGAATGAGGTACTAATGTGTCCTAAGGATGTTTGCTTACTTCTCTATCTTCAGGGAAAACCCTCTTCATATCTTTTCACAGGCTCTGGATCAGAGGTGAGATACTCTGTAAGGATCTCCAGAATCTGCTCTAGCCACTCCCAGTCCCATAGGATTTTGGGGCTAGGCCATGCTGCTAACAATGTTTTGCTGAGCAAAGGGAAATCTTTGGAAACTAAGGGGTTTTCCGAAAGGCTAAGACTTGCAGTGGCGTGGGAGGACAGCTTGGCAAAGCCAGCAAGCAGCCAAGACTCCAAGAGGAGCTCATTCAAGGCACGGAGCTAGCTGAAAGCTGAATGGTCTCCATCTTGTGTAGGATGTGTGTCAGTTGCTGCAGTGATGGGAGGACATTGTGGTATACCTCTCTGACCATCTTAGTCCTGTGCCCCATGAGGATGAGCAGAGAGAAATTGAGGACTTTAAGGAATTTCCATATATTCATAAACTTCCCTTAGGTCTTCTATTCTATCTGGGTATAATGCCACAAGCCCAGTTCAAATAATCTCAGATAAGTGATCATCATTTCAAGTAGGTTGAAATTTATGAGCAAGTGACAGATAAAAAAGGAAATCATGATTTGAAGGAATTCAACATTTCCATGGTACAATGCTATCCTCTTTATTAGCAGGTTTTGTAGTATCATTCTTTTATCTCCACAGGGCTTCCTTAATCAATTACACAAACTTATTTCTCAGTAGTAAGAACTCCATACCTTTGGGATTCTCATCTCCCTGACCATGGTTCTGTCTCTATTAGGATGCCTGCCTTATGATGTTGTTATGGACTGAATGTTTATGCCCCTCCAAATTCACATGTTGAAATCTAATACCCAATGTGATAGTATGTAGTGTTGAGGCCTTTGGGAGCTAATAAAGCCAAGAGGGGGAAACCTCATAAATGAATTAATGCCCCTTTTAAAAGGCCACGAAGCGAGGTACCATTTTTTTTTTATGTGAAGATGCAACTACAAGTTTGTAGCTCACAATTCAAAAGAGGACTTTCCAACATGATCAAGTTGACACTCTCATCTCAGATTTTCAGTCTCCATTACTCTGATAAATAAATTTGTGTTGTTTATAGATCACCTGTCTAAGGTAGTTTGTTAAAGCAGTCTGAACTAAGACAGGTGTTCACAAAGTTACAGCTGGGAGTCCTTAGGATCCTGAAAAATCATTCTATAAATTCTTATAATAAACTTTCTAGGAATGCTTCTTGTTAAGCTTCTTAGAATATAGTCTTTTTCTCTTTCAAATCTTAACAAGACATTCTTCATGATCAAACCAAAGCTACACCCACAGTTTTGGAACAAGTTTACTCATATCTTTCTATGGTCTTTCTTATTCACATGTATTATTTTCCCAAAACTTAATTCCTGGAAGATCACATTAACTCAACCTTTTGGGATGCCCCATTGTGTTTCTCAAGAACTGACAGTACTATGCCGCATGGCTGCCTTCAGTTGTGTACTATTTTAGCAAGGCTTAACTAGAAACACATCTCACGGACCTAGGAGAATTCTCTCCAACTGTATCTTTTCTCAAAATATACATTTTATTTCTTATCTTACACAATAAAAAATAGAGATAAACAGTAATTTTGAAAAACACTAAAATAATTATCATCATCAGAGTTCAAAGCAAGAAATATGCCTCCTAATCCTCATTTGTTTCAATTATATCACATAAATTCCAGTCACCTTGATCTTTTTTCTGTTCTTTAAGAACTTCTCTCTCACTTCTTTGTCATTATGTGCCCTGTACCTTCTACACAGACTACAATCAATTCCTTCTTTTTCTACACTATATATACTATACTAATTATTGTATACTTCTCTGATGTCCTACTGGATTTTAATAACTACTTTAGATAAGCAATCTAATAGTTAGTGGGTTGTTAAAAATATTACTTATATGGATGAAAGAGTTAATAAATAAAATAAAATAAAATAAAATTATTTTACAGTATATTTCTAAGCTTTGGCAAAATTCTATTTTTAGAATTATTATGATGAAATTTACTACTGCAAGAAAATGAGTACACTGAATAACATTTTAAAATCGAAGCATTTATGTCTTTCCTTAATTCTGGAAAACAATCTGTTATCTCTTGGAAAATTTTCTTTCCCTCATTTACTTTTTAGTTTTTTTTAACTCGTTTTTATTTTCAATTGAGGAATCTTACATTGCATTATATTGTAAAAGCATCCATCAATTTCACCAGTATTTATTGAAGCACATAGTAACCTGGTACCCCTAAAATAATAGTGAACAAAAAGTGCCCTCTCTTTTTGTTGGCAACAGAGAAAAGAGTCAAATGATCACACAACTACAGTCTGTGGTATGAAGGGAAAAATATGGCAGATTTTATCTCAAGTGGTTTACTGAGAGAGATGCCCTCAAGTGTAAAACTGAACCGAAGTATTAGAAACAGACAAAAAGCTAAAGGGAAAGAAGCAGAATAGCTTTGGAATGATAGCTATTCTCACCAATAAAACAAACAACCCACTTAAAAACTAGGCAAATTGGTGAGAATAACTCTCTTTGGAAAGCTATGCTACTAAGTTACTGCATAAGACCTTTATAGGAATTGACAAAGACTGGAACCAAGAAAGAAAGGAAATTGTGGAGGCACAGGAGCAGAAGTAGGCAGGAACCAGAGCACACATGATCACATTAAAAGGATTAGTCTTTATCTTAAGATGAGCGGGAAGCAGGAAATGACAAGGTCAAATCTTGCTATTAAAGGAGTATTATGGTTGCTTCAAATATGTTGCAAGAAGTGGAATCGCTGGGTCATAAGACAGTTCCATTTTTAATTTTTTTGAGGAAGCTCCATAGGTTTCCACAGGCTACACTAGTCTGCATTCCCCACAGCAGTGCATAGGGTTTCCCTTTCCTCCCTCTGTACTCTTATCAACATTTGTCATGTGAGCATATATTAATGATAGCCATTCTGACAGGTGTGAGGTGACATCTCATTGTGGTTTTAACTGTTATTTCTTTAATGATTAGTGACATTGAGCATCTTTTCATATGTCTATGGGTCATCTCTATGTCCTCTTTGGAGAAGGGTCTATTCAGGTCCTTTGCCTATTTTTAAAATGGATTGTTTTATTGATGTTGAGTTGTTTGACTTCTTTATAAATTTTGGATATTAACAACTTATCAGATGCATCATTGGTGATGTTCTCCCATGCAGTGATTTGATTTTTCATTTTGTTGATGGTTTCTTCTGCTGTGCAAAACCTTTCTAGTTTGATGTGGTCCCATTTGTTTTTCCTTTTGTTTCCTATGTCTGAGTATATCAGAAAAAAATATTGGTATGAGAAATGTCCAAGACCTCACTGCCTGTTCTCTTCTAGGATTTTGGGAGGATTTAAGTCTATCATTTAAGTCTCTTAATCACTTTGAGTTTATTCTTGTATATGGTGTGAGAAGTTGGTCTAGTTTTAAATTTTTTGCAGTTTTCTCAATATCATTTATTGAATAGGCTGTATTTACCCTACTGTATGTCCTTGCCTCTTTTGTCAAACATTAATTGACCATATACGTGTGAGTTTATTTCTGGGCTCTCTATTCTGGCCCATTGATTTATGTCTGTTTTTATGCCAGCACCATGCTGAATGATTATTATGGCCTTTAGTATAGTTTGATATCAGGCAGTGTGATACCTCCACTTTGTTCTTCTTTCTCAAGTTGCTATGACTATTTGGTATCTTTTGTAGTTACAAAAAAATTTCTGGAATATTTGGGAAGTACACCATTGGTATCTTCATAGGAATTGCATTGACTCTATAAATTGCTTTGAGTAATATGAACATTTTAATGATAATAATACTTCCAATTCAGGAACACAGTATATGCTTCCAGTTATATGTATCTTCTTCAATTTCTTTCTTTAGTAATTTATAATTTTTGAAATACAGGTGTTTATATGCTTTGTTAAATTTATTTCAGGGTAATTTATTTATTTAGATTCCATTGGATTTATTTTTTCTATTCCCTTTATGATAGTTATTATTGGTGTATATAAATGCAACTGATTTCTAGATATGAATTTGAATCCTGATACTTCACCAAATTTAGTTATTAGTACTAGTAGTTTCTGGTAGCCTCTTTCGGGTTCTCTACATACAGTACCATGTCATTTTCACATATGCGTGTTTACCTGTTGTCTAACTGATGGGATCTTGGATATAGACAATTTTTCTACCTGAATAATGTGTGAAGACTTTATCTATCAGCAGGTAGAGACGCTTGCACCCACTTTAGCGGCTGTTCAGCTTTCCTCATCCATGTGGGTCAGGATTGGTGGATTCCATCCCCTTTCCATGGACATCGGTGTTTTATCCCATTCCTAGGTATTTCATCAATGCTCTGATGAGTATTTTCAAAAATAAATCTTTGAAAAATTATGCAAGAATTTCTGTGGGGTAACCTCCTAGGTCAACAAACTCATTAGTCAACAGAGCTAAATATCAACAGTACAACGATTGACATTTCTTTTGAGAGCCAAGTATTTTAAACTTAAACTTCTTCTAATGCCACTTCTTCAAAATAGACTCACCCAGGCCGTGGTATTTTGTGGAATAGCCACACCCAAAGGGCCAAAGAGCCACATGTGGCTCACAAGCAGTGGTTTGCCGACCAAGGTCCTAGGGTGAGCATTTCCAGGTGCAGGTGTGCCCCTGTGGGACTTGGGCAGGTCCTGCACACTGTTCTCCCAGAGGAGGGGTCTTTCCCCTTCTCCCCAAGAGATCATCTGGGGTCTCTGCTGCCTCACTTTGTCCCCAGGACTGGACCCCACCAGACCAGAAGTCCGATCCGGTGGAGGGGCATCTCTGACATGTACAGGCCTGTGCACTGCCTCTCATGTTGGAAGTGCATGTGTTTGCCCTTTTTCCCTTCAGAAAACACCAGCTTTTGACAGTTTACTGCACTACAGGGATGATGCACCTTGGCCTTAGGTTATGTGGAATGCTATCCAACTTGTGGTTTGTCTTCCCAGATTTCTGCATTTTTCTAGTTGTTTCAGGCATAAGAAGAGACAGCCATTGCCTGACTGGCTTCTGCCCCTGGGGTCACACTTAGCTCAGTGATCTCTGCTCTGAGATTATGTGCATGCTTACTGAAAGGGCTTTCCCCCCACCCTTTCCCCCCTTCTAATCTCTAATCCATCTACAAATTCCCTTTCTAACAGCAAAAATGCTATTTCAGATAAAAACAAATAACCATGTGAGCCAACACAAAAAAGCACGTATTGTGAGATTCCATTTCCAGGGAACATCCAGAACAGGTAAAGGCAGAAGCAGGAACCAGATCAGGAGCAGGAGGCATGGGGAGTGAGCACTGTTGGTGCAGGGTCTCCTTTTGGGATGATGGGACATCCGGCAACTAGACAGTGGTGATGCTTACGCAGCATCATGAATGTACTTCATGCTCAGGAATTTAAAATATGAACAATAACATTTAAAATATGAACAATAACCATTTAAAATATGTTTATTTATTACTTACAATAGATTATACAATGGGAAAATTAAGGCTGAAAGCAGAAAAAAGAAAATAATAAAAGCAAAGATCCCCCAAAATCCCCAAATAAAAAAAAATGAAAAGATAAAAAAGCAGATCAGGCCATGGAGAACATAGAAACAAAAGAGAAGAAAAGGAAAGGAAAAGGTCAAGGAGTGAGAGTGGAACAAGGTTGTCCCTTGGGACAGGGCGAGCACATTCATCCAGTGGCCCTTGAGCCGGGCCCTCCACAGGCAGTGACTCCTCCGAGGCAGGAACCAGCATGGGCTCCAGTGAGGATTCTTCATCCAGTGGTGGTGGGGCCTCAGTTTCCTCTGGGGCCGGCCCTGGCTCCGCAGCTGCAGCTGGAGAGGCTGCTGGAGGTGGTGAAAGCTCTGCAGGTGGAGGTTCCTCCAGCTCTGCATCCTGCTCCTCAGGATGGAAGACTTTGGATGTGACAGGAGGAGCTGCCTTTGCCTCCTAGACTAGTGCTGGAGTTAGGAGAGAAGAAAAGATCACCCAGGTGCCTGCATGTCCATGTGTCCTCCAAAGACAGAACACAGCTAGAACCTAGGAGCCACCTCAGGACATGCTCCCCACCCACAGTCCAGAAGATGGGTTTAGTTGGTCTTTGTTCCTGGCCAGGCTGAAGGGATGCTCCCTATGAGTCTGGCAACAGCCTTTCCCCAGAAGCTCACATGGACCTCCCCAAACCTTCCCACCCCTCCTCCTACCCACTTTCTCACCCTTGGGCCATTGAGCTGGGCCCTCCACAGACAGGTCCTCCTCTGAGGCAGGAACCAGCATGCGCTCCAGGGAGGGTTCTTCATCCAGTGGTGGTGGGGCCTCAGTTTCCTCTGGGGCCGGCCCTGGCTCCACAGCTGCAGCTGGAGAGGCTGCTGGAGGTGGTGAAAGCTCTGCAGGTGGAGATGCCTCCAGCTCTGCATCCTGCTCCTCCTGATGGACTTCAGATGCGACAGGAGGGGCGGCCTCTGCCTCCTGGGCTGATGCTGGAGTTGGGAGAGGAGAAAAGATCACCCAGGTGCCTGCATGTCCATGTGTCCCCCAAAAACAGAACACAGCTAGAGCCCAGGACCCACCACAGGACGTCCTCCTCACCCCCAGTCCAGTAGATGGGTGGTCTGAGGCTGATCTTTGCTCCCGTCCAGCCTCTGGAGTGCTCCATGTGTGTCCGGCAACAATCCCTTCCCATAAGCTCTTGTGCAGCTCCTCCCCCAATCCCACACTCAGCCCCCCAGTTTCTCACCCTTTGGCTGTGCCTCTTTGGGATCCAGGTGTTCTGGGCCAGTCTGGTTGACATGGGCACCATAGTCCAGGTCACTGGTGAAAACTTTGAGCTGCCGGTTGAACCTGGGCTGCTTTGGGGTTGGAGGCTTGAAGCGCCTAGATGGCTTCGGTGGAGGAGTCCCTGGTTGTCCATCCACGGGTCCTGGATCCCCAGAGCCCCAAGTGGCCACACTCACTTCAGGCCTTTCCTGGCCTTCGGTGGTGTGGCTCACAGGCTTCTCAATGCAGGACATGGGGCGGGGGTTTTCCTCCACCACTTGCTGCTCCTCCTTGACCCGGGTTGAACTCTGCAATGACAGTGATGGCAGCCGGTCAGGAAAACAGAATCCCAGCCCTAGTCACTGCTGCTTGTGCCCCCTGCACCTTCTGCTATGGGCAGGCCCTTCACACTTGAACCCCCTTCTACACACACACACAGCAGACATAGGGCTGCTAAGGTGGGGTCAGAGTGGTGGCCTGGGTCCAACAAAACCTCCCTGTGTTACCTCCCGGTCTCTCCGTGCAAAGGGCCACAGGCGTTGTCTGGACTGAGTCCGGATCCAGCGGCAGGCATGTGGGAATGTACTCTCATCGCTGCCTCTCTTGAGGCTTCGACCTCGGCCTTGACTTCGGGATACAGGGAGACAACAAGAAAACATGGTGTCCTCTCCAGTGCCTCTAACCGAGTGAGAGAGGAAGAGGCAGTTATAGAATGTAGCCGCCTGGTTACAGGGTTCTGTGGGCTCCATTGTCAGGAAGTGAGGTCGCCCGTGGGTCCCCTACCCTGAGCCTCTCCTCAGACATGAGCCACGACCTCACTTCCTGATGATGGAGCCTAACAGAACCTGGTAATCAGGCAGCTACATTCTATAACTGCCCCTTCCCATCTCACTCGGATAGAGGCACTGGAGAGGACACCATGTTTTCTTGTCTCCCTGTGTCCCGAGGTCGAGACCTCAAGAGAGGCAGTGATGAGAGTACATTCCGACGTGCCCGCCGCTGGATCCGGACTCAGTCCAGACAACGCCTGTGGCCCTTTGCACGGAGAGACCGGGAGGTAACACAGGGAGGTTTTGTTGGACCCAGGCCACCACTCTGATCCCCTTAGCAGCCCTATGACTGCTGTGTGTGTGTGTGTGTGTGTGTGTGTGTGTGTGTGTGTGTGTAGAAGAAGGTTCAAGTGTGGAGGGCCTGCCCATAGTAGAAGGTGCAGGGGGTGCAAGCAGCAGTGACTAGGGCTGGGCTTCTGTCTTCCTGACCGGCTGCCATCACTGTCATTGCAGAGCTCAACCCGGGTCAAGGAGGAGCAGTAAGTGGTGGAGGAAAACCCCCGCCCCATGTCCTGCATTGAGGAGCCCATGAGCCACACCACCGAGGGCCAGGAAAGGCCTGAAGTGAGTGTGGCCACTTGGGGCTCTGGGGATCCAGGGCCCGTGGATGGACAACCAGGGACTCCTCCACCGAAGCCCCCCAGACCTCACAAGCCTCCAAACTTGAAGCCTCGCAGTTCCAACAGGCGAATGGCAACTTTCAATTCTGTTTTGGAGCACTATGCCTGTATTAATCGCAGCAGGCCAGGGGACCTGGAGCCTATGGAGGCAGAGTCCAAGGAAGCAGAGCCTGAGATGGCAGAGTCGAAGGACATAGAGTCCAAGAGAAAGAAAGTGGGGTCGTGGGGATGGTTTGGGTGGGGAGGTCCATGTGAGTTCTGGGTGAGGGATTGTTGCCAGACACACAGGGAGCACCTCAGAGCCTGGCCAGGAGCAAAGCTCAGCCTCAGACCACCCATCTCCTGGACTGTGGGAGGGGGATTCATCCTGTGGTGGGTCCTGGGCTCTAGCTGTGTTCTGTCTTTGGGGGAAACATGGACATGAATGTGTCCTTTTCTCCTCTCCCAACTCCAGCACCAGCCCAGGAGGTGGAGGCGGCCCCTCCTGTAAAACCTGAAGTCTATCCTGAGGTAGAGCTGGAGGTGTGTCCACCTGCAGAGCTCCTGCCACCTCGAGAAGCCTCTCCAGATGCAGCTGTGGAGCCAGGGCCGGCCCCAGAGGAAACGGAGGCCCCACCACCACTGGATGGAGAACCCTCCCTGGAGCCCGTGCTGGTTCCTGCCTCAAAGGAGGCACTGCCTGTGGAGGATCCAACTCAAGGGCCCAAGAGTAAGAAAGTGGGGAGGATAGAGCATTGGCCTGCGAACTGAAAGATCCCAGGTCAATTCTGGTCAAGGGCATATACCTTGGTTGCGGGCACATCCCCAATAGAGGGTGTGCAAGAGGCAGCTGATTGATGTTTCTCTCTCATCGATGTTTCTAACTATCCCTCTCTCTTCCTCTCTGTAACAAAATAAAATATATTATTAAAGAAAAGAAAAAGAAAGTGGGGAGGGAAGGGGTGGGAAGGTTTGGGGAGGTCCAGGTGAGCTTATGGGGAGAGGCTGTTGCCAGACACATAGGGAGCATCCCTTCAGCCTGGCCAGAAGCAAAGACCAACTAAAACCATCTGTTGGACTGCAGGTGAGGAGGATGTCCTGAGTTGGGTCCTGGGCTCCAGCTGTGTTCTGTCTTTGGGGGACACATGGACATGCAGGCACCTGAGTGATCTTTTCTCCTCTCCCAACTCCAGCACCAGCCCAGGAGGCAGAGGCAGCTCCTCCTGTCACATCCAAAGTCCTCCATCCTGAGGAGCAGGATGCAGAGCTGGAGGCATCTCCACCTGCAGAGCTTTCACCACCTCCAGCAGACTCTCCAGCTGCAGCTGTGGAGCCAGGGCCAGCCCCAGAGGAAACTGAGGCCCCACCACCACTGGATGAAGAACCCTCCCTGGAGCGCAAGCTGGTTCCTGCCTCAGAGGAGGTGCTGCCTGTGGAGGCCCAGCTCAAGGGCCGCTTGATGAATGTGCTCACCTTGTCCCAAGGGACAACCTTGTTTTACCCCCACTGGTTGATCTTTTCCTTTAAGTTCTCTTTTTATTTTGTTTTTATGTTCTCTATGGTGTGATTACATTTTTTATCTTTTGATTGCTATTATTTGGGAGTTTAAGGCAGTTTTTGCTATTTTTATTTTCTTTTCTCTGTTTTTAGTTCTCAATTTTCCATTGTGAAATCCATGTTAAGTAATAAATAAATATTATTTCTTGTATTTTATATGATGTCATTTCTGAGTGTGAAATGCATTTATGATACTGTGCAAACACCACCACTTTGTAGTTGTGGGATGTTCCCTTACCCCAAAAGGAAACCCTGCACCAATAGCACTCACTCCCCACACATCCTGCCCCTGGCAGCCCCGATCTAATTTCTGTCTCTGCCCCTTTTCCTACTCCAGACATTTCCTAGAAATGGAATCTTACAGTAGGTACTGTTTTGTGATTGCTCAAATATTTTTGTTTTTCATCTGAAATAAAAGGAAAATATCAGAAATCAAATGTAAAAAATAAAATAAATAAGCCCTTTTAGTAAGTGTGTGCATGCTCTATGATTTCAGGGTTAAGACCTGGGGTTAATGTGACCCCAGGGACAGAAGCCAGTCAGGCAGTGGCTGGCTCTTCCAGTGCCCAAAGCAACAAGGAGGAAAATGCAGAAATCTGGAAAGAAACCACAAGTTGGAAAACAAACACTCCTCACAACTCAAAGGAAAGTTTTAGCATCCCTGGGCTGGAGAAAACTCTCAAAAGGGACAATGGGCAAATACATTTATTTCCAGGGAGAGGCAGTTCATAGGCCAGGATATACCAGAGAGTTTCCTGACTATCCCAGGCCCTGCCCAAGTCCCACAGGGCACACCTGCACCTGGCGGTGCTCACCCAGGAGGTTCCCCCACAGACATTCTTGCACAGTTTTTCAAAGATGTATTTTCAAGACTACCCATCAGAGCACTAATGAAATAGCTAGGAATTATATAAAATACTAATATCCATAGAAAGGGGTTGGAACCTACCAATCCTGGTCCACATGGATGAGGAAAGTTGAGCAGCTGCTAAAGTGGGTGCAGAAATCTCTACATGCTGACAGATAAAGGCCTCAGGGGTCCTCTCATGTGAGACAGGTGAAAAACTGTCTACATCCAGGATCCCATCAGTTAGACGACATATATGTGATGTCAAGAAGCAGGCATGCATATGAGTGAATGAGTCTGCCTGTGACAGACAGACAAACAGAATGACAGGCAGAGCATAAGAGATCCCCACCAAGGCCACCAAGCAACTTATAACATTCATCGCTGGGGTGGGACTTGCAAATTTCTTACCTTCTCTTTGAGTTGATGTCTATACCTTTTTAAATGCATGAATGACTTCGATAGTTCTAAAAATATTAAATTTATTTTTTCAATCTTATCCATTTATAATTCATCTATGGAGTAATGTAATTATTTCATTTTTATTATGAAAGGATTTAGGGCAAAAAAAAAAATACATGTTTATTATAGTGCAATGATGCATTCTAAAGCAATTCTGAATCAATTAAAGAACAAAATCCTTCCAGAGAGGAGAGCCCTGAGAGGGTGCTCATCGTTCCAGTCCTGTCCTTTCCTTGTCTGTGTGCACATTGTGTCAGCATGTGTACATGTGTGTATCTGTGTTCTAATACTTATGTGTGCATGGATGGGTATCTGTGCATGTTCATGTGTGTTTGTGTGCATAGGTACTTTTGGGTGTTGGACTACGAATGATTCCAAGGCCTGTGCCCTTCCAAAACCTCATTTCCCTAGAGGTGGACACTGCCAGTCAGTCCTCTTCCGACTGGTATTTTATGTGTCACCACAGTAGAATTTCTGAAGCCCCTGTTGTGGAACATGAGCCACTTCCGTTTTTCCACTGCCATCCTCTTTATTTATTTAGGATGGGTCCCTAGAAGTGGAGATTCTCAGTCTAATGTAAACATGATTTTAAGGTTTTGGGGGCAGTTCCCTACATCCAAGGTCACTTGTCCACTTTGAACCTTTTTTGGAAAAACGGGTGCTGAGACCTCAGGAGGGGAGGAAGGAAGAGGGGCTCAGTGAAAGAGATGAAGGGACTTGGAAGTGACATACCAGCTGGAAGGTCCAATCCATCCTTCCTGTGCCCTGCCCCATGTTCCATACCCACCCTGTCCTTAGCCCACACCAGCCCCACCTGCTTCATAACTCAGCTTAGCTGAGCAGCCTGGCTCTGTCATCCAGGACACTGATTTCAGGGTGTCCTGCACATTCTGGCCTACTTCTTCTCCTTCCATGCACTGAGTCCCTTCCTCTGTCAGGAGAGCAGGTATAGGGTGGCTCAGCCAGTCACAGGGACCAACATGAATGTGCTCTATCCAGGGGAAATTCTCACTTGTAATAGCAGGACCCACTTGAGCATGCATGAACCAAAGAGACTTTTCAAGGGGGCCTTACGAAAGGTGCCAGAGGTCAAGGCATCAGGCTCAAAGCTTTGCAGCAGGCCACAGTGGACCACCTAAACCACAGTGGTCCTCCTCAGTTCCCCCTGAGAAGAGTAGGGCCTCAACTCCATGTCTGGCTCCCCAGCCCAGAACACCAGAGCAGGAAAGAGGTAAGCACATAACATCTAGCAAGTGAAATCAGTGGGGATTCTGACTGCCCATCAGAAATGAAGAATACAATATCTAAAATGAATAATACAATAGAAGGAGAGACAGAAGTTAACTAGAAACACAAATGTACTCTTAAGGGCCAACACACAAAATCTTGTTTGCAGCCACTCAATCTGGGCCCTGTCCCAGAGAGTGCACTAGCATCACATAAGCAGAGATAGAGATTTGTATCTCTGGAAAGTGAGCTGAAGAGACAGCCACTAGGATATGTTCAGTCCCTCTCCCACACCACAGACCCTGTCCTTTTTGGGTAGAGCATTCCCTTTCTTTATGATAGGAGCCTGAGGGAATACAATAGCCCCAGCCCCTGGACTCCCTGTCACCCCACCCTGTGGTGCTCACACCTTGTTAAGGAGTCAGCTGCCTGGTCAGGAGTGTGGAGGTCCAGGCAGTCTTACTGGGTATCAGTGACAGTTCTGTGGCTCTGAGGATTAGCTACTTCTCCCTTCTTCTACCAAGCCTGACTGGTGCTCTCCTGACAAAATGCATTGTATGGATCTAGAATTGGGTGTGTGTGTGTGTGTGTGTGTGTCATTTTTCCCTCACATGCCTCACAGATAGAGCCCTCCTTTACACAGGCAAATCTTGGTCTATTTAGGCCTGTTAACTCTGCTGGCCTTACCCTGATGACTTCCTGAGACGCTGCTCCTATGACAAAGGTATGCGGGCACCTGGCAGGTCTCAGCTAGACTTGGTATACCCTGAGAATTTTGTTGAGTTGCCTCAGACCCATCACTGGTATCAGCATTGAACCTGCATCAATCTGATGAACACTGCTCACTCCTAACTGGTGACTCACTGAGGACACTTCCTTCTGCAACTCAACTACTGCCAGAGGCATTGTCATTGACTCAGGCTAACAGGCACCCAGACAACTCTTTGGGTTCCTTGGGCCTTTTGCTCACCTGCCCCACGACTCAGTTTTGGGGGAAGCTGGCCTTGGAGCACAGCTTGGTCCTCCCCACACACACTCAGGCCCAGCAGAAGCAGCCACAAACTGTGCATCACTTTGTAGCTTCAAACAGGTTGCCCAAGGCCAGTCACAAGCAGTACTAAACATTGATCTGTACCAGAGACCCTCCCAAGAGGCCCCAGAACCAACACACCCAGTGGCTAGCTTCAGACTACATGAGAACAGGTTGTTCAGATGACAAGTGTCATATTCAATCCCTGGTATCAGCACAAAACCCTGCTAAGGCAAATGCTGCTTAGTGTCGTCAGCACATACACAGCAGCTCATAAACTGTGGTTGAGATCAATCCCCACAGTCAGCCAGCCTGAAGGAGAACTCACATACAAACAGGCCATCAACAATCAGGACTCAATTACAACAGGAGGACTCACATAATTCACACATGGATATTCCTGAAGCAACCAACTCAGTTAATCAAGGAGATTGCTACTGGATCCCACAGGACATATACTGCATAAGCTCACCCTACCAAGATTGGTAGACATAGCAGATCTATCTAATACATAGAAACAAACAAAAATGGGGAGACAAAGAAACCTGCCCCAAATAGATGAGTAGGAAAATCGCTAGAAAAGGAGCTAAATGAAATAATGGCAAGCAATTTACCAGATAGAGTGTTTTAAAATAATGGTGATAAGGATGCTCAAGGCACTTAGTGAAAAGTACAAGAAACTTAGTGAGAACTTCAACAGAATGAAAAAGGACATAGAAACTATAATAACCATCAGAAATGAAGAATACAATATCTGAAATGAATAATACACTAGAAAAAATATATAGTAGGTTGGATGAAGCAGAGGACTAAATCAGTGATTTGGAAGACAAAGTAGTAAAAACAAACAAACAAACAAACCCAAGTTGAGCAGAAAAAAAAGATAGTTTAAGGCACCTCTGGCATAAGATAAAGCAAAACCACATCCACCATTAAATGCATCCTTTATATGGTCTCCAGATAATTGATGAGTGAATTTTCCCTGATATCTTCATATTAAGATGAAAGGTGTCAATTGATGGTCATTGGTGATAATTCAATGCCAACAAGCATTCCCTACTTGGGGTGTAGTAAAGAAGGAAACTTTCTTCAGTGGACAGAGCTCAATGGCGAAGCAGCACAGCAGTGAAATCAGCATGGCTGTGAGGCAGCTCGGGGGCCAGGTGGCCCTGGAGCCAGGGGTCTCTTCCACTAGGCAGCTCTGCTCTGCTGGACTCTGCATCACTCCAGCTCTATCCAGGGAAACTCAGCCTTCAGTCTTCAGTGGAAAGGGAAAGTGCACTTTCCTTCCCTCATTTATATATCCTCTCATCTGACATACCAGTTATGCATATGTTGAAACTTCTTACTCAGTCTATCCTTGATAACTTTATTTGTATTTTCTGTTTGTTTCTAGAATATGGAAATTCAATTGACTTTTGTATATTGATCTTATATTTAGTTTAGCAACCTTGATAAACTCATCTTTTAATTCCAATAATTCTTTTGAATTTTTTTTAGGTACACCACCATATTATTTATATTCAGTGATAGATTATTTTTTCCCTTTCTTGTTTTTATACCTTCTTCCTTTTCTTCATGCCTTAATGTCCTTTCTAGAATGTTCAGTGCATTGTTGAATAGTGGTGGTAAATGTATCTTTGCTTTCTGGGCTCAGAGAGAAAGCTTTTCACATTTTACCATTAAGGAAGGTGTTTACTATATGCTCTTTGTCACTACATTTTATCAAATTCTATTTATTCTATTTCTAGTTTGTTAAGTGTTTAAAAAAATATAAAAGGACTTTTTCCTTAGAGGATTAACTAAAAACAAAATATGTAGCTAAAAAAAAATCATTAAAAGTAGCTAACATTTATGGATGTTTATTTCAAGTCAGGTATTACCCAAGTATTTTACTTCTATTAATTAATTTAATGGACATAAAAATCATTGAGGTGGATTATGTTAATATTTATATCTTGCCAAAGAAAACCTGATTGAGGACTGGAGAGATTAATTTTGCCCAGATCACACAATTTGTAAATGAGGAGCTAGATTTGAATCCAGAAATCTCTGAGGTTAGAACCTATATGAAATATTGGTTCCATAACCCTTCTACATAGTACTAATATATAAGTCACATTAAACTTTGAACATAGAACCACATGCAAAGTAGGTGCTCAACGAATACCAGTTTCTTCTGCTCATTGATTGTTATCAAAGTCATTTAAAAAATCATGTATTCCACAGTTTAAGGATAATTTGAGCTCATTCTTTAACATTCTTTATCTCTTGGACTGTGAGAAAAAGATATCACTGTAAATTCATTTCAATTAAGCAAATGATCTGAGTTTCTAAAAATTCCTGATTCAGAAAGATAGAAATCTTAACCAACCACTTTTCTTCCTTCATTCCTCACTTCATCCAGAGAGTGGCAGATAGAAGATATGTTGTTACTTAAAAGGAAGCTACATTACTGAAAGATTGCTTAACTTCAGAACTCATGTTTTAGCCAAATATAGCATTATATAGCATAATCATTTTATATATATATATATATATATATATATATATATATATATATATATGCCTAAGTGACCATTGCAACTGAATAGATGACTGAACAGGCTGTGTGGGGTGACCAGGCCAGCAGGGAGGTTAGTGAGGGCTGACCAAACAACTGAACAGCAGACTGTGTGTGGCAACCAGGACTGCAGGGGTTGGGAGGGTGGGAATAAAGGGTGACCAGGATGGCAGGGGGAGCAGTTGATGGCAACTAAGCCGGCAAGAGTGGGAAGTTAGGGAGGGTGACCTGGCCAGAAGTGGGGGGGGCAGTTAGGGGTGATGAGGAGGCAGGCAGGTGAGCAGTTAGAAGCCAGTGGTCCTGGATTGTGAGAGGGATATCTGACTGCCAGTTTAGGCCCAATCTCCTGAGGGGTCCCGGATTGGAGAGGGTGCAGGCTGGGCTGAAAGAACCCCCCCTCTGTGTACAAATTTTGTGCACCAGGTCTCTAGTATGAATAATAATTAAATCGCAACATATCAAGTGAGTTTCCTTGGCCAAAATGTCAAACTAATTACCTCTTAAGTATTTCCCTTGTTCCCTCTTCTGTTGTATACATGTACAATTTCAAGTTCTATATTTCTCCAGTTTTCTTCTTTATGCTCTTATGACTCTTTATGTGCTTACAGTCTACATGTACATATATTGTTTTGTAAATATTTATTTCTCTGTTTGCCTCTCCCACAGGAGTGTGTGCATTTTGATGAAAGTCACTATGTTGTGTTTATCTTTATATTTCCATCACCAAGCAAAAAAAATATGACACTAAAAATGGCTAAGTAAATGTTAATTGAATAAGGAATAGATGGATGAATGAACGTGACCAACAGTGACCACTTAGAGCTCCATTTTGAGTCCTCCACTAACATTCTTCATTTCTCTTGCCCAGGTCACTAAGGCCATGAACACACATCTCTTTGTCCTTCTGTTTCAGAAATATGATATCTTTTCTTCATGCTATTATGTTGACATTGCTTCCCAGATGATGGACAGGTTTTTTTCCCTACTGGTTTACCAGATGGAATTCTCTGTGGTCTTTTAAAAAAGCAACTGACCTTCTTTTCTTTCCTTTTATTTGCTTTCTGATTTGCATTTAGCAAGTGAATGAAGGCAAGGAATTGGTTCAAAGGAGTTCAGACTCTAAGGCATTACTCACAGGACTGCCAGAAATTACAGGCTGTGCTTCAATGCAGTCCTCTGCAAATAAGCATCTAAATACAACAAAAGTCCATGCTTATGTAAGTTTAAGCCTTTGATTCAGAACAACATGAAACCAACATTTTTTTTTTTAAATATCTATTCAGCTCCCAACAAAAAAGTTCCAGGTTGAATTGCAGCTGGTTGATCATTTTGGCTCCATATCCAAGTCCTGACTTTGGGGCCTGAGTGGATGAATAGAGGGCATCCAGAAAGCAATCCTACCTGCTGTACCTTCAACCTAACAATAAATTTTTGTGATTAAGTGCGTTTGTGGTTTGCTTGCAAGCAGCGTGTGTGTGTGTGTGTGTGTGTGTGTGTGTGTGTGTGTGTGTATTTGCATGCTTAGTTAAAATACGGATTTTTCTCTCATTCAGCTTGAATGTAAAAGAAGCTCTCTGAATCGCCTCAGGGTAGTTTTAAAATTCTCTGTGATATCACCCTGTTGGAATTATGTGCACTCATTTTCTAAATTCTGCAAAGAAAATTGTTAAATTCTCGGTGACAGTTACCATAACTCTGAAAATTTATGCTGGTTTTTACCCCTTCTCCCACCCCATCCCATTTTCAAAAGCATATATTCTCGTGGCTCCATCTCTTTGAGTTTTAAATGCTTTTAGAAATCATTCAATTTTATTATCAGCCATCTTGATCTGTTTTATTTGCCACAGAATTATTCCATAGTCTAGTCTGATTTGGGCTATAAAAAAAATACTATTATTTGAGCTGGGATTCTATCCCATATGTGTTAAGTTTAGCTCAACAATATCAAAATCCTACCCAGAAAAATACAATATATTCCAAATTCTTAAAATAAAATGTTTAAAAAGCAGTGCATGGAGTCCTCATCTCTTCTTTCCTCATGATTATGCCACAGAAACATTTTACCACATAAGGGATATTCACACTGTAAGGAGCCTTAAAATGACCCAGGCAGATGATAAAAACTGTGGATTGCCCCCATTCTACTCTCAGAGAATCTGACTGAGGAAGTTGAAATCAAAGCCTTGGAAGCTGAATTTCTAGGAAGTAATCCCAGTGGGTTTGATGGAAGAAACAGAGGGATCACATTTTAAAAAGCACTTTCTCTGGGGTAAAATCTAACATTGCACTACACCTTTGATCAACTATTACCTCTCATTCTCTTCTCTTTGCCTGACACTGCCCTAAATGTCCACAGTCCATCTCTGCTAACCTTCTTGCCACCTCTCCTGACATCCCCATGACCTTATCACTTCTTCACCTTTGCTGTGATCAGAATGCCCTTTCCCTCTGCCTGAGGAATACCTACTTATTTCTTCAAGATCTATTTCCAGTATTCCCTGTGTGTGCAGCCAGAAATCAGTCCCTTTCTTTGCTCGGAATGAATACATGATTGAAGAAATCAACCACCACTTATCAAGTACCTACTAAGTGCCTAAAAATGTGCAATCTCGTTTACTTCTTCTAATTCTATAAGAACTGCTTACTCTTGTCATTTTACAGATGAAGATAGTGAGTAGTAGAAACAATAAGTGACTTTCCCCCCAAGTTATAGAGTTGCTAAGCACTAAAAGAGAGAATCAAATCCATCTCTGATCAAATCCATCTATATCCAGTCAATACTCTCTTCCCTCCTTTTTACTATTTTTCATAATTCCTGCTCCCTGAATTTCCTTATCACTTTACTCATGATTCACTGTGACCCTAATCAGACTGCATTGTACTTAATCCTTTATAGGCTTCCTTTTCCCACTGGATGATATTCTCTTCAAAGTCAGAGGCCAATCTCTCTGCACAGTAGCTAAACACAGTAGACATGCATTATGTTAATCAACTGGCTGAATGAACGATGCTCTGAATAAATGCAAGCCTGAATTTTTCAGCACTTATTGTGGTTGGATGTTTGTCACTTTGGGGCCAGGCAATATGCATTCCCCTTTATAACAGCTTCCTGATTTCCTATTTTCCCAGTGTATGAAATTTTCTAGATAGCACAACTCTCGGCAACTCTCACACAAAGAAAACTGGAAAAGAAGAACTCTTGAGTGTGTGACTCAAGGATTGGGGAGTTCCTGTAAGTTCATTCACTTTAGCAAGGGTGATAGTAATATCCTGTCCAGACAAGTTAGGTTATTAAGAATACCTACTATCTGGAGCTTCTCTGGTTTCCACCTCTCCTTAAGCCCCATCCCCCAGCATCCTGGAGTTCTTATGAATCCTTCATTCCTAGGCAATACATTCTCTTTTATTGGACAGTAGAGGTCCAGTGCACAAAATTCATGCACATGGGGGAAGGGTGTGTGGGGATATGGAGGTGTGTGTGGTATGTGTGTGTCCTTCAGCCGGCCTGCACTCTCTTGCAGTTCAGGAGCCCTTGAGAAATGTCTGACTGCCAGCTTAGGCCTGCTCCCTGCATGTCCTTAGTGCTGCCATATAGGCATAAGATGGTCCTGCCACTGCTGCTGCACTTGTCAGCGGTGAGCCCAGCTCAGGGCTTGTGGCTAAGCACAGCACTCCCCCTATGGGAGTGCACTGACCATAGCTCCTGCGTTAAGCATCTGCCCCCTGGTGGTCAGTGCACATCATAGCAACCAGTCATTCTGCCCTTCAGTTGATTTGGATATTGGCCTTTTATTATTATATATAGGATAATTTGTTGCTTATAGTCAAGAATCACAACTAATATGTCCGTTCTTCAGAGAAGCCACTTTAGCTTTCCTTACTACATAGCATGATTTTTATAAGCAATCAAAACCTATGAATTAGAAATAAGTAAGTAAAAATTACATGATGCTCTTAGGACTTAGATGTGATAAGCAATTTTTAACATCAAAATGCTCTTAAAGGCTTGTTTTGAGTTGATTGTTCATGCTGACCCTTCTTACAAAAGTGGAAGCAGCGATATTGCTCACATTTTATGAGGCAGGCCATTTATTATATCCAGAGGCAATGTAAATTTGTGATTCATACTTATAAGTGGCAACAGTGGCCACCTAGTTTGACATCATTTACCCAAAGGGAATAATAAGATTTTATGAGTTTTTGACAATATTTACTTACTTGCAGATGTGATTAGACAAGGGCAAGTGCCTTCTTGGTGGAGAGACTCTACTGGGGGGAGACAAAGCATTGGAATTCATGGCATATTAATAATAATAAAAGCTTATGGAGAGTAATGTACTTTGAAAGGGACTATTTACATGCCCAGATAAAAAGCTCACATTTGAAAGGTATTTTCTTGGTGAGATGAAACTATTTTCAATAAACCAAGTGACTAAAAAAAAAAAGCTCTCAAAAAGGATATTCATTCATTCTTTCAACCAACCTTATTAAACACTGGCAATGTGCTAGGTGCTGAGAATGAAAAAAGGAACAAAGCAGAGTCCTACAGAGGCAGTAGCATCTGATCTGAGTGCAGATGAAAGAGGAGGATTGTTTCGGTCCACGTAGCTTGGTCAGCAGAACCATTAATTCTATTTTCCCCCAGTCAATAATCTATCAAAAATATGCCGTTAACTTCTTCTGTGAGCACATCACTATGTTAGATTCTTTGACATAGATGAAAGGCACATCAAAGAAACCTGAATCATGGTCGCTGCCCTAGAGAAGCTTATGGTCCATATAGAGAGCTAATAATGAAACTTCATAAAGCAAAAGAGAAATGATAGAATCTGTATGTCAGTAACTGATTGTTTGGTACAGGCTACAAGAGCTGTAAGACTTCAGAGAAGTGAAGTTAGTGTGTGTTAGTGTGACTGGGGAGGAATCATAAAGGATATGACATTCAACACAGAATTGAAAGGGGGGAAGACTCAGAACTGGAAGTGAATTTAGAGATATCTCATGATTCTCCCCACCTTTGTCCTACATCCTTCCTCCCAATTTTATAGATTAAGAATCTGAGATTCAGGGAGAGTAAGTGATTTGTACAAATATTCTAAATAGTTAGTGAGTTACAGAGCCAACATTAGACTCCTAATCTTAAAAGATTCTGATAGAAAGAGAGGAAAGGGAGAGTTGTAATTGAGACTGCATTGGGGAGTAGTGAGAAATATAAATGGGTAGGTAGGATGCAGTAACCATATTAAGGGATTTGAAAGCAGGAAAAATAGGTAAGATTTTAGGTTTCAGGGGGAAAATAGAAAATTCTGAGCATACAGTGGTCCTACCAACTTGGGAAGTTGATTTGGAAAGATGAAAAGCATGAAGAGGTTAATTACAGACTAATTAAATTTCAGATTATGGCAATGGATCAGCAAGCAAATATCCAGCTTTATATCCCATAGATCGTATTTTAACATCAACAGTTGACAACATCCAAGCATCCTGACAATATTTACATTTGACATTTTATTTCAATCTAACATGTTAATGTCCAAAGCCTTCTCTTTCAGAAATCCAACCACAATAAAGTATAGCACCATCCTCTAAAAAAAGTATCTGGTAGGATAGATGGGGAGGTAGGGAAGATAAGATGTCATCTATATATATAAAAAGCCAGTGTCTGTGACAACTGAAATGACTAAATGACCAGTCACCATGAGGGTGAATGGGTGGGATGGCAAACACGGAGCAGCAGCAAGTGGTTGGGCAGGGCAGTGGATGAACAGGGTGGTGGGTGGGTGGGCAGTGCTGCAAGCAGGGGTGGGCTACCACATGCAATTTCATATGCTGGGCCTCTGTCTATAATAATAAAAGCATAATATGCTAATTAGACCAGATGTCTTTCCAGACACCCTTCCTGACAAAGCTGGGGCTGAGAGGGCGGAGGCAGCCACCATGGTGGGCAGGGCCGAGGCAGTGGTGGGGGGCCGAGCCTCTTGCATGAATTTTGTGCATTGGGCCTCTAATTTATTATAAGAGACACTGTCATTTAATGTATCACTAAGGAAAAAATGACTACCAGTTAAAATAAGTGCTAAGATGCTATTGATTAAGTGATGCATTTCAAAAACTAAGATTTGGAAACAGCCCTAGTGCCCATCAGCAGATGAGTAGATAAAAAAAAAACCTGTGTTACATTTATTTACACAATAAAATACTACATGGCAATAAAAATAAATTTAAAAAAAGGAACTCTTACTATTTGCAACAGCATAGATGGACCTGGGAAGTACCATACTAAGCGAAAAAAGCCAAGTTAGAAAAAAAAAAAAAAATAAGTATCACATGATCTCATTCATATGTGGAATCTAATTAACTAAATAAACTGATGAATAAAAACAGACCCAGAGACACAGAAGCATGAACAGACTGTTGAACCTTAGAGGGAAGGCAGAGGAGGATGGGTGGGAAGAGATCAAACAATGCACAATGCACATATATGCATAATCCGTGGACACAGAAAATGGGATGGTGAGGGTCTGAGGGAGAGGGAGTGAGAAGAATGGGCTGGAAGAGGTTAATGGGAGAAAAAGGAGGACCTATGTAATACTTTCAACAATAAAGATAAAAAAAATAAAAGATGCACTTCAATTTTAGAAATATAAAAGTGTGAACATTTTAGAATTAATAAGACACTATGAGTACCTAGTATTAAGTAATCTACAATAAATTAATCTATATGTTTCTCTTAGTAGCCCCTATAAACTGTATTATAGAAATGACCTGGTGTATGGGAACTGTTCTGGCTCAGCTGAAACGCACATAATAATTAATCACAGGTATATCCCTTAATAAACAGTGACTTTGGGACAAGTTAGTTTCTCTAAGTTTCAGTGTCCACATGTGGAAAACAGCAATTGATAGCTACTAGTTCATAATCTATTATAAGGAAAAGAAAAAAAAAAACATGTAAAATGCTTAACATAATGCTAGCGCATTAAAAATAGTGCTAAAAAATTATCAACTTAATGAGCTATTCTTCTCACAACTTATAATGCCCATTAATTATAAGAAAACATCACATAATTTTTAAATTAGGTATTTTGCGATGATAGGCACTTTGCCTCAGTTTTCTGAGTTCCATCAACATACCTATCTAGCCTCCAGCATCAACAGAGTTGAGTTTCTAGGAAAGAAGCCAAAAAAACAATTTAATTATATTCACAATATCATGCCAAATTGATCATGATAGCTTGTTGAATTAATAGCCATTTGGATGAATAGGTGAATGGATGAATGGATAGATGGATGAGTAGAGGTGAATGATGAATTAAAAGTCACATTGGCAAAGTCAAAATTTATTAAATAAATTTCTGAAACATCACCTTACTATAAGTGGCCAATTTTGTGTTTTCTCTCAAAAATTAGAAACCTTCTACAAAAGAATGCATTTACTCTTTTAAAATGGATACCCAAAGGAACAGGAAGAATAAGTTTTATTTGGACTTAGTTGTTGTTTGGTTGATGACACTCATTTAGAAAGAGTCAAGAGAAAAAATAAATGTAAATTAGTTGACTGTGTGGTTCATACACGTAAATTTTGAAATAAGACCTAAGTATTTCAAAGGAACATTTTAGCCAAAGTAAGTGGAAGATTCTTGCTGCTTAATAATTTACTATTAATTGCATTTGAGAATATTGACAGGCACAGTGCAACAGGCACATAATAATACCTGGAGACTTATCTTATAAGTACTTCAATATCCCACAAAAAAATTTAAGCATAAATTTAATAGTATGAAAAAACAAAAATTTAAGCATTTAGTAGCTGCTTGGCAACATTGATATATAACAATAGGTACTGAGAAATCAATGTTGATGCTTTTCCATAATATTTGACTTGTTCACCATAAATATTTAGCTTGTTAAGTCATATTTAATAACTATAAAATGTAATTACACAGTAATTACCAATGTCATTTTAAGTTTATTTCAAATCAGCCAGATTTACTTTACACTACATGGATCTTAAATTACAATGGAGCTCTCAGAATAATCAATATTTAATTAACTTATAATTACTCATACTAACTGCCTTTTAAATTTAAACTAAATGCTACCATGTGACACTTAAAGAGATTATCATTTTTCCTATTAGGTCACTGTATAATATGTTTATTGCCTTAATTTATCCTTATTGCTAGCGAGAGTATTTGTAGTCTCAGAAGATGTATAAATTTACAGAACATTAAGAAAACAAGACACTAACAACTGTTCTGTATTATCTTCTAGACACATAATTTAGAAGGAAAATAAATATAAATGTGTGCGCGCGCGCGCGTGTGTGTGTGTGTGTGTGTGTGTGTGTGTGTGTGTGTTTAATTTAGCAATTTTTTATATTGCTTGCAGGAACATACTGACTGCTTGCAACTCAAATTTTCTAAGGGCTCAAAAGAATCCCACCATTTACAATATATGCCCTGGTACCTGCAGCAGAGTCAGGGTCCAGGTGGGACTAGATCGTACTGATCTAGTTCAGATTCTGCTCTCTGCTTGCAGCTTCTGCTCCATTGAAAGCTGTAAAAATTCTTTCAGGGCTCAAGGTGCCACTGAGAAGGGAGTTAGTTCAGTGGACTAGATGGGGCTCTACTGGTTAAAATACATGTATCAAGTGTTTGTGTATTTATCAATACAATTATCAAGTTATCCATGCATTCCGAGACTTATAAATGAAAGGTAGACTCAGCTAATAGATTAGTAATGGCTTCTATTAGGTCTAGTAATAATTAATGTCGTTTTCTAATACTTTTTTAAATCGAATTTATTTAAACAATACAACAAAATTTAATCAACAATATAGTTGCTGTTGTTTTCTACTACTTGTGCCCAACGCTCAGGAAGCATTTTAAGCCCTCTGTTGTAAAATTCTTGTGATTTTGATGCAAAAAATTCGGTCAATGCATTTTTGAGGCATTCTTCATTATTAAATTTTTTTCCAAGAAGAAAGTTTTGCAAAGAACGAAACAAATGGTAATCGGAAGGGGCAATATCAGGAGAATATGCAGGTTGAGGGAGAACTTCCCATTCCAACGGGCGCAGTTTTTCAGCAGTGATTCTTGCAGTATGCGGTTGTGTGTTATCGTTGTGAAGAATTATGCCCTTCCGATTAATCAGCGCGGGTTCTTTTTCTCTTAAAGCTTGGGCTAACCTTTCCAATTGGGCACTATACACTGCAATTGTAATGGTTTGGGTAGATGGTAAAAGTTCATAATGAAGAATTCCTTTAAAATTCCACCAAACACACAACATCACTTTTTTCGCATGCAAGTCAGGTTTTGGCGTGGGCTGCGGAGCCTCATTTTTGTCCAACCATTGAGGCCGCCTTTTCAAATTAACATACAGCACCCATTCTTCATCTCCGGTAACAATTTGCTCTAAAAACGGCAAATGGTTTTGACGAGAGAGGAGCGAACTGCAAATTGTGACTCTTTGATTACGGTTGTTGTCAGTCAACTCATGAGGAACCTATTTTCCAAACTTTTGGACTTTGCCAAGTGCACGCAATTGATTGGAAATTGTTTTTTGTGAACAATTTAAAGTTGTCGCAAGCTCTTGTTGGGTAATTTGAGGATTTTGCACCAAAAGAGCTTGAAGAGCTTCTTGATCAAAATTGGACACACGGCCTCGACCACTCTTGTCATCTAACGAAAAATTTCCCTCGCGAAATTTCTCAAACCAACGCTGGCATTTTCTGGCGCTAACTGCATCTTGACCAATAGCACTACAGATGTTTTTGCAGCCTCACTTGCTTTTCTTCCTAATTGGAGCTCATAAAGCATGCAGTGCCGAATATGCTCTTCATCCGCCATCTTCTTAGCCCTAGTTTTGCAACAAAAACCAAACCAAACACAAACTTTTTCAAGCAAAACTTGTTAGTTGCACTTCACACGTTCTGTAGATACCACGTGTTTGAAGGTTATGTCAATACAAGTCAACGCCAAGCAAGATTTTAAACGAATCTTTTAAAACGACATTAATTATTACTAGATGAGATAAATTAGACTGTTAATTTCTGAGAAGTCTGGTAATCAGACATATCTTTGGTATTTTTCATGGTGCCTAGATCTGTGACTGGCCTATCCAAGATCTCTTCTATTACTTAATTTGCTACACAATGGGAAACCCCAATAATTTATTTTTTACAGAAGGTCCCCTACATCCAACATCAAACTACTTTAGCCTGAGAGTCAAGTTATGATTAAGAAAATTGCATTCAAAGATGCCTGGTTTTCAACAGAAGATGGACCAGTGACTCCAATCCACTAGAAAGTGAATTCCAGTGAAAATAGCAACTGGCTATAGGTTCAGGAGACACTCCATTTGTGGAGATGCCGTAGGTGATATAAATGCCATTGGTATATGGCTATGGATACTATGCTCCAGAGTTACAGTCATCTCCACAAAACTGTTGCATTCTAGACTTCTAATTCTTAAAAAAAAATTATGGAAATCTGTATTTTATATGAAATCTGCTCATATGGCAGCTAATTTAAAATTTTAAAAAATATTATATGAGTTTACATTGTACAAGCAACATAAAATACAACTTTGGATTCTATGTGGCCCATGGGTGGGCAATTAGCAACCTCTGCTCTGTTGTATCTAACACATACCCTTCACTCCAACCTAACAGCTTCCTAGCAGATCTTCAAGCCCCTCACTGCTCCACACCTGCACACCTGTCATTTTTCTCCACTACTTCCAGATCTAATCACATCATTCACTGGCTGAAATTCCGTAAGAAATGTCCTATCTAAAATACAGTCAAATTCTTTGGTGAGTTCCATTAGTCTCACCTATAGTCTTAACTCTTACTTCCTCAGGATTCAAGGAAACTATATTCAAAAAGCTACAAATAATTCATGGCTTCCCAAGTATGCCATGTTGTTTGTACATATATGTGATTGCACATGCTCTTTTAAGTGAAAAATCTCCCTGCTCTGTTTTCTCCACTTAAACATCCTTTAGACTCCAGACCAGACAGTCAGTGACTTTTCTTACACAAACACTTCCTTACTTGTGTCATCAATTTCTCTTCCCTCTGTGTTTCCATAGCTCCTTTAGCATTTATGACATCCAATAGTTAATATACATGAATGGGTGTCTTCCTATCAGACTCTGACTTCTTTGAAAGCAAAGAGTAATCTTTTATATCTTTGCACTAAAGGCCCAGTGCATGATATTCATGCACTGGAGAGCAGGAGTGGTGGGGAGAGCTTAGCCTGGCCTGAGTTCTCTCACAGTCTGGGAGTCCTCGAGATATGTCCGCCCACCTGCAGATTGGGACTAAGCCCTCAGTCAGACATCCCTCTTGTAGTCCAGGACCCCTACTCCTTACCTGCAGTGGAAGTGGTAGAGGATCCTGCCACTGCCATTGCACTCACCAGTACTGAGCTGGGTTTTTGGCTGAGAGGCACTCCCCCTGGGGGAGTGCATTGACCACCAGGGAGCAGCTCCTGCATTGAGCGTCTGCCACCTGGTGATCAGTGCACATCACAGTGACCATTTGTTCTGCCATTCAGTTGATTTGCATATTAGGCTTTTATTATATAGGATTCTCAATGTTCAACAGAGTATCTGCTTTTTATTAATATTTTATAAACAAATGGGTAGATCCAATATTGATATTTCATTGGCAAACCACAGATTTTTATAAAATATAAACTATATTTGGGAAGTATGTATTAGATAGATATATGTTCATGGGATAAATGAGTTAATAAGTAAATGTATCAGTCAAAATATACCAGATGGGTGATAAGAAGTACTTGCCAGGTATTAGACACTCCAGAGACAGGCTGACATGGCATTGAAGCAGACTGTGAAATAAGCCTGGTTTATTTTGTGAATGGCCATAAGATAAGAGCTGAAATAATAATTTGAAAGAGTTAAAAAGTCTGTGGAAGAGTGAAATGCTGGGTAGCACTCAAGTTTTGATTAATCTAAGCATCCCACATCCTGTCATCAGGTAGAAGTGTCTCTTGAATTTTGAATCTGACCCTGAGATTCACCCATAAGAAAAGAAAATATGGATGGGTTGGCAGATCTGCTGGGGGAATTGGGGATGAGACTGGTTAAAGGGTGATGGCTGAGTTTTGGTCCATATCCTTGACAGGTGATCTGGGATTTGGTTTATATCAACTGGTGTGAACTCTAGGAAAAAGCATTCTCTTGGCATTTATTTTTCCATTTGTAAAAGAAAGGGTTTTTTTCATTGATTTGCTGACTCTTTCACACTCTCTATTGAGGATCCAGCAGGCAACCCATGCATGTGCCCTGACCTGGAATCAACCTGTGACTTTTCATTTTGGTGCCTGGTACTATACTCAACCAACTGATCCACACGGGCGAAGGAAAAAAAAAAGGACTTTTATTAAATATTTCTATAGATTCACTTCAACCCTGTTCTAAGCATAGATATGATGTCCACATAATAAGCTTCTCTCTCTCTCTCTCTCTCTCTCTCTCTCTCTCTCTCTCTCTCTCTCTCTCTTTCTCTCTTTGTGTGTGTGTGTGTGTGTGTGTGTGTGTTTGCATCTATATTCACCTGAAAATCTAGGTCATTCTTCCATTTACCATCTTTTAGGTTACCTACGTTTTGTAACAATTCTATGCAGAGGGTGGTTATTTGTATTAAACAACTATAATATGAATGAGAGCACAGCCATGTGTCAAGTGAGTCCCATTTTATCCTCAGTTCACCCCAAAATGTCCATCAAGACTATCCCAGGCATTACACATTCCATTCCAGAAACAAATGAGAACCAAAAGAGACCACAGAACTTTCTTTCCTAGAAATAGGGTCTGACTAGTTCTAATTCAGTCACTTTCAAATTTTCCTCTTATGGCCCTTTGATTGCATGAAGGCATATGGAGGTCTAGGTAAGCAGGGCTCTGAGTTCCCCATCTCCTACAGTAACTGGAATCTCATGTTTAGCTCCATATGAGTGTCTCATAAAGTTTTTAATGTGAAGAATGTTCACTTAAAAAATGTTGGAAAACTACAGATCTATTGTAGTTCTGGAGTGCTCTACTCAAAATGTCCAAGTGTTTATAAGTGATTAAGAAATATTTAAGACTAAAGAGCACTTTCTGTGTGCTAGGCTTTGATCTAAGAACATTATATGTATCCATCCATTTAATGCTCAACATCCTTATGACATAGGTATTACTATTACTCTCAGTTTTCAGATGCAGAAACTGGAACAGAAAGAGGTTAGAAAACTTGCTCAAAGTCATACATAGCTAGTAACTGGCAAGACTGAGATTTAAAGTGAGGCATATGAACTCCAGAAGTCATGCTATTAACCACACCATTACACCACCTAGAAAGAGTCAAAAGTAAGCATGTGCTGCTGGATTCAGAGCAGGTATGCTTCTGAAATTTTTCTCCAGTAACTTTTGCAGGATCCTCTTTGATAGAAAACAAGATTCTGAACTAAAGCAAAAACTGTATCTACCCAGGAATTTAAAAAACTGCATCTTGCTTCATTTCCTGCAGATTTAATTGCTTGGAATTAATAAGTTGCTAAGGAACTTGAATTTGTCCCCACACCATATGGGCTAAAAGGTTTAATCTAAAATGGAAACAGCACCTCTGCCACACTACCTAATTGGTTATGGCCTTTTAAGGTAATGCAAATACTCTGTCACACACTTACCAATGTATAGTGATGAGCCAGAGACACCCTAAGTCAATCATGGCAGTCCTCCTAGATCCTGCATGTTTGTACCTCACGGGCTGCCTCTCTTACCCCTATCTCCATTCTGCTGTGAACTCTTTGCTCTGAAGCCCTTATTCCATACTGACTCAGGACCTGTGGCCTTGGTGCTGCTTCTTGGCTCAGATTTGGCTCGCCTCTCTGGCTCTTTCAGCCAGGCACTGTCTCATATTGAAATCCAGCTTTATTCCCTCCTTCAGATTGTGATTACCAACACTAGCTATTGTCCTGGTCCAGGATGCCCATGCCTTTCTCCTCTAGGGTGCATTTAGATACTGCTCTCCTCTAAGTTCCAGTTTCTTCCAGATTTCCATGCAGGAGATTTAGCATTCACCGCAGCCAAAACTGGGCCATTTGTAACATGATTAGAACATTTGAGTAATAATGAAGTAAGACTGAATAAGTCTTTCAGAGATTCTAGAAAATAAGTAAGAAGATTATAAAGAGAGACAAGGAAAGATACCTGGGTCGCCTCAATCTACTACAACTGGAGAGAATTTTTAAAGAGGGATTTTTAAACCAAGGGTTAGAGAACTGAAAACTGAAGAAGTGCTATGGGAAAGGCCCTCACCACTGGGGAATGGGACACTGGAGGAAGTCCTTCCCTAGATAACAATACATTTAACACTTGAGGCAACTCAGAAATTTGTTGAAGTGATTCTTTTTTAAAATGAAATTATTGGAGCAACATTGGTTAATAAAAAGTTTCAGGTGCACGATTCTATAACAAATATCTATATTTTGTAGTGTGTGTTTACCGCCCCAAATCAAGTCTCCTTCCACCCTCCTGTCAGTTTGATAGTCATCATAACATTTTGTGTGTCTATAAGGCTTTGTGGGGGATGTTTTCTTTTTTGCTTAATTCCTTCACTTTTTCCACCAACTCCCCCACTCAGCTCCCCTCTGACAGCTGTCAAGTCTGTTCTCTATATCTATGATTCTGTTTTTATTTTGGCTGTTACTTTATTTGTTCATTAGATTTCACATATGAGTGAAATCATTATATTTTTTTTTTTGTTTGACTTATTTCACATAGCATAATACTCTTTAGGTCTATCCATGCTGTCCCGAAATGTAAGATTTCCTTCTTTTTTATAGGCAAGAGGTATTCCATTGTGTAAATGTACCACAGCTGTTTTATCCACTCTTCTACTGAAGGACACTTGGGCTGTTTCCAAATTTTCATTACTGTAAATAACACCACGGTGAACATAAGGGTGCATATATTCCTTTGAATTTGTGGTTTGGGTTTCTTTGTATATATTCCCAGAAGTGGAACCACTGAATCACAAGATAGTTCTATTTTTCATTTTTTTGAGGTAACTCCATACTACTTTCCAGAGTGACTGTACTAATCTGCATTCCCACCAACAGTGCACAAGGGTTCCCTTTTCTCCATATCCTTGCCAACATTTGTTGTTTATTGATTTATTAATGATAGTCATCCTTACAGGTATGAAGTGATACCTTATTGTGCTTTTAATTTGTATTTCTCTGATGATGACTGATATTAAGCATCAGTATGTCCTCCTTGGAAAAGTCTATTCAGGTCATTTGCCCATTTTAAAAAATTGGATGGTTGTTTTTGTTATTGTGGGCTTCTTCTTCGTCGTCGCTGTCGTCGTCGTCGTCGTCGTCGTCGTCTTCTTCTTCTTCTTCTTCTTCTTCTTCTTCTTCTTCTTCTTCTTTTGGTGTTTAGTTTTTTGAGTTCTTTATAAATTTTAGATATTAACCCCTTATCAGATGTATCACTGGCAAATATGTTCACCCATTCAGTGATTGTTTATTGTTTCCTTTGCCATGCAAACACTTTTGAGTTTGATGTAGTCCCATTTATTTCTCTCGTTTCTCTTGCCCAAGGAGATATATAAGAAAAAATAATGCTGTGAGAAATGTCCAATATTTTACTGTCTATGTTTTTTCTAGAATTTTTGTGGTTTTGAGTCCAACATCTAAGTACTTAATCCACTCTGAGTTATTTTTGGGTATGGTATAGGAAAGTGATCTAGTTTTTTTTTTGTTTTGTTTGTTTGTGTTTTTTTTGCATGCATCTGTCAAATACAGATATTTATGATTCAACTGGCTGCTACTAATCCTCAACTCTTTAACCAGAGTAGAGAAAAAAATGAGATAAAATGGCCTGGCTATGGCTCTCTCTTTGGAGCATACCCAGCCTTCCCTATCCCCTCCCGCAGGCATATTTTCCTTGTCTCTTTCTCTTGAGTTCCATGAGCCCTTCTTTTGCCTCTATAACCTGTTTCTTGGCCTCTTTCCTTCTACAGCTCACATCTACTTCTGTGACTTTCTAAATAAACTTTGTCTTACAGTTTGAGCTTGGCTCTGAAATCATTCTTAACCAGAACTCAAGTACCAAGGTTTCTGAACCAAGGTTCATTTAAAAAAAAATTATACAAGAAAGAAAGGGAGAGATAAAAAGAAAAAGGAATGGGAGAGGAGATTTTAAAAAAAAAATTATACAAGAATGGACCAAGGTTCAGTCTGACTCCACAGGCCTATCACCTGGTGCCATTTCCCTAGCAACAAAATCACATTTGAGCAAATGCTTGGGATGACAAATCAGATCACAATAGAAGTTAGTTGTGTTTTGCCGAAACAGGTTTGGCTCAGTGGTAGAGCGTCGGTCTGAGGATTGAAAGGTCCCAGGTTCGATTCTGGTCAAAGGCAAGGAGTTGCGGGCATACCCCAGTAGGGGGTGTGCAAGAGGCAGCGGCTTGATGTTTCTCTCTCATCGACATTTCTAGCTCTGTATCTCTCTCCTTTCCTCTCTGTAAAAAATCAATAAAATATATTAAAAAAAAAAAAAAAAAGAAGTTAGTTGTGTTTCACTAGAGACACTTCGCTGAGTTTTCAAATTTTCCAGGCTAATTATTCAAAATATATTCATTGTAAAACATACTGCTCTGCCCTGGTTGGTGGCTCACTAGTTGGAGTGTCCTTCTATATACCAAAAGGTTGTGGGTTTGATTCCCAGTCAGGGCACATATCTACTTTATGGGTTCAATCCCAGTTGGGGTATGTATGGAAGGCAGCCATCTCTCTCTCTCTCTCTCTCAAGTCAATACAACAACAAAACAAAAAAACAAAAACAAAAAAACCCTACTGCTCTTCTGTCTCCAGTAACAAGGAACCTAGGACTTTTTTTTATTGTTTATGTAAACAATATTCATTGAAAGATAGATTCTCCTGACCTAGAAGTGACTTCAGAAAGTGATAAGAAATGACTTACTCCCAAGAAGCACACATTGGTAATTGTTATCCTACTGATTAGTTAATTTTCAATATATTGCATTGAATATTATGAAATACAGACACCACTTCAGACATTGTAGGAAGGAATAAATTATAATCGGGTATTGACCCCTTTCAAAATAAGGCAAAAATTGCAAAGTAGAGCTTGGGAGAGAAAGAAAAGAGTGAAGTTGAAATATAGATAGAGAAACATAGAAAGAAAGGGATATAGAGACTGAGTTTGAGAAAAAGATAAAGACAGTAAACTGAAAAGAATCAAAGATACACAGACACAGAAAAAAAAACTTTCTAGATACTTGGGAAGCTAATCTGGAGAAGAGGGCATTGAGTGAGCTTTTCCTGCCTTTGGAAAAACAATAATTATTTCCACAATCATGAGTATTTAGTTAGATGTGATGAAGGTAACCAAAATAGAAATGATAATTTTATTATTTTTTTACATACTATTGATATATGACTTCATTCATATAAAGTTTAAAAAAAAAAAAAAAAAGCACCTTAGTCAATGATGCTAAAAGTCAAGGTAGTAGTTATCTCAAAAGCTGAGGCACTGAATGAAACAAGAAGAGAAAATCATTGTGTTCTGTTTATTGATTTCTGTGGTACTTAATGGAGAGTGAACACCAAGCTTTCGCCTTAATTATCAAAATAGTAAAAAGTAACCTATAGTCATGTGATTCAGTGAGCTAGAAATATAGCTTCAGATGTGAGCTGATTTAGGGGCATTGGAGTACTGGTCAAGTTCCCTTTCAAAAAAAAAAAAATGAGCCCCTAAGAAATGTTTGTGTCTTCAAGCAACCCCCTTGTCCTGAAACTCAGTTTTCTCATCTGTGGGTCAGATCCAGGGATTCCCAGGATCTCTTTCTGCAATTCTGTCTCTTTTGAGAAGAGGTGTCATAAGCAAAAAGAAAAGAAAAAGAAAATGGCCTGAATGGATCTTGCTGCATGTGAATTTCTAAGAATTTGAAATAGCATTTTCTTGCTCTAAAAGTCATTCAACTTAATGCACAACTATTAATCCAAAGTCACAGGAAGGTAAATTGGGGCAATGGTATGTGGAAATTACACTCTGTTAGAATAAGAGAGAGTTGAAGTGGCCTATGTTTTCAGCTAACCTATGATAACTTTAGTCCAAGTATAATATTAACAAAATCAGTATGTATGCCTGGCAGTTAAGCATTAAGGATAGCACCTGAGTGGCATTTGTAATAAACGATTAGCTGAATAGCTTGCTCCCTGCTGGGACAGTAGAGTTTGTTTTGCTTTATTAATCTGCAATATTTTGAACATGTGAGTACTGAAAGAAACCCAGGATGCACTCATAATTAGAACAAAGAATAGTTGTACATGGCTTTTGAGAATGTTTGGTTTTCTTTTATTGAAAGCCTGTTAATTCTAGACACCGCCCTAGGCATTTATCATGGTCATGAAAATGAGTCTCAGAGCCCTGTGTATGTGGAGCATGATTGATCTAGGCCTCAATTACTGTACTCTAAAATCTATCACTATCTTCTCAGGAGGCCATGCTATCCTGGGGGTTGCTCCTATCCAGTAATTGAACATAGCTAGATATTGAGGTGGGTCCATTCTTAGGAGATGGGGAACTCCTCTGATAGGTAATTGACTCAAGGACTTTCTTAGAACTCTGGGGCAGTCTAAGACTCTTCTATGCAACCTTCCTCCCTTCCCTCTCACCTTTACAAGTGTCAGACCTATACTACATTCTGATGGCTCTCCCAGCTTCCCTTCACTGCTTACCCTTTTTTCCCTCACAGACATTCCTCTAAGTCTCTTGTATCTACAATTCCATTTTAGTGTCTGTTCTCAGATGACCCAGATACAATTGCATTACTTATACTTACAATTAATTTTATCTACATTGATTTATTTTACTTCTTACAAAAATCTCATGAAATAGTTTAATCAGAGCTCATTTTAGATAATTTAAAATTGAATATTTTAATAGGAAAACAGGTTCAAGTAGTGGGGACATGTGGGAAGGTGGGAAGAGGTGTAATTTTTGTGTGTGTGTCTGAATAGTATAGGGCAGTGGATGGCAAACTCATTAGTCAACAGAGCCAAATATCAATAGTACAACGATTGAAATTTCCTTGAGAGTCAAATTTTTTAAACTTAAACTTCTTCTAATCCCGCTTCTGCAAAATAGACTTGCCCAGGCCGTGGTATTTTGTGGAAGCGCTAAAGAACCGTATGTGGCTTGAGAGCAGCAGCTTGCCGACCACTGGTTTAGGGGAAGCCCCTCAGACATGTCTGTATCTAAGGATTTAATCAATATCATTAAGAGTTGGTTTCTATCTTTTGCCTCTAAAGTTCTATCTTTTGGCACCATCCAATAAAAGCTTATATTTTTATATTAACAGCAGGTTTATATTCTCTTCTTAGCAACTTCAATGGTGGAGAGTGTCTATTTCTCAACAACTCCAGTGGGAATCCTAAACATAAACTTCACTGACTTAAATCACGTCCATACTTAAAGTAATCATTGCAGCTTGCAGCTGGGATACACTGATTAGCTTAGTGTCAGAATGCAATTCCACCCTAAAGTTAGTGGTGAAAGCAACTCCATTCTACCCAATGAACCAAGAATGGAGAAGAGTGGTTTCCATGGTGGAAAATTAAGATGCTCTTGTCAAAAAAAGAGGAACAGTTTTTGAATATCATCATTGATTATAGAAATATATTACAGATTGAAAAAATGGAAATCCAGAAATGTTAGACAATTTGGGCAAGGAAGTAGTTCTTAAACTTTAGATACTATTTACATCAGAAAGACTTATTAAAATATAGTTTATTGGGCTTCACCCTCAGAGTTTGTGATTTAGTATGTCTAGAGAAAGTCATAAGAATTTGCCTTTCTAACAAGTTTCCAGATTATGTTGATGCTGGCCTATGGACTATACTTTAAGAACCTCTGCTCTGAATAGCTATAAAGTGTTAACTCTTTGTGTACTTAATAAATTCTAGACACTGTTATAAGGTTTACATACATTATCTCATTTAATCTTCACAATAATGCTAGGAGGTATGTAGCTGCTGTTATTTTAAAGTTTTAGAAAGCTACGTTTCAAACAAACTAAGTAAAGACACATCTAAGCAAGTGTCAAAGTTGAAACTGGATCTCAAATGGCTGCTAAAGTAAACTTTTCTAGAGCAAGCAGTCAGGAGGATGACATCTGCCTAGGGAAAACAGGAACCAACTGGCTCCCCACTATTGGATTAGCCATGGTCTATGTGATTTAAAGTTTAAAAATCAATTAACTATCATTTACCCAAGATGATCCATGTTAATTATATCCTAAGCACATATAGGTACATATGTGATTATTAAAATGGTAATGGTTTCATGCCGATTTATAACCCAGACCATAGAAACACCTAAAAAGGACATGTTTCTTCCAGATATTCCCTTTTGAACTATTGCTACAGTTTGAGATTTTAATATCTCATTAACTATATTGTAGTCATAAACCACCATCTAGTTTTATTTAGTCTCTAATGCAAGAAGCAACACAGTCTTAAAAAATGACCTAAACTGATCCCATGAAATGATGCTCTAGGATGAACTTTAAATTATGAGCGATTATTTTTAAATTCATGGCAACTTTCCTGAGCATTTTTACTACTTGTTTAATTTCTTGAGAAAACCATAGTCATTATTACCCATAATATAAGCGGGTCGTCTAGAAGATGGAATTCCTAGCTTCCTCAAAGGTTTATTGATTTTAAAGAAAATTTTATAATGTTGGGTCCTGGCACAGTCTGCTTACAGAAACAGAAAATAAAAAATTATATTAATTCTAGCCTCTAAATAGCCTGTTGTTGAGGAAGGGAAACCACAAAGGTCAGATATGAAGAGAGAAAGAAAAAAAAGAATGCATGAAAACTAGGATTTCAAACTCTGAATATTATAAACTATAATTTTAGGACCTGCATTTATTCAGAAAAGAATTGTAATAATTTATTATGTACAAGATCCTGTGTATGCAAAGAAAATTAAAACATGAACACTTCCCTTAAAGAAACAATAGTCTGGTAAGGGAATTGAATCAATACCTATAGTTTTGAATACCTTTAACTAGCTGGATCTCATTCTACACACCCAGTTAGGGTCAAGGCTATAGTCCTTTAAGAAGGATATTAAAAAACACAATAGCTCAAACAAGATGTTCAGGGTGAGTAGATAGTCTCTGCTCCATGAAACAAGGGACCCAGGGCTAAAGAGTCACATTTGCCACCATGCCAGAATCTAGACTCTAGGACATAGTATCTGCATGGAGAAACACAAAGGTACCACTATGTCCTGGTTCTACATGGAAGAATGAAGAAAGAGAACATAGAGACAAGTGGCATGATGCCTTATGGTCTCTAGCCCAAAAAGGGGCACATATTACTTTTGTTCATATTCCAGTGGAAAGAAATCAGTTATACAGCTATACCTTCTTACAAGGAAGACAGATAATGAGGTCTAGCATTGGGCTCAAGAGGACAAAGAGAATGGAGTTTGGTGAAAAATAAGCAGTCTCTTCTCCAATACAACACATGATTTACTTCACTTAATCATCACAACTACACCATGACATCATTATTTTTATTTCCACATTACGTATTATGAGACTGAAGCTTAGAGGAGTTAAGCGACTAGTCCAAGGTCACATTAAGCCACTGACTAGAAGAAATGGAATTTAAACCATAACACACATGACTCCCAGCCTGTGATGTAGCCACTGTGACAGGGAACTACAATGACATACTAGTACTGCTCGTCCGTCACTCTAAACACATGACTGGCTATAATATTGGGTAGAGTGTGGAAGATAGTTCTTTTTATTAATGTGAGAGTTGATAGTAATGATGTATACAGAAGTTCATAAAAGTTGTGACTCTTGACAAGAGGCCAAAAAAGTATAATCTGTTGCCCAAGTGCCAGGGACAGAGAGCCATTCATTTCTCTACAGCTGTCTCCCCCACAAGGCTTCTTACCCTTTTATCGGGGTAATTTGGGGGCAATGTTATTATAATTAAGTAGTTTCTAAATAAAAGGTGTTATTTGGCCAGCGCCAACAGAAACTGCAATAAAGGTAGAGCTTGCTGTGAAAGCTAAGTGGAAAACTATTGCTGAGGCTGTGTGACATCAGAAAGCTTGGGAGTTGCTGTTATTGTCACCTTGCTTCACAAGTGCATTTTGATTTCTATAGCCTTTTCTATTCACCATATTTCAAATGTCTGCCACCATGTACCAAAGCAAACAGATATATGGAGCCCGCACAGAGAATCTTGGGCTGCCTGCCAGTCATAATATGAAGACAGGCACGGTGGCTTTTTATTTCAGAAATGTGTTGGCCACTGTCTGCAGGGAACTCATGCAAATCTCCATGATTGTGAATATAAAGAGGAAAAGAAAAGGAAGGTTGAGGGAGGGCATACTGGAGTAAAGAAAGCAGGAAAGCTTCACAAATAACTATGAAGCTTTAAAAACGTCAAAGTAAATACTAAAGAGCTGAATGACCATTTCAGATATCTGGGATTTTTGTTGTTGTCCTTTAAAATGAGAGTTCAGAACCTCGTGATTTTACTGGGCAGCCCATCGTTTCTGCTTGGGAATGGCATCTGCGAGGCAGCTCTCATCCAGCACTGGAAGGAGCGATTAGCTTGGGCTCAGTGCACTGTCACATAACCTTACCCATGACTGCAAAACACCCATCAGGGAAACAGCAGCAGCAGCCATGCCAACTCACTGAGGAAGGAGAGGTGGTATTGGCTGATAAGTGACAGAAAGCTTGACATCTGGCCATTTATCATTTGAAAAACTTCAACAAAACAAAAGGAGATGCAGTAGATGTGCAATCCTAGGAAAATTCAGGTGAAATAAACCATCAAACTCACCCTCCATATTCCACAGATGCACCCAGAGCAACAAGCCAGACACTACACTGCACTGCACTGTAGTCTTCCCTTCCATGCTGGAGTCCCCCACGTGTTCTCACAGCCATGATTCACGTCCACTGTGTCCAGGCCTTGCCTTTTCTTTTCCCAATATTCCCTTTACAGCTATGGTTCTACTTTAGGGAGCAGGAAAAACATTAGCCAAGAAGTAGCTTTTCTCAGATTGATCAGATTAATCAAAGTGTCTGTACACATTGAAAAATTGACCAGAAGCCAAGATGGTATAAAAACAAGGGGCACTTGCAGCTTTTGTTCCAGACTATCTTTTTTTTTTTTTTTTACTATTTTTAAAAATATATATTTTATTGATTTTCCACAGAAAGGAAGGAAGAGGGATAGAAATGTCGATGAGAGAGAAACATCGACCAGGTGCCTCCTGCACACCCCCTACTGGGGACGTGTCCACAGCCATTGTACATGCCCTTGACTGGAATCGAACCTGGGACCTTTCAGTCCACAGATCGACGCTCTAGCCCAGTGTTTTTCAACCTTTTTTGGGCAAAGGCACACTTGTTTCATGAAAAAAATCACGAGGCACACCACCATTAGAAAATGTTAAAAAATTTAACTCTGTGCCTATATTGACTATATTTAAAGTAATTCTCTTGAATAGGAATCAAATAAACACAAAGAAAGTATTTTATAATTACTTTATTATGAAATATTAAGTAAACAAAATAGTGAAAATTTATAAAATTCTTGTGTTGTCTGCACCTATGGCACACCAGGCAACATCTCGCGGCACACTAGTGTGCCGCGGAACAGCAGTTGAAAAACACTGCTCTAGCCACTGAGCCAAACCGGTTTCAGCTGTTCCAGACTATCTTTTTAATAGAATCTATGTAGCAAGAGCCTTAGAAGATAAAGATAGTTTCACCTACTGGGGCAGAGGCAGGTTTGTTTATTGTCCAATATAATTCCAAGGCTGTGTGTTCCAGCATAACCCCCTGGAACAAAGGTTGGGTAAGTCTATTTGCATCCTATTGTAAAATATGTAGATTTCCAATCTTGGGGTTCCTGGGCTGTGAACCAAAGCCTTTGTGTGTATGGCATTCCTTTGGCCACTCTTTGTGGCCCCTGTGAGCTGGGGTGAAAAGGGGAACCAATGCCAATGACGATCATACTGTTTGCAGTGCCACAGTCATAAAGTTCTTTATCTCATGTTTTCTGCTAATGTTTTCTGCTTGCATCCATGAAACTGAAGCAGGCTAATTTATTTGGTTGCCAGGAGAGTAAAACCACAAATACTTTAGTTTTGACACCATCTCTATATTTTTGTCTACCTCTTGATCTCAAATTCCCAATTTAATTGTTCCCTCATCAATATAGCCCTAACAGTTATACAAATCTTATTATAACATTTATTGAAAGTTACTATCCAAACAAATGTCTTTCCTTTATTTGGCTTTGTCTTCCTAAAACAAAGGATCATGTCTTATTTATCTTTAAAACTTTAATTACTAGTAAAAAATAGATGCTTAATAAATAAATCAAATTATAGTATTTGGAAGAGCCAGGTTGAGTCCTTCAGATATTAGTGGTTTTCTTGGCATGGTAAACTCTCCATCTGGTTCCTATTTATGGGTCAAGTTGAAACATGCTTTGTCCAACCATCCCTTCAGCCCTCATGGCAAACTTGAGCACAATCACCCCGGCACTCACAGCTTCATTTGGTGGTGGCAGCGCTACAAGCATGATCTACAGTTGAGAGGCACGCAGAGGCCAAGTGTTGGAAAACCCCAGCATAAAAGTGCTGCTGCATTGATTGATATTTCTCCAAATGTCTTTGCCTATATTCTAGAAAAAACACAATCTGGGAATAAGCTGCTCTTACTAAGAATATGGCATCCTGTCCAAGACTCAAATATCCCTACGATACAGAAGAAGAGTGCCATAGTTTCCAAGACTAATTGTGATTCTTCCATAACTTTTACAATAAAGACAAACTCATTTCTTCATCCTCCCATAGCTCTTAATTCTCTTCAGTACCCTATTCTTCTCCCTGCTAATGAATAGATTTCAATGACAAATGTTCAAGGTGGCAGCAGTGATTCCTACTGTTCCCACCAATACAATGTGGTTTTTGTCTTAACTGATGATCATGTTATTTCATCTTTAACCAGTGAGAGTTTATTCAGATCGCCTCCTCAGTCTATTGACATTACCCAACAGTCTTTGATTTTGCATACTAAAGAATGTTTTAAGCTCACTTTGTACATTTTTAAAATTCTATATGTAAAAGAAGTCATTTCTCCAAAAAAAAGTTCCACTTTTTTTTTTTTGTTAATCCTTGCCTGAGAATCTTTTTTCCATTGATTTTTAAATGGTTTTCATTTTTTAAATATGTTTATTGATTTGAGAGAGAGAGAGAGAGAGTGGAAGGGAGTGAAATAGAGAGATAGAAACATCAATGATGAGAGAGAATCATTGATCAGTTGCCTCTTGCATGCCTCTACTAGAGAACAAGCCTGAAATCCTGGGCAACCCAGGGCACCCTCTGGTGCACATGCAGTGCTCTAACCATTTAACCATGCAGGCCAGAGCACAAAAATCCCTTTCAATGTCAGTGATAAAGACAGTTTTTGCTATTGGGCTGTTTTTAGGCATTTTCAGTGTACAGAGGTAGAAAAAGATTAAATATATATATATATATATATATATATATATATATATATATATATATATATATCACTAATGCATATTGGTAATTAAAACTCATTTTTATAGAGTTCAGAGTTTTCTTGATAATAGCATTATTAAAATCTCACTCACATGCCATAGAATCCACTCTTTTAAAGTGTACAATTCAATGTTTCTTCGTATATTCACAGAGATGTACAACCACCACCACCATTTCCATCACCACCATCATGACCAAAATAAACCCTGCACCTCCAAAATTCTGCATACTTTTTCCTCCTACCACTAGCCCTAAGCAACTTCTAATCTACTTTCTGTCTCTATAGACTTGACTATTGTGAATATTTTATATAAATGGGGTCATATAATATATAGCCTTTTGAAGCTAGGTTTTGTTACTTATATCATGTCTTCAAGATCCATCCATGTTGCAGTATGTATCAGTATTCAGTCCATTTTATGGCAAACAATATTATGTATGAGATATACCACATTTTGTTTATTTACTCACCAGTTGGTTAATATTTGGGTTTCTATTGTTTGCCTATCATAAATAATGCTGCTGCTATGAATACTTATATACAAGTTTTTATGTGAATATAAGCTTTAATTTTTGTGGCTACATACGTAGGAATGAAATTGCTAGGTCAAATAGTATTACTATGTTAAACTTTTGAAATATTACCAGGTTGTTTTCTAAGTGACTACATCAATTTACATTCCTGCCAAAAGTGTAGGAGGTTCTGATTTCTTCACAACCTTCACATTTGCTATTATCTGACTTTTGTGTTTTAGCCATTCTGATGGGTGTAAAATGGTATTTCATTGTCATTTGTATTTACATTTGCCTACCAACTAATGATGTTAAACATCGTTTCATGTGCCTAATGGAGATTTGTATATCTTCACTGGATAAAAGTCTATTCTATTCAGATCCTGTGACCATTTTTTTTAAAACTGGGTTATTTGTCTTTTAATAACTGAGTGTTAAGAGTTCTTTGTATATTTTAAATGTAAGTTCCTTATTAGATATAGGTTTGCATGTTTTTTTTTTCCCCCTCCCATTTTCTGTATTGTCCATAATCTGATCCCACACTAGAATGCCAGCTTCATCTCTGACCTTATACTATCAGAAACTCTGTGTATTCTAGCCATGGCTTACTTCCTGGCCCTCTATTTAGAATTTCTAAGTTCTAACGGAAATTTTTTTCTCTCCCTCATAAACTGTAACTCAGCTTTCAGAACAATGAAGACTTTTCCAGATGACCTCAAAAAGCTGATAAAATCAATTACCTTTTCATATATGTATCTCCTGTAATATCTAACCTGGCCATGCACATATTTGATACAAGTAAAAATTAATTATGGAATAGCATGCTCTTGACTCTAAGAGTAACAAAAGTTAAAGAAAGATTGAATAAATATGCCCTATGAAAATTAGAGAAAATATCTTCCTGGAAGATGTGAAACTTGGGCTAGAATTTTATATAAATGTTATATCTTTTTAAATCTATTTACATATTTACATATTCCAACAGTTAGCAATCTCATTCTCTTGCCAAGCTCACTCAGAGTCATACCTATTTCTTAATGTATATTCTTAGAAAGAATGTATAACTCATTCATAACCCCCTCTCTCTCCTTCTCATAAATATACACATGTATGAAAACTTTTACTAAATTACTTACAGCCAATGTTTTGACTCCAAGCACCAGTGTACGTTTCTAATTTTAAATTACATTCTTAAAACAGCCTACTAAGACCTTTCTTAGCCTGATCAACCCTACAACATTTACTTATCCCCCAAATGTTGGATTATGATTACATTTATCTGAGAATTGAAAAGATTCATCTAACTAAACCCTGTCTGTTTATAGGTGGGAGATACTAACATGACAGTTTTTAGAATATGTTACCAGATTTCTCAAATGTCCAGAATCTTATTTATTTTTTTAAACTTTATTGTCGAAAGTATTACATATGTCCCCTCCTTTCCCCATTAACTCACCCCCACCTCTTGCCTCAGGTCTTCACCCTATTGTCTGTGTCCTTTGGTTGATCTCTGTACCCATCCATCCTCCCCCACCTTCCCTTTGAGATTCAACAGTCTGTTTACAATTCCATTTAAAAAATAATTGTTGTTAATTAAGACTTATATAAGACTGTGATTCCATATTTACATCTGCAATATCTTTCAGGATCCTAATATGTAATTTTTATGACTCTGAATTAATATACTAATTTACTGATTTATAGCATGTAAGTGCTTTCCTGAAATTGATCTTGCTGAACTTCAATTTTTTTCCAGTTTGCAGTTAATTTCTTTAGAGTAAAAAAAGAAGTCTGCAGTTGGTAGAAAGAGCATTGAAAGAGGAGATACTTGAGAACTGAAAAAGTTAGTTTTTTCCCCTTAGTTCAGAAAGTCACACTGTGTGTGTGACCTCAGGCAAAGCTCACAATAAATACTGGGTCCACTTCCTCATATGTATAAAAACGCTAGGACAGGCAACTCTTGGATTAATCCTCCTTATCTGTTCTCAGTAAATGTACTTCACACTATCCAGCTGGGTCACATCTCTTTTAATATTCAAGTGCTCCAAGTCACTTTTGATAAAGTCAATTTTCTCCTCTCCTGGGGTTTTTCAGCCCAAGTTATTACTAAACAACCTAAAAATGGTCATAAAGCTTATAAACAATCATTTTCCTCATTCATATCTGATCATCTTCCTAGAAATCTCAGATATTTTTTTGTAAGAAGTTCTCTAGGCAGATACCAGTTTGGCTCAGTGGATAGAGCATCAGCCTGTGAACTGAAGGGTCCTGGGTTCGATTCCGATCAAGGGCATGTACCTTGGTTACAGACACATCCCCAGTAGGGGGTGTGCAGGAGGCAGCTGATCGATGATTCTCTCTCATTGATGTTTCTAACCCTCTAAACCTCTCTCTTCCTCTCTGTAAAAAATCAATAAAATATTTAAAAAAAAAAAAAAAAGAAGTTCCCTAGGATTGCTGAGCTTGATCTTCACCATTATTGCACTCCATTGCCATTAAAACCCAAAGAATTTGGGCAGTCTGGAAGAAGCTGTAACTTCTGGGTGGTGCCACAGTCACCGAAAGGGCCTAGAAGTCAAAGGCAAGACTCTGTACTCCTCACAACTGCAAATCCACAGTGAATGGCACCTCCAAGGGAGGAAAGGCTAACTCTTCTCTCTGGTCCTGCACATACACATGAGTAAAAAACGCCTGAGGCCTCAAGCTACTGTTCCCTGTTAACAAGCTCCTTCACAACACACACCCAACACATTTTTAAAAGACAGGATTCAGTAATTTAGAGTGTTATTTTGTGAAAAAATGTTCATCACGGTTTTGGGAGTCAAAATTTCCAATTTGAACTTTATTGAACATATGCATGTATCCAGTTCAAAAGGGGCTTCTCGATGAAATACATACTAGTATCGAGCATCAAATGTGATCATCAAAAACATAAAATAATTTACATTAGTATATTTCCATTATTCTCCAAAATGTTCCTAAGGGAATCAGATAAAAGTGCATTTATTACTTATTGTTGTAATAAAAGCAAACTGAAGTTCCACCTTCATAATTCATCTTTATGCTCTTATTTATTATTTTGGTGATTACTACCTTGGGTAAAATTTAGAAACATAAAAAAACTTAAACTTGATGTGAGAGTATTATTATTCTACTCTTGAGTAAGGAAAGCACTGTGAGTCATTGCCATCAAATGGGAAAATGCCTCCTGGTAAATAATGCTTCTGTTTATTGTTGGTATAGAATTCCCAGCTCTGAGAGTAACCTAGGAGGCACTGCAAGTGGTTTTCTATGAAAAAAAATAAAAGCAAGTGATCAATATGAAGACCAGAGTATCACTGAAAGTCAGAATCAAGCAGGCATTCTCATATCCTAGCTTTATGGCCAGGATGCCAAAAGATGTTAAAATTAAATGGGATAAGTCAGGAATGAGGACATAACTGAAGACTTTTGGCTTGGTGTTTCTCCCTCTCAAGGAAATGATGCAAACTCTCAAAGATGTTTCTTGTACTCTTTGATTATACATCCAAATTGCTTCTCTGAATGTATAGGCTTATTAAATATCTATAACAAAGAAAAGCACTCTCTAAGATACTTCGGTAATTTCAAGAAGGACTGAACCAAGTATGGCAAGATTTTTTATCACAGTGTTTTGACACTTCCTTCTAACCTATTTGAGAAACACCAAGGTACAGCAACAGAATTTCACTTTTAAAAGCGAATATATTAAAAATTTTGTTCATTCATTCAACAAAAGTGTTTTGAATGCCTGCTATGCCCACCTACAGGGTGCTGGAAGATTTAAATCTCCTACTTCTTATTTTTGCTACTTTATCCATATGTTGCTCAAAGGGTAAGTGAAATCCTTATTGCTTATCCATCCTTCAATAAGTGTGTCTTCCTCAAAGCGTTCCCTGATCATCTCACCTACCAATTATACCTCTCTTCTCTATTCCGAATAAGCATCTATGAGACTGGTATATTATTTCATTTGGTTTCATATCTTTCATTTTAGTCCATAAGTGCCCAAGAGAGGGGCCCTAATTCTATGCTTCTATTCATTCATTTCTTCATTCATTCAACTGGAAAGATACTGAACCAAGCATTGTGTGCAATGTAAAGATAAACAAGACATAGCTACCATCTTTGTACTTGTGTCAAATCTATCTTTGATTTTAATTTAACTGTAAATCAATACATGATAATTATTATCTTGACATGAGTCCTATAATTTTTTTTTTTTTTTACGTCTGAAAATGGGTTAACTTGCCACGCCAATATGGCTCAGTGGTTGAGCACTGACCTATGAATCAGGAGGTCATGGTTCTATAGATTAAGGCATATGTTCTGCGGTGCATATTCTCTTTCCAGTGGGGGACACACAGGAGTCAACTGATCAATGATTCCCTCTCATCTTTGATATTTCTATTTTTATTTATAAATGTAGAGGGTCCCTTGGGAATGCACCTTTAATTATCATCAGCTGAACTCAAGGAGTAGGCAGAGCCACGCCCTGGGAACTTGTTTCCCCAAAATGCAAGAGACTGTTATCAGTACTGATTTCTTATCTTTATTCATGTGCTTGGAATGAGGAACGAATAGGACCTTGACTTAGAATGAGGAACGAATAGGACCTAATCCTAATAGGACCAGGTCTTGCTATGTTAAATCCCAGGAATGAGGGAATGAATAGGACCTGGGCACACCCAAAACTTCTTTGACCTTAAACCCCCTTTGGAAATAAGTAAATGCACTATGTTGTCTGTGGTGGGTGTTGACTGTCTCTCCATCAGAGTGACAGCCTCCCACCTGGATCCCAGCTTGAATCTATTTCTGTGTCTTGGTCTTTTTTTCTTTAATTTCTTAACCCCCAGCTCCTCCACTCAGGAACCTGTCATTTTCTGTGCAGGTCATGGAAAACAGAGAAACAGCCCCCCACATATAAACATGTATATTTATGCGTTACTTTGAGCTGAAAACTTCTCCCAGCATTGCCAGCCCTGCTTTTTTTTTTTTTATATACCTCACATAATTTAACATAATGCCAAAGTAGGAAATAAATAAATATGTGTTGGATGAATATTTATTGAAATGACTTTAAAAAAAGATTTCAGTGGTAAGACTATAAAATTTCCCTTTTTGTTCATGTGATACTTTACTACATTTGCATTTCCAAATTATGATAGCTCATAACTAATATAAGGGAAATGTAAGAAATCCTAGTAAAGCTAGGAGACAGCGATGTGAATGGAGAAAAGCTTTGTGCTTCAGGTCAGGGAATCTTCTCTGGGCTTTGGTTCCTCCATTTCCTAGTTGTGTGAACTGAGTCTTAACCTCTCACATTGGGTCTCAGTTTCCTTGTTTGTCAAACACAGCCACCTGATAATGTTGTTGTGAAAGAATGCATTTGAAAGCACTTGGAAAACTGCAAAGCATTAAAAAATGTATTGTGAGTACACAGGCTGCTTATGACCAGGAAAGGGCAGTAACTATCACTATGCCTTGCTGGCTTGAGAAACTGGTGACACCTTAACAATTGAGAAAAGTCGCATTTTGTCTGAATTTCAGTCTTACCAACCACAACTTGGAAAAAATCCTTCTATAAGAAAAGGTTCAGCCGAAACCGGTTTGGCCCAGTGGTAGAGCATCGGTTTGCGGACTGAAAGGTCCCGGATTCGATTCCAGTCAAGGGCATGTACATTGGTTGTGGGCACATCCCCGGTAGGGGGTGTGCAAGAGCAGCTGGTCGGTGTTTCTCTCTCATCGACGTTTCTAGCTCTCTATCTCTCTCCCTTCCTCTCTAAAAAAATCAATAACATATATTTTTTAAAAAAAAAGAAGAAGAAGAAGAAGAAAAGGCTCAGTGAAATTCAGCATTCCTAATCCTAACAATAGTTGTAAAATCACCAGAAATCTTTGTAATTAAAGGTAATAGGCAAAAATACCCTTGTCAATCACACATTAATTAATAGTTCTTGACTTCAGAATTTTTTTTATGTGGAAAGCACTTTATAGATATATATTAGCAAAGCACATGGATAGAAATCTCAAACTGCAGTCAAAAGATGCCATGTGACTAGAGCTGCATGCAGTGTAGAATGGGGGCAGGAGTCTGGTTCCAAGGCTAGTCTTTATCCCTGAAACTAAGTGGTCTCTGCTACCTAGTTTCTCATGCATTAAAAACAAGTGAGGCTAGTGCTAGCCTCTGCCACAGAGGCTGTTGTGAATTTGCTAATTCATGCAGAGAATAGGCAGAGTGTCTGGCTCAATATTAGGGATTAGTATTTTTTTTTCCATCTCCTCCACCTATTAGCAAATTACCTTGGCCAAACTACCTAACCTCTCCAGATTTCAATTTCCTTACCTGTAAAATAAGGATAATAATAATACTTTTATCACTGCACAATTGTGAGCATTAAATTAGATAATATATAATCTGGAAAACACTATAGACATTTTAATTCATATAATCACCTCATATTCTTCCTCTCATGCCACTTTACTTTTCATACTAACCACAGCAACCTACCAGAATATGCTTTCTGGAAGGAAATTCTGTAATAAATGAAAATTCCAAGAAAACTGTACATTTTATCACCAAGAGCAGCTATCTTCCTTGGGCCATGTATGCTTCTCATCAGGGCAGCCCAGAGCCATCTAACTGGGCAGCACGATGCCATGTGGACTAGCGTTAGCAATCTCTGAGGCAGCAGACTGCAGGACATCTAGGGCCCAGCTCCTCCTCTGCTGGTCCACTGGACAGCAAAGAGCAGCATTCCCACATGCCCACCCATGCTATACAAATGATTACAAGAGTGATCAATATGAGTTAGTTCCTCATGATAGTAATAAGGAGCAAAGGAGTCGAGAGGCATCCTGTTAAAGTGGATAAGTATTATGGGAAGAACTGAAATAATTAAATCATTTTTTGCTCCTAGCTCTAAAGGTCTGGGCTCACTGACACATACTTAAGCAGCTTTCCTTTCTCAGTGGTGTATATGCATTAGCCATATCTAAGTTAAGAAGATTCTAGATATTATGAAGTGCTATTTCTTGAAGAGAAGCCAACCTATTTATTTCTCAACTAATCAATACCAGTATTCACACTAAAGGAAAAATATACTGCTTAACAGTCCATACACAACCCATTAAATTCAATGAACATTAACATTAGTAATGATTGGTCCTATGAGAATAGATTTTACTTAAATATAATTTTGAATGACATTTTTATTTTGGGTTCTGGTTGAATAGGATACTATAAGGAGTCAAGGTCAGTAGACTGAAGCAATGTGGACATATAGAGTTTACTAGCTTCCATTTTACATGACATGAACATCCCCAAAATATGTATACACACAATCATATTGAGGAATCTGTGGGAAATTATTTTAATAATTTTAGCATACCCTAATTTTTAAATTCATTAACACTACTTTTCAGATTCTAATTACATAAACCATCTACTAATATTAAGACTGCCATATGAATAACATATATAACAGCACTCTTTAACTGCCAAATACTGCACTCTCAACCCCGCCCTAGCATAATGGAGTCAGTGATATTTACATATTATTCAGCAGTCCACATATTAGGCTTTAAGGTTCAACTTAAAGTATTCTTCCTCTTGAAGTTAACTCATTTGCCTGCATCCAATTAGAAACAATCTTTTTTTTCTACATTCACCCTAAATTTCCTTACTTCCTCAGTGATAACATGTATTACAATCTATAGCTACTAGATTTATGTATGTATATGCTTAGCTTCCAGATAAGATTCCAAAGCATTGGTAGCAGGTTCCATCCTGCTCATCTTTGTGTAAGCCACTGTCCCTCCCCACTCCTCGTTACTAGGAATTTGTACCTAGTTGGTAATTGATAATTTTTTTTAAATTATTTTTTTAAATGTTGCTGTTCACCTCCGTTAGTATTGTAACTATCGTACTACTTATTCCTTGGCCTTTTAGGTGAGGTAATTCCATAGCCCACCCTCACCTCTTAGGAAAACATGTGGTTATCTACGAGGGACACATGCAACCAGATTTATTTTGTGCCTTTCAGCTGTATGGGACACTCCTTCCTGCAGTTCTTAGGGTGATACTTTCTCTCCAAGCTGTCTGTGGTAAGTGGCAAGCTGTGCTTCTCCCTAGTGAGAAGGAAGTCAATAGGCTGTATTTTACTGTGACAGCTGGGCCATTTGACTTGAGTCTTATTATACTTGATGGCTACCTTTAGGGAATGTCTTTTTCAATTGTTTATTTTCCAAGTCTTTTGTCAGTTCAAACTACAGAAAACAAAAAGGGAACCCACATTCTACTAATGTGTACCCACAATATGGAAAGTACTTTATCAAACACAAGCCCAAGAAGATATTTCAATCTAATAAAAAACACAGATATTTACTGAGCACCAAATACAGCATGAGAATGATGTAAAAATGCAGAAACTCTGACAGGTGACCATGGATAGGGAATAATAATACATATATAAGAATTACAATTATGTGAATTACTTTTTAAAAAGTCAAAAAATGCCCAAAATATTTAATTTGGGAAAGGTTTTATTAATGGACACTTATTCCAGAAAGGCAATTTGGTTGTACTTTCAAGCCACTTACTGAGGTTTTCAATGAGGGAACTCTTAGCATTACAGCAAAGCCATTTTTATTTCATAGGACTGCTATAAGCATTATCAGAGATTGAGGATCCTAGATCCCTGGTCCCTGGACACTCTCACTGTGGCAAACAAAATATATCTTGTATTTCTAAATGCCCTCTAGAGTAGTGAACCAACTGTATCAATCAAAATAGGCTAGATTATGCTACAATAAATAACTACTTCAAATCATTTACTTCTCCCTCACCCAACTTATCCAAAACAGGTAAAGAAAAGTATTCTGTTTATTATAATGACCAGGGAGGAACAAGGCTGATGAAGCTCCATCTTGTATGTACGTCCATAATCACTATGACTGTGGTGATCATACAAGTGTTTAAGGAGACAGCAGAGCAAGGGCATATCCAAATGAGTCAGCAATGTAATTCTGGAAGTTGAAGGCCACACCTTGAATTACAAAACCTAAATCTCTAGGTTCCATTGACTTAGTTTTGTTCCATGAACAAAAGAAGGTAGATTTAAATAAGAAAATGCACTAAGAAGCCATGTATACAGGAAGCACACTGTCGTTGTAGCAGCATAGGAAGAGAAAACTTTGAGTGGTAGAAGTTTTAAAGAGCATATGATTTCAATTGGATTTTCAGAGTGCAGGGAGAAAAAGTAATGCTTCTAAATTCTTTTTATGAAATAGACCTAAAACTTATCTTCTAAATCAATTAGGATTGCCAAAAAGAAAACTATCAACCATATATCAAAGGTTCACCATCAGGCACTGATAATTCAATGTTAGGATATATGGAAATAGACCTTTTGCATTCAAACACAAGCAGTTAGAAGACACACAAACAGAAAAATTCCTTAGTTTCAGTAACAACACAAAAGATAAAATGCCTGAGAGAAAATATATGAGATCATTATTTTTTTTTAAAAAAACTTTAAAATGACACAAACTAAGATATGAACAAAAGACAAAAGCAGCCCATGCCCTCAGATAGGATGACTCAACATCATAAAGATGTCAATTCTCCCTAAATAAAACTACAATATTCACCCAGGTCTAATAAAAATGTCAGCATCATTTTGTCAGAATAATCACGCTGAGTCAAAAGTTCATGTGGAAAAATAAACAAGTAAAAATAGCCAAGAAAGGTCTATAACAGAAGAGTAGTAATGGGGAAGGCAGTGTTCAAGTATTAACACATTGCAGAGCTTCAGTACTTAAAATAGTATAATAATGTCACACAAATAAACTGACAATTCATGGAACAGAATATGAAGCCCGGTAATAGACATAGATCTATATGTGGCATTTTAGAAAAAGTGGCATTGCATATATGTGGGGAAATGGTGGATTATTTAATAAATAGTGTTGAGAAAAATGAAAATGAGTCAGAAAGAAGAAAAGGAAAAGAAGATTTGGCTCATTTCATGACACCTAATAATAAGATAAATTCCAATGTATTAAACTTTGAAATATAGTGACAAAAAGATTCAAATACCAGAGGAAACCATAAGAAGTAGACCTTAAGCTATAAAAGGAAAGATTGGCAAATACAATTAATTACATGTTTTTAAAATGTGCATGTTAAAAAGTACAAGCAAAATCAATAGGCAAATATCAAATTGGGAGGACAAAAACATGAACTTATATCACAGGCATAAGTTTAATCTCACTAATGTATAAAGAGTTTTCAGAAGTCAATGAGAAAAAGACAATCTAACAAAAATGGACAAAAAATATTAAAGTTCACAGAAAAGGAAATGCGAATTGTTTTTAGACATACATTAAGAAACTCACTCATAATATATATATATTAACATATATATATATATATACATATATATATATATATATATAAAACTTAACCATTCTCACCTTCCTTAAGATTGGCAGAGATCAAAATTCAATAATTGAATCTATGTAGAAATGTGGTGAGGACACAGGTCTCATAATTGTTGGTAAGAGTATAAATTGGTATGACTTCTGTGAAAAGTAATTGGTAATGTACATCAAGGTAACAAATACTCTACCCTTTTAGAAATATATTCTAAGATATAATCATATGCTTATTATACGATGTTATGCACAGGTTATTTACTGTGGCACTACTTGTAATAGTAAAAGAGTGGAAGAAGCCTAAATGTCCTTTAATATCTATCAATATGAGAATAGTTAATATGACTCATATGGAATAATCTCCAAAATTATTGGAATACACACATTTACAGAGACATCTCTAAAAATACATATAAGACATTGATAAGACTGACTGTGTTAGGAAGGGGAAGGATCTGGGTGACTGGGAGAGGAATGTGAAGAAAAATTTTTAGTATATATGTAATTGGAGAGGTCATAAGGCCTTGTGAGCCATAACTGCCAAAATGAACTATAGAGATAATAAATAGTCAAATGAATAAATACAATAGAGATAATGACATAAAGTTAGGTTTCAACCTTATCCCTTTGTACTATCAGCATAATGCACACTTTTTCCTCCAATTCCAGTTTTGCTTGTTTTCATTCATCTCAAACCTCATGATTTTATTTATCAAGAGATATCATAAGTTTTCTAACAAATTTCTAAACAACATACCTCAATTTCAATATGTACTAAGTGTAGTTCTAAAATATGAGTTCCATAGAAACCACTGTTGAGTTTTGGAGGGCTATCACAATTAACAAACAAACAAACAAACAAACAAAAAAGAAAAACACACACAACTTAAAATCATTCATTGGAGACAATCATAAGAAAACAAGCACATCCTTTGCAATTACTTTTAAAAAACAACAACAGTGGTTAAAATAAAATCTTGTCTGTTACTTGGGAAATATATTATGGGCTATTTTAATAATATTTGTTTGGAAGAACTTATTTGCATAACCCATGGACACAAACAATAGAGTGGTGAAAGCCTGGGGTGAGGGTGGGGGCCTAGAAAGGCCCAATGGGGGAAGAGGACATATGTAATACTTTCAACAATAAAAATTTTAACATTAAAATAATATTTGTTTGGAGAATTAAATATGTCCTTTCCAGGCATTCTTAATTGTGATAAGCACACTAAAAAAATAATAATCTTTTATATGAAATATAAATTAGTATAGTCACACGTCAAACAACTTTGGCATCTATGGAAATGCACAATTCCAGATAGTGGAATATAAGAAAGTGTTGAAATTTCAATTTCTATTATTTTATCTTAGTCTATACAATAAAGTAGTATATAATACATAATTTATAATAAATAGGCATATAGAAATGCTATTGTGTGCTCAATCTTTTTTATTCATAGAGGTGTATAATCAAAATGTTTGGTAACACTGCCAAATGATGATATGATTTCACATAAATAAGAAGAAATCACATAGACTATAAAATGTTTTAACAGGCATAGAAAGAGGCAGCCATAAATTATGAATCTCTAAGTGAAACACTATTGAGCTTATTTGGTATGGCACTTAGCACAAAACTACTTGAAGTGAGATTCTTAATGAATAATAGAATTTCCAAGTTAGGAAAGAATGTTAGATCTCATTTATTCCAAGTCTCCTTATTTCAAACATGAGGTAACTACAGACAGAGAGAATAAAACATGTTCTCTAAGCTATATGGCTGGCTCATAATGACAGAGCCAGGTACAGAACCCAAATTTACCAAACCTTTGTCTTTCTACTATACAACACATTGTTACATATGTGTGTGTTATGAAATGGGAAGATTCTTTAAAATTAAGCATCAGGCCAACCCAGAATTCTCACTAAGTTATTTTCTTCTAACATTTATTCTTTCCTATTATCCCTATATTCATTTTTGTCTTTTTTTTTAGCCTTCTTAAAACCACATGTTTTAGAAAGTAGAATAGTGAATTTATTTTTTATCATGTTCATTTTTTAAGCCATTCTAAAGGAGAAAGGTTCAAACTTTAAATTAATCCTATTTTCATCTATCTCCTCTAACAGAAACAACCTCTGAACTCTAAATGCCTATCTTTCTTACTAGCCCTCTCTGAACAACCCCGTCCAAGAAATATATACCTGATTCTACCAAAATGAAATGAAAGGTAAATAAGTTGGTAGTAGATGACCTAGAAATTGAATTGCAAAGAAGCAATCAGAATTAAAAGTCCATGCTTATAGGATGATAACAAGGTAAGCCTGTGAGAATAATTCCTTTATTAACTTCTCAAAAAGGTTAGGCCGATATTGAATTGAATTTTCTCCAGTGATCTCAAACCAGAAACTGGAAAAAACAAAAAAACAAACAAACAAACAACAACAAAAAAAACTGAGATCATGACATTAAGAAAAAAAGGCTAAAGAGAAATTGAAAGTACTTATCCACGTAATTTAACCCCATTTTTAATACCTTGATTATATTTGTGTAGTCCCTTCACAATATGTACAGGTAGCATTTAAGAAATTTTACTGTTTTCATGGACATTGGTTTGAAAAATAATTACTGTAACCAGTTTGGGTTTCACCCATTTCGTCACATATTAGGAAATTGATACTACTTTGCGTAGCAACGATTAAATGTCATAATATAGATAATCGCTTAGCAAAGTGTCTAGCATATAGGTAAGCACATATAAAACTCAATTGTCACACGCCTCCGCACAGGTGAAGTGCCCAAGGTCTCACTCCCCTTTCGTGCTAGGCAGAAAAATGAGACACCCAGATCTCCTCTATGAAGACTGAGAATTGAGATATTTAGGGAGTGCACTATATCGGTGTTCTTAAAAGTTTTTTTTTTTATGTGTGTGTGTGTGTGTGTGTGTGTGTGTGTGTGTGTGTGTGTGTGTTTTGTTGTTGTTGTTGTTGTTGTTTTGGGGGCGGGAGGGGAGAGGATGGCTTCTAGCAAGTCCCTATAGCTGACCATCAGCCCCGCCTCCCTCCATCGTGTTCCATTCCCACGCACGCCGGAACTACATTTCCCAGCGGCCCTCGGGTTGCAGCCATAGCCCAGCGCCTTGCTTTCCGGCCGCACATTTTACTTTTACTTCAGTTTATTTCCGGAAGGCTCCTGCCACGGGGGTCGAGTTCCCGAACATGGGTACTTCCCTGACCCGGCCTTTTGAGATTGACAAGGTCGCCTCGGCTCCTGAGGCGGCCGCCTCCTCCGCTAGCCGCGCGCCCCTCGCCGCCCCCGGAGCCCCGGCCGCTCCGGAGCAGGCCCCCTCGCTGCGGGACTGCTGGAGCTGCCGCGTGCTCTCCGGGGCGGGGCTGATGGGGGCGGGCGGCTACGTGTACTGGGTGGCGCGGAAGCCACTGAAGCTGGGGTACCCCCCGAGTCCGGGCACTGTTGCACAGATGGTCATCGGCATCAGTGAGCGCCGGGGCAGGGCCCGTGGGGCGGGAGGGGGAGAGGAATGGGCACAGCCATGTGGGTGGGGGCGGGGCGCTCAGGCTGGAAATCGTGGGAGCAAAATTCCAAACAAGATGCAGAGATGGTGAGAGGAAGTTGTTGGGACTCTGACTTTTGATAAATCAGTATTTCTTAGCCCTATCAACAATAGCTGTTAGAGATAGTTATGTTCACTAAGACACAGAAGTAAGAATCCAGTTAAAAGTCAGACACCCATGTTGTGCTGCAGCTAACCTTATATCCTAGGTATATCTGGCACCAAAGCCCATGGGGTTTTTTTGTGTGTGTGTGTGTTTTGTTTTGGGTTTTTTTTTTTTTCCTCCAGGTCCTGGAGAAAGCCTGAGAAAAGGCACTTAACTTAGAACTTGGGCTTGGAAGTCAGATTGTAGACATGGGTTCAAAGCCCACATGCTAGGTATGCCCGGAGTTCCTGTGGCCCACAGTCCCTATCTGTAGGTGTACAAAGTGATGGTCAAGATGTCCAGTTAAATGTAGGGAGTCTCTTAGCTCCTGAAACCAATTATGTGAATAGAATTTTAGGTTTTCGTACCTCTTTGTAACTAGATTGTGCACATCAATTCCCTTTAAGTTCATGTCTAACTTGTGGAGACAAGTGGATTTTTTCCCCTTAGCTTTTTCTTTCCCTTTTCTGAACTTCATTCTTTTATATCGTCTAGGAATGTTGAGTTAAATAAGATGGTATACGTGAAAGCATCTGGTAAACTAAAATGCAACATCCATATAAGTACTGTTGTTTTTTTCCTAGGCATTGCTTGTTGGGGTGTAGTCATCCTGACAGACCCCAAGGGGAAGTCCCACCATTGAATTTGTCATCTGTCCCTGTCTCCATGACACACACAGCAGCCATGGAGCTTATGGATGTCTGGACAGACACATGGACATTGACATACTTCAGTTCTGCAGATACAAGACTGAAAAGACAAACATTAGTTTACAGTCTTTGGCCATGAGTATTTGTGGCCTTCTAGGGCTCCACAAGGACCAATGAATTCCTCAGAGATCAGAACCGGTTCTTTGTCTTACCTGGGGAAGGAGAGTATAATAAAAAATGAAATAAAAAAGCCCTCGCCAGTTAAGTAAGTTTGTTAAAGCGTCGTCCGAATAGGTGAAGGTTCCGGGTTCAATTCTTGGTCAGGGCATATATAAGAATCAATCAAGTAGAACAACAAATTGATATTTCCTCCTCCCTTCCTCTCTCTCTTTGATATCAATAAAAAGAGAGGAAGTGATAAACCAAATGGGAAAATGAACTAAAATAAGATCTTTTTACTTCAACCATAATGGGTCAATACCTATTTATTTAGCCCAACCTTGGGTAGGCATACAATATGCAGAATTATACAAAATTATATATGTACACTTCTCATATTTACTGAGACATTATCAAATCTGTCACATAAGAGTTTCAAAGCTACTCTGAGATGGTTATTTCATTGGTGGTAAGTGAACTTTTAAAAAAAGAGTCCTAGTGATTGGCCCAGGTTCATTCAGCAAGTCAGTGAGGGGCTTAAAATTTGTTCTTGTCTAGGTGTTCTTGTTTTAGTCTTTCATAAGTTGGATGGTTCCGAAGAGGCAAGCAAGAATTACCAATGGAACAATTAGATGACCATAAAAATAAACAGAATAATAGATTCAAATGCCAAAATATTTGAGAGGAATTCAATACCTTTTTAATTTTAAAAAGTTTGTGTCTCTCCTCCCCGCTCACCCCCTCCATCCCCCAAATACTGGAAATGTTTCTGTGATGAAATTGAGATGCTTATGAAATAAGGACTTAAAATTAGGCAGTTCATATCTAAGAGAAGTCTGCTTTTTTGTTGTTGTTATACCATGGCTTCTCTATAAAGTTATATGTAGCTATTTTTCAGAGCAGAAAGATACTCTTCAGCTGCCAATCAGTGTAAGTTGAGGGCTCTTTTTCTAGTATTATGTAGATGTGCCTAAGTCTGTTAAGCTTCATAAGTGACAGTAATATTCTTGCATTGTCTATATCAGAGCTCATGGTATGGGTGGTGCTATATTTTACCTTTGCAATTGAGAAAGATACCTCAACACAGATAGCAAGGTATTTGTGTGGAATGCACAATTCAGTTATGTGACATTAATGAGTGTAAACGTATTAAGTTGGAAGGGACCATACAGACCCAAGGCAGGATACCTTCTTGAGGGCCCATAATACATGATGATTCATCCCCTAAAATATCAATGAACAGTTATTCCTGCTTTAAAAGGCAAGCCATTCTAACGGATAGCTAGAGTCCGAACACTTTCTTAGGTTAAACAAAAAATACAGATACAACTTATTTATTTGACCTACTAGTTAAATAGAATAATTCAAACTTGCATGTACAGTGTGGTGCCAAAGTAGGTTTACAGTTGTATGTGAAACACAGTTTTTTCTTGTACTAGTATTTTTAATTACTATTTTTAATTGTATTATTTATTTTTTATTACAATTGTAAGCCTACTTTTGCTGACTCCTGTAACATCTTTTTCAGAATTTGTACTGCAAGGAAATGAGAGATTTTTCCAAATAAACTTGCAAGCTCACCTTATATATTGCCAAACTATTTGGTTCTTCTCAGCTGGGGCCATTTAATTATGTGAGAATAAAGTATTGTTCTATCATGTCTATAGGCAGTTACGTGGAAATAACCCCTCCCACATCCCCCAAATAAGTTACAATTTGTAGTTAAAAATTGTTTTTCTTTTGAAGGGTATTATAAAATTTGCTTTCTGCCAGTGCCAAGTCAACGATCCTATTTGTTGTAGAGATGACTTGTCTTTAGAGAAAAAAAGAAATTGCTTTAGTCCTGCCATGAAGAAAGTGCACTTACTGCCCCTATTATCTTCCACTTTGTTGGGTATGAAGTGGGGTGAGCAGGACAAACAGGCCCAAGAATCAATGGGTTATTCACTGAGTAATATAAGAACACCAGCTTAATTATGATTTATGGGCTTTAGAATCTCTAAACAGCATGGATATGAGAGTTTATAAAGACTTGTAATTACCGTTAGTAAAGAGGGAGAGAAAAGAAGAAGTACAAAAATGGGTAATTTAAAATGTACTTAAAGTTTTCCTTGTAACACAGGCCAAAATGTTCACATGCATGTGAACATTGACATTTTTCATGATGTCCAAGATACCTATTAGCTCAACCTTTACATAATATAAATGTAGGCATCTCAAGATGATCAAGAAAATCATTATGCAATTTCTTGTTTCTTTTGTGTATTGCATTGACTAGTCTGGAATCCTGTGATCAACTAACAATATAATATGTCTGAACATATTAAAGGAACCAGTATAGATTGACCATTAGATCTAGCTGTGTGTTGGAGAAGTAATGGGTCTCACGGTCCACCAATTACTGAGATAGCTGTGTTGTCAGCACTGGAGTGGTCCAAATACAGACCAGTTTAAAAAGTTCTGCAATTTCACCTGGCTGAGACCAACTGCAGAGACAGTGTTTCTGGCGGCCTAGAGGTTAAGCATTTCAGCCATAATTTATACAACTCCACCCTCACTGCATGTGCGTGTATATATATATATATATATATATATATATATATATATATATATATATAAAATTGATTTCAGAGATGAAGGGAGGAGAGAGAGAAGAAACATCAATAATGAAAGAATCATTGATCAACTGCCTCCTGCACACTCCTCACTGGGGGGTCGAGCCCGCAACCCCGGGCATGTGCCTTGACCAGAATTGAACCCGGGACCCTTCACTCTGCAGGCCAGCGCTCAATTTACTGAGCCAAACCACCTAGGGCCTCATTGCTTTTTATTACTAGATTCTTAGCCTGAGTGTCTGAATTAGGAGCCTCTTGAGTGAAGCCAGTTGCTTTGACAACATAAAACATATTGCTCCTAAATTAAATATATGTTCAGGGCAAGCATATGTTTAAGCACCCCCGCAAATCAGCCTTGTCCTCAACTGATTTATTGCTAGGACTACTCTTGATCAACCAGACACTTCACAAATTTTTAAGTCAGGAACAGTAAGCAATTTTGAGGTGAAAAGAAAAGTTTTAATGACCGATAAATCCTTGCCTTGACCCAATGATTATATAGGTAGGGGCACAGAGTCAAAGGTGAAAGACCTATAATGTCACATTCAGAGGTATCCTAAGAGCACCCAAAAAAATATTTCAGGCTTTCAAATGCATGTCTCTGCCTTAGAAATATCCAGCAACTTGTTATTCAAATGGTAATAGAGTGTAGAGCACATGTGTCAAACACAAGGCTTGCGGGCCAAATCCGTCCCGCCAGGCCTTGCAATGTGGCCCGCACCGCGCTGTCATCACTGCACTCCGCTGCGTTTCCATCACAATGACAGTTTATGACTGTTCAGTAAACCATTCGGCCCGCGATTTAGGCTGGATTTTAGATTTTGGCCCCTTCTCTGATTGAGTTCGACACCCCTAGTGTAGAGAAATAGCCCAAAGGGCAAATGTTAAATGCAGTAATGCCACTAACATGACTGAACTTGCTTCAAGAATGTGGTAGGCAGGATTCTTAAAATGGCCCCCCAGGCTCCCAGACCCCTACTGTACACACACTTTCAGTTATTCAATCAAACGCCATTTTAGGTGCCACTGTGAAGGAATTTGAAGATGTAATTAATGTCCCAGGTCAGTTGATCTTAAAATAGGAAGATTATCCAGACTGGCTACACATCTGAGCCTATTAAATCTTGGCTTAGAGGTCAGAGGCCTACTGGAGAAGTCAGAGATTAGAAGTAGGAGAGGAAATCAATGCCTGAGAAGTCCTTCCCAGGCCTAGGAGCAAACCAACATCTATGCTGTGAACTGCCTATTGGGACCACGGATTAGGAACTGTGGGCAGCCTGGAGTTTCGGAGTCACCAGCCAATTGCTAAAAGGGAAAACGACTGCTTCAGTTCTACAACTGCAAGGACATGAACTCTGCCAACAATCTCTGAACTTGGAAGAGGCCTTATGAGAACCAGAACTACAGGCCCAGCCAAGAACTATAGTAGTTGGTTTCAGCCCAGTAAGACCTTAAGTAGAGTATCTCGCCATGCTGTGAAACTCTGAGATAACGCATTTGTATTAAGTTGCCAAGTTGGTAGTAATTTGTTACACAGCAATAGAAAAATAATACAAGAAATATTTTGCAGAATCATAGTAATGATAGGTGGCATGCCAGACCAAATACACACGCCCATTGTGGATATCCTGGGAATAGCAGTAAGGGTCCATCTGAATAGTGTTTGCCTTTGCAGCTATTTTTACTTATTCTTTCAATGGTTGTTTTCTTTGGTAGTTTTTATTGTCTGTTTTCTAGCAAAATTGCCCCCTGCATTATGCTAAATGCTTTGCAGGATTGTTTAATCCTCTCAGCAACCCTGCTTTACAGATGAGATAACTGAGGCCTGGTGCAGTAAAAATTTCCCAAGGCCTCAACTGATAAACCAGTAGTGGCTTGGAGAAAAGTATTAATTGGGAACTGGGAATTTGTTCTGTTTTTAGCAGCCCTCCTCAGAGAGTTCAGGTATCAAAATTAGAAATCTTGAATTATTTACCATTTTTCCTCGGTTAGCCCTTAATTTAACAGGTATCATTAATCTCTTGGTTTTCTTTTTTTTTTTTTTTTTTTTTTTTTTTTTTTTTTAATAATTGAGGTTATATCATTTATCACTCTGACAGCAAATTACACATTAATCCAGAACAAGAACTTCTCCCTGAGCAGGCTCAGACCCTTCTATCACTTTCCCATAATCATTCTCCTGAAACTCAGACCCCATTTCCCAGCCACAGCAGGGGCTCCCACTTGTCTGTCTTTACAAAACAGAACCTCAACTTGTCCCAGATGAACTTATCTTTTGTCAACCTCGCCTCTAGTTCCTATCTCTTCATAGCATTTTTAGCTTATCAGCTAACCAAGCTGGGAACTATGATATTATCTATGACGTACTTTACTTTCATTCTTGTGATCTGCTAACAAGTCCTCATTATTTAACTCTTTAGATTAGGGGTGTCGAACTCAATCAGAGAAAGGGCCAAAATCTAAAATCCAGCCTAAATCGCGGGCCAAATGGTTTACTGAATAGTCATAAACTGTCATTGTGATGGAAACGCAGCAGAGTGCAGTGATGACAGCGCGGTGCGGGCCACATTGCAAGGCCTGGCGGGACGGATTTGGCCCTCGGGCCTTGTGTTTGACACATGTGCTTTAGATAATTGTTAATATCCAAAATATGTCAATATGATAGGTGGTATGCCAGACTCATACAACTTAATACCAAATAAATAAACAATCCAATTTAAAAAATGGGCAGAGGACCTGAATAGACACTTCTCCAAAGAGAGCATTAAAGATAGTGACCAGTGGACATGAAAAGATGCTCAATATCACTAATCATCAGAGAAATGCAACTTAAAACTACAAGGAGATTTCATCTCATACCTGCCAGAATGGCTATCAACAATAAGTCAACAAACAACAAAGTTAGGATGTAAAGAAAAGAACCCTCATATATTGTTTGTGGGAATGCAGATTGGTGCAGCCATTATGGAAAACACTATGGAGGTTTTTAAAAAAATAAAAACAAAACTACCTTATGACCCAGCAATTCCACTTCTAGGTATTTGAAGAAATCCAAAACAGTATTTAAAAACAATATATGCACCTTTATATTTATTGCAGCATTATTTACAATTGCCAAGATATGGAAGCAACCTAGGTGCCCATCAATAAAATTGGATAATGTGGTACATATATACAATAGAATGTGATTCCGTCATAAAAAAAAATCTTACCATTTACAACAACATGGATGGGCCTAGCCCTAGAGGCTATTATGCTAAATGAAATAAGTCAGACAAACAGATATCACTTAATTTATATGCAGGATTTAAAGAAAAAATTAACAAAACAGAAACAGATTCATAGATACAGAGAACCTACTGATGGCTGCCAGATGGAATGGGTATTGGGGAGATGGGTGAAAAAGTGAAGGGATTATGAAGCACAAATTGATAGTTACAAAAATAGTCATGGGCAGAGACAACGGGGTGAGGGCATGAGTGGGGGTTGGGGGTGATGTGGGGATAAGAATACATATGTAATACCTTAATAAATTTAAAAATAGTCATGGGGATATAAAGCACAGCATAGGAAATATGATCAATAATATTGTGATAACTATGTATGGTACCAGGTGTGTCCTAGATTGATTGGGTACAATCACTTTGTATGTTATATAAATGTCTAACCACTATGCTGTACACCTGAAACTATGTATATACTGGTATATAAAAGGCTAAGTGTCCAATTGGTTGCTATGATATGCACTGACCACCAGGATGCAGACACTCAACACAAGAGCTGCCGTGATGCTCACTGGCCATTCATAGAGAAAAAACACTGCAGATCTGGCACCCACAAAACACTCGGCTTTCCCCAAGTGGGACATAGGCCCTGCCACCAATCCAGAGCGACAGCCCACCAAATTGCAGCCAATGCTGGCAAGACCCCAAGAGGCAAATTGTGGCCCATAGTCCAGCCCAGCCCAGAAACAGTGGCTATGGGCACTGGGTAATGATGTCACATAGCAGTGCCCAGTTTTCTTTCCCTAAAGACCACTAGCCTTCAGCCCAGGTACACGACTTGCTTTATAGCCAGGTGCAAACATTTCACACTTTAACCAAATGTCTGTGAAGCATTTTCACATGCCTCATCTCTTTTGATCCTCACAGAAGTCCTGGAATAGGTACATAGGAGACTCAGTGGAATCCTAGTTATAAAATAATACTGAATATCAACTATGATTGAAATATCCAAGAGAAGCAAATCAAAACAACAATGAGGTACCATCTCATACCTGTCAGAATGGCTATCATCAAACCAACAAATGACAAGTGCTGGCAAGGATGCAGATAAAAAGTAACCCTCTTGCACTGCTGGTGGAAATGCAGACCTGTGCAGTCACTGGAAAACAGTATGGTGTTTCCTCAAAAAATTAAAAATGGAACTTCCATTTGACCTGATAATCACACTTCTAGGAATATATCCCAAGAAACCACAAACACCAATCAGACAGGACATATGCACCCCTATGTTCATAGCAGCACAATTTACAATAGCTAAGATATAGAAACAGCCTAAGTGCCCATCAGCAGATGAGTGGATTAGAAGATTGTGGTACATCTATACAATGGAGTACTATACTGCTGTAAAAAAGAAGGAATTTTTACCATTTGCAACAGCATGGATGGAACTAGAGAGCATTATGCTAGCAAAACAAGCCCGTCAGAGAAAGATAAATATCACATGATCTCACTCATTTGTGGAATATAATGAACAACATAAACTGAGGAACAAAAAATAGAACCAGAGTCATAGAAGTATCGAGCAGACTGTCTAATCTATGAGGGAAGGTGGGGTTGAGGGTGTAAGAGATCACCCAAAGGACTTGTCTGCATGCATAAGAGCATAACCAATGGATACAAATTGGGACGGGAAGAGGTCAAGGGGGAAAAAAAGGGATACTTATGTAATACTTTAGACAATAAAGAATTTAAATTAAAAAATTTAAAAGACACTTAAATTTTAGAACCTTAGTTGATGTGTGTACATTAATTGTGTAGTTGAACCTTAATTGATGTGTGTACATTAAAGCAGATCTCAGCTTTAATGTAGTAGGAAGAACATCTGATGAAAGCCAGAAGACCCAGGTTCTAATCTCAGTTCTGCTTCCAGTTCCTAATAGGCTCTTGAGCAAGTCAACTTCAAAACATTACCCTCTGTAAAGTCAATAGACCAGACTAGGTAATTTCTAAATGCCTTTTCAGCACTAAGACTCTCTCTTTGTATAAAGGATACCTACCCTGATGCCAAAGGACAGAGACAGTAGTGGGGAACTGAGAAACAACTGAAAATCCCCCTCTGCAGTGACCATGTGAAGCTACCACAGATCAGACCATTGCTCTTGCAGGTTTACTCCCTGGCATCTTGAAGCTGCAAATGCTGGATGTTTCACAGGAAATTACCAACCCCTCACCCCAATTAATACTCTTGTCCAACCAAACAATTCTATAGCAGGGAAGGGGTCCTTCCTCACCCTCTCATGATCCAATTACTCCCCGGAACATGCAATGTGGCTATCCTCTCCTAGCTTTCATTAACTGCCCAGGCATTCAAAAGAAATAGGCAAAGTCCGGGAAAGATTAGGATTAGTAGTAATGGTGGTCATGGCGGTACTGTCTGTGTGTGTGAGTGAGAGTGTGTATTGTCCTTTTCTGTTCCCCAAGAACCCAAATAGGAAAATCCCTTCTTCAGTTTTATCCTGCATAATACTGGTTTAGTGATATGAATTAAATATGTTAAGTTATGCGGACTGTGTCTACAAACCTCAGTAAAGGAAAAGATGCCATCAGTGAATGGATAAAGCAGACTAATTAAAAATTCACATTCTGTCCTTCATCTGGAAGTATTAGAATACGCATGCATGTGCACACACATAAACACACCAAGGCAAAAGGAGTTGTTCATATGGGACATAATAAAATAATTAATAAATAAGAATACAAGAACAAACTCTGTTTTACATACAACTGTAAACGTACTTTTGCCCCACCCTGTGTGTGTGTGTCTGTATAACATGATATCCATCTATATATGAAGTTGAGCGTACACAATAAAGCTCCCAAAGTGACTCCGTCTCTGTAATTGCCAAATACAGAAATACCCATGAAGCCTGGGGCCAGAAGCTAGGACTGGTGAAAGCCCTAGATTCTCGTCTTATAATCACCAAAAAGGTTTCAATAACTGGAAGAAATCAGGCTGCATTTCCTTCAGGGGAATTGCCATTTCCAGGTACCTCTGATGCAATGCAGTAAGATTCCTTTTCATATGCAATTATCAGCCTTTGCTCTATGCCAGGCACTCTGCTAGGTGTGCTAGGACTATTTCAAGGCCCCTGTTCCAAGAAGTTGAGAGTCTAGTGGGAGAGAAAGACACTTTAACAAATGATTGTGACATAAGGAAGAATTACCTACCAAATACTTAGGAACAAGGAAAAGAGATATTTTAGATTATATTAAATAGGCACACAAATCAAGCCTGATATCTTAGAGCAAATTCCAATCACCAGTGGGGTAGACTAAGGACCTGTGTGCCTCCCAATAAAAGGTTGAATAAAACAAACACATGTCAATCAGAAGGGCTACCGACACATATACAGGCTTGTCATCAAACAGAAACTCTAAGGGGAATTCTCCAAGTTTCTAGACTTGGAGTTGTTTTAAGCAGCATGCTGTGCAGCCAAGCTTCTGTGACAGAGACCTGCAAAATGCCTGTCAGAAGCCTTGACAAGTGAGAAACAGGAAACTGGGGAGGAGGAATGCTTGTTCTCCATCCTCACCAGCCTGCCAACACCTGTTACTAACGGAGCAAGCTGAGAGGCACACTGGGCACATGTTGGCTGCACCAGCGAATCAGCCCCTCCTCATGACTCAGTGAAAACAGGTCCTTCCTCTGTGCCTTCCGCCGCACAAACCCATTTCCTTTGCTGTATACTAGTTATTAGACTTGACAGGGAGAGGGAAACTCAAGTCGAATTTACTATTTTGGCAAATGGCATTTTTTTTTTTTTTTTTTTAGAAGAGAAAATTCACACTAGCCCCATCTGTAGGGCGTTTTACAATTGACAAGAAATACTTTCATTTATATATTTGACTCTAGAGCAACCCAGGAGAATGGGCAGGGCATCCCCAACAATTGCCAGTTGCCAGAGGAAGAAACGGAGGTGGTTTCAGGTGGTGGAGGGACTGTGCCACCACCAGTAAGAAGCAGATTTGATTCTGTGAGCTCAGGTCTTTGGCACCTTTGCAGAATGCCACTTTTACACTGCTTCTCAAAGAATTCAAGATTTGTCTATTCTAATCCAGCCTCTGGGTAGGAATCACTTTAGGTCCAGCCTTTCCTAAAGCAACAGAATTTTAATTTGCCTCCCTCTGAGGGAAGTGCATGGACTGTTTTGGGGAGCCTGAGGTTCAGAGGCACTAGGACAATGCAGGCAAAAGGCATGCTGTTAGCATCAGCCAGTAGGAAGCTGCCTGTCTCTAGACAAGCCACCTTCTCTGAGCCTCAGCTTCCCAGTCTAAAATGTGAATAGTCGTAGCCACCAGGTTTTGTGGGGACGGAGTGTGTATTTAATGACTGTGATGTACTAAGCAGCCATGATTGATCATCTGTATGACAGCACGGAATTGTAGAATGAACGTGTCACTACTCCTGCAAGCTCATGGAGGACTCGGGGGCCGCATGTGTGGAAGGGGTGCTGTACCTGTGTTTGTGGAACTGTGTTTTAGGGCACATCATGCTTCACAGGAAGATACACAGTTACAAAATTAAAAATCTGCACATTGTTCTTGAGACGTTTTTGCCTGTGATTTGGCATAGTTTATCCCAATTTTTTTTTTAAACTTTAAAATATTTCACTTAGAAATATAACTTTAAAATAAACAGCAAATGAAAAAATTTAAAAAGAGCAACAATAAACTCTATCTAGAAAGAAGTTTGCTTCTGAGAGGGCTCCAGAGTTGGCTTTCCAAAAGTGCCAGCTGCTGCTAGTTTCTTTTATTCTGACTTGGTTTAAATATAGCCCTGGCTGAGGGGGAGGAGCAACTGACAGCAGCTTTGGCTTCCTGCGATGCATGGTGCTGATTTCACCAAGTCAGTGGTGGCACTGGTACGTTTTTTTCCTTGGCAAGAGCTCTAACTGAGCCCCCACTTGGACCCCAGGGTTGATCCATTCTCCACCAGTTATTGATGGTCTCGCTTCCTCATCTGGAAAGTCCATTACTTGTTTTGCCCATCTCACAGCTTCTTCATCTAGATCAAATAAGTGGATATGTAGGTCTTTGAAACTGTTCATAATACCGTACCAGTGTTACCCACCTCTCCCATCCAATACTTCCTTAAAAATATTCAGTGCAACTGAGGAAATGGAATCACCTATCTTAGAGGTGCTGCTGTTCACTCTGAATCTAAGCTCTTCTGATATCCCATTTCTGTGCAACGTTAGACATTCTTCTTTGCAACCAGGGTAGCTCTTCAAAACAAACACTATGATACTGATCCTTGAACAAATATTGTGATTTCCTTTCTAATAAATAATCTTGTTAGATGACACTGTCAGCTTGAATCCTCTGAATTAGAGAATAAACCATCAGGTCTGCTTCTTTCTGTCCGTAGTTCACAGACTTCTGATTCCGTTTCCCTTTCCTCTGACCTTTGACTTGAAATATGGCAGCTTTTCCTACAGGATTCCATTCAGAGCCCCAGCTGTGCAGGAGCCCAGCCACCACTTCTCAGCAAATGGAGTCAAATGGAACATCTCACCTGGGCTCTGAGGGCTACTGTGTAGCCCAAATGCACTTTGCCGACATTTTACTTACCGATAAGCCTTATGTGATCTTAAAATCAGTCAATGTTGTTATCATTTCTCAAACTCATACGTTATATAAACTATTATATATAGTTTAGGATATCTATTTTTAAAGTTAAAATAATGCCAAGTCTGTTGGCTTTGATAAATCATCCAGATACAGCCACTGAACAAAGAAGTAGGAAGAAGTTTAGGCTTCAAGTCTGAGGTGTGCCACGATGATTAGATAAGTCAATAATAACGATTCTCAAATTTACAACTCTAAACACCAAGTCTTCCTGACCTCATATATTCAATTGTCTTTGGACATCTCTGGAAATCACCAATGAGTATCTTGAATTTAACCTGTCCAAAATCAAATCAAGAAACTTGATTTCTCCTTTCATTCCCCAAATCTGCTTCATCTCTTTGTCCCCATTTCAAGAAGTAGCATCTCCATTTCCCCCAGGAGGTCAGATCAAAAGCGTTAGAATCATCTTTGATTTTTTTCTTATACTCCACACACGTAAATCAAGCAAGAAGGCTATGAAGTTATGTTATCAGACAGCCTCCACCTCAGTTCTTTTCAAACTCATAAGATTTCAAATGAGTGACAGACAGATAGCAGCATTGTAGTAAAGCAAGCAAGTTTATTAAGGAAACAAAGCAAGCAAATTTATTAAAAATATACTTGTATATTTTTATGTTTATATTTATTTAGGTATAAAGCCTAAGCTGACACTCAGTTGGTCTGAGCATGTGCCTAGTGAGGCTCCAAGGGTTTTATGCCCTTTTATCTATAGTTTTCAAGGTTTCTCTGCTGGATATTTTGGGTAGTAGATTAGGTTTCAAAGTCCCCCTTTTACTTTATTGTGGCTTTTCTTGGGATATTTGCACACATATCTTTGTCTTGTTTGGCAAGTCCTAAGACAGTTGACCTCATTGTCTAGTGCACATGTGTCAAACACAAGGCCCGCGGGCCAAATCCGTCCCGCCAGGCCTTGCAATGTGGCCCGCACCTTAGTGGTTGAGATAAAACCCTCCCTTTTTTCCTTCCCCCTTCCCTCATCCTGCCTTAACAGTTACAGGATGACTTGAGCTATGTAATTCTCTGGTTAGAGAGGATGGGTATTAACCATTTTCTCTCAAGCGTCCTAGGTTAGGGAAGGTAAGTTCTTAAGGTTCACAAGTTGGCTGCAAACTGCCCAAACTGTTTGGTCTTGTTGAATTTGTGTGCATTGGGCATCTAGTAGATAAGTAATATATTATTTGAGCGTCATCTTTTGAATTCATAAATTGAGATAATGAAATAGCTTTGTGCAGACATTGATCTGTGTGTTTAAAGTAGAGAGACAGGCAAGCCTCTCTCATAATGTTTATAGTGGCAAGCCCTCTTTGGCTTCCATTCAACATGAAGAATGGAGTCAATTCAGAATAACCTTAGAATTATTCTTTACTAATAGATGAGGGCGGTACCGTTCATTTTTTTAAACACCCTAATTTTTAGTCAAGTACTCACAAATAATATAGAGAACATATAAATTGTTCTTTACTTTGAGACACAACCTCTAGTCCATAATCATCCATACGGGTTAGAGTTTTGGAGTGGCTTCTCACCTCTCAGAATTGCCTTCCACTTCTGCCCGTGTAGTCAGTAGAGAATTACACTGCTCTTTCTAAGGCCAGGTTGATTTGATCCCTCCGCACTTCCCTCCCTAGAGCCTTCCTTTTCTTCTTAAGTCTCTGGCACAAGTCAATAATTATTTGTCATTTATGGAGGTGGAGGAGTACTTAGAATGCTGCAATTGGAGGATTGGTAAAACCATGGAATATTGTAGTTTTACGCTGCCAAAATAAATTTTTTTTGCATAGCTAGAATTTCTGCATCTTTTGATTTTCATGTCTAATCTCCATAAAGGAAAAAATAATGGGAAAGATAAATAAGTTTATGTCATTACAATTAGCAAAATACGACAGAGGAAGATTTAGAGGAGACTTGCTCATGAGATGAATTAAAATAATAATAATAATGGTATTAAGCAACAGTGACCAAAAGAAAGAAAGAAAAAAAAGTTGGAGAAGCTAAAGAGAAAAAGCTTTAGATCCCAGCCTTCCCCTCTTTATTCTAGTAACCAAAGTAGTACGGTACATGTGTAGATTTGATTCCTTAGCTGAGAATCCCACCTAAGAATGTCCCAGAGGTTTGATTCTAGTTTGGCAAGTTATAGTGAGAGAGATAAAGAGCAAATGAAAAAGTTAAATATGCTTTTTACTGGCAGCTCTGTTGTCAAGATTACAAAATTACAACTAAGTTTAAACCTCGAGTTCATGAGGCATACTGCTGCAAAATAAAAGGAAAAGTCCATCAATGCATCTGAGCACCTGAGACTAGGATGTGGAGACCATTGTGCTCAGCATTCCAAGTGTAGTCCTGAAATATAATGTCAGGTAGAATGGGAAGCCATAAAATGTGAAGTCAAAAGGCTGGCTGGGATTTTTCAATGGAAGGTTCATTATAAACTCTGATGTGAGATGTGCTACTTGGCATTTACCCAACAGGCTGAGGCTATGACATTAACATGTAGTTCTTTATGTGACTTTGAATCCGAATCTTACTGCTTTTCCAGAAAGAAATTTGAGGTGCAGTGGGAGGAAGGTGAGGAAGAGAGGAAGTAAAATATTTAAATTTCTCCTGCAGTTTTAATAAAGGCCCCAAAATAGTTTTAGATTTATATGAAGGATATCACCAAAAATAAAAGTGTGAGGCTTTTAAAAATTTCATTATATATTTGTACTGATTAACAATTTCATCATTTCAGATACTTTTAAATAAATCTGCATGTACATCTTTAAAAAAAACAACAACACTTACATGACTGGAAAAAAAGGTGAACCATTCCCTAATATCATTGATGGTTATTAAATCTGAAGAAGAGAAAGGGAAAATGGCCTTTCTGCTTTTTACAACTAAGCAATTCAAAGGTCTGATCCAATTGAGAAAAGCAACTTCGAAACGTGTATCTGTGTCCAAGATTTGGACTGCTTTTTGACAACACATGACATAAATCCTGGTTAGGAAATAATTGTCTGGGACGGTACTGAGTTACTAGGTCATTTAAATCGATGCTGTGTGCTATTGCACACTTAAAATTATATACACTGCTCTTATCCTAGCTACAATCTGTTTCCTTTCGCTAATGCAGTGAAGAACAATTTACTCCAGAATACCAACGTCCTTCTGATTTCATTTTTGCTCCCACATCTGCTGCTGTGGGTGCCAGTCCTAGAAAATAAAACCAAATAAAGAAACACATGGAAGCTTTGGGGAAAACAGGTTTTGGAGTAAACATCAACAAAATTTTTAAAGTCCTGTTTCTGACACTTTGTTCTAATTAACTTTAATGGTTGGTTGCAGTTGTTCTTTTGAGAGGTTTGGAGTTCTTTCTTCCTTCTTCCCGCCCCCCTTCCTTTGTGAGGACATATCTGCCCTCAGGGACTGAGGCAGGGGGGCACCTTTTACAGTTGTCCCACAGAGGTTATGGTCTATGGCCCATGTTACTTGCACCATTGAAGTCAGTGGCTGCTTGTGAAAAGAAAAGGAGTTCTGATGTTGAGAATGGAAATGGTTGACAAGCCCTAGAAGATACTAATAACCAATGTTTTGTTTAAACTAAAGCATAGTTTTTGTGTGTTTTTTCCACATAAAAGTTCGTAGCTTATTAATTGTCTTATGAAAAATATGCACAATCCCCACAGATAAAGTAACAGCAGAATCTTGCCTTTCTTTTGGCAGCACCAGCACGGACTTTGGCTGTTCCCTGCGGCTCTCCATTCCATCCTCATGTTCATTTTGCTGTTTGGTCGAGGTCTTTTTCTTCTCAAATACGCCAGGTCTCACAAGTCTATGTTTGGGTTCATTTTTCTTTATGGGATCCAAGGAATCATAAATCATGCCAAAGCCACCACCAGAATAGGTTCTGAATCCAAACACAAGATGAGATCTGGTGTAGTCTTCTTACAATCTGACTAGGTTTTCCTGAATTTCTGGCTTAGGTGGTATTGCCCTCCCAGGGTGAAGGACATCAATGAGATTTGTTCCCACTGAAGTAGTCTGTTTGTTGGTCAGGAACTTCCTAGTCTGGGTAGATATTATTTGTTCCTGATGGTGACCAATCTTCAAGCAGCCAGGGAGGAAAACCTGCAGTTTTGTGGGGGGGGGTTTTGTTTTTGTTTTTTTAACTGTTACTTTACTTATCCCCATCTGAACAGCTGTTGAAAAATTTTAGTTGTATTTATTTATTTAATTTTTTACAAAAAAAGCAGAAAGTAGTTAGAAATGAATTGAGCCCAGGCTCTGTGGTTAGAACATCGGCCCATGCACCAAAGGGTAGCAGGTTCAATCCCCAGTCAAGGACATGTACCTGGTTTGCAAATTTGATCCCTGGCCCTGGTTGGGGCACATGCAGTAGGGAACCAATTGATGTGTCTCTTTCATAGAGACTTCTCTCTCTCCCCCACTCTCTCTCTTTCTCCCTCTCTCTCTCTCCTACTCTCTGTAAAATGCAATGCAATTCTCATGTGAGGATTTACAAAAATAAATAAATAAATAAACAAACAAATAAATAAATAAATTGAGAAAGCAGACATTGCGGACTATGGGTAACTAATAAAAAAATCAAATAATTCCTTATTATTGTAAGCCAAGATCTGAGATGTACTTCTGGCTACTATGGGGTTTCAGAGTCAGAATCTAGGGGTTGCAAGAATATCAGGACACGAACCACTCCATTGGTTTTCCAGAGCTTTTTATCACGAAGGACTAGAGACTCTTCTGGTCTACCCAAACCCACCTCTTCTCTTCTAATATCTCAACTTTATTCATGCATCTAGCACTCAGGAAGGAAATACTGAACATTCTAAGCAAAACAAAGAAAAACCTCAAACAAAATTAACTCTTTTTTTTTTTTCTTAATCTTCACCTGAGGATATTTTTTCTATTGATTTTTAGGGAGAGTGGAAGACAGAGAGACAGAGAGAAACATCAATGTGAGAGAAACACCATGATTGGTTGTCTCTTGCATGAGCTAGGGCAGGGAAGAGTCTGCAACGAAGGGATGTGTCCTTGACCAGAATCAAACCCGGGACCCTTTGATCCACAGGCCAATGCTCTATCCACTGAGCCAAACAGCTAGGGCCAACTCATTCTTCTTGACAGTGATTGGTTTGAGAATAAACATGTGACCCAGTAGTTCACATCCATGAGATTAGTGGTCAACTTGCTGAGAATTTTCTGAGAGAGGTTTTTTTCAAGAGATACTTTTCAGTATTAAAACTGAAATAAAGGGAGGAATCACCCCAGTTCTTCTTTTGGATGCTGGGTCTGTAGCTGACTTCTGTAGCCACCCTGTCCTACAACCAGAGAGTGAACCAGTGTGAGGACAAGCCACCAAGCTGTAGATGGCAGAGCAAGAAGACTGACAGCCTTGTGCCCTTAATGACATTGTTAACCCAATGAAGAATCTTTATAAGAAAAAAACTATTAATGTGAGTGTCATCAGCTCTTTACCCTGCCCACTAATCCCAAGTATGAATGATTTCTGACCAATTTCTGAGCGAGGAAGATGTGTCCAAAGGGGAATCACATCACTTCATTCTCTGTCAAGACACTGAAGGTAAAAGGTAGATCTATCAATATTTATAGTCTCAGATGCAGAGTACAGACAGGGATAGCTGAAGAATGCATTCCCCCCTGGCAGGCTAGTCGGAACTGGAAGCAAGAAAGCAGAACCAAATTGAGCTTCTGGTTTCAGGCAGTTGGGAGCAGGAAAACACAGCATCTGGATAGCAGCTTTCATCAGTAGTGCAATAAGAAGATGGGACTAGTGATAGGGTCAGACCCATATTACCGCAAACTTGAGAAGTGAGAAAGAAGATAAGGCCATCTAAGGTCATATATGAGGTACCTTCTTGGGACTCTGATGCCTCAGAAGGAATTTGAGGATGGGGTTGCTGGGTGTCCAGCCAAAAGTCTGTGCTTTTGTTAATAGATGATTATGACAAGGAAAACCAAGGGTTCTCTGTTACCAAGCTAACAGTCACTTTGATTTGGGTAAGAATAGAAAACTGATGCATGGAGAAAAATTCCTTAACAGCAACCATGTCAAAATGGCTTTGCTGGGTGTATTGGCAAGTTGTTGTTGCAAGTTTGAGTAATTAATGTTGCCTACTCACGACACAATGAATGAATATATTCTACAGTAAGATTATTTACCCATGTGAGATCTTATGCAACTTGAGTTTTTGAAGTATTGTTTGTGCCTGAGACTCACTTAAGGTCCTTGTTTAAACTGCTGAATTCTAGAACCTGCAGATTCTCATTATGAAGGCCTGGTTTGCAAATTTGGTGCCCAGAAATATGCATTTAATAAGTTCTCCACGTGACTGTAATATAGGTGATCCTTGAACCACATTCTAAGAAGCTCTGCTGTAAGAATTCTGCACTAAAGAACAAATGTTATATGTTAAAAAAAGACACGTAGCTTTCCCCTCATAGAAGACTTTTCATTTGAAATATTGTTCCAGTGTTAGGAATGAAGTTGATACTAAATAGTCTTATTGGAATCTACAAATAGTCCATGAGTTGTGATTCAGCCACCCAACATCTATTGTATTGCTGTAATTTTTCCTCATAGAGGTTCCTTAAATTCACAAAAGTATTTTTTGTTGTTGGGGGTGGGAAGATAAGAAATATGGAAGACAACACTTACTTCATATTTCTTCCCTCACTGCAAGTGGAAGCACAAGATGAGGTTAAAAGTCCACCATCCTTGAGACCAAGAAGTATTGATTTGTGATTTTTTTAAGAGCAGAAATTGCTATTTATTTTTCATTCCCAGCACCCACTGTGACATTACTCTACCCATTACCTTGCATGTAATAGGAGCTGGCTAAATATCTGTCAAATGTTAGTGGGTTGGGGCAGAGTTTCTGAGCTTATATTAATCCTAAAACAACAACAAATATATCTAAATTCTTATTTCCAAGAAGGAAGAGAAATATTTTTTCTAAGTTTGCCCAACATTGTGTATAGTTAGGTACTAAACAAATGTATTAGAATAACCCAATTAATGCATGAATATATACACACACTTTATAATCAATGTGTGCATGCATCAGTTCTTAAAACTAGTTTTTTAGTAACAGGATATTCCATTCAAAGAAAAAATTATGCAAGACCCCTTTAGCTAAGACAGACAAAATCAAACATGAAAGACTAGAAGTTGAAGATTCTTCCTCTTTGCATCGCCACCACCTTCAGCAATAAATAGTTCCTGAACTAATTTCTCTTAACCTAGTTCAAAAATATTGGTGTGTACAATATTCACAATGTTTTTGTGCAGCTTTCTATACTTCAAGATTTTATACTTTATGGGTAATTTAAAAACTAAGTTTTCTGTGATCCATCTTTAGCAATAAGCAGAAAATATACTTTTTCCTTACAGGTGAGATACTGTTTAATCTTCAAGCCTTAGGATGTACAAACCCTACACTTTCTTCCCTTATAAAATCTAAAATAAATTATTCTACTTGTAATTAGGAAATATAGTTATTCTAAATAGTTCTTTTTATAGATTGCTTCTAACATAAATTTTCCTTATTTATAGTAGACTGTGGTAGCTATGATTTTTCCCATTCTACACACTTTCCCATCTGGTTTCTTCTGGTTCCCTGGCTGAGTTAGTGGAAATAAAAATCACAGTGCTTCCTGACTCTGACCTCACCCACTACCTCACCACCATTATTGTCATCATTTTCATCTCAGGGAAATCACAACAACCAGGTGGGAAGATCAGAGTACTTATCTCCTTAACTACAATGATTGGCTCAGGAATGAGCATATGATTTGAGATTGATAGGTGGGTACTGGAAAAGAAAGGTCTTATTTCCATTCTACTGCTATGCCATAAATGTGGGAGTTTGGGGATGTTGGTGATCATGTTACTCACCAAACAAGAGAAAGCAAAGATAGGGAATGACATGAAGATATCATTTGAAACCCTAGGTCTGGCTATGTCACACAGCTTCATCTCTGACTCAATAATTATGGGAGCTTCAACATTCCTTTTCTTTTAAATATACTTAGTTAATTCTGTCACTTAATTTTTAAAAAGCATCAATTGTATTCAGCAGAATAGGAGAAATTTGTAAACTTATAGAGCCATGAAGAACATTTACCATATTGAATCAAATTTGCTCTTAATTTTCATTTTTTTATAGTTTCAAAAGAATCATTCGCCAAAACCGGTTTGGCTCAGTGGTAGAGCGTCGGTCTGCAGACTGAAAGGTCCCAGGTTCGATTCTGGTCAGGGGCATGTATGTTGGTTGCAGGCACATCCCCGGTAGGGGGTGTGCAAGAGGCAGCTGGTCGATGTTTCTCTCTCATCGACATTTCTAGCTCTCTATCTCTCTCCCTTCCTCTCTGTAAAAAGTCAATAAAATATATTTGGGAAAAAAAAGAATCATTAAATGTAAGATTATACTGTAGAATACTAAAACTTGCAGTTAATAAGACTTTTCTAAAATAGCCATAAAGTTACCTATGAAGCTATAAAAATTCTAATTTTTATTTTATTTTGATAAACCTCACTGAATATTTTATGTTATATGTAATGTTCTAGATAAGAAAGTAGAAAGAAGTGGGTGTTTCTATTTATTTAACATTTTTTCTATGCTTTTTTGCATTTTCAAAAATTTTACATAAATTTTACATTAGCTTTTAAATTACTTTCAACAAAGTAATGATAATAATAGTTGCCGAAACCAGTTTGACTCAATGGATAGAGCGTCAGCCTGCGGACTGGAAGGTCCTGGGTTAGATTCCAGTCAAGGGCATGTACCTTGGTTGTGGGCACACATCCAGTAGGGAGTGTGCAGGAGGCAGCTGATCGATGTTCCTCTCTCATCAATGTTTCTAACTTTCTATCCCTCTCCCTTCCTCTCTGTTAAAAAAATCAATTAAAAATAAATAAAAATAATAGTTAACATTTAATTAGAACTTAAAGTGTGCTCAACACATGCCAGGCTATGTACTTCTTCACATCAGCTTGGTTAATAGGGTTGGTGTGGTAGCCAGCCATCAAGATAGCCTCTAATAAAACTTACCTGCTGGTGTTCACACTCTTATGTATTCCCCACCCACACTGAATGAGGTTGGCCTATGTAACCAATAGGATACTATGAAATAGATGATGTGTGACTTCTGAGGCTAAGTCATAAAATATGTTGCAGGTTCTCCCTTGCTCTCTCTTGGATGACTCACTCTGGTGAATGCTAGTTGCCAGGTTGTGCAGGACACTTACACAGCCTTACAGAGAAGTCTACATGGAGGAGAGCTGAGAGCTCCTGCTAACCACCAGTGTCAACTCACCATCCACAGAAAAGAGCAAATTGGGAGTCTCAGTCTAGCCTTTAGAAGATTGAAGCTGCTCCTAACATCTGGAGGACAGCTTCATGAGGGAATCTGAGCCAGAACCATCTAGCTAAGCTGCTCCTGGCCACAGAAACTATAAGACAATACATGTTTGTGGGTTGTTTTTTTTTTAACCCAGTAAGTTCTTGGGGGGAGGGGAGGTGTTATGCAGCAAGAGAGAACAAATACAGTTGGTTCTATTGCTATTCCCATTTTATAAGTGAAAAGAATAAGACTTAGGAGGCTCTGAGCTCAAGATCACAAAGAAAATAAGTAAATGCACTTAGATTAAAATGTAAGCCTGTTAGATTTCAGTCTTATGCTTCTTATTATACACACATATTCTTGAAAGGGGAAATAAAAGTCATTCTCAAATTGCTCCTCATACAGCAACCACTTCATGTGCTGCCTCTTTCCCACTAAACATGGACAAGTAAAAGAAAAACAATACAATACTATCTATTTTATAGTATAAAAAGTTGAATATTGGGAATTTCATATTTTTCAATCTTACAAAAAATACACCCACAGCAATGCCTTTTTCTGTGGTATCATTTGGATGCTATGACACCTTTTACAAGGTTTTGAGGTAGAAGAAAAGTGTCACATATACACTGAGTGCCAAATTATTATGATCTCTGAAGGCATAATAATCTGGCCATAAGTGTACTTCTCTTGAGTACCTCATTTATTTTATATCAAAGATACTGTAAATAGTACACCTGATCAGTTTTTTCTTTTGCACTGGCCGATAGAAAGCTCAGGGCAAATAGGTGGTTAATCTCCAGCAAAAGTCTAGAATACTTTTGGTACCCATTTGAGATACAAATTCACTGAGTGGGCCAGATTATTATGTGTCATAGATCATAATAATCTGGCTACCCAATGTATAAATATCCAGTAAACTTTAATTAATTAACAAACATTTCATATATTAAATTTACAAATTATGAAAGAAGAATGACTTATAATAGATGAGAAAAAAACATGTAATATACTTCTAATGAAGGCAGCTATGTTCAAGCATATCTGTTGCCTGTCTTCTCTCCCTTGTCCTCTACTTCCCTCTCTGTCATTGCACTTCCCAAACCTTTGCCTTTACAAGATTGTACTGGGCATCAAGCTGTCATTCTCAAAGTCTCCCCCTTTCCCTATTCCAGCCACATCATACATCCCCATCTCAGCTGTCCTTTGCATGCATAATGCCTGCCACAAGAAAACTACTACTCTGCACCAAAATGTGCACGTGTGCATGTGTGTGCCACTGTGCATGTTCTATGACCTGACACTTTCCATCCAGCTGCATTTTCAGTAGCTGTGGTCAATTCTGCCATAACAACCCATTCCTTTCTTTACTAATCCCAGCACAAACCCTGTAAGATTATTCCTGCATTTTTCTTATCTCCAGAATGTTTAAAGCAGAATTCTGCCGGCTAAAGCAGAACCATGTGAATTACTCGAAACATGAAGCTGAAATCAAAATGAACCAGCGGGACATAAACAGAAAAAGGCATGAGACACCACTGTTCATGGAGGAAAACTCCAGGGAGATTTGAAGTACCCAATAGTTCTGCCTAGAGAGAAAGGCTAGATGGTGCCTTCAGAAAGCCAGTATTTCATAGAAAAGAATGGTTGGAAGAATGTTTCATGAGCTCCTCTAACTACTACAGTTCTAAAAATAAAAGTGGTTAAGAAAAGGGCAAATAAAATGAACTGAGTACTCAAGAAGTGTGGATTTTGGTATAAGCTTTGCCAATAGCTACCTGATAATTTTTCATATTTACTTAAGTCTTATTTTTGCTTCTGTAAAAAATGGTGGTATGACTATAAGAATCCTCAAGTCATGTAGATTTTTAATATTTTTGGTATTAATTGAGAAGGGAACCACAACTAATGAAAATTAAATAAAATGGTCACAGCAGGGAAAAGTTAAAATAATCAGATCATAGAAATTATTAAAAGTGAGCAAATAATGGCCTTTTATTGTAATAGATGGATTTTTAAAAATATGACTATCAATTGGACTTAAACATCACTTAAACAACATGGAAGAAAATGTGCTTTTATTTATTGAAGTTAGTTTTATCAAAGACTCCCTTGATTGTACTGGATGTAAAGTTGCAATAGGCGAAGGGAAAAAATGCCCATCTCCTCTTAGAACAATTTTCAAAGAGTAGATGTGATTATCTCTTCAAATGGTCTTTCTATTCCAAGTAGAAAAAAAAATGTGCAGGTGGCTTTTCATTGATCCTTTGATTTCACAGAGAATTAGAGGTAAGAGATTAAAATTCCTGGCTTGTTCCTTATGTCCTTTGTTCCCTATTTCCTTCTTTTTCCAGTATCCATCTGCTCTCTGTCTCCCTCACTGATGCTCACAGTGCTTAAAGGCAGAAGACAGATGATAAAAAATAAAAAAGCAAAACAATATGGTAAGTGCCAGAGGCAGTGGTTTAACAACTGGCTCTGGGGAAAGGCAGGTGCCCTGATTTGTAGTGCTTGCCAATTTTCATGGTGTAAATACCCCCACTTTGACTGATTTCAAGCCACCAATATAACATCAACTGGCTGCAACATTTCTGAACACGTAGAAACGAGCTCTCACTAGGTAGTACAAAAGCCAGCTCTAGCATACTACTGAATAGACATACAGACTGTACTAATAATATGTGCATACACATTTTACAGCTGATAGCTCAATTGATGTTCCTTTCTTTTCAGGTTTAACCCAATAGAATTGATAATTATTCAAAGTGTGTATACATTTTGGGAGACACCTGTATATAAGCGAAGTGATTTAGAAGCTCACTACTAACTCTGCAAGGAGGACATAAGCTGTGGGGGCTGGGATCACAAGCAGAAGATGAAGTTGTGAGAGGAGGATGAATTAGGGATGCAGGTAGCTTGCTAGAGAGTACTGGCTTTGTGGTGAGAAATAAGAATAGAAAAACAGAATGGGACTGTGAAGGACCAGGTAGGTCAGAATAAAGAGTTAGGGTTTCATCTGGAGAACAGAAGGGAATCTGGGACACATCAAGGTGGTGATTCAATGCAGAATAGTGAAAGAAAGTGATTTATTTTAGGAAAATAACTAAGGTGCAATGTGAATTATGGTCATATTCTGAGTCCAACTTGAGCTATTTTAAGCAAAAATTGAAAAATTATTATAACAATTACAACTTCATAGCAATGCATATGGATATTGAAACTCAAAAGCCACTTGGGTTTTCAAGGACTATACCAAGCACTGAAAAGCTGTCAGGAATCCAACACATGCTCTCTTTCTGTCTCAAGTTTGCTTTGCTTTGTACCTGTGTTCACTCCCTTCTTTTTTTTGGCAGAGTGGTTTTCTCTACAACTTCATTTTATATGATAAGAAAACAACTGTCCCCAAATGACCTAATGTAAATCAGTCATGCAACTCCCCACTGACCCAAATCTTTAGTCTATGTCCACTCCAAAGAAAGACTCATCATAATATACAAGGTCTTCAACAAACAATGGCTCAACTTAGGCCTGATTTTATATATGTAAAATTTTATGTCTTCTCCTATCATAATTACAACCACCTCTACATACATACATACATACACAACAGAGTAAGGACCAACATCTATATTTATTATAACTATGGTTGTAGAAAGTAAAATAATTGTCATTATAGTTAACATAGCTTACTATGTGAAGACTCTATTTTAAAAATTAAATAAAGGATCTCATATACCCCTCAGAGTAACCCTTAGAAATGAGAATTATTGTTATCTCCACTTTCCAGATGAGGCATCCAAGGTTTCAAAAGGTTGTCTTGCCCAAAGTCACACAACTAATAAGAAGCCAGGATTTGAATCGCAACAGTCCAATTCTATCGCCCTCTTGTGGCTGGCCCAACAGAGAAATAGCTGGTCTGATTCATGCAATCCTCATATTGAACCAGACCTTAGACTTTTTTCAGGAAGCAGTCAGATTAAATTGGGCATCAATGTGCAAAGAAAATCTAATTTCTTACTTGTAAAAGAGCAGGCTCTATTGTGCTGCCCACACTCATATGCTCCCCTAGTGCAGCTTGGTCTCTATACTGATGACTTTCAAATATCTTTGACTATGATTTATAGTGAGAAAAATATTTTACATTGCATCTAAAGGCACCCACACATAAGGATGTATACACACAAACACCTAACAAAGAAAACTTCACAGAAGAATACTTATTCATATTACATGTGATATATTCCAATTTTTCTATTCTACCCCATCCCATTCTGTTTCATTACTGTTTGAGACTCACCAGATTGACTTCTTTACGGCAATTCTGAATAATGCTGCTCTATACAATTCCTTCAACAGTATATCTCTCACCCCACCTACCCCTGTTTTCATTTCAACTTGTTGCAATATGATCTTTTGTGAGAGACACATGTATTTTAGAAATACTTTTATTGAAAGTATTTTAATAACATTTTGTCACTTCCTATGAAAAAGGAGTATTAATTATTTGGTCACACTGTTGGTTATTCACACACACACACACACACACACACACACACACAAGTATATGTGTAATTAAGTTTCCAACTGTGTCTATAGCCTCTGGAAATACTTGGGTAGACTTTCTCCAAGTTGGAAAAGTAAACTTGGAATTGTCTAGCCTAAAATACAGACTATATGATGCATATAGAATTCAATGTTAAGGGCCCTGAAGTGGGGGGAACATGTTAAATAGTTATCCTCCAAACTAAAAATGCTCCTTGGTACAGACAGATCTTCCATATTGACATGTCATTGATCATGGGTTTGGATATGAATGCCAAGAAACTGAAAATCTAAGGGACAGATAACACAATAACAGGAGTTGGTTTCTATTTGAAGCTGCTTCTCACATTGGTCCTTTAAGTAGGGCAAATGACAACAGGAACTTATTGACTGTACTGAACAATAAGGACACTGCCTAATAACAACTAGTTATTTGGAGGCATTGGGATTTTTCTCTCGTTTGTTCCTGAAGGAGAAGTTAATAGAGAAAACAAGAGAGTAACACCTGAGCTATCAGAGTTTACCTATATGGAGGAACCCTGCGGCCTGATTCACAGTTATGGCTATCAGAGTTCAAGAAAGGAATAGCTGCCTGGCCATTGTGGCTCAGTGTTTGAACATCAACCCATGAAGCAAGAGGTCACCAGTGAGATTCCTGGTCAGGGTATATACCTGGGCTGTGGGTTTGATCCCTAGTAGGGGGAGTACAGGAGGCAGCCAAGAAATATTTTCTCACATCATTAATGTTTCTATCTATCTATCCCTCTCCCTTCCTCTCTCTCTAAAATCAATAAAATATATTTCTTAAAAGGAATGCCTACTGACTAATTTTTATGTAGCTGAAAATTCTTTTCCCTAAATATTCTTTTATATCTATAAAATCATAATGAATTTTTGCATTTGTGTGTGTGTTTTGTTTTTTTAATTTGTTGTTTGTGTTTTGAACATCAAGTAAAGGGACTGGGTTTTACACCTGGGTTGATAAGAGTCCTAAAGTCAGAAAATGTGGGATGAGATGAAGCTGTGTAACTGATTACGTCAGCAGAAGCAGTCCTTGGTGTTGTAGCTGGCCATGAAAGGTAAAGCCTGTGGGGAATTCACACAAACAGTTACTGATGGCACTGGATCTTCCATAGGATGCAGTGTGTGGTGCTGAATGGATTTTATTTAGATCTTAAAGAGCAATGGCCCAAACTGAATCAAGTATTCATTTAAAAAAATAAATAAACCAACATATGGTTTAATACTGATTAAATCCAAGTTATACATATATTACTTCCCCTAAAAAAATGGGGTTTGTATCAAACAAAAAGACACAGACTGGAAACAGTGTTGAGAATCTAGGCTATTCATGACACTAATAGCTGGACCTTCTATAAACTTCCTAAATGCAAGTGAATGAATCTTAATCCAGGACCCTATAGAATTCATATCTTTATATTAGTTTAAGAATTTCTAATTGTATGGTTGGCTCTCTTCAATAAAAAAGAAAAAACATAAAACATAAATTCATACTTTAACTAATTTCTATAGACCACAATCCTTTTCTTTTCTTTTCTTTTCTTTTCTTTTTTTTCATTGTGCTAGAAACTTACTGAAGCAGCATGTACAGAGTGGTTCACATCTTTTAGTCCACTCTCATTTTCTGCTTTAAACACACTCCTTCATGCCTTAACCATACTGGAAATGTGTGCCATAATATAAAGGAAAAGGTTTTCCCATTTTCCAATAGTTATGTTTTAGCAATACTCCTCTTCCTATAGGCACATACTTTCTCTGAGAGCTTGCCCAATAACTAAAATGTACAGGGAAGGGCAGGAGGGCAGAAAATAATTTTTGTCAGTTGCCTTCTCATTATAGAGGTTTTGCCTTCATATATTATTTCATTAAATTAATTTAATCCTCATATATTATTATCTCCATTTTATTTTAAGAATTTAAGTCACTTGAACAAGGTCACATAAGTGATAAGTGAGATCCACTTCTAACCACAGCAGAGGTTTCTAAAAGGTGCCTGTGTTAAATACGACCCAAAGAAATTAAAAATTGCTTAATCACATAATCTTGATAAATACTGGATTGAACAACATGAAGGTTTCTTTATTACAGGACTTCTATGAGTTATTAATGCTTGCCGCCATTTACCAAGAAAGTAATAAAGCAAAAAACAAACAAACAAACAAACTTGTATTACTTTTTTAAAAGTGTAACTCCTGGAATTAGTGTTTGGTGAATTACTGCCTTTGGGAAATAAATATTATACTACACCAAACTATGTTATCTTCAAAAAGAAAGGATTTGATCAATCTAGAACCAGTGCAAAGACATATCACAATCTGCCAGAATATGGTTCAGGCCAGGTGTTTGGTAACATATCAAAAATGCCCTGGGATTCTGGGTACAAGTCAGAAGTCTATTGATTTTGTCTGGTGGCTTGACAGCCTGAGCCCATGGGTGATGTAGGGCTACAAATCCCATCAAATTTACAGGAACTTTTTGACAGACTGCCTGCCTCCTATGCTGCAGTGATATGGTTGAACCCTTCTAGGGTTTATACAATGATTATATCCTTGGATTACATGCCACTGAAAGTTTCAACTTTCTGACTGAAGAAAGGGCCATACTGAGAAAAATAAAAAGCAAAAGATCTCTGTTCAGATGTATGTTTATTTTTTTATTTGATATTTATTTTTGCTAAGAAATGTAGTGTTATTATATTATAATTAGAGGCCCAGTGCACAAAATTTGTGTGTGGGGGGGGGGAGGGGGGGTCCTTCAGCCCAGCCAGCACACTTCCCAATCTGGGACCCCTTGGGGGATGTCTGACTGCCTCTCAAAATCTGGGACCAATGGCTCCTAACTGCTCACCTGCCTGCCTGATCGCCCCTTACCCCTCTGCCTGCCTGCTTGATTGTCTCTAAGCACCTCTGCCTGCCTGATTGCCCCAACCACCTCTGCCTGCTTGCTTGACTGCCCCTAACTGCTCCCCTCCTGGCCTGATCGTCCCTAACCACCTCTTCCTTGCCCCACACCCGGGACCCAGTATTCCCTCTACCGGCCAGTCATAGGTACCCAGGACCCAGGCCAGCTTCGCCAAGGCCAGCTACAGCCGCAGGGGACAGTAGGTGGGCGGCTTCACCCAAGCTGCAGCCACAGGTGCCCAAGACCATGGGGCAAGTGGCTTATCCTTCTACCAGGCTGCAGCCCCAGCCACTGGCACTCAGGACCATGGGGTGAGCAGCTTGTCCCTTTCCTGAGCTACAGGCTCAGGTGCAGCTACTGACACTCGGGATCATGGGGCAGGTGGCTTGTACCTCTCCCAAGTTGCAGCCCCAGCCATTGGCACCCAGGACTTGTGGAGTGGGTGGTTTGTCCCTCTTTTGGGCCATAGCCTGGCTGGTCCCCATTCCTCTCTCCCCAATGTTGAGTGTCTGAGCCATTATGGCATGATGGTGTGACCACAATTTGCATATTAGCTCTTTATTATATAGGACAATTTCTATTGCAAAAACAATAATTTTTGTTGAAAATTCTGCTAAAAATTACAAACACTGTAAGAGCATCCTATATAATAAAAGGCTAATATGCAAATCGATCAAACAATGGAATGACCAATCACTATGAAGTGCACTGGCCACCAGGGGGAGACACTCAACACAGGAGGTCCCCCCAGGTGGTCAGTGCACTCCTATAGGGAGACAGCTGCTCAGCCAGAAGGCAGGCTCACGGCTGGCAAGTGCAGCGGCAGTGGCAGGAGTCTCTCCTGCCTCCGCTGTAGCACTAAGGATGTCTGAGACTGACGGATATCCTCTGAAAACTCACGGACTGTGAGAGGGCACAGGCCAGGCTGAGGAACACCCGCCCCGCCCCCCAACTGCACAAATTTCATGCACTGGGCCTCTAATATGTAATAAAAAGTAACTCTCTTCCAATCTGTCATACTTGTCTTTTCTAGAGGCCTGGTGCACAGATTCATGTACTGGGGGGAGGGGGGTGGGGGGGGTCCCCCTTGGCCTATCCTGTGGGGATTGGCCAAAATTGGCTCTCCGACATCCCCTGAGGGGTCACATCCCCTGAGGGGTCCTGAATTACAAGAGGCGGTTCTTGGGTGATGCACCCCAAAATCAGGCTTCCTTCCCCCAATATTATGTCACTTTCTCTCTGTATCTGTCTCATTCCTTTCATCTCACTTTACCCTAAGTTTGGTGATAACTGACGACTTGTTGGCATTAAGCTGCAAAATGCAATTATTTAGCAAATAGAATTTACTTAGCCTGAATCTGGTTGGCCTAGGGCAGGATCTGCTCAATGCCAGCCTCCCGCCCATACACTTCCACTCAGGTAGAGTCCTGTGGCAGTGGGAACATCCTTCTTCCCACCTGAGTTACTCCTTTGCCTCCTTCCCTCTCTGGAGTTTGCATGCTGGTGCTACTGTTCACCCAGAAGAAGGGAAGCCATAGCCAGTTTCTCAGCTGAAAGTGATAGCAGAAAAATTCACTGCCTTTACTGGAAATTGATATTAAGCAGATGGGTCGGAGTGGGTGCCAGATGTCGGGGCCATAGCCAGTAGGTCCTGCACATCTTATCAATTAGCTAATGGAGTCGAAAAGTTCTGGAAGGGCCAGACCCATGACCTCTGCAATGGGCTAGAGGCCCAGTGGGGAGCCAGACCCAAAGTGGGAAGCCAATGGGCTAGGGTTCCCTCAGCCTGGCCTGTAGGAATCAGGTTGAAACTGGCTCTCTGACATCCCCCAAGGGATCGCAGATTGCAAGAGGGTGTTTCTCAAGTGATGCACCCAGGAATCTAGCTCTCCCTCCTCTCTGGTTCCGGGTGTATCATTCAAGAATCGCAGCTGCCAAATCACCACAGCTCAGCAGCTCCTGAGTTGAGTGTCTGTCCCCTGGGGCTCAGCTGGTCATTTAGGTATATATATATATATATATATATATATATATATATATATATATATATATATAAATTCCATTGAAAAAGCAATAATAATTTTTGTTGAAAATTCTGGCAAAAATTTCAAACACTGTGAAAGCATATATAATAAAAAATAACTCTTCTTCCAATACGTCATGCTTGTCTTTTCCAAAGTTAGCTACTGAAACCAGTATCTTGGAAATTCTTTCAGATGTTTTATGTATATTATATTTAATATATTTTATTGATTTTTTCAGAGAGGAAGGGAGAGGAGAGAGAGAGCCAGAAACGTCGATGAGAGAGAAACATCGACCAGCCGCCTCCTGCACATCCCTTGCTGGGGATGTGCCCGCAGCCAATGTACATGCCCTTGACCGGAATCAAACCCAGGACCTTTTAGTCCGCAGACCGACGCTCTACCACTGAGCCAAACCGGTTTCAGCTGTTTTATGTATATTAGTATATGCAAGCATATATACATGAGTGTGTTTATGGCTCTTTTTGCAGAGAAAAACATGCATTGATAATTATTATACACAGTGTTCTGTTCCCAGTGTTTTGAAGATTTTCCAGATGGAGACATTTTTTATGTAACTTAATTGGGGCCCATCTTAAGTAAAATAGCAAGTTTAACTAGCTGACTAGTCTTTATACAAAATGCAACTATATTGAATGGTGTACCACACAACCCATCTATATCATAAAAGGCCTGTGGTGGTGACAGCGACCAAAGGAGCAAACGACTCTCATGGTGGGTGGGGCTGGGCAAGAGCTACTCATGGCAGAGAGCTACTAGCAGCAGAGGGCGGGGCGGCCACCTGAGGCAAGTTGAAGCGGACTACTCGTGCATGATTTCACACACCCTGAGCCTCTAGTTCATTATATAAGATTATGACAACATTCTATCATATGAATTTTAATTCTCAAGGAAATGCAAAGCAAGCAGAGGAATGTGGCATGAACAGAAGGTGGAGAGACAAGCAGGAGCTGATGGGTCATGTACAGAACATGGCTTTTATTGTAAAGTTAATATGAAATCATTTCAAGGTTTGACTGGTGACTGGGTGACTCCTGTGTTGTCCAATACAGTAGCCAAAGAGCCATGCATGGCTACTGAGCATCTGAAATGTGGCCAGGCTGAACTGAAGTGTGCTACAAGTATAAAACACATATTGGATTATGAAAACTTCAAGAACTTGGAATGAAAAAACAAAAGGTTATAAAATATCTCAATAATGTTTGAATTGGTTACATACTGAATGATAATATTTTGGCAATATGGAAATAAATAAAATATAATATTAAAGTTAACTTCACCTGTTTATTTTTAATTTTTAATGTAGCTACTAAAAATTTAAAAATATATGGGGCTTGCATTCTATTTCCATTGGACAGCATAAGAGAGACAAGAAGATCTAAGTTAAGTGCACAATGGAAGTGTCACTTGCCTATAGCATTGCTCTTAGCTCTGAAACTCTACTTGAATTCTTTTCTAGAATGAATATTAAGCCTAGGATGAGATACCATTTTTAAGTGCTTGGTTCCAAAGATAACATGGTTCTTAGAAATAAACTCTCTTTGTCTGCATCTGAGGATTACCACTTATCTGAAAACCAGTTCAGTGCAGCAGAAAAGGATTATAGTATGTGTTATTAGCTCTAAATTCAAGGGTCGACCATGGACATGTCATTTAACCTCTATTTTTTTTTTTTTAACTTGTTAACCAATAATTATATTATCTACCTACTTTCATTCCAGGGATATTGTTAGCATCAAATGAGAAAGCAGATAAGCACCTTTTAGTAGTTGATTAAATAGGTATATTAAAACAGAAAACTAAGAACATTATTGGAAGTTTAAATTTAGAAACTCCTTAAGAAACCATGTAGCCCAACACGCATGTGTCCTTCCCTCACATATCTGTTCCATTTTACAGATGAGAAAACTGAATTTGGCCTTAATTCTGAGAGGTTAAAACCAACAGTAAGTAGGTAGTTAGGGTTAGAATCCAGGTCTGATTTACTCATTTTTTTCTAAGTGAATACCTAAGTGAGTTCCCACCCATTTACTCAGTTATCCCATAAATACTTACTAAGTATCTATTGTGGGCTATCATTATGAAAGATTCTAAACATAACAATAGCTAGCATTCATTGATTCCATACTAAGCATTGAATACATTATATAATTTATTTTATTTAATTAAGCAACCACTGAGGTTATGAGAACCTATAGGTGTTATGAGAACCTATTTATAAAGTGAGAAACTTAGACTTTATAGGTTAAGTAATCTGCTCAAGGTTACACACGTAGTAAGTGATAGATCACAGATTTGACCCATGTTCACTTTTACTCAAAAGCCCATGCTATCAACACTTGTGCTTTCTGCCCAAAGAGGTGAAAAAGCTGGCAGGGAAGGCAGCCAAGTAGACAACAAACCAAATTGTGGTGTAGTTCATTATATAACAAAGATATGCATGAGGTTTTTAAGGAACCCCAAAAAAGTTTGGCTTTTTCCAGTCTTTCCCAATCCAGTAAATGGCACCCCCACATCCCCATTCAATTAAACCACTCCATGTATATGATTGCCCCACTCCTTGTCACTCTCATTAACACCCAAGTCAATCCTGGCTCCAGTGTGTATTGCTCATTGTTCCACTTCTTTTCCCTACCCAGTGGTCGGCAAACTCATTAGTCAACAAAGCCAAATATCAACAGTACAACGATTGGAATTTCTTTTAAGCCCCCAATTTTTTTAACTTAAACTTCTTCGAATGCCACTTCTTCAAAATAGACTCGCCCAGGCCATGGTATTTTGTGGAAGAGCCACACTCAAGGGGCCAAAGAGCTGCATGTGGCTCGTGAGCCACGGTTTGCTGACCACTGCCCTACGTGGTCACCAGGTCACCACTTTCCCACCTCCCCCCCCCATTACCATATTCCACATTTAGAATATTTTTTAAATATGTTTTTATTAATTTCAGAGAGAGGAAGGCAGGGGGCAAGAGAGATAGAAATGTCAATGATAGAGAATCATTGATTGGCTGCCTCCTATACTCCCCCTTCTGGGGATTGAGCCAGTAACCCAGACATGTGCCCTGACCGGAAATTGAACCGTCATCTCCTAGTTCTAGTTCATCGGTCAATGCTCAACAACTAAACTACACCAGCTGGGCCACACTTAGAATATTAAATGCCTTCTAACAGGCTGGGAATTTTCTTGTGCCCTGCCTACACAAGCCTTTCTCCACCAAGCAACCAGAGTGATCTTTTGACATTGTAAATCTGATTATGCCATTTCCCTGAGTCAAACTTTGAATGGCTTCATATTAACCATACAATAAAAGTCACATTCTGTACATGGCCTAGTAGACCCTGTTTTTTCTTCCAATTTCCCATGCACACTACCTCCCCTTATTCACTTTGCTTTAGCCACATTCACTTCCTTTTAGTTCCCAGAACAAGCCATATCTTTCCCTCCCAGAGAGTTGGCACAAGTTTCTAAGAGTAGTGTCCTGCTCTTGGCATTTATGTGGGTGGCTCCTCCTCCTGATTAAGGCTTAGCTTATATGCTTGTTGGCACCTCTAAACAGGTTTCTTGTGTTCTATCTTCATAGAACTTTTACCTAATTGACAATACTTATTTATTTCTTTAGAGACAAGTTGATTGGATTCACTAGTCTGTAAGCTCCACAAAGGGCAAAGATCAGGTAATCTAGCTGCCCTTTGCATAACCTGTGCCTAGCACATAGTTAATGTTTGTAGAAAAAAATTAATTATAATAAATTCTTATTAGAAGTCTGATGAACACATATAAAAAAATGAATCAGTCATTCCCACTTCCCTTTATTTGTTTGAGTAGCTACCTTTCTTTTGCTTTCATGCTTCTGCTGGAAAAATTATAGGCAGCTCATCATGCAGTTTGCCAGAACTGTAAAAGTCAATGTGCAATGCTTGTAATGTTCACAGTGTGGGTGATCTTCCTTCTGTACAGTCCTGCGGCCATGTATTATGGATGGTTCTCTTAAGTAAAAACTGCTGGAGAAATGAATCAGTAAGAGCTAGAAGCTTGTTGCCTCCATCCAGACACAGCTGCTTAACTGGCTCTATTCAATTCTTACTCCCTGGTCACCTAATTCAAGCAATCCTTTTCCAGAGAGAATAGCATGGTAGCTGGTATTTAGGAAGACACACAGTTCTCTCCCAAAAACTAAAAAGGTATGAGTGTTTCAGTTCAATTTTTACATCACTATAGTTTACTCCTAATCTGGGAGTATATGCCAACTGTACTACCAAAACTCTAGCACAGTAAAAAAATCTAAACCTGTTAATCAGTACTATCTAAATATGCATATTTTTTTAGTTTGTTACATTTCATTAGGGTAAGCAGGCAGGGATTGGAGGGAACAGTTTAAAAGCTAACATTTGTCAAGTATCTGTTGGTTGATAGGAAACTTGCTGAATACTTCATACATTACTTCCTTTATCTTCAGAAAGAAACCCTGTCAGGTAAATATGATCATTACCATTTCATCCCCACCTTATGTTGACAGAGCAGAGAGCTTAATTAAACTTTCCCAAAGTTACACCACCAGTCAGAGGCAGAGCTAGGATTTGAAATCATGTGCATCTTCCTCTGAAGCCCACTCTCAAGAGTGAGAAGAAAGTGAAATTCATGTTTATTTGGGGTTTTCTGATCAACCAACTCAGTTCAAGTCTTGACCAAGAATAAACTGAAATCATGGCCCTAAATAGTATTTCTCGACCATCTGAGTAGCAGCTATGAAACATCCAAGCCTCTACATCTGGAAGTAGAAATAAATCAGATAAATTTTAATATGGAATCTAGTTTGAAAGAAATATGACGTATTTACTCAGGACTTCCTTTCCCTTTGGGTTTTTAGAAAGCACTGACTAGGCAGGGAGCAGTGTGTGACAGATGACTAGCCCAGAAAGAAGAGAGCCACACAGGGGGACATGAGCACAGGGCAGGAGTGCAGCAGGTTAGTATGTGATGCTCACACCTGGGACAAGCTCCACATAGTATTCAAAGAGCTGGCCTATGGGTCTACTGTCTACTACTAACATCTCGGCTCCAGTGACACCCAAACCAATGCCCAGTAGGGCGGACCTTCAACAAAGTGCATGGTTCTTATGGCTGAGCAGACACATGCATTTGATAGCATGAAAGGGGTGGGAGTGAAAATGATGTTACCCACTAACTCCTGTAAACAATGGGTATTCAAACCAGAGGTGCATGCTCAAGACAGACAGCATTAGGTTCCAATCCCAACTCATGCCCTGTGGGAGGAATCCTGCTCTGGTTACCTCTGGTTACACAACGTCATTGAGCCCCAATTTCCTCACCTATCAAATGGAAATGATGGGCATTTCCCATCCTTGTGTTGAAGGTCAAATGGAGCAGTGAAGGGAAAGTCTCTGGACAGGGGATGCAGTGAATCACAGCTCATTTTCTTTGCTGATTTTCCTTATAGTGTTTCTCAGCACTGCACTGTATAATTGAGTCACTCTTTTTGTTATATCTTGACTATCAACATCTCTCCAAAGAATCTCTGAAAAGCACTTTCAGAAAGGACAGTACCACAACAGAGAGCCTGTCAGTCTCCACAGTCCCAATGGTTGATCTTGAGAGATAGAGCAGATTCTACTCCCAGGAGCTTCTAGTGGCATCAATAATACATACTTACTTTAACTTTCTCTCCTTCCTTCTCTCATTTTTTTTACTCCCCTCCATCCTGATTTCTGAAATCACCAAATTGTCTTAATTTGGGAAAACCCAAATTAAGACAATTTGCAACATCCTAACTGATACACAGTACATAACCCAAACCTGCCTGATCCCAGGGATTTGATAATTATTAAACATTTGTTTATTATAATAATACTAGAGGCCCAATGCACGAAGATTCATGCAAAAATGGGCCTTCCTTCCCCTGGCTGCCAGCAGCACCTTTGCTCTGGCTGGAGCTGCCTTTCCACCTTCCCACTGGCCAGAGCCCCAGAGCAGGTGGCATGGTGCAGAACGCCTGTGTCCCACACCACCCCTAGCCGCTCGATGCCTATGTATGCAAATTAATCCAGCATCTTTGTTGGGTTAATTTGCATACTCACTCCTGATTAGCTGGTGGGCATCTCGAAGGTACAGTCAATTAGCATGTTACTCTTTTACTAGGTAGATAGCAAAATTATTTTAATATTGTATATCAGTTTACTCGTCTAAAATTAGGGGTTATAATTGGTACCTTACATAGGTTTCTAAAGATTTAGGAAACATTGCATATTAATGTCTGCCTTGTAAAAAGCAATTTAAAATGTTAGCAATTACTGATTACTATCATCAATTTTACTATGGAATTATAAATAATGTAACATATGAGCATCTATTAACCTTGTTGACTAAACTATTCTTTGGCTTTTCGGTCATTCCTCAAAGCATACTGCCCCATTTCCTCATCTGCCTCCCTAAACCGCATCCCACACATAATCTGTTATAGACAAGATACAATAAAACACTATGTGTATGCTAGATCAAATTACCTGGTTTAGTTTTACTTTCTTTTATTCTTTTATCCAACTTTTATTTGCATTTATCTGTTCAAAAAACAAGGAAGTATAGGACTGAGCAATCTTTTTGAGTATTGAACCTCAAAAGATTTAGCAGAAAATTAAGTGTTGAGAAAAGATTTAAAGGAAAAACAAGTACTGAGTATATAAAAGATCAAGAGGAGAGGATTCATCTCAGTTTAATGGATGGCAGTGAAAGAAGGAACAAAAGTGAGACCTGGGTAAAGAAGATTAAGGAATAGTCAAAATTGGGTAAAGGAAAGGAAATTAAATCAGAAATACAGAAAATCAGAGAAGATTTGTAGTAGTAACTCAGAATGCCAAAGAGCCTGAAACTGAGTCCATGAAGCTGTTTCTCAGAGAAAAGTAAAATGCAGCCATGCTACTATACAATATTAGAGCTGAAAGGGTTTCTAAATTAGCTAGCCCCACCATTCCATTTTACAAGGTAAGTTACTGAGGTTCAGGGTAGAAAAGCACATTGTTTTTTTGAGGCTACTTCGCAGTAAGCTGCCAACCTGGGCTGGAACCTAGGATTTCTTATGTTTAGTTTAATGATTGTTTCTACTCTATAATTTCAGATAAAAGACCTTAATGAAAAGGAGTGATTTGATCTAACTGACAAATGAGGCATATTATTAGCAAATTAGATCATATGAGCATTTAGAAGGATAATCATTAATAAATCTTGTTATAAAAAGGTTTATTTGAAATTGCTTATAATCAAAAAAATTAGAAACAATCTAATTATCCAATCATGGTAATATGGTTAAATAATAATGTTGCAACTATAACAATAGTCCTTTAAAAATAGTGTTCCTAAAGGATTATGATGATCTCAAAAACTTTATATAACATTAAGGGGGGAAAATGCGAGATATAAAACGATAGCAGCACTATGATCTCAATTATATAGAAAATGTACAGTAAATAGAGAAAAATTGAAAAGTAGCATACCAGAGTATGCTAATTATGGCCACCAGTCTCTATTTTGGTCATGGATTAATCTTATTTTCTTATAGTTTTATATTGTACACATTTTCCATAATAAATATCTATTATTTTACTAATTAGAATAAAACACTTAGCTTTTTTTTAAGCATTACTGGAAATTATAATGTCTAATATTAAAACTTGAGATTATATTCTGTGTTCTACTTCAAGAATAAGTATGTGATTTTAATGTTCTTTTTGTACCGTCCAAATACTGCAGACTTACTACCTTTATAACATGACTCCTCACTGTGCAGTAAATTTGAACATCCTAATCCCTGCAGCAACTGATGTAGAGTATGTTATCAGCCTGCATCATTTGTTCCGCATTCACTTATTCAACCAGTATCTACTGAGTACTAACTACACTCATGAAGAGAAGGCAAGTAATGGATAAAAGAAAAAATTCATTTCAAAAGCTATGGTGTGATAAAATAGAAATGGAATAAACAGGGCAGTGTGATAGAATGCAGTATGCAAGGGTGGATTTGCTCATTCATGTAGTGTGTTTAGGCGAGGCCTCCATAGTAGTTGCTCTGGTCCACCTTCAAGACCTGAGATCTCATTCCCCCATGTTGGCTGCCATGGGCTCACAGCTGAGTCACTCTAGGAATTGTCTTCGGCTGAAGGGAGCTGCCTTGCCCACATTACTCCCCTTTCCCCAGGGCAGCCTACACCCAATGCCTGATTGAAGTGGGGTGCAGAGGCCCAGCCCCCCTGCCTCAATACAGGACAAATCTGAAAGGTCATCCTGGCTCCAGAACTTTTCACAGGACTGGATGAGGCATCTGTGTGACTGTGTTTCAGCTCAGCTTCACTATGTCCAATCCACCTTCCCTCTCCCCTTCACAGGCATTATTCCTAAGAGTCTTCCCAAATCAACTTCCTGAATATACATCAGCATGTCAGAATCTACTATCCAAGAGCATGGCCTAAAACAGCCTCTCCTCTGAGGCAGTATATGATTTGAAATCTGAAAGATGACAAGGAACCTGCCATGCATAGGGCCAGGGTGAAAACCAAGACAAAATCCTGGAAGCAGAAGGAGAACTTTTTAATTTCAAGGAAAAGAAAGGAAGCCAATATCGCTGTTTGCCCAAATTCATACACCCAGAGAGGAGCGGAATCAGGATTAAAACTTGGGTTTGTCTGACACTGAAGTCTGTGTTCTCTCTGCCAAATTATGAGCTTACTTCAGTTAAGATGGGTCTTTGTTGTGTGAAACATAAGTATTCTATTTTAATCACAAAGCATTAACTCTGCCAATATAATCAACGAGTTTTAAATTCTTTGAATTGACTCCTCTAATACCTCCGTGACTTTCTTCTTAAAGTATCATTACTATAAGTATCTTAGTAGTTACATTATACCCAAGTAAATGTTCTTTCATATTACCTGCTTATCTTCATAGGAAACATTTGAAAATCATAGCATACTATTAATTTTACTTGCACACTTTTTGAATTCAATTATATTTAGTTAATAATTATGTTGGGACCCTGCTTTAGTTATGCTATTAACATAAAAATTAACCAGAGTTTTATTTTGTCATCCTGGAAAATATGTTTCATAAATTTTTTCATGGTACACTTGCAATAACTAAGCAAATTTGCTTTCAGGACTCATCCAAGGTCAGTTTTCTGGATTCAGCAATATATGATAAAACCCACTGCACTCTGAACTTTTAGCAGTCTTCTTTCTGCCTTCAGAGGGCTTTGGTACTCCATATGAATTTACTAATTCATTTATTCACCCATTCGTCATTTTATCTGTTGCACAGTACTAATTTGGCACGTTCTGTAGGCCAGGCACTGTGCAACTGAGGGACTATACTATGAAAATCCCTCTTTTTGGAGAATTACAGCTGAATTGTGGTGGTGATAGGGGTTGAGCACCACAGCACACCAGTGGATACAGAATTAGAAAATGAGTGTGTGAAAGAGCAGTGCTTAGGTCTGGGAGCGCTTATAACAAAGGAACCTAATCTAGACCAGAAAGAAAGGGGGATAGAGGCAATGAGGGTGAATGGGTTGGAGTGAGTTGGGGTCAAAGAAAGGTTTCTTCCAAAATACAATGTGAGCTGAGATCTTAGATGATGGAGGCCAAAAAGGGAAAATTCAATTTAACAGGAGAGACCAGGGTATAAAGTATCTGAAAAAGTCCTGAGCTTTGAAAAATGAACAAAGACAAAATAAAGCTGGAGAGCCAGCAGGGGTCTAGGGATGGGGGATTTATAATTCATGTTAAAGGCTTTTGTTTTAATTTGTTGTGATAGCAATGGAAGGCTGTCAAATTCCTCAAGTTGCAAGTCTCACATGAAATTCTGGATTGACTAAGGCAAGTAGACCCTTTCCTTGCCCATAAGAGCTCACTGTCAGTGGAAGATAATGGGTGATTAAACAATAATCATGGCACAGATTTGTAATAACTAATGGAAATAAGTAAAGGGTGCAGAGGAAATGCTATGGAGGGTACCTAACTCATACCAGGATCAGGGCAGGCTTCCTAAAGGAAGTACTCCTGAACCGAGTCCCAGGGGTATATATCTAACTTAGTCTAGGTTATAATTCTAATTCATGTGGGGGAGAGGGTACCACACACCAACAAGCAATGCTACAATTCAATTAGATTCTGACACAATCTACCAGGAGATAGCATCAGATCCCACAGGTTAAGCGCTAAATCCCACAGAAATGCCCACCCTTTCCACTTCAGATACCAGTCCCAAGACCAGATTGCTATTTGTGTTTCTGATCAACTGGCTATAAATCAGAAGTTCCCTCAACCTCCTCTTGGGTTCAATTAATTTGTTAGAGTGGCTTATAGGTGTCAGAGAAACATTTTACTTACTAAATTACCAATATATTATAAAAAAAAAATACAACTTAAACAGTCAGGTGGAAGAGATGCATAAGGCAAGGTATTGGGGAAAGGGTGCAAAACTTTCTCTAGACTTGTGACTCCTCCAAATCTCCAGGTGTTTACCAACCTGGAAGCTCTCAAAGCTGTTCTTTTGGGTTTTTATGGAGCTTCATTACATAGGCATGATTGATTAAATCACCGACCACTGGTAACTAAGCTGTATCTTCAGCCCCTCTCTACTCGTGGCTGTCAGGGACTGACTGAAAATTCCAATCTTCTAATCCCATGGTTGACTTTATAGGCAATCAGCCCCATATTTAGGTGTTTGCCCAAATTTGCCTCATTAACATAACAAAGGACACCTTTATCACTTGCAATCCTTAGGAAAGCCCAAGGGTTTGAGGATCTTTGTACCAGAAATGAAGAGGAAGAACAAATATATATATACTTCTTATATATCACAATATCACAACATGATTGTCCATCCCACTAGGGATACTCAAATACATATCCCTGGGTCAAGGTATGGGCTCTGGCTTTGGGATCATGGTTTAGATATTGTTTGCGTAATTGGTCTCTATGGAATAAAAATACCAAAAGTACTGACATTCCTTTGCAAGGCTTGATACCATCAGAAGATATCTCATAAAATGCAAGCCTTTGTTGAATCTTTACCACACCTAGGGCAGGAACTGGGCTAAACACTGGAAAAGAACGACAAGTACAACCCACATCTTTGGTTTCACAGAAGATTTTTAGAATGCTAAGAAATTCTGACTGAGCTGAAACTGAGACTCATAAACATGTCTCAACTGGGAGTGTGCATTTGGAAAAAAGAGGAATAATTTGCTTGTTTCAAAGAGCAGAGAGGAGAGATGGTGCCAATAGAAGAGACCTATGGCATCCATCTTTCCTAAGGGACCAGCATTGTTTATTTGATAGATTGCTAACTGTTTCAATTGGACTAGAAGAAGGAGGAACTAGGGCCAGAAGATGAAGGTTCTTGGAAAAGGGAATCTCCTCCCACTAACACTGCATTACAGGTTCCAGTGTAGCCATGCACCCTGGTGGCTCAGGAAGGCCACCAGAGAAGTTCTGAGCCCTGTGAAACAGCAGGAGGGAGTGCTGCTCCCAGCACTGGCAGAAGGGCCAGGATTCCATGAAATGCCTGGTGCGCAATTTGATGAAGTCTAACACAGACATGCACAGACCTCCCCTGCACGTTTGTAAACTGATCCTCTCACCGCTGTTCTCTCAGAAATAACCAGGATAGGTTTCTGGGGGCTGTCAGCAAAGGTCCTATTCCGGTTGGGATATAATTTGGCATTAATGTTGGTGTGGCATCATTTGTACTTAGAAAGTAATGACATTCAATTTATTTTAGATTGGGAGAGAAGAAACAAGACAACGAAAGCATTATCAGCTAACTTACTAGATAACTTGGGCAAGTCATTCCTGGGACTTTAACATTCTTAAATATTCAATGGGACAGAAGATGAAAATATACTAATAAACCTTAACCCAGTAGGCAAAAGGCTCAGAGTAAAGAAAGGGGTGCAACTTTACTAAAATATCAGAATCAATGGATTGGTCAAAATCTGAAGCCTATGCCGAAACTGGTTTAGCTCAATGGATAGAGCGTCGGCTTGGGGACTGAAGGGACCCGGGTTCGATTCCGGTCAAGGGCATGTACCTTGGTTGCGGTCATATCCCCAGTAGGGGGTGTGCAAGAGGCAACTGATCAATGACTCTCTCTCATCGATGTTTCTAACTCTCTCTCTCCCTTCCTCTTTGTACAAAATCAATAATATATATAAAATCTGAAGCCTACCCAACCCCTCAACTTTCAGTAAAACAGAAAACCTCCTTATAGTCTGTGCCCCAGTTACCTGGCTTGTGGGAGTCTCTCTCCTCCACCCTCTTCCAACCCTGATGATTCTTGTCCATAGCAGTTGAAAGCTGCAACTCTAGCAACAGTACTGAAAAGAAATCTTTAAAACTGACTTCACCAGATTAGGATTCTATTTCAAATACTTCAGCAAAGTTTGTGATATTTCCACAACTTTAAAAGTATGCATTTGCAAAGTATAAGGAAACTGCTTCAGATACCAAATAGGAAAACACAATCAATCTGAGTGACTGAAGAGGAGAGTCACAGCAGTGAGTCTAGCAAACTGAGGAAATGGTGGTGCTGCTCTTCTGGGCTGGATGTTGGAAAGGGGAGCTGGTTAAGAAGGAAAGAAAATGATCTGACTTTTAGACCAGTCAAGGCTGAGATGCCGGCAAGACAGGATTTGGGAATTTCCACAGCTGGGACATTGGAGGAAGCAAAAAGATTATAGGGAAAGCAAAAGAGCAGAATATTATTTATTAAGCATTACTGCATGCCATTCCTGAAGGAGGCATGCTGCATCAGTATGTTCAGTTAATGCAACCATGAGATACATATTCTCATTGTGATCTTGTAGATATGAAATCAAACTGGAGAGAAAGAAATTCAGTCACTGATCCAGAGCCACACAATTCAAAGGCCTGGATTTGAACATACATCAAAATGTGTGCCTTTTGCACTACACTCCATCTCCTTCTTTAGGGAAACAAACAAAAAAAGGAACCCCAGATCTTGATGAGTTCTTCACCTGTGATGTCTGTGTTTTACACATCTAGTCTTATAGTTTCCATTCTTTATAAAGCTACTATTTATATTTTATTTTGATTCAGAGCTGAGTATCAGCATTGCAATCTTGAGACACACAAAAACTGAGCATTCTCTGCTAGCCAGGATCTTTGTTTTCTGTGTCAGAACCAGTAAGGTTTTGGAATTAAAGCCTAAATATCCAGTTTAAGACTGGCTGGCTCCTTCCATTCTTTAGAATGTCTTAAGTTTATACGAACCAATTATCTGAGTAACCAAGGGCAGAGGACCAAGCGAGAGCCTCAACACCAAAGGCTGGAGCAATTCATCCCTGTGGCACTGCTGTTGGCAAGACCACCCCAGCGTGGGAACAGCATGGACTTTGGTCTCTTCTCTGAAGGTTTGAGGATAATGGAATTGCTTTGGAGTTTGTGCTTCCCGTAAAGACACTTTGGCCTTCGCAGAGCCGCCCAAGCCACTGCAGCTAGGCAGAGCTCTCTGGGGTCTGATTTGTTCTTCTGGGACTTGGGGGCAGCTGTATCTCAGTTTCTGACATTTGCTTGAGGTTCTCCAAAAATAGTATCCAAAGTAAGGGCACACTCACCCATTTTCAGATGCACTTTTCTCACAGATACGATGGCTTTCAACTGAGAAGTGAAACACATGACACTGCATCTTTTTTGGGAGTGGGGATTAAAAACCACCTCATTTAAATGGAACATAACGGTGGGTTTGTAGCAAGCTGCCCTCATGGTTTTGGCCGATGGAACAGCAGCGACTGAGGCCCCGAGGGAAGTGCTGTGGGAGCAGTTATGTGACACTTTATAAGGTCAGGTGCTGCCCAAAGAGGGGCCATCTTCTGGAGGCTGTCCCAAAAAGGAGCTCTGTGGACTGGATAATGGAACAGAAAAGGATGCCCCCTCTCCATCCAAGTTACTGTTTGTCTCAAGTGCTGAGGTTAACATGAGCCCCAGGAGAGCCTTTCCCCAGACCCTGGCAAGCTGCCAGTCCCCTCTCAGCTCACAGCCCCTTCAGCATTTTTTCTCTTCCATTTGAATTTTTTGAGTCTGTGTCTCTTTTAACAATCTCTCCTCTTTGTCTGGTTAACCTCTATTTATTTTCTCAAAATCATTCACAGAGATTCACCAGAGGTATCACCTCCTTTGGGAATATTCTTGGACCACTGTGGCCCAGGCTGCTTCAGTAGAACTGTTTGGTGTTCTTTCAGCACTACCTCTATATCTCTAATACTAACTTCCATTGACACATTGTTTTATAACTGTCTTTTCCCATGTTTGTCTTTCCCCTTGTGGCAGAGATTGGCTCACTGTTTCCTCTTGGGCATTCAGTGAGACTCTTACTTCCCAGGTTCTTGAGTAGTTAGATATGACCACAGAGTGATATGGGCAGGAAGGAGCACAATTCCTCACATGGTCTTTCTTCCTTTGTCTGCTGGCCGATGCAGAGAGAGTGGAGAACTCCAAGTTCTGAGGATGTTGCAGCCTAGGTTCCTGAAAGTCTGTTTGAAAGAGTGTCTCTCACTGCTGACCCTTTCTCTTAACTTCAGCCTCTTGAAGAAATCACAGCATCTTTATGTGTTCACCAGCAAGCAGAGTGCCTGGCACATATAACATGTGACCATTTATGTCGTCTTTTTCATTTAGCATAATATTTTCAAGATTCATACAAGTTGTAACATATGTAAGAACTTCATTTTATCATGGATGAATAATACTGCATTGTATGTATATACCACAATTAGTTTATCCATTCATCCTTTGATAGACACTTGGGCTGTTTCAATCTTTTGACTATAATGAGCAATGCTGCAATAAACATTGTATATAAGTTTCTGTGAGGGCATATATTTTCTTATTATTCTTGGGTATATACCTAAGAGTTGACTTGCTAAATTGTGTGATGATTTTATGGTGAACTTTTTGAGGAATCTTTAAGTGGTTTTCCACAATAGCTGCATCATTTTGCAGTCCTACCAGCAATGTATAGGAATTTTTATTTTTCCACATTTTTACCAACTCTTGTTATTTTCTGGTTTGAATTTTACTTTTAAATAATTTTATATTTTAATTTTATTTCATTGTTTTATTTTTGTTTTTATCATTTCAACAAATGGTACTGAGATAACTGGATAAGAACATAAAAATTGAATTTGGACCCTGTTTTGTTCAATTTACAAAATTTACCTCAACATGGATCAATGACCTAAATATAAGACTTAAAACTATGAAACTATTAGAAGAAAACAGGAGTAAATAGCAGGACCCTGAATATGGCAATGAATTCTTGTATTTTACACCAACAAATATGAGCAACAACAATGAAAAATAAATTGTACTTCATAAAACTTAAAAAACATTTGTGTGTCAAATAAAAGGACATTATAAAAAAATGTGAAAAGCAACCTACAGAATAGTAGAAAATATCTGCAAATTAAATATCTGATAAGGGTTTAATATACAAATACAAAAGAATTACAACTCTATAAACAAGAAAAGACAAGAAACCCACATAAAAAAAAATGGCCAAAGGTCTCAAACAGATATTTCTTCAAAGAAGATATACAAATAGCCAACAAGCATTCGAGAAAAACCCAGCATTATTAGTAATTAAGGGAGTAAAAATGCAAACCACAATAAGATACCACATCATACCCAATGAACATTTGAGAGTCTGGATTCCCAACTATTGTTTAAGGTGCATAGGTGATAATGTCCACTGTTCTCTGCCTTCATAATTATAAAACCCTGTTCTCACTGTATTTCCTGTTTCTCAGGCATACAGGCACTCAGATTTGCATCAACTCTTTTCTTCCCCCTTTCCCAAACCTGATTCAGGGTAGGTTACTAAGCTCTGGGAATCAGTGGTTCCAAGTGAGTTGACATGTTAGACTTTCTTATCAATCAATGCAAAATAAGGTACTATTGCTAATAATAAAATGTTGATAAGTTATTAACTTTTTAACTAGTATATAAAGTGGAGGGGAGTTAAAAATCAACTCCACTAGTCATTACTCTTACTCACTTGAATTCTGCAGTGTTGTTTTTTATCTTTCATGCTAAAGGAACAGAGGCAGTGAGGTCAACAAGCTTGGATTTGTGTATATCACCAAATATGCCCAGAGGCTTGAGTAGTGCAGCTGAGGGTTATTTATGATGTGGGATAGCTGAACAGAAAGAATTGCTGCTGTAGGATGAATCTCCATGATGTCTCCTGTATTTATATCCTTTCCTTTCCATTCTCTTCATCATCATGTTTGGTTTAGATATTGACTATAATTGACTCTTGAACAATATAGTTTAGAACAGCATGGGTCCACTTATATGCATATTTTAATAAATATATACAGAACTATAAATGTATTTTCTCCTTGTAATTTTCTTAACATTTTTTCTAGAATATTTTATTATAAGAATATGGTAACATACATGTATATCACATGTATAATATATAACATAAAAATAGATTAATGGACTGTTTATGTTATCAGTATGGCTTCTGGTCGACAATCAGCTATAAGTAAAGTGTTAGAGTAGTCAAAGGTTATATGCAAATTTGACTATATGAGGGAATCAGCACCTCTAACCCTCCTGTTGTTCAAGAGTCAACTGTATTTAGCTTCCTCGCTCATCTCCCTGCCTCTTGTCTCTATCTTCTGTTCCATCTGGCAATTTATTGCCAGCCTTGCTATACATTGACCTTACTAGAGCACAACTCTGAAGATCCTTGTTCACCTGATAATGTATTAATACCAAGGTATTTGCAACACCTATGAGGTATCCCCACCAGCTTTATCTCAAATGACTCCCTTTCCCCGGATTTTACACCAGCTAACCAGGACAACATTGCTTTTGTCAACTTTCCAGGCCCCATCATAACTCCAGGTCATTTTTTTCTGAAATAACCTTCCTCTGATTTTAAAGACTTCTTTATAAGTGAGAAAACTTAGACTTGTTCAAGTCAAATGGCACACCCTTGGTTACAAGACTACTACTGACAAAACCAGAATAAAGGCCAGGCAGAATCAGACAGACTTACCTTTTGACTTAAAGAAGTTATGGGGAAACAAAGAAGTTTAAAGGAAGAAAGGAAGCCAGGGTCCCCTTGGTTATAGATCAATGTTGAAATACTCTAGTGCTTTTGTTCAAGTAACCTTTATTTTACTTAATAATGATCTCAAAGTGCAAGAGTAGTAATTTAAATTTTATCATAGATATGTATGTATAAGAAAAAGCCCCAGAGTATATGTAGGGTTTGGCACTATCCACTATTTCTGGCATCCACTGGGTGCTCTTTGAACATATCTCCCACAAATAAGGGGGACTTCTGTATACTGGTAACATCATTCCCCTTTAAACTCCCCATCCATAAACTAAAACCAGCAATATATCAGACCAAACTATTTCAAGAATTCTTTGATGATTAAGGAATAAATTGTACGGTAGGTCATGAATGTAAGGTCCTGGAAGATAGTAATCAACATTCTGGAAAGCTGTGAAACTGTCTTTGTTTTTAGAAAACTTGAAACCAGAAAATATACTGTACTATTTGTATCTTGGTGAGAGGGAGTAGTAACATGCAATAACTACACAAAGAAGTACACGAATTTTCAATGTACAATAACAGAAACTTGCTAAATACAGATTTTTCTCACTGGGCCTGTACTTATTTTTCAAGGGCATTTGGGGACTTGAATATTTTCTTATTACTACTGTCTACAAAGAAGGGGTGATTCTTTGTGACCTAGTATCAATACTACCTCTCTGCTAGACACATTCCTCAACACTGAAAATGACAACTCCTGCCACTACTGGAATCACATCACAGGTCTCCATGTCCCTAAAATCTTGAGCTGTGCTTTTTGAATTTGCGGGACAGACTCACTGTCAAAGTGTAATGGGGATACTCATTATCAAAGAATAAACCAGGGTCAGAGCTACTTAAAGATAGAGGCAAAAAGGTTTTAATATTAAAAGAAGTATGAATATATTTTGGAATAAAAAACAACTGCACAAGCGTTTTTACATTAAAATGTGAGCGCTCAGGAGGAAAAGAAAGACAGCCCTTTTGTGGCAGGCCACTCGGACTCTGCTTTCTGACCACACAGGAGCATCCATTGTAGGGACCATTTGGGACCTGACTCTCTTGTGACCAAAGGAAAAGTAACAGATAGGATTGCCACATCCCTCCCATTTGTTCACCTCCATTTTGGAATTCTATGACCATCCTGCCTCAGTTGTCTCCTCTGGAAAACGTGGGTCATGAAAATATATTCCCCAACAAACTGACAGAGGATTTTAAAATACTGAGATCGCAAACACAAAAATGCTTTTAAAATATGAAATACTGGACAAGTATGGTAGTAGTTGCTATTTTTAATTATTATAGCAGAGCTCTATGACTTAGCACTTAAGGATTTAAATTATAATGTATCACTTTAAATATATTAGAACTTCTTAGATTGTCTCATTTGACCATATTTTGTGTTTAAAACAGACCCTAAACTCCATGGTTTTTATTTCCATTTTATCTTAAAAATAAAATGTTGCATGTTAGTCAGGATTCTCTGGATAAATATTATATATATATATATATATATATATATATATATATATATATGTATATGGAAAGGGGGGAGGGGAAGAGAGATATTATGAGAAATTGACTCACATGGTTATGGAGGCTGAGAAGTCCCACAATCTGCTGTCTGCAAGCCGAAGGCCCAGGAAAGCCAGTGATGTAGATCCAGTCCAAATCCAAAGCCTGAGAACTGGAAGCCAGTGGCCTTCAAACCTAGCCCAAGTCTGATGGCGGCTTGAGAACAAGGAGCGCTGATGTCCCAGCTCACACAGAGGCCGAATTCATCCTTCCTCTACCTTTTTGTTCCATTCAGGTCCACACTGGCCAGTTTTTAGTTACCTGGAGGGCAAAGAGGGATGCAAGAGGCAAACCTCTCCAGATCCAGATCCCTAGGTGACACTTTTAACAAGTAAGGGATCTTAGGATCTTGTCTTGGCAGCCACAGGATAATTAGACTTCTGCACCTTCCAGGCAAATTTTAAAAGTTGTTTATATAGTGATGAGATGGTCTCAGTAAGACCTTCTCTCAGGGCTATGTCCTGGGCAGCTTCTAATAGGGGAACCTTATAGCCACCTGTTGAATACAGGTCAGCCAGAGGTCATGTCTTCTCCACAAGCAGCTCCAATTCAGGGTAATCATCTTTACTCAGACTTCTGATTCAAATGCAAATCTCTTCCAGAAACACCCTCACAGTGTTTACCCACCAAATTGTCTCGCAAAAATAACCATCACAGACTGTAAGAGCTACTCAAAAATATGCCTGACGCTTAAACAATGGTAGGATTAAGAAAGCCGACCACTAGCACAGTTGAAAATCTGCTTATAACTTAAATTGGCCCTCCATAGAGGTGGTTTCCCAACTGCGGATTGAGAATACAGTTGACCCTTGAACAACACGAGTTTGATCTGCATGGAGCCAATTAAGACCAGGTTTTTAAATTTAAAAAATCTGCGTTCAATTAGGCCCGCTCAGTTCAGACCTGTGTTTAATTGGACCCACTCGGTTCAAACAAATGATTTTAACCATCATGCTTCCTATCTGCATGTGAGAAGAGGTGAAAAAGTGAGCGCCCTATATTTTTCTATCAGCAGGTTTGCTGTAAATGTCCATCGTTTTTGCCTGCCTGAGATTTTTCTCCTTTTTTCTAGTAAGTCATCCAAATTTTCCCTTTGAAACCAAGACTTCTTATCCTTCATGTGGTTTGATTGGAGTTGACCACAACCTCGCTTAGGATGGGCCTTGGCCTGAATTAAATGAATATATGTATTTCATTAGCAACCAAGGAACATGCCCTTGACTGGAATTGAATCTGGGACCCTTCAGTCTGCAGGTTGATGCTCTATCCACTGAGCCAAACCAGGTAGGGCTTTAGTATTTTTTGAAATAACTTCTTGGATCTATGTCTTCTCTATAAAGCTGAAGACGGAGTCTTGGGGAAGTCACATTTGTCTTTTGTTATTTTTCTTTCATTTTATTTTTCCTCCCTATACCTTCTGCCACCTAACCTCCCTCCCCCCACCTCTCTGCTCTCTGCCCCAAATCACTGTCGTCTGTTTCCATGAGTACTTTTTTTCTTTCCCCCTTAATCCTTCAACCCCTCAAACCTCCCACAGTGTCTTGATTTTTAAATCCTTAGCACACTGCTGGCCATGTAGTAGGAGGTCATTAAATGTTGGTTGATGCCTTAAAAACATACAATAGAATGCTTGTACTCAAGGAATATTTGGTTTATAATTCATTCACTATCTGGAATGCAATTGGATTATTGCAATTGTTTTCCAGGGATAGTTGAGCTTGATGAGTGCAAGGTTTAAGGGGTCACTTGTTTCTAAAATCTGTAACCCATTCTCTTCCCTGCCACTGACCAAAGTTGCAACTTCTTTTGACCATACACAATCTTTATCAAATTTTTAAAAGTCTCAGCATTTCTTAGTAGCTAGATACTTTCAAATATAATTTCTATCATAAGGAAGAAGACTGAAACAACTATAGCTATGTGCTCATACAGAATATGCTCTCCCCACTTTTTTTTAAAGACTGTCACCTTTCTTCTGTTCTTTAGGTTTATATCTGGATTTTTCAGAAGTCTGCTAAAGTTTATTGGGCCTGCAGTGTTTGTGTGGGTCCTTCCATACACTTCCTACCTTACCCTCAAGCAAGACCTACTCACCTTTACTTGTGCCTTAGGCTTTTCAACTCTGTGTAGCAATTAAAGTTTATTCACCAGAGAATATGGCCAATATGCACCATGAATTTTAAACTGTATCCTTTCTCTTGTCCAACATACCTCAAGGTTTGTTGACTTTGGAAGTACTCATTTATTCATTCAGGTTCCCATGTGTGCATCTAAATTTAGACACATTTAATTGGTTACAGGGAAAGAGTATAGCAAGAGAAAATTTAGTGTGTAATGAATTGAAAGTGCAACACTTAGATTTCAAGGAAATGCTTTGAAGACTAACATATCCAAGAATTTGATACCTTGGTTATTAATTACAAATTGAAATCCCAAAGATAGGATTAGTGTTATTAGAATAAGCGTATAAATGATTGAGGTGACCCATTATAAGAATTATTCTTGAATTTTATCATAAAATGAGCTTTTATTTCCATATCCTTAGTTTTATTGTTTGGAGGCTGCAGAGTAGGTGTTCAATAGGTACTCTCTTAAAATGGCTTGATTACCATATTGATCATTATAACTATTTAGGTTTAGCCTGAAAGCTATGCATTCCTTTCTTTATTAGCTCTAATCAGCATTCATTCTGAGTGTTATTACGCTGCCTTGTAAACAATATTGTTTTGCAACCTTAAAGTCAGTAATTCCGTAGAAATTCAATTGGGTTTACAGTAAACCCATGATTACCATATAATCTGTGGAGTCTAAATAATGATGTACTTAGCTTTAGAACTGCATGTAAAACACAGAGCAATGATTACATGGCTATTTGGAGCCTAGGAAAGAAAGGGATGCCAAATGTTTTGATGGTTGAAGAGCTGAAAAATCTTTTGTTTTTAATGTTTCATTTAAATTATGATCTTCAAACTATCTTGCTAATACCCTAACTGCTTTAAAAATGGACTTAAAATCTACTTCTAAATCTTATGCCTTATATTATGGGTTGGGAGTTTATTTAAATAAATTAAGACTTGATAATAATAAAGCAATCTGATTTAAAGTAACAATAGAAAAAATTAAGCAGACTGCCTTTAGGAAATAATCCGTCTCTATTTTAAGGAGCTCTTTCGTGAGTATGTGGTTTAAGTTTTAAGCAATATTTCTGGGTAAAAGCACAAGTAGTCAAACTGTATTTCACCCAATAGCTCTTGCCTTCTTGTTTATCTCAAGGTCTCAACCAAGACTAGACCTACTCTTAATTACATCAGTTAAATCAATGCATGTTGCTCTCCTAATACAGCCCATGCACTGAGCCACAGTAACTGTGGAACCTTACAGTCAGAGTGGCCCACAGATGGTAATAAAATTGGCCAAAGCCACCTCTGCGCCATAACAGAGTCAAGCTGAAAAGCCATCAGTCTCTGTACAACATTCAGCTCCGCAGAGAAACCAAAGATGAGTTAGATGCAAAATCTACCCTCAAAAAGCTGAAAATCTAGTAGAGATTATGGGACAATAAGAAGAGACATCACAATAACTGTAGAACAAGGAAGCTATCACAGAGGTGTCATTGTGGGAGGAACGTGGGCCTGGGATTTCAACCACCCAGAGCTTAAACCAATTCCACCATTTCTTAGCTGTGAATCTTCAGCAAGACACTTTACCTCATTTTTCCCTCCATAAAATTAGCAAGTAGAATTATTGTGAGGATGAAATATGATGATCTGTATAAGATAAACTCTCAGCACAGTTTATCATGGGAAGAATTTTACATATGTTAATTATTATGAATAGAGGGAAATACTATGGGATTGTAGAGTATGAAAAGCAATCACCAAGTTAGTGCAACTGGGAAAGAATATGAAAAGATGGCATTCATGAAGCACGAGGAAGGATAACCATGCACCTCTGAGAGAAAATATAGAGAGAGGGTACAATCTTCAACAGGATTAGTGTGAGTACAGATGGGAAAACAATGAAGAAGAAAATTAAAGCTCATAGGCAGATGGTTCACTGGAAACCATCATTTGTGCTGAGTTCATATTTAAAGAATAATAATTGTGAGCATTTGCTGCGAGCCCACCAGGACCAGGATAATAGAGAAGTGGGCAGCCACAACAGTGAGCAGGTAAGTTAGAGCCTACTAATAGGGGATCTGGAGTCCCAGGCTGTGAGTGTTACACGTTTGGGTATGAATGGAAAACTTTGAACAGTGATGGTATGGAATAATTGGATCTGGACTTTTGAAAAATGATTCTGGTAGCAGTGGGAAAGATGCAATGCAAATGGGGAAAACACTTTGTAGCTATACCAGAGAAAAGCCCACCACAAGAGTTCAACAGATGGAGATAAAGGTCTGAGCCTGGTGGTGGCCATGGCAACAAAACAAAAGATGCAATGAGGAGAAACAAGAAATGTAGTATAGTAGCTGCCATAATGAAGTATCACAGACAGGGTAGCTTAACAAGTTTATTCTCTCCTACTTCTGATGGGAGAAGTCAAAAATCAAGGTGCCACTAGGGCCATAATTTCTCTGAAGTTTCTAAAGACACGTCCTTCTTTGCCTCTCAGTTTCTGGCTGTTGTCAGCAATCCTTGGCATCCCTTAGCTTGTAGCTTGCATCACTAACAGTCACTACCTCCATCTCCCATGGCTTTCCTCCCTGTGTTTGTGTCTCTGTATGAAAATGTTCATCTGCCCTGACCGGTTTGGCTCAGTGGCTAGATCACCTGCCTGGGGATTCAAGAGTCCTGGGTTTGGTTCTGGTCAAGGGCATGTACGTTGGTTGTGGGCACATACCCAGTGGGGAGTGTGTATGAGGCAGCTAATCCATGTTTCTCTCTCATCGATGCTTTCTAGCTCTCTATCTCTCTCCCTTCCTCTCTGTAAAAAAAAATATAAAAATAAAAATAATAAATTAATAATATATAAAAGAAAATCTCTGTCTTCTTTTTCTTATAAAGATTGTCATTGGATTTAGAGCCCACCCTCCTTTAGTATGATTTCATCTTAGTTACTTACATCAGCAAAGGTTCTATTTCCAAATAAGGCCACATTCACAAGTACTTGATTTAGGGCTTGAGCTATTTAACCAGCTCAAACTTAAAAAACACTAAGATGTGGGGCCAGATAAGAGTCCCTGTCATGATATTTTCTAGTCAGAGAAATAAAAGAGGGATCAGCTTTTTTGGTCCTTGATTAGATCAGCTGTGTTTATTGAGTAGGAATGACAGGTGTAGCTTTCCAAAAGCTGGCCTTCACTAAGGTCAAGCTGATGTGGTCACTTCCACTTTGTCAGCCTCCCTGGCTCTCAGTAGTGGGAGGGAGGCTCTGATCAGGCAGAGGTTTAACACATAAGGAAAGAAAAGGCTGTGGAACCAGTAAAACTAAATACCAGGCTGCTCCTTACATACCTATATAAGCATCAATGTCCTAATCTGTAAAATGGGTGTGATGAGTTGATGTAATAGTTAAATGCTCTTCTCTGGCCTTTTTGCATACTTAAAGTTTAATATAAATTACCTGGTGCCATGGCAATGATCATTATTATTTCTTTGTTTAATACTAGCCATCTTTTGATGATTGTTGCTTTCATTAGACTGCCTCCCAGCCTCAGTGGTGTCTTGACCTTATTCTACTGCACTAACAACTGTGGGGATCTCTGGCACATTGCCACTGGCATGGTGATTATTTTTAATGATTATCTTAAGGCGACAGTCCAAGGATAAATAAAGAACACATAAGTCCTTTAACCCCTGGGTCATTTTATGGCTCCAACACAGTGTCTGAATTTCCTTTTCCCTTTACTCCAGGAAATTTTTATAAGTAAAATATCTACAAACCACTGGGCATATTTTTAAAATTCATAGATCAAACCCCATTATGACAAACTTCAGGGGACATTTGAAATGCATTTGTTGTACTAAAATTTTGTTATGCTAAATGTTGTTTGAATCCTAAGCGGTGACTGAAAAATAATTTCCTGAATAGATTTTTATAAAAGCAGTTGCTATATTGGAGAATTGTTCCATAAGCATCCCATTAAATGACTACATTGCTCCCTCCTCCCACCTGGTATACTTCTCAATGTGATTCATAAGCAGTTACTTTTAAAAGCCATCCGGAGATAGTCTCCCCGATGCCATGGGATGCTTTAGATAGCTCAGCAGGTTGGCTGGTGCTCCTCAGGGACAGGGGATGTTTGTCAGTCATTCTCGTACCCCCAGGTACCTTCCTGGTACTTGGAGGGTGAAAATTGGTAAGTGAATGAATAACTAAATGACTAAATGCTAAATTCATTAGCATCAAATCAGAAGAACCATCATGAAACTGTGCCCCATTTCTGTTTATTTATAAACACTCACCAAAAATACTTTACATATACTTAGCATCAAAGTAAAATTGGGGTCTCATGAGAGCCAAATGAGCTCAGGGAATCATCTGAGTACCACCTACAGGCCAATCAAGATATTGTTTCTAATTGGCATTATTACAAGTGGTTAATTTTTTCTCTTTGCCTGACTTGCAAGCACTCAGGTACAAAATATGTTCCTCTCTTTGAGACTCTCTTAATAATCACTCTGCATCTGACTCTTGGAAACAGAATCCCCTACTGATGATGGGTACAAATGAGGGAGAAATATGTCAGCACACATGGGCACTGGCTCGTGGCAATGAAGATTTATTTGATCCAGCCAGCCAACTGATCACCAGAAGCAAGTAATCAAGAGAATGAAACTCCAGGGTGGGTTCTGCCAGTACCTCTTTTGTTCAACAGTATGCCTCTAACCCATCCAAACAGAGCTTGGAGTCCAGGGGACAGTTCATTTGTTAACTCAAATCTTCCTTGAGGATGTTAACCCTGAAAATATTGAGACTTTGCAGTCCAGTTTTTATTCCTAAATGACTTTAAACTTTTCTTTGTTGCTCAGTTGATGTCCTTGGGATTTATTTGGCTGCTGGCTCTGAGTTGCTGTCTGAAAAGAGCAGTACCATATGCAGCACATGCATATTCAGTGGTGCAGTTCTTCTTCTAGGGGGAGGTTCCAGGATTCATGGTTCACAATGTGAATTTGCATCCCAGTTTGCATAAATTTGCATGTAGATTCCACAAGCCTCTAATTTCAAGTATGTAAAATGAAATGAATCAATGCAATCTACAACAATTGTTTTCCAAGGCATTAATCACATGAAATACATACCAGCTCTCCTTAACCAATTAATTTAATCAGACCCAAGGTTAGGAGAGACAGGGAAATGGTGAATTATGGTTGCCAAGTGCCTGGCCTAGGATTGAAAGGATAATACAGGGATTCTTTCCAACCCCTATGTCTCCTGTGGAAGATTACATTATGGTTTGAACAAAATTTAATTTTCTCTCCCTTCAGTGAGTGGCCATAAGACTTACTCTGACCAGTGAAATGCAGGCACAGAAGTGAAGCATGATCCTTTGAAGCAGAAGACTTAAGAGTCAGTAAATGGTTCAGAATCTCTCTTTTTCTCTGCCATGATATAAGCAATGTTGGCATAGAGCAACTGTTATATTTGCTTAAACCCCAGGCTGAATGTCAGGGTAAAGATCAGGGTGTAGTAAGCTGCTGACATTTTCAGGTCCTTTGTTGCTGCATCATATCCTAGCCTATTCTGACTAATGATGCATTTCCTGAGTTATTATTAAGATAAATTATACTTTGGTGTCAGAGGTTTGTGCCAATTTTGTGTACATAAGGACATGTGTAAGGCATTGGGGTAAAGACAGAAACATTGAAAGATATTGTCTGTATGGTTAATAAATATGCAAAGCTACTGGATAAATAATCCATATGTTGAAGATTGAGTAAATGTCACCATAGTGAAGAATAACACAGCATGTATTATATCCTCCATATTTCAGCAAGATGGGATGGACTATTTATTTAGATTTCTTAAGATTTGCAAATGTTGGTCTGTACTTGAGAGATGTATTAACTATCTCTTTTCAATGCCTTGGAATTCTTCATGTTCCATTATGGGAAAGGTCTCATGAAGTGCTAGCTTTTAAACACCTTTTCTAAGTACCTATTCATCCACAATTAACTTAAGAGTGGAGGGATTTGAAATCACAAAAGGGTGCACAATGAAATTTCAAACAATGAAATCTTAACTGAGAAACCAGAGTTTTCTGTATTTCCAAATACAAAACTGTATGTGGTAGAACCTGATATAATATAGGAACATGGATTTCAGAAAGAGAGGGTAAACTTTCCTTCAAGCTAAGCAAATCTAGTGGCTTTGCTTCTGCTTCTTCACAATGCTGTCCTACAAATTCCACTGGTGAGCAGCCTGACCCTGACCCTAGGAATGTAGCAAGTTAAGGGAAGAAGAAACATCCAATAATGAAGATTGTTTTTATTCCCATAAGAAAAAGATTAGAAATGTATATAAGACAACTCCCAACAGAGATGAAGGAATCATAAATCACAAACATTTGGTTTCTTATTCTTTCTCCAGGCACACATAGCCAAGAAATGGTTGTGCATTTTGCAAACGCTCCTGCACTGAGTGCATTATTATTTACGCTCTCTAGATTACATCGCAATCATCCTTGAATTGAATCTATCTCCTTCCCAGTATAATCTCCACATAATTAGTAGTTTGAAGGTTGCTTAAGAACTTTACCAGACCTGTGAAAAATAAATTTTCCTTAAAGAAAGAAAAAATATTTACAGAAATTTTACACTGTGTGAAACAAAACCCAAGAAAAGAAAAATAAACACTTAAAGTGCCAAAACATTGGAAAAACAAAATACAGAAATGGTGGTCTGTCAAAGGGTTGAAGGTTTATTTTAGTTCCCCCAACTGTTCAGAAGTTTATCTACATCTCCGATGGTTTTTGGGCAAAGAGACGTTCCAGCAGAGTGAGACCTTCCTGGTGACTTTTAGATTACACATAACACAGAATGATATTTTTTTGTAACTAAATCAATTTCTCTTTTTTAAATACATTTTTACTGATTTCAGAGAGTAAGGGAGAAGAAGAAACAGAAACATCATTGATAAAAGAGAACCATCTAACAGCTGCCACCTGCACACCCCCCATTGGGGAATGTGCCCACAAACCAGGCATGTGCCCCTGACCTGAATCAAACCCAGAACCCCTCAGTCCACAGGCCTATCCTCTATACAGTGAGCCAAACCATCTAGGGCTTCTGATCCATTTTTTTCTTTGTTGATTAAGGTATTACATATGTGTACCATAGTTTTTTAATCCACTCATCTACTGATGGGCACTTAGGCTGTTTCCAAATCTTAGCAATGGTGAATTGTGCTGCTATGAAGACAGGGGTGAATATATCCTTTCTGATTGGTATTTCCAGTTTCTACAATTTCTTGCCCAAAGCCAGAAACAGTATGATTAGAAGACTGGTTTTAAAAATAATTTTCTGGGCTCTTTCCTATCTCAGAAGTTTCAGAATTACAAGTAGAGTTGAACGTTTAAAACTGACTTGATTCTTAGAATAATGAACACTTGCTAACTCAGCTTTTGAATGAATAATTATCTTTGTATTACAGACATTTAAATTGGAGGAGAGTTGAGGTAGGGACATATAGAATAGAGTCTTTCCAAATGAGCACTTCTGTAAAAATAATTGTGATAGGATTGTGTTCTGCAATCAAGAGGATCCTATACCCACAGGGATAGTTCTTCAACAAGTCTAAAACTTTCCTTCAAGATGAAAGAGATTTTCTATATCTTCCTCTAAACCTGTCAATTGTCTGAGCCTTGACCACACAGTGGTGTAAATAGGGCACCATGGAGTTGCCTGATCTCTTATGAGAGGAGAAGAGAATTTTGTGGGTTAGGGTCCAATTTGTGATTTGCAATTAACCTTGAATTTTCTCTTTTGGGGAAAATGGAACATGCAATATTCAATCTCATTCTCTTCCAGAAATTTGTCCACTTGTGTATTTCTATTTGATGTTTTGGATTCTGACCAGAGCAGAACTTTCTTCAGATTCAAAAAGTTAATTTAGGCAGAAATATTGTCAATCTTGAGACAGAGAAAGAAAGCTAAATTATTCTAGTCTACAAATAAGATGCCCCTAGTCCCTTGGATCAATCAAGTCTTCCTCACTCCTCACTCCTGTATGTAGGAATTTCCCACTGTTCTTTGTGTCTTTCAAGACTTTTCTGTAGCTTTAAAGTCAAGTTAGTGATAATTTTCCACTGGTTTGAAAGGACGCTTAAGATATGACCTATGATCTCAATGTCACCATAATTTAACCATCCCTAATATGACCATTCTTTGGAACGCCAACTTTTATTGCTACAATAATTCTCACATTATTTATAAAAAATAAAGTGCCATAAATACTGACCTTCAGGGCCAGCATAAGATATTTTTAATCAGGCTTTTGCCTGGTTGAATTAAGACTCCAAGTCTATAACATTTCATTGCAAATAGCTATGTTAAATTTTCTAAAAATGTCTGAGACATTTAGGGACATAGGTTTTATGAAGCCAGAACAGTGACATTGTAGATTCTAGAAACAAGCACACTGGAACCCCACCATGATTCTGATATCATGTGGCATTGAAAATCCCTGTCAGAGAGATTTTGCACTAAAGTAAATAGCTACATACATCAGGGTCCTGTGTTGACAATAGAGATTATTTTCAGGAAGACACTAATTTGCCCTCCAGGGGAACAAAACCCACGTCATTTAAAAAAGTCTTTATTGTTGAAAGTATTGCATATACCTCCCTTTTCCACCATTGATCTGTCTGCCTCCCTCCTCAACAAGTCTTTACCACCCTATTGTCTGTGCCTATGGGTTATGCATATATGTATATGAGTTCTTTGGTTGATCTCAACCCATGCCATTTTAAAGAGGTAGTACTTTACCTTATTTTTTTCCCCTGTGCAACAGGTGAGTTTATTTCCCCATTTACCAAGGGAAAGCAAATAAATTTAGAATTTAAAGACATGGCTAGTTCTGATAATGGGACAAACTGATAATGAAATCATCATGGTTGCAGAAAACTCTTTATTCAGAGCTTCTGGGGGGGGGGGGGAAGAATTATGCCTTAATTGGAGTGTCAGCAGGAAACAGGGTTATATTACATACAGATGACTGAGTTGAAGATGTTTTAATGAAGGGACTATTTTCATTAACAGTGGGCAGGTTTAAGTAACCAACAAGGGTAGTTGTGGCACCCAGAAGTTTGCAACAATGGAAAGACATTACAGTTCTACATATGAAGGGGCAAAGGAAGGAAACTGTTATTGAAGTCCAGTGAGAGATGGACTTTGGAGGAGGGGTCAATATCTATAGTAATGATATCACTGGAACCATAGTGTGGAAGAGGAAGCAAGCAGGAAAGAAATCCCCCAATATCTCTGTATTCTCCTTTTAAAATCTCCTGTTAGAACCATTCACTGGGTAAATTCCAATGAGAGTGTGAGTTGAAGGGAGCCTGGTTTAGGCTTGAGGAGCTCAGAGGAGGGCAGAAAATGAATCAGGGTGAGGTGGAAAGGCAAAAGGGAAAGAGCCAGTATGTTGAGACAAACTACTGTCCACTAAATGTTCTTTCTTCTGTCTTCAGCAGGAGTCCATTTTGGTTTGGGGCAACAAGGAGGGCTACACTGACAAAATGCAGTGAAAGAATGAGACCTCACGCCTGTCAAGACACTGAATATTTCCCACACCTCACGGTGTGCTAAGTCCTAACTTGTCTAGCTTTGCTTAATATGAAATCATGATGTTTTCTTTTTCCTGCTGAGCCCCCCTTTTTACCCTTTCTTCAACCTATGATTCTGTTCCTCTCTCCCTATACTTACTTATCCAGATTTATAGTCTGCTTCTTTCTATACACCAGCAGTTTTTAACTAGTATGCCACAAGAATTTTTAAAACATGCAATACCTAACTGACATATTTACCTTAGATTGTCAAATAAAAAAATGACAACAGACAATACAATAGCCATCTGGTGTGAATGCCCTATCTTGAACCACACATATATAGGCCATTTAATAGATTCATTCTGCATAATAAGGTTGCATCTGATTGGCTAATTCTTTAGAGTTAAAAAAAATCCTCATTTTTAAGTATAGGCATCTAATTTTTAAAAAAGTCACTTTGGAGCAAAAAGTATAGGTAATTACTATCATTATTTTGTTGAAAATCATAAAAATTATACCTATTTTTTGTCAGATCATAAAAAATATATTTTTGGTGTGCTGCAGAATTTTGCTAATTGGTTTATGTGTGCCATGAGATGAAAAAGGTTGAAAATTGCTGCTATATACTAATACATGATAGCATTATAAAAATGTTATCTTTATCAGATATATATGTAATGGGTACCAGCATTTGAACTAATGACAAGAGATGTCAAGGGGAATAATCCAATTTGATCAGTGGATGAGAGACCACCATATTTTGGGTGAGACATGGTGTCAACAGATCAGGTCTACATGATAGTATCTTAAAGGCCTTATCTGCCAAACAACCCATCTCAACCAAACATGACATGTGCACAAGAGGCAAGAATGAAGGCAAGGATTTGAGTAGATGAGCAAGAGCACCTTGCAAAACTTGGAGGATAGAAGGAGACTTGAAGGGGAGTATAGTACTGAAGGTAGACAGATAATTTCCAACTAGGAAGGAAAATGGATATGAACAAAAGAAGGATTTGAGGTTCTAGAGATCCCATCTACTCCCAGGTATCAGGATGTTCTCAGAAAGCTACTTGGTGGTGACCCATGAAGAAAATACACTCTGCCTGAAGACAGATGCCAACTCTTCATGGGGTTTACAGTAACTTAGGCCTTAGGTAATACCTGGCTTTTCTCCTTCAAAGCTGTGAGATCTGGTCCAAATTATTTTACTCTTCTTCATCAAAAAAGGGGAAAGACTCTTATAATTTGCAAGTTGTAAAAGTAAATATGAGAGCATGCATTAACCATGGGACATACAGCCAAAACCAGTTTGGCTCAGTGGATAGAGCGTCAGCCTGTAGACTGAAGGGTCCCGGGTTCAATTCTGGTCAAGGGCATGTACCTTGGTTGCGGGTACATCCCAGTAGGGGATGTGCAAGAGGCAGCTGATCGATGACTCTCTCTCATTGACATTTCTAACTCTCTCTTTGCCTTCCTCTCTGTAAAATATCAATAAAATATATTTTTTTAAAAACAACAAAACCATGGGACATACAGTAAGTAGGTATCCAAAAATTATTAACTTCCTTTTTTTTCTTTTTAAAGTTTAAAACAATCCTATTTTCTCTACCCTAGCCCTAACCCACAAATAGGGGCCAACCATGTTTTCTCCTAAATCAGAGGGGAAATTAATGTAACCTGCATTCCTCATGTTTATGTTTGCCATTTCAAAGTTCCCTTCCATAGCTAACCCAACAAATGTCATAAAAATAATTAAAAGGGGAAAAACAAAACTCATAATATATGTTAGTGAAGGGAAACCTTCTGCTAAAGGACTTAATTTCTTAGCAGGGATGGAAAAGAAATATCTAGAAAAAAGGGAGGGGGCAAAGAGAAGCAGCAATTTTTACAAATCTTGTAAGTGTGTCATTTTATAAGTCAAAGTGAGGACAAGAATAAGTGCTATTATGGCAATTTTCAGTATGTTTGCTATTTTGATTGCTGTGACTATGCTAGGGAATGGCATCCACTTTCTGAAATGGCATGTATTTATGCCATGATAAATAAAGCAGCAGGCAAATCTGGGGAGCCTCAAAACCAAACAGGGTATTTCTCTCCAGAGGTCTGTGATGCAGTTACAGCAGATTACGGCCTTGTGCTAGCATCTTCCTACCTAGGGCAGAGTGTGCCCATTATCAGGTTACATAAGCTCTGTATCAGTTTCCTATGGCTGCTGTAACAAATTACAAAAATTAAGTTTTTGTAATAATTACCATAGAGTGGTTTAAAGCAGTACACATTTATTATCTCACAGTCTGGAAGTTGAAGTCCAAAATGGGTTAGCAGGATTGCATTTCTTCTAGAAACTCTAGGGAAGAATTTGCCTTTTTCCAGCTTCTAGAGACTGCCTCCATTCCTTGGCTCATGGCCCTACATCACTCTGACCCCTGCTTCTATTGTCACATGGTCTTTTCTTACCCTGACCCTAGTACCTCCCTCTTTATAAGGAGTTTTGTAGTTATCTTAAACCCACCTGGATAACCCAGGGTATTCTCCCATTTTAAGATTCTTAACTTAATTATAACCTTAAAGTCCCATTGGCCACGTATAGTAATTTATTCACAGGTTTCAGCAGTAGGATGTAGCTATTATTGAGACAAAATCAGCAGTGTATGTGTGAAATGTATGTGTGTGAGATGTAGCGTTTAGCAAAAGCCTGACTAGTGTTTTTCTTTTCCCCTTTGACAGGCTTTCAGAGCACAACGTGCTGGCAAGCATACTATGTGGTTTGGAACTTTAAAAAAAAAGCCGTTGGTTTATTAATTTTGAAACTAATTAAGGTACAAAAATATAGTATCCCAAACTGTAGAAGACATAGGAATAAAGAAGCCCATAAACACCAGATTGGGGACAAAAGCTGCAAGAATACTAGATATCACATTTTCACACCACCCCCTCTCACTATCAAATTCCCAGCAGGGCACTATAGAAAAATTGCCTGTCAACACACTGAAATGAATAGTATGTGATCCCTAGTATAATTCCCTTGGAATTCAATTTACACTAAATGCAGAAAGAACCAAGGAAGCAAGTAGAATAGGAGCAGAGAATGGTCATGCACATTAGGAAAATTAAATCTGCAGTTTCCAAAAGGGAATCATTCATGGTTTTGTCCTCCCTGAGAGAAGTGCCTCTGGCTACAATTCTAATGTGCAATTCTAGTAACTCCTCAGAAGTCAAGAGGCCAAGTTACTGTCCTATCCCCACTGCAGGCTCAGGCACAGACCTGGGCAAATCTCCAGGTCTTTCTACCTCAGCCAGTAGCCTGGTTTACTATTCACCTCAAAAGTGAACAAGAATAGATCGATCTAGAGACAAATGGTAGGGGAGAGGCAAGGGTTAAAGAGCAACCAAATTAGCATAACCAATGGACAAAGACACTGGGGCAGTGGGGCTTTCCTGGGCTGGGAAGGGATGGGGGAGGGGGTCAATTGGGGGAAAAGAATACATATGTAAAATTTTAGATTACAAAAAAGTGATCCTTATAAAGAGAAATGAAAGTATCATTGCAAATTAGGACATGTTTATTTCTCTCCTAATTCCCAGTGTTGGTATGTTGTCCATCCAACAGCCAGTTCCCATCCATTCCTTGCTAAGAAAACCTACTTTGCTTATATTGTAAAGAAAAATTAAAAGGCTTTTAAATGGACCAAAAGATTGTAAGATGTCTTCAGTTGAAAACTGTGTATTGTTTAGAGCTCACTTTTCCAGGGTCTCTGATTGTATGGCATGTTCTTTTTATTGTACAATTTTACAATTTTGTAGAGATAGAAGTTAACTTGCGGAAAACTGGTGGTAAAACAAATGTTTCTTGTTGATAGTTATGCAAATAAATTCTGTACTATGGGAGTTCAATTGACTTTCCTCTTCTACAGTGGAAGAAGCTAGTTTTGCATTGATTAAATAAATTCATTTCATCAATCATGATAATTTTATATATTTGTTTGGTGTTTAAATTCTGTTTGAAACATATTTTCTGGTTCCCTCCTTAATGATTTAAATAAAATCTTTGACACCTCTTCATTTTATATTTCTAAGAGAGCCATGCTGAAACCTTAAAAAACAAGCCTTCTTGAAGATGTATTCTGCAACAATATATCCATGGAATATGGGCCCCTTCCTAATTCAAGGAACTAAACTATGATAAATCTAATCTAACCACAATAATGTCAACCTTATTCCCCTTTGCATCTAATAAGTTTGGAGGTGATCATGTGACTACATGCTACATTCTAGCCAATGAGAAATAAGGATGTTCTGAGGGAGGCTCGCCTCTCTGATAAACAAAAGGGAAGGAGGGGCTAGAAGTGGGAAGTGGGAAATGCCCTGCTCTCTTGCTTTCAGATGTTGTATTACAAGAGGAGGATGCTTGGAAATGAGATATGCCATCTTGCAATAATAGTGCACTTACAAAAAAGCATCTCAGAGAAGCCATCTCTGAGCACTGACATTATTTATTGAGCTTCTGAATCAATTGACTGTGGAACTATTTCCTCTAGAGCTGTTATGAAGTAATCCTTCCCAAGTGTTTTAGCCATTCCAATTGATTATTTAGTTATATGTATCTATAGGCATTATAACAAATACAGTAACAGGTTCAGAAAGAAAAAACAGCCAGGATAGCTGACATGGAACGGGAGGTTTTATAGTAAGTGATGTGTACTATGATGGCCATGATGGGCAAAAAAAGGGTGGTTGTAGTGAGCTGGGCAAGAGATCAGTATTAAGATTGAGGGACAAAGTCAGATATAAAGACAGTAAAGCAACAAGCAGACTGTCAAATTACAGCCGGGAGGGTAGGGAGATCTGGGGGAGATAAGAGATCAACTGAAGGACTTGTATACATGCATATAAGTGCAACCAATGGACACAAAACTCTGGGGAGGGAGGGTATGTATGGGGGAAGGGCAATGTTAAAATATGTACACAGATAATAATTTAATAAAAAATATTTTTAAAAAGATTGAGGGACGGTATAGAAGGATGGTCTGTAATATGAAGGTAGGAATAGTGGTAGAAAAATTATAGTGGAGTACTGATTAACAAAGAAATGTCCATTTGTAATTGTTGTTACTAACTTCTGGTCCCAATTCCCTACCTCAGAGCACATACAGCAAGGCTAGGATCCAGGCCTCCTATCCCCCATTAGATTTTTCTCTGCTATACATGACAATTAGATATGCCACATTGCAGTGATCAGTCCCATTGGGATTTTTCCTTGGGAAGTCAACTCTCACACTGACTCTGGGTTGGTCAATGCGGCAAAATGCCTGGTGTTAACCAGTAGGACAATACCATGACACAGAGGCTTATAAAGTATTTAAACAATTGGGCTTCCTTAATTTGATGCTTCTGGGAATCTTGAGATTGATACTATGTGAGTAAAACCAAATTAGCCTGCTAGGTACATGTGGTACATTCATCCCCATGACTTGACCTACAGTTAGCACCAACCAAAAGCCAGCACAAATCATCAGACATGTGGCCATTGTAGATCAACTAGCCCTAAGCCAACCATCCAGCTGAATATTGCTACATGCATGAGTTCAGGTGAGGCCAGCAGAAAAGTTTCCAGCCCAACCCAATTGTCAACTATCAGAACAATGAGCTAATAAATAGTTTTTTAGCCACCAAATTATTTACAACAAAGTCTAACTGGTATATTGAAATATATAATATCAATGCCCCAATTTTATAGACAAGACTCAGAAAAATTGCCCAAGACCGCATAGCTAATAAGTGCTACATCTAAGATTCAAACCCAAGTGTATATGACTTTAGAGCCAATGTCTTTGACACTCAACACACTTCTTTAGTTTTATCTCAAATGATTTTTCATCTTCCATTCTGTATTTCAACTAAATTGAGTTACTTCTCCATATAGACTTTCCTGCTTGTGGAAGAGATAGGCTAGTTATTCATTCATTGAATTCATTTTTGATTCGTTGTCACTAGACTGCATTTGTTTTTTGTTTGTTTGTTTGTTTTTAGCATCCCTGGCAGTTAAATGTGGACATATAATTAGGTTTTAGGTAAAGAAATATAAACACAAGTGATATACCATTACCAAACTTGGCCCACAAAAATCCATTTTATTTCTCCTTTTAACAGCTTAACATAGGCACAGTATCCTGGGAGGTGTTAAAGTTGGTGGTACCAAAAGATGAAAAGAACCTGCTTATTCAATCTCCACTTGTCAGATAGTCATTTACTAATCAGGAATGTCTAGTTTGAACTTTGTGGAAGCAAAAATTAAATGTCTATTTTGTTAAGACAATAAGATTTTGTGATTTACCTGTTATGTCAGCAAACCTACCTTAACTAATACATTGATGTTGTTTCTTTGTTCTATGTACTCATATATACCATTGTTTCTCATATATGCATACCCAGTTGTATTCATCCTTTGAGATACAACTTTTCCCATTATTTCTTCCCTGATGCTTCCAATTAGCTTTCTTCTTCCATTGAAATACTGTAATGCTATATCTGTGCACCTCTTGGACATGTGACATGTTCTGCTTGCAGTAATAGTATTTTTCTAAAGTTAAAAACACTAAAATGCATACACTACATGGCATGAACCTTGTCTTACTTATTTCTCTTCCTTCCCCCCACAGCACTCAACATAGGGTCTTACAATGAGCAGACATATGACATTTTATGGAAGAAAATTTGTGCTTCTACACTCAACATGTTTTAGATTTCAAGACATTTTGTTTTTTCTTATTTTCAGTTTTCCCTCTTTTCTTGCCTTTCTTCTATTTATTTTCCCTTGTCATTCTCTAAATTGTTTCCAGTGCCATTTGATCTCTCTTGTGGGCCCTTGACCAATATTCCCAAAGCGGCTCTCCCATTAATTTACTGGGCAACACTGACCACTGGTGTTTTGGGGATCTTTATGGGAGATAACACAGTGATTGTGTTTCTCTCCTTCAAAAAGGCCTTTGTCATTTTGGAAAAAGTTAAATAATCTATTTTTAGTTGATAAAATGAAACTGAAGAATTTCATGGACTATAACCCAATTTGAGGGTTGGCGTTATCTGCTTCTTTGGGGCCACACGGCCCTAATGGGAGTCATTTGAGGTTGGAAAAGCTAAACATAATAAGTCTGGGATTTCCTGAATTATACTAAAGACTGTAACATTTAGAACACAGAGCATTAAATCCTCTAGGAGGAAGATTTTAAATTCCTTTAGAGTATTTTTGCCTATTTAATTCCTTAAATGGAAATAAATTTAAGATAGTCTGTGCCCAGTAGAAACTGGGTTTTGCTTTTTAACAATCTATACATCTAAATATAAGCACAAAGAGTGAACTCTTTATTACTGTAGAACACATAAAATTCCAATTTTGATGTGAATCCTATAGGGGTTGTTTCTCATTTAGATGCTCTTCCAAGCCCCCAATCACATTCCACCAAGAACTGGGGCAGAGACACTATGAAAAGGAAATTCACAGATTAGACGACTGTAAACAAGGCCATACAGTATAATGAGATGTTGTAGTCAGACCCGGTTAAAGATAGGTGGAAAGCAATGCTGATAAAGAGTTCAGCAAGTCTCGAGGCAGACAATACACAACGGAACCATCTGATAAATGGAAAAGGAATGCAGAATAGTGATTAGGAAATCATTCCATGGTTATGGTAGAGAAGTCCCAAAGCTTTCAGCCAAATCATATGCAGCTGAGAAAGGAAAAAAGAAGCTAGAATATTGCTGGAGGAATAAATTATCTATCAAAGAAAGAGCAATCTCTAAAGGTTTTCTTAGGGAAAACCAGCTTCAGAAATTGTCTCTTTCTTGCTTTGTTTCTCTATCAAACCTACTTTCATTAATAGCAATGAGTCCAAAGCACTTCCATGATGAAGAATACACTGTAGTATTCAAGTCTAATTCTAATTCCCCCTCTTCCCACCTCTGCTAGTTAATTACCTGCTCATGACCTCAGCCAATATTTTCATCCCTCTAGACCTCAGTTTTCCAAGAGGTTAGATTGACTGATCTCTAGAGTCCTTCCTGGTTCTCAAATTCTCTGATTCTCTGATTCCTGACTTCAAAGTCTTTCAACCCTAATTTACATTCTCTGGTGTCTGTTTATCACAGGTGCTGCCCAGAGGGATTTCTCAGATCTGCCAGAACCTAGAATTCCTCACCCAACTGGGGGAGCTTGCTTAGGAATTATGGATCAACAAAGATCTATTGCTTTAAGTGGACTAAATTAGGAAGAGCTGAGATGCTTTTTTTTTTTTTTTTTTTTTTTTTTTTTAGAATGTCTGACTTGCCACTTAGTGAGTTGAAGCCTCAGAGCAACTTATGGTTGCTTAGACACTGAAAATTTAAGAAGGTTAATACTTCTATGGGAGACTCAGAGCTGCTGAATTATTTATTTTTTTATTATTTTCAGTAAGCATATTTCAGAACCAGCTCATTTGGTGTTTATATCTGTAAGAAAAGCACATTTGTGGTCTGGGTGGCACCAGGAGAGGTTGGTTGCCAATCTCTTTAGAGCAGGTTTTACCAGGTGGAATTTTCCTGGTTTATTTACCATGGTCCCCGGGGAGACCTGAAGCCTGTGCACTCAAAAACCTGATTTGGCAACAAACCTATAGTACATCTAAGTATCTAATGGATTTTTAACTAGGTTCCCAGAGACTACTACATGAACCTGGATGTCAATTTTATTAATTTATAGGAATTTATATATCCTGGCCATACAAGTAGCATGGCATATTATTTCCCACAAAATTACCAGCTGAGGTTGCTTGGTGAACAAAGAACCATAATAAAGGAATAAACTTAAGAGGAGTTCATCAACTAAAAAAAAAAAAAAAAAGTTTGAGAAGCTCTTCGCTGGCACCGAAATAGCCCTGCCAAAGGGAATATAGTAAATGTTCCTTGGCACTTATAGATTTAAAACACTGGCCTTGACTGTATGTGAGTGCCCTAATGACCTATAAATGACGAGGCATGGTGAACAGGAGTACAGAAGCAAGGAAGGCACTTCAGCCCTATTTTCCCAATGTAATGTACAAACCTTGTATGCAGGATGATTGTAGGAGATAAAATCCATGTTTATGGTGGTGTACATATGTGACCCAGGTTAGGATTTAAATCAGTTGAATTTAAATTGTAAATATAACATTATAGCTCAAATAAAGCAAAAGACTAAAGGAAGGTTATATATGCAAGAGTAAGGGAGGTAGAAGTGGGGCTGAAATTTGGAGGGGTTAATGTGGGTAAGGAAAGCTCCTCGGGGCACGAAAGAAGCCTTTTGAAATAATGCTCATGAATGATCTGAGGATTTTGTTGATGTTCTGATTCAGTAGGTCTAGGGGTGGGGCTGAGGTTCTAGTTTATAACAAGCTGTCAGATAGTATGCTGGCCTGGGAAATACACCTGGATAACAAGAAAGATTTTAGAACCTTTTCATTGCATGAGAATAGAAATGGCTTCCAGGTGAATTGGAGGTAAAGAATTTTATGATATTTAATTAATTAAAATAATATTTTACTTAACATTCTAATTTTGTTTATTTTTAAATATATTTCTATTTCAGAGAGGGAGAGAGAGATAGATAGAAACATTAATAATGAGAAAAAATTATTAATCAGCTGCCTCCTGCATGCTCCCTATCGGGGATCAAGCCCACAACCTGGGCATATGCCCTGATCTGGAATCAAACCATGACCTCCTGGTTCATAGGTCAAAGCTCAACCCCTGACCCAGGCCAGCTGGGCATAATATTCTAATTTAAATTTTAAATGTGACAATGGATTTATACTGTGTTAGATATGTTGTTTCATTTATAACTAAATTGTTTTAGAAAAAAAAAAAGAGTTGTTTTCAAAATATAAAGTAATAGGACTAGAACAGGTGTACATTATCTGGCAAAAATCATGACAGATGTTCCCAGACTACTTATGGGAAATGTGGACTTAGAGAGTGAACCTACACCCATTATTAAGATCATTCTCATTTTGTAACAGGATCTCATTTAAACTTTATAACAACATTGTGAAGTTGATATTCTTAATCTCTATGTTAGAGATGAGGATTTAGATAGAATTCTATTCCAGATGAAGATCTTGGAATGTCTCAGGATATTGTCTATTAAACGTGGCATACATTAACTGCAACACACTCCTTTCTGAGCACTGCTGGCTGCAAGCATCCCTTTTCCTGTACATCTGTCCTAAAGCTATGCCCTTTGCTTTGACTCACTCATGGTTCAGCTGTATTAATACCATCAATAAGAATATTCTCTCTATACTAGAAATCACTCTACATCTTCGACTTCCTATATTTTTGTTCCTTATTCATTAAATGATGATTTTACCACTGAACACTCATGGCATTTGTAGTTTCAATTTCTTGTGCAACAACTCACTGTGTCTTCCATGCACTGGTTATTTCCATCTCATCTAAATCAGTTGCTTATCTAAGGCAGATTACTTATGGCAAAATGCCATGCAGTTCTCACTGCATAATAATAACCTATCACAACAGTATCCATTACAGTGACCACTTTATGCTTTCCCTTTTTAATGAAACCTCGTTACTGAGCTGAGGCTTTGCATGCAATAAGAGAAGATTGGCTCTTCAGAATTGAAGTCATCAATAAGTTTGATCTTATAATCTTGGAAACCTTGGGGTGACTTACTTTAATTGGGAAAGAGATGCTGCTGACATAAATCTAAACAAACTTACTGAGAGGCAAATCATTAAAATAACCTGAGTGCTTATATCCACAAATAAAAGAATCTGGATACAAATAATTCTGCACTGAAGGGTAATAAACATTTGAGAGAAAAAAAACAGAAATGGCAGAAACAACTTGTTCAAACGACAAAATTGGCAAGTAAGCTTATTAAAGAAAAAATAAATAGTGAAGAAATCAACTGCAAAATAGCAACTAAGACTGGAATAATAAAGATAAAAACAAAGTCGTCCTTTTCTTTTTCTCAAGTGTCTTCATTAATCTTTCTTATTTATTATATAGAATCTGTATTGCAGCTACTTTCAGATTATATTACTGAGAGAAATAAAATAGCATACATCTCTCTGGGCAAGTCTGTTCATCTACTGGACTTATCAATAAAAGTATGGTAGCAATAGTATGGTCACAATAATGGAAAGGATATTTAACCAGATGACAAGAGAACTAGAAACTAATACCAATTTTGCCACTAACTAATTGTACTAAAATATGAGTCATTCAAGATACATGTATCCATAGTGTACTAATATGTACATATGTGCATGTATTGATATACACATATATATTCATGTATATTATATATAACTAGAGGTCTGGTGCACAAATTTGTACACAGGTGGGGTCCAGCTTGCCCACCCCAATTGGGACGGATAGGGTGGAGCCGGCAGTGGGGGGTGGGGAGGGAAGGGCAGTAGGCAGTTGGCTTGTCAGCCCCAACCTCTGATTGAACTACTAGTAAAACTCCCAGTCAAGAGGATATTTTTCATGTTAGCCTTTTATTATATAGGATAGAATATTGTTCTTACCCTGACTATATCAACATTCCCATCAGACTTAAAGTAAGGGTGACTTTTTCTTCAGGTCACTATTATAAACATATCATCACTACCAATACATATATATTATTATTATTAATACTATAATTATCATTATAAAACTGAGTCTAAAACTGCCTTGGGTTAAGTCATACCTACTGACCCAGGTTAAGTTTCATAGAAAGATGTTAAAAAGACAGACCAGTTGCTCTCAGACAGACTCACTCCCTTTGTAGAGTGGCAGTTAAATTTTATCAGTCAAACTTTTTCAGGCTCTTAGGATTGACTCGTGTTAATCAAATAATAAGTGACTTCTTCACAATAAGAAATTATAAATTCAAAAACTAAAAACTTAAACTCTTAAAAAAATCCCAGAATGGCCGAAACCGGTTTGGCTCAGTGGATAGAGCATCAGCTTGCGAACTGAAAGGTCCCAGGTTCGATTCCGATCAAGGGCATGTACCTTAGTTGTGGGCACATCCCCAGTAGGGAATGTGCAAGAGGCAGCTGATCGATGATTCTCTCTCATCGATGTTTCTAACTCTCTATCCCTCTCTCTTCCTCTGTAAAAAATCAATATATATATATATATATATATATATATTAAATCCTAGAATGTCAGATGAGTTAACTGTTCCTCTCTATGGATGCCCAAATCCCATGAGATCATTGTGTGCTTGGCTCAGAATCAGAGTTAAGGGAGCTGGATAATTTTAAGATTTTTGAGATTTGAAGGCCAAACACATTCATTTTCAGTTTAGGTAAGTAAAGCTTAAGTGGATGCTTGTGCTATTTGTACAAAGTACTCTTCTTTGAATAGGATTGGAATACAGAGACTTCCTCTTCCTCTCCATTTTCTCCATTTCTCCTTTCCATGAGAACCACCACCCTTTAATTACCATAGCATTGCCATTTTACACAGGCAGAGAGCAATCTTATTACTTAGATTAACTCTTTCTGAAACTAAAATTCTAGCTTGGTCCTGGGGATGATATGCTGACCATACTAATCTACAGGATCTCCTCAACAAAAGAGACAGAAACCATCTACATGTAAAACATGCACCACATCATGTATCTTCCTTCCTCACTTAGAGGATCACCTTTTCCTAAATTTTTCCCTGGGAACCTGCTCATATATCTACCAAAGCCTTGAGTAATATGGATTAAGTAATTTGTTCATCTCTGGTCTCAACCTATAATGATTTGAGGAAGCACATTTTACAAAATCCTTCTAGTAATATGTAGTTACAATAACCCATAAGGATCTGGGAAAATTTAAATGGAAATTCAAAGCATCAGGCTCACTACTGATTCTCCTGTAGGAGATGCCATGAGGAAGCTATGAACTTGCACTTGAAAGGTCCTAGTTTACAGAAGATGCTGACTGGGTGTGTGTGAGTCCCCAGGCCTGCCATTAAGTAGGAGGAGCATCCCCCAGGATCTATTTGTGAACTACTTTGTTAGTGTTCATTCACTGCTGTGGGGCAACTTTGAGGATTCCCATTCAGCACAGCCTAGAACCAAATGGTATCTAAAGCATGCTCAGGATCTTTGGTTGGGCAATGAACTTTCTCTGATTTTGAAAGATAGCTCTTTGGAATCATCACTGCTGAGCTAATTTCTCTCTCACTGCCCCAAAAGGCAGAAAAGAGCCTGTAGGCTCTGGAATCCCCATGTGAAGATGCTCACTTCCCCAATAAGAGAAGACTATACTGTTGTCATCTTATAGTCACCACAATAGCTGGAGAGAAGAAAAAGAGTATCCTTATTTTCCTTCCAGCAGTCTTTTGTAATAACCTATTTAGAAGTTGTCCATGAATCTGTTGACTTCTTTGATTAGGAAGGCATTCCTATCTGTTCTCCAGATACATGTCAAATACCTTCCCCCTAATCTTGCTAATTTAACTACGGCCACAGTTAATATCTTCTGTACATTCCATGCTTTATTTTTCTATATAAGACTTTTACCACTTGATAGAATACACATATATATTTTTCATTGTCTGGCTCCATCAACTAGAGTAACTTTGATGTTTATTTCCTGTTATATCTCAAGCATCTAGAATGTAACTAATGTATAGTAAGCATTAAACAAATATTTGTTGAATGAAAATGAATGAATCTCACTTTGAGTTTCTAATGTGGTGCACTGATTAGGGCCAGCAATTTCTGAACCTGGAAGAACTTGACCCAGATCTACCTAATCAAAATACCTAAAGAAATAATATTCAGGAATCTGTATTTTTGACAGGCTTCCTAGTATTTCTGATGTGCTTTCAGGCCTGGGAACTGGCAGTAGGCTACAGTTCCAGAAGTATAGAGGAGATGTAAGGTAGTGGTCAGCCAGGATTTGACTCCCAGTTCTGCCACTGACTTGCTATCATGGATTCCTAAATGTTTCTGAGCATCAACTTCCACATACTTAAAATAGGTAAATCACAGAATCACAAAATGCCAGAAATTTCAGGTCCCTGGGGCATGTAAGAATCAGAAAACAGCTTAACTTCCCCATGGCACCATCCATGAGGCTGCAGGTGCAGGGACAGCACTGGAGAACATTAGTACCAGTACTGCCCTGTAATCCTATAGCATCAGCCCAGGGCTAGGGTGTAGTTACTCCTGAACCCCTCTGTTAACAAACTTAGAACAGTAACACAGTGTCCAAATCGCCTCCCACTGACACCAGGAAAGGACCAGCAGCCTATCAGTGGGTGGAGCTAGGATTGAATGGTGGACTGATATCCACAGTTCAACTCTATGTACAACCTTTCATCAACTATTCAGAATACAGCATAAGATCTTCTGATATACTTGCCCATGGCCATATTTGAGCTGGAACACACACACAGGAAATGCACAGCTCTTCCAGCTTAATTTACAATCCTTACATCATCATTTTTCTCTACTCAGAACCTCAGGAAGCATTTTACTTTTTATCCTACTTGATAGAAAGCTTCTATGAAACCTGCTCAGCACGTTAGTGGAGGTGTGAGCAACCCCTGTTTAGCCAGTAATTGTAACAGTATTAATTGTAACTGATGTATTCCATAATATTAAATTAAAAACTAATGCAATTTCATAGAAATCTTCACATTTGTTTCTATTAAAATGCCATTGGGTTTCCATACATCAAGCTTTAGTACAGTCTCATCAGTACATATATTATATCCAGTATTTATTTATATGACTCTTTTGAGTAAAAAGAGCCTGACTTGCTTCCTGATTTATTTTATTTTATTATTAATCGCATGTTTAATTACATATCATAATTCACAGTTATGCAGTGGAATTTGAGCTATTTCTGGTTCTTCAACTCTCCTAAGGAATTGAGGGCAAAATGCCTCTTGAGGAAGGGTATGTCCTGTCACTCACAAGGTAGATGCAGTGTTGCCCCAGTTACATCATGGGCACCTGCTGGTAACTGCATGGCTGTCTTCTCCTGTCCTCACAGGGAGCACCTGGAGATGTCATATGAATTCTTTTAAGTGCCTCTAGATTACTTGAGATCAGAAGAATACATTTCCAGTGACCCAATTTGAGATCAGCAATTAATTAACTATGTATAGAAATGTCACTTAAAGAAAAGCCTTTGTCAATATGCTGAAATTTCTTTTATAGATTTGTGATTAACTTCTAATTATAAACTAATTACCCTCTTCGTTATCATCAAGGATCTGGAGCGTTGATGCAGTATCTATAAATGATGCCAAGGAGACAATTATGGATGTTACAGGCTCCGTGCTGCCTCATGTGCTTCTTTTACCACATGGACAAAGATAAAAGGAGGAAAATGATCACCAGGTTACTCCAGGAGCAAAGCTGGCAGCTTGTGAATTCAGGTGTGAAAATGCAGTGTGTGTGTGAGTGTGATGGGATTTTCAGCAACCAGGAGAGTGACTCTGGTGAACTTTCTAATCTTACTTCAAAGAGAAGTTTAAGGCTATTTGCTAAAAGGGAGGAAAAAATGGGCTTTATTTCTAGATAGCAGGTTTGAGATGAATCCCTAAAGCAGCTGGCTTGAAGCAGTGTGTGTGTGTGTGTGTGTGTGTGTGTGTGTGTGTGTGTGAGAGAGAGAGAGAGAGAGAGAGAGAGAGAGAGAGAGAGAGAGAGAGAGAGAGAATGAGAACACAAAGGGACAATGCCCATGTGTTGGAAATGTCTGCCAGTAAGAAAGAATACATGTTTCCTCAGAAAACGTAACGGAAGGTTCAATAGAACAGAAGACAATGTTATCACTACTGAGGGAAGGATTCAATCATAGTTGGTGGCTGCTTTCTGGTTACTTGCATGCTATCTTGATGAATCTAATCTCACTACTCCACTGATAGGCTTCCTTTTCTATAGTAAATAATATGATCATTCCCTACTGTTCATTGGCCACAAGTTTTATTATTATTGTAAGCCTTAACTGTAAAGTTGCTTCTTGTTTCATTTAAGTCAACTAGAAAGACAAAATATTCAGCCAGGTGTATTTGACCCAGGAAAGCAAAAAGCCTTAAACTCCCTTGAGCAATGCACTGGAAACTTTTGGTGAAGGATGGATACCCATTCACTGATATACTGGGGTGGAGAGTTAGGTGCCATTTATCAGAATGTAAGTTTCCATGATGGCAGGGTTTTCCAAAGTCCTTTTTGTGCACTGCTGTATGTATAATACAATCAACTACAGTGCCTCGCTCATGTTTAGATGCTCAATAAATATTTTGGAATAAATGCTCTGTCCTATTTCTGTGATCTGATGTTTCTGCTGGGTTCAATTTTATAAAGAATTACCTATAGCAACAAAATGTTTGATTCTCTCTCTCTCTCCCTCTCTCTCTCTCTCTCTCTCTCTCTCTCTCTCTCTCTCTCTCTCTCTCTTTCTCTCTTTCACACGCACGCACACTCACATACACTCCCAGCTGCTATAATATAGGAATTGAACTGTGACTTTGTTTGTCTAGAACCCACAATCATTTTTCTGCCTTTTTGACAGGCAAATGTATAAAGTCTTAAAAATAATAATTATAATGATTAAGAGTTGTCACAGAAGAGAGAATGGAAGAAATCACATCTAAGATAGAAATCTATAGCCTCTTTCCCTAAATGGTCATTATTTACTCTGTTCAAAATACTGCAAGGAAACTTTTCCTTGACTGTTTAGAAACCAAAAGTTTATTGATAATGGGAAGAGCGGGATGACCAGTACTTATGCCATCCTGGGGTTTTATAACTTAAATTTAAGCATTCTTATATGCAACCCACTTTTTCATTCATTCTCTATTTTTCCAACAATTATGAACCTATTGATTGGACAATGTATAAGTATTTAAAGGGAATGTAGTTGCCAGCTCTGACAATGACACAAAGTCACCTTTATTTCCAGGCTAGGCTCAGCTCTCCTTTATTTCTCCCTAATATTTATTCAGTCATTTTATTTCTATAAGAACTGAACAGCAGACAATATGCCAGTATAGGATAAAGGTGGGAGCACTTGGGATACAAATATAAAATGATGCCCCTATGAGACTATTAATCATAAGCAATGATTCTCAGGTACATTGGTTAAGAGATAGAATGCAGTCTCTTGTGAGCCTGAATGAGTGATCCCTTCTTGCCTCTCTAATTCAGGTAAATGATATATTCCCTATTGAAATTTAAGAAAAAGCTTCTGCATAAGGCAACGATTTTGCCAGGAGAACCATAAATATTTGGTCTAGTAATACTTAATGTCCTTTTTAACCATTCGTTTAAAATCATGCTTGGCGTTGACTTGTATTGACATAACCTTCAAACACGTGGTATCTACAGAACGTGTGAAGTGCAATTAACAAGTTTTGCTTGAAAAAGTTTGTGTTTGGTTTGGTTTTTGTTGCAAAACTAGGGCTAAGAAGATAGCGGATGAAGAGCATATTCGGCACTGCATGCTTTATGAGCTCCAATTAGGAAGAAAAGCAAGTGAGGCTGCAAAAACATCTGTAGTGCTATTGGTCAAGATGCAGTTAGCGCCAGAAAATGCCAGCGTTGGTTTGAGAAATTTCGCGAGGGAAATTTTTCGTTAGATGACAAGAGTGGTCGAGGCCGTGTGTCCAATTTTGATCAAGAAGCTCTTCAAGCTCTTTTGGTGCAAAATCCTCAAATTACCCAACAAGAGCTTGCGACAACTTTAAATTGTTCACAAAAAACAATTTCCAATCAATTGCGTGCACTTGGCAAAGTCCCAAAGTTTGGAAAATGGGTTCCTCATGAGTTGACCGACAACAACCGTAATCAAAGAGTCACAATTTGCAGTTCGCTCCTCTCTCGTCAAAACCGTTTGCCGTTTTTAGAGCAAATTGTTACCGGAGATGAAAAATGGGTGCTGTATGTTAATTTGAAAAGGCGGCCTCAATGGTTGGACAAAAATGAGGCTCTGCAGCCCACGCCAAAATCTGACTTGCATGCAAAAAAAGTGATGTTGTGTATTTGGTGGAATTTTAAAGGAATTCTTCATTATGAACTTTTACCATCTAACCAAACCATTACAAGTGCAGTGTATAGTGCCCAATTGGAAAGGTTAGCCCAAGCTTTAAGAGAAAAAGAACCCGCGCTGATTAATCGGAAGGGCGTAATTCTTCACCACGATAACGCACGACCGCATACTGCAAGAATCACTGCTGAAAAACTGCGCCAGTTGGAATGGGAAGTTCTCCCTCAACCTGCATATTCTCCTGATATTGCCTCTTCCGATTACCATTTGTTTCGTTCTTTGCAAAACTTTCTTCTTGGAAAAAAATTTAATAATGAAGAATGCCTCAAAAATGCATTGACCGAATTTTTTGCATCAAAATCACAAGAATTTTACAACAGAGGGATTAAAATGCTTCCTGAGCGTTGGGCACAAGTAGTAGAAAACAACGGCAACTATATTGTTGATTAAATTTTGTTGTATTGTTTAAATAAATTCGATTTAAAAAAGTATTAGAAAACGACATTAATTATTATTAGACCTAATAAGTTCAAGTCATCACATTTCAGACTGCAATTCTGATCTAAACTTTTCAGCATCTCTGCATTGAGCAGATTGGCACACATAGAAAAAATCACAAGAGACAGTTTACTATGAGAATTCTGACTTCCTCTGGGCTGACAATTGAAGTATGTGTCCTGTACATCTCTGTGGCAAGGAAGCCTGCTCCCACGGGAAGCCTAATTACAACCAGAGGCTGCTTGGGAAGCATGGAGTTGGCTGAAGGGAAGTTAGTTATCTAATTGAGACAAGAAATTCCATATTTTCTGCCGAAACCAGTTTGGCTCAGTGGATAGAGTGTCGGCTTGCGGACTGAAAGGTCCCAGGTTCGATTCTGGTCAAGGGCATGTACCTTGGTTACGGGCATATTCCCAGTAGGGGGTGTGCAAGAGGCAGCTGGTTGATGATTCTCTCTCATCGATGTTTCTAACTCTCTATCCCTCTTCCTTTCTGTAAAAAAATCAATAATATATATATTTTTTAAAAATTTCATGTTCTCTCTGTCCTCAAACCTTCCACAAACCCTATTTTACCTTCTTACTCAGTTGATGACTTATCATAATTCACTGAAGAAGAGTAGCCATTAGGCAGGAACAACATCATTTTCCTATCATGACACATGTACCTTACTGCCTGGCTTCTTACTGCCAGGCTAGTGAAGGTCATTATATATCGTTCTTCTATCTCCTCAAGAACTTTGCTCTTCTGGTTACCCACCAGCTCTTGTGTATCAACCATCTTTCTCTGTCTACTTACACTCTCCTCAAAACACACACGTTTTAGCATAGCTTTGCTCACACACACATATACGCAAAACACTTCCTTTATCCACATATTCCCTGCCAGTTACTGCTCCATTTCTTTCCCCTGCACACTAGTCAAATTTCTTGAAAAAATTGTCTATACACAAATGCTGTCTGCACTTCCTCATGTTACATTCTTTCCTTAACTCATTACAATCTACCTTAAGATTTAGATATACCTTCACTCTTGTCAAAGTTATCATTATTTCCATATTAACTAATGAAGTCCTTGTTACCCTCTAACTCTCAGCACCATTTGACAGAGCTGCCTTCTCCCTTCTGCTCTCTCGAAGGCAGCCTCACCACCCACCTGGTTGCCTCCTCCCTCACTGACCACTCTTCTGCTGTTCCCAGGCTCCTGATACATACTCTGTCTGACAGCTTATTGGGGAAGCTCCCCAGGGATTCCTCCTGGGCTGTCTTTTCACTCTGTACATATTCTCCAGGTGAATCACAAATCATCTGGCTTTAAGTACCATAGTATCTAATGATTTCCACATTTCTATCTCTGGTCCAAACCTGTCCCTTAAACTCTGGGCTTATATAGACATCCAACTGCCAATTTGACAGCTCCACTTGGATAATTCCCAGACATCTAAAACTTCAATGCAAAACTGTAACTCTTAATGTCTTTGTCAAAATTATTTTCTACTCACCTCTGTCTTCCCCATTTCAATCAGTATGCCACCACTTTTACCTACACACTCAAGCTAGGATACACCATATTCAATCTATTTATAAAATCTTTCTATTATATTTCCAAACATATGCTTACTTTACCATCTTATTCAGACCTGCATCAGCTTTCATCTGGGACACTGCGTTGGTCCCCTGTTTCCAGTCTTGCTCCTCTAAAATCCATTCTCTAAAGAGCCATGCGCATGACTGATTTAAACATAAATTAGCTTATTTCACTGACTGTTTAAAAATTCTAACTGCTTTCCATTGCACATAAAACCAAATAAAAATTTCTACTATTTCCTATGAGACGGTCCATGAGCTAAAATCTATTATGGCTCTGAGCATACCTCAGAATTTGCCATCACTCACTATATTCTCACTATCTTTTTTCAATTCCTAGAAATTCTAAGTGTCTGTCTGCCTCAAGTCTCTGTATCCTGTGCACTTCACCTGAAATGTTGTCTAGGACACTCTCATTCTTCAAAGGCTCCTTGTATTCATCCGGTAAGGCAATCTCAGCTTAAATGTGTAAGAAGTTCCTTCCCTTAACTAACCTATCTAAAGCAACCCTCTCCCCCACTCTAATTCCCATATACCTTATTAGTTATCTCAGCCCTTGGTCATTTCCTTAGCAACAGTTAGCAAAGTCTGCAATTATTTTGACGCACATTTTAAGTGTATTTACTGGTATTGCTCTGTCTTTCCCATTGGGATTCAGTTGGTGATAGAAGAGACTTTTTCTTCTTGGTCACTCACCATTGTCTCCCTCATGAGAGTGTTTGGCACATGAAAAAGTTCTCAAAATATATTTCTTGAATTAATAAGTGAATAAGTGAATGACTATTTTAAAATAAAGATTAAAGATGTCCCTACATATTTATTGCAATAACCATTTTTTTTAGATAAGGCATTTTATAAGGAACACAATGTAAAAAGCTGCATAGGGATTTGGAGTTCAAACCTAGGCTCCATTAGATAAGTCTTCCAGATTTTCCAAAATAGTCTAGGGAAGAGGCATGAAGAGGCATATTTGGAAGGATCCATTTTCTAGCTTAGAAAGACATTACCCACAGATACAGAGAATTTGCCTTTTCTAAAAACAAACAAACCAAACAAATAACAAATAAAAACACACAACTTATTTCTGCCAATGTTTCTTTGCTGCTTTTAACTCTTTCCAGTTAACTCCCAGATTAGTAGCCACAAAGGTACAATCAGACAGCAGAAACAGACTTGCCAATTGTCTGACCATGAGAGAAGAAAGAGCAAAATATTCAAAAGAATAGGAATTCAAAAGAAAACCAACTAGGCTACCAACATTAGGCTTCTTACTTGTTTAATTCTGAATTTGCCGCAGGTAGCAAGGTATAAGGGAAAAAGCATGTGCTGGTATATTTATTTTCCATGGCTGCTATAACAAATTACCACAAACTTAGTAGCTTAAAGCAATGTAACTTTATATTTTTATTGTTCTGGAAACCAGAAGTCTAAAATGGGTCTCACTCAGCTAGAATCAAGGGGCTGTCAAGGCTGCATTCTTTTGGCAGACTCTAGGGAAGAGTTAATTATCTTTTACTTGTGGATTCATCACTTTGATCTCTGCTTCCACTGTCAAAGTTCCTTCTCTGACTTTCCTTTCTCCCTCACAGAAGGATTTGTCTCACTACTTTGGGGCCACCCAGATAATTCAGGATAAGTTCCCAATTGGTGAGACTTTATTTAATACCAACAAAGTTCCTTTTGCCATTCACAAATTCTAGGTATTCAAACATGGACATCTTAGGGACACTCTTATTCATCTGACCACAGCTGGGTTCCAATTAGTTTTATCATTGGTTCTATTCGGTGCCAGGCACTAGGCCAAGCACTTGGCACTGTGAAGCCATTGGGTCTTTTAGTCCTATGTTGGTAACTCTGGTAGAGCAGAAATATAAACCTATGTCTGTTTAACTCCAAAGCCCATGCACCTGGTTGCTGTGTTGATCGAGCATTCATAGGTCTGGGTACACAGAAAATGCTGAATAAACGGTGAGCCATTATTGTCTGTATAATAAGTTATACCTAACTTCAAACAATTATGTGACACCTCTGAGTTTTAGATTCCCCAAAGGGTTTATAGTCACTCTTTTACTTGGCTAATATTTACAAAGGTTCAATAGTCTTCTAGGCACTGTCCTAGAAGTTGAACACTATTAAAGCTATTATACAGTTTAAATGAAACAAGGACTTGGCTCAGGGCCCAACACATAGAAGATGTCACTAAATACTGGTTCCTATCTCTTTTTTTTCTTTAGATTATAAACTCCCGAGGCTTTGTCTGATGTGCTAATTGTTCTGCTTTATCTGCTAGTGTCTCTTTCATTGCAATTGAGCACCTAGCAGTAATTCCATGTAATGTTACCAAGATGGATTAATTTCTTCTTGGTAATCTGACTTATGGCAAGGCTATGACTATAAATAGTTCTATTCCTCTAATCATGATAGGTTGTTGGTGGCTAAGTTATAATCTGAAGCAGTCCAAGAATCATGGTTTTTAAGAAACAACTGGATTCTAAAACTGGGGTGATATCTTTCAACAGTGACTTAACCCTGTTTTCCAATATGTAGAAAGTGCGTGTATATATATGGATGTGTGAGTGAGAAAGTGGAGGATAGAGATGTGAAGGAATCCTACAGTCTGGGGAAGAAATGGTAGAGTAGTGCAAAGGACTCTCTAAAGCTTGGCCAAGGGGTAGCTTTGAGAATCATCTAGGAACCCATATATGCAAAGGAGAGGAAGCCTCAGTGTGAATGGATCCACATGTGCCTACAAATATTCCCTGTGGTTTCAGGCAAGAGATTTTTAATCAATTTTCTATCATTTATTTCTTGATTCATTTTTACTTCTGACTCTTCTCTATCACCATTTATCTTTCCATTTTTTTCTTATCTTTCTATATCATGTTATCCATTCTAAGTAGTCTTTACTATAAAAAGTAAAATATAATAATGATATAAGTGAGTCTTTTTTTTTCTTTTGTTTCTTCAAGAGGATTATCTGTGAAGCAAAAGTTTCTCAGACCAAATCTGAAATAAATCTTTGCACTGGGCCCTGGTGAAGCAACAATCCCTTGCTAAGTAAGGCTAATGAGCTAGTAACTTTAGACTCTGCTGAGTTACCAAGGAGCCCCTGATGGACCACTTGATAACCTGGCACCACAAAGTCAGGAACTCACTGAGATCCTGCATATTTAATCTAAAAATCGTAATTATAAATAGCTGCTAGGAAAAAAGGTTCATTTTTATTGTCCATGCAAAGAAAGTACAAACTCTTTTTTGAGCCATGTCATTGCTAGTTAGAGTAGATCAGAGAAGGGGATGATATTGGAAAGTGGAAACTAAAATTCCTAGTGTTGACAAATATCTTCTCTAAGTATTAAATTCAATGGCAGTGTTTCAGGTTTCAATATTATAGTCATTAATGATAAGTGACTAGGTCTGAATAAATATTACATGACTAAGTCACAAATAAATGCCTTAATGAAATGGAAGAGAAACTAGAGTGACTCCAAATGAAATTCCTAACAACTTGTCATTCCTTTTTCTACTTTATTTTACAACTGAATTTCACATAATTCTGGGTTTAGAAAAATAATACAAGGACATGGAAAGATAGATCACTGGAGAAGAGATTAGAAGAGCTTATTTTTAGTCTTTTTTCCCCTTACCATTATACTTGTATCTTAGAAAGAACATTTATTCATAGTGTCTTGTTTTCCTTCTGTGCTAAATGAGTTGGTTAAACTAGATAAATTTTAAGACTCTTTCAGATTTTAAAACTAATGTATTTTTTAGAACCTGTACCCTGCAAAATGTTAGTGGGAGTTATATGAAAAAAAAAAAAAAAAAGATTACAAAATGGTTCAACTGTGAGAAATCTAGACTTAAGCAAAATTTATCAGATTTCTTCACTGCAGGGTATTTCTAAGCCATTCATATGTAAATATGCCTCCTGTGGTTATTTATCCCTTCCACAGCTATTTATTACATCAGATAATAAAGATACTCTGGGGGGCAAAAACAGGTATGGTCTTTATCCTCATGGAGGTTACAATCTAGTGGAGAAAGTAGACATTTATCACACAATTACACAGATGAAATACAAAATTGTAGTTTTACTCTTTAGATAGGTACACAATGCTATAAAGCATGTGCAAAAGGAGATTTCAATCTGCTCAAAGAAGATCAGGGAGAGATAATGGCACTAGAGATGAGAGATGAGTATAGAAAGGGGAAGAGATTTCTAAGCAAAAATAGTATATTTAAAGGCCCTGTAGTTACCAGGAAAATGTTAGGGACTGGGAGTAAAAATCTCTAAAAATAAGATGCAGAATGCAATGATTCTCTTATTTGTTCTCAAAAGATTTTTTTCCTTTTCTTCCCCTATCTCTCTCCCAACAATACCTTATGGAGATCATGTTTTCTGGAACAGACTTTGTATAAGCACTTGTTTAGAGTGATCTAATATGGACTGGCTCTGCCTTAGAGGATTTGCTTCCGGAGTGCCCATGGATCCCATTGCATGTACTCATGGTATGGGTCTAAAGTAGACCACTTTCTCACCTATTTACCTATTTATAGCATTTATTAGCTTTACAAATATGGAGAGGAGAACAAGATGATGAATATACATATGGTTATAGGAGAATATTTTTTTGTTTATTTTATTTTTTTTATAAAAATGTGTATATTTAAGGTGTACAAAATAATGAATTGATATACATACACATATATACAGTGAAATAATTATTGCATTCAAGCCAATTAACATATCTTCTCACAGGGTACCATTTTGGTATGTGATACCAATATCTGAAATCTACTCTCTTAGCAAATTTTGAGTGTTCACTACAGCATCATTAACTAATATCATTGCACTGTACACTAGATCTCTAGACTTATTCAACCTATATAACTAATTTTGTGTCCTCTAGCAAATATCTCATCATTTCCCCCTATCTGCTCTCCCCTGGTAATCATCATCCTATTCTCCGCTTCTACGTATTGGCCTTTTTATAGGTTCCACATATAAGTGAAATCATGCAGTATTTTTCTTTCTGAATCTGTCTTATTTCACTGAACATAATGACCATCAAGTTCACCATGTTTCTGGAAATGGCAGCATCTCCTTAACTTTTAAGACTGAATAATATTCCAATGTCTAAATATAGTACATTTTCTTCCATTCATCTATTGGCTGACACTTAGTTTCATGGCTATTGTAAATAATGCTGCCGTGAACATGGAGGCACAGATAATTCATAGAATTATTGATCTCATCTTCTTTAAGTACCAGTAAGTACCCAGAAGAGGAATTTCTGGGTCACATAATAGCTTTATGTTTACTTTTGTCTGTTTGTTTTTTTGTTTGTTTATTTAGGAAACTCCACACTGTCATTCATAATGGCTGTACAATTTACATTTCCACCAACAGTGAAGAAGCGTTCCTTTTTCTCTGCATCCTCACTAATACTTACCTGATTTCTTTTTGATGAAAAATGATAGCCATTCTAATAGGTGTGAGGTGATCTCACTGTGATTTTCATTTGTCTTTCCCTATTGATCAGTGATGTGGAACACTTTTTCATATACCTAGTGGCCATTTGTATGTCTGCTTTGGAATAATTTCTATTTAGTTCCTCTGCCCATTTTTTAATTGGGCTGTTTGTTGTTTTGCTACTGATTTTTAGACATTTTGCTACTGTATGTTTTAGATATTAGTCCATTCTCAGATAGTTTGTAAACATTTTCTAAGATATGGGAGAATTTCTTAGGAGATTATGAATAACGTCACTAAAGATTTTAACATGCCACATATTGTTTAATTTCTGATATAATGAATGCAAGTATAGTGAGGAATGGGTAGATGAGACAGTAAAAAAGGCTTATTTAAAAGTTGAACCCATAAGCTCTCCCTTTCTTTTCAGAGATAGAGAGCAAACCACTTTTAGAGAAAACTTTTAAGGATAAACTTCTTCATCAATCTGAATAGGAAAAAAATGAGATTTTTTTTTTTATAAAGCCAAGATTCTCTTCTGAAATGAAGATATTTGCAACAATGAGAAACTATATTGGTCCATGTAGTAGATAGGTTATCATTGTGGTTAGCATTGAGAAGACATTTTTTTTTTTTTTTTTTTTACACAGAGGATAACCTGAGATTGATGATGCTTTTAAAAGTCAACACAAGACAGAACAAAGAGACAACTAAAGTGGTTTAAAAATAAGGGTTCGTTTTTCTCCCATCACAAGAAGACATGGAGTAGACAGTTAATGACTTTGGTCTAGTGTCTTCACAATGTTTCTGTAATATCCCCACCCCCACCCCCACTTCCTTTCTGTTCAGAAGATGATTGCCACAGATCAATTATCCAATGACCACATCTATATTCAAGACAGAAAAGTACTGTTTCCATAGAGCCCATCTTTCCAAATTTTCTTTTACATCTTGTTGCCCAAATTGGGTCATATAACCACCTTTATCTACTACTATAAGAAGGACTACAAAAGAGAAGACAGAATAGTCAAAATTGACCTAGACTAATTCTAATTCACCACCAGAAGCAAGGCACTTCATTGCTCAACCAAATGAAGTCCAATTGCAAGAAAAAAGAAAGAGATGGACACTGAATAGGCAAATAACAGCATTTTCCCAAGGGGGATTCTAAGGAGTTTGTTGTCCCTGCTGTTGTTATTGTTCACTTTGTTTGGTTGTTCAGTCTGGTTGGAGGCTCAGACTCCAGGTCAGAAAGGTATCATCAAAGCATTCCTTTTGGTTGGTTGTAAACTGTTCCCTGCACATGGCTGTATGTACAGTCCCCAAATAATTCCTTTTCAATGTTCCAATAGAGAAACAACTTCATAACTACTTCATAGGGAGCTTATTAAAATATGCATTCCTAAGCCCCCACTCTAATTCACTAGGTCTGAGTTAGTCATTAAACTCTATTGGTATGACACAATTCCCAGATGATACTGCTGCAAGGACTATTTGGGAAAACTCACATTTGGAGAGGATTGGGTCTGGAGATTATGAGACCCGAATGAACCCATAAGCCCTCCCTCCTTCCCACCTCCTTTATTTCCACATTTAAATAATTCCCTATTGCCCTTAAGCCTTCAAGATAATCTTGTCAAAGCCTGGTCTTTGCTGAGGAAATAAGGGGATAGTCCTGGGCCAAAATTTGGGGAAAGGCAATGTAGGGAGGAAGAGCTAGAGCTTGGAGGAGATAGTTGCACAATAGCAAGAGGGACTTGGCGGAGAACCAGAACAGCAGTCTGGGGCTCGATAGCTGGCTAAGGGGACAAGAACAGCTAAAATACATTTGTGATCTATGTACACAGGGATTCCCAGTAAAACCTGAGAAGTGGACTTGGGGAACACTGGACTTCCTGGATTAGGTAGGATGGAAACTTATATTATTGCTGACTGGACATTAAAGGAAAACCCTGGAGGACTAAAGATGTCTAAACACCTAAACATTGTTAAGTATAAAAGAAACATCGAAAGCCCATTTTGTGAATTACATTTTTAAGTTTTCCATGCAAGGCAGGTATTACTGCACCCATTGGTGTTGGCGAGGAATCTAGGCTTAGATTAAACAGAGAGTAACAACCATAATGCTGAATCTCTACAATGGTAGAGACTGCTTTTGAGACAAGATCATTCATTCTAAATCCATTGTTCTCAGGACAGCATTTGCCTCTCTACCTATATATTATATTCTGTCAAATTAAAAGGTGACACCTGGGAATTGTTGGAATACAATAATTAGCTCTTCATCACTTGTTGCTGTTACTTATTGAGGATTGTTCAGTTTGTGCCTACTAATAGTGAAAGTACTTTCCCCAGACTCTTTCCCATTATAGTCGAGCCTGTAACAGACATTTTAAAGGCTCCTGAGGGACTCTCTGTTCATGGGAAAAAATGAGGGAGGCAGAAGATAATATATGAAGAAGTGGCTCTGGGACTTCATGACCCAACAAGACCTGCACAGATTATTAAACAGTTTCAAGTGACTTAGCCATGACATGAAGCCTCCAGAGAACAACAGGAGCATTGTCACCACTGTCCCTGTGGAGGAAGCTGAAAGACTCAAGTAATATCCAGCTCTCACAGAAAACGAAAAGGGAAAGGAAGCAAATGGTGTTTATTTGCCTGGGCCACTGGGCCAGCCAAGCCATTGTGAATTCTCTAAGGCATCTCTGCTGTGGATAGGTTTGCACACACATATTTGCTTTGTGGACTAGCCAAGAATCCCAGAACAAGTGACTGAGATGTTTCTCCAGAGGAATGGGGTGGACGTTAAAAGGCATACTAGTTTCCCCTTTTACAATTGTCCCCACTATTCACTAGCTCATTAATTTGTTTATCTTGTTTTTAAAACGTTGTATAAGGCCTAGTCAGCGTGGCTTAGTTGGTTGAGCATCATCTTATGCACCAAGAGGTTGCCGGTTTGATTCTCAGCCAGAGCACATGCCTGGGTCTCAGGCTCAATCTTTAGTCAGGGTTGTGCAGGAGGCAGCAGAATGTTTCTCTTTCATCAATGTTTCTATCTCTCTCCCTCCTGTCTCTCTAAAATCAATAAAATCATATTTTAAAAAGTTATATAAGTTTAGTAGGTACCAATAGCAGGCCTAACAGGCACGTTTTGCTGCAGTAACAAATAACCCAAAATTTTAATGGCCTATAACAAGGTGGGTTTTTTGCTTCTGCTATGCATCCATTTAGGGTGGCAGTGGTCTCTGCTCCAGGTCATCCTCACTCAGGGGCCAAAGATGAAGGAGGGACCACCATCTGGAATTTCATAGGTCAGTGAGGCAGGTGAAAGGGGAGGTAGAAACTCATGTGTGTAAAATTTCATTTCACTTATATTTCACTAGCCAAAGAAAATCAAAAAACCTCAACTAACTTTAAGGGGAGTGCAGCCCTCTCTTGTGCCCAGAAGAAGATGGAAATAGTAAATCAATGAAAAATAGTAATGTTGGCTACAAAAATTGATGTGCTTCTACAACATATATATATATATATATATATATATATATATATATATATATATATATATATATATATATGTTGTCCATTACTTGATTCAATGTACCACAAACTGGAAATTGTCTCAGAGTTTGTCTCTTTACACATTAAGTTTTCTTTGGTATCAACTCAAGTCTTGAACCTGAAGACAAACTTTGCAAGGGACTACTTTTTAAGCCACTGGTCCCAGAAACATTCTTGCAAAAACCACACCTCTCAAGATTCCCTTTAGCAGTCTTGTCAAAGTGTAAAATCACTGTGTTTAAAAAAAATAATTAAAGTGATTAAGGACTCACTCTAATTTCTTTTATAGCCCAAGCTCATATCTGAACTTATCCTGATCTATTCTCCACAAATGGGCTCAATCATGAAGTAAGGCTTAGGGAAAGTGAGAGCTCTTGCTTCCTGTTATCTGGTGATTAAACAAGAAATTTGAAGTTCTACTGCTGTGTCTAATTAAAAAATTTCCATGCTAGAGTAGATGGTTTCAATAAAAGGTTTGACTGAGTATTTCTTCCCTAGTATTATGCCCCCTCCTTTTACCTTCAGTTAGAGTGAGGGATTTGGACGCAGCTGGAGATGCAGTGAATTAGGAGTTGAGATTGAGTTGTGGAATACCTTATATCCCATATTCAGAGGTTGTGAAGCATAAAAAGGTTATCTATGAAACATTCTGCAATGAAGTTAATGCCAAATGGTTCTTAACCCTACAAGGGCCAGGGGTCTATGCCATGAAATTGATAAATCCCTAGCATGAAATGCAACACTGTTAGCATTTATGCACATATCTCTTCTCAGAAGAAGCTTCATAGCTTTCATTAAATTATCAGAGGAAGCATGATTCATAAAATATCAAGAATCTCACTATGAAGATAAATAAGGTTTTGCTCATTAGAAACTTGTATAGAACTATAGTTTCATATCACTCAAGTAAGTGCAAGTTGCTTTACATAACAGATATGTTTTTAAAAGTCAGATATAAATCACATAATATTTAAATTGTGATGATATATAAACTAAATAATCTTTTAGTAAAACAAATATGGTCTATTTTATAAATATTATATATGTTCAAGTTTTGTAATAGGGAAGTACAGGAGTGGGGAAAAATAGATTTACACTTGTAATACAAATCCTATATAATAAAGAGGTAATATGCAAATTGACCATCACTTTAACACACAAAATGGCCCCTATGTGGTCAAAGATGGCCATCCCCATGCAGACTGGTGCAACCACTGTGGAGAACAGTGTGGAGTTTCCTCAAAAAACTGAAAATGGAACTCCCATTTGACCCAGTAATCCCACTTCTAGGAATATATCCCAAGAAACTAGAAACACCAATCAGAAAGGATATATGCACCACTATGTTCATAGCAGCACAATCTACAATAGCCAGAATTTGGAAACAGCCTAGGTGCCCGTCAGCAGATGATTGGATCCAAAAACTATGGTACATCTACACAATGGAATACTATGCTGCCATAAAAAAGAAGGAATTCTCATCATTTGCAGCAACCTGGATGGGATTGGAGAACATCATGCTGATTGAAATAAGCCAATCAATGAAAGAGAAACACCACATGACCTCACTCATTTGTGGATGATAAAGAACATTATAAATTGATGAACCAAGAGACAGATATAGAGACAGTAAAGCAACAGGCAGACTGTCAAATTACAGTGGGGAGGGGAGGAAGATCTGGGGGAGATAATAGATCAACCGAAGGACTTGTGTACATGCATATAAGTACAACCAATGGACATAAAACTCTGGGGAGGGAGGGTATATATGGGAGGGAGGGAGGAGGGCAAAAAAATAAATAAATAAAATATATTAAAAAAAGATGGCCATCCCCATGTGGACACCAAAAGATGGCTGGTAAGGGAGGACAGTTGTGGGTGACCAGGCCAGCAGGGGAGGACAGTTGGGAGGGACTAGGACTGCAAGATAGGGCAGTTGTGGGCAATCAGGCCTGCAGGGGAGGACAGTTGGGGGGGACCCAGTCTACAAGGGAGGGAAGTTGGGGGGAACCAGGTTGGCAGGGGAGGGCAGTTAGGGGTGATTGGGCCTGCAGAGGAGGGCAGTTAGAAACAACCAGGCCTGCAGGGAAGGGCAATTGGGGGAACCAGACTGGCAGAGGAAGAAAGTTGGGAGGGACAAGGCTTGCAGGGGAGGGCAGTTAGAGGTGACTGGACTGGCAGGGGAGGGAAGTTAGGGGCAACTAGGCCTGCAGGAGAGGGCAGTTGGTGGTGACCAGGTTGACAGAAGAGGGCAGTTAGGGGCAATTGGGCCAGCAGGGGAGCAGTTAGGCATTGATCAGGTTGGCAGGGGAGTGATTAGGGGGTGATCAGGCTGGCAGGCAAAAGCAGTTAAGAGCAATGAGGCAGGCAGGCAGGTAAGTGAGCAGTTGGGAGCCAGAAGTCCCGGATTGTGAGAGGGTGCAGACTGGGCTAAGGGACACATACAGATACACACACTCCCCGTGCACAAATGCCATGCACTTGGCCTCTAATAAATATGTAATACTTAATAAATAATACAGGAATAAATTCTGTGTCCAAGTACTCCCAACTGTAAACCTACTTTTGCCCATGTCTGTATATATTACAGATAAATTGTACTTCCTAGGTAGTATGAAGTTACATGCTAAAATTAACAGGACATAAACACATACACACAGATACACTCATGCTCCTTGCATTATATTGTACTTCCCTTCTGTGCCTAGACCATTCCCTTACACCACACCCTTCCCATAGTCAAGGATACTCTATTTACTCACCACTTCTCTCAATGACAGGACTTTCTTATTCAATGCCATGACATACACAATATCATGCAGAAATATAGTTACATTTCTACATGATAAAAAATAGAAATGTGTAGGTCTAATTCAATAATAAGTACTCCATCCCTCTTCTCATTGGTATCCTATGAGAATTTCCAGGGCCTCCTCTATTTCCTGACTATTAGAGGCAAAAAAAAGGTTTTGTTCATTTTCCTTTAGAAGTTCAGATGCAGGATTACGGAATAGCAGAAAGGGCATAAGAGTTACAGTGAAAAAAGATCTGTGTTTAATTCCTGGCTTCACTTTTTATACGTTCCAAGTGATCAAGTCACTTACTAGTATCTTCTCTGAATTTGTTTTCACATCTGTAGAATGAGGAAATGGTACCTAACTAATAGTATAAGGTTACAGAAAAAGTCACTGTATGTAGATTAAAGAAAATATATAAATAATAATGAATGAACTTAGCACATGGGCTAGGTAGAAAATGCTCAGGCCAAAACTGGTTTGGCTCAGTGGATAGAGTGTCAGGCTGTGGTCAGAAGGTCCCGGGTTCGATTCCAGTCAAGGTCATGTACCTTGGTTGTGGGCACATTCCCAGTAGGAGGTATGCAAGAGGCAGCTGATCGATGATTTTCTCTCATCGATGTTTCTAACTCTCTACCCCTCTCTCTTCCTCTCTGTAAAAAATCAATAAAATATATTTTTCTTTTTAAAAAAGAAAACGCTCAGGTACTTAATAAATATTACTTGAATCTGATTACAAATGAACTCAACCAAAGGATGAAATATTTCACATTAGGTAGTACCCAAGTATTTCCAGTTGGGTCTAGAAACAAAACCCCTGAAAATACCATTTTTAGAATTTCCTAAAACTTTTTTTGAGAAAAGTTTTGAATAGCTAGCTGAGATACATAATCAAAACAAGACAAAAGTCTTGCTCTTTTGCACCCCATTTGCTGTGCATTCTATCAGCCTTAAGTGCAAGAAATGTTTCCCATACTGCATTAGAAAAAAATTTGAGCTCATCAGTTACCTAAAATGACATACTGAAAATATGTAAAAATCCTTAAAGACTTTTTTCCCTTCTAATGGTCAGGAAATAGAGGAGGCCCTGAAAGTTCCATTAGGATTACCATATATTACCGGTATTTCACATGGCTCAACCTAATATAATACATAGGCATACTATGTGTATGGTTTGGAAACAGGCATTTATGACCCAAAATACTATCAAATTAATTATGACATCAAAGATATGCTATTCTCAACATGGGATAATATATGATTCAAGCACCTTTGTAGGGATTTTCCAGAATTATCCCACAAGATATTGCCTGTAACAGACTTTTAATTCTATAACCTGAAATTTTCACAATCATTACAGCAAAAATAAATAAATAAATAAATAAATAAATAAATAATGAAAAGAAAAAGACTTTTTGAACAGCAAAGAAAACAAACAAAAATGCAAGGTGTTAATTATTATCAGAATCACTTTAAGCCTGTGACTAATATTTTTTAGATTTAAACAGCAGAAGGGAGAAAAGAAGAAAGAGAACTAATAGATTCATGGTTATTTGTTCTGTGCTTGTTACGCAAAGTGCATCCTTAGCTAAGGAAATGAAAAAGGCTGAGGGCTAGGGGAAAGCTATGGCAGATAGGAATGAGCTGAGAACCCTGTGGGTTCATTTAGGCTGCACTTCTCCCCAGATGTGTCCAGGTGCCTCCCATAGACTTGCATGTTCAGAGACACCATATGTACACCCCCTTAAGAGATTTCATATCACAACTTAAAGAGAGGGAACTAAAAATGCAGTAGAAAGGATTTATTATTGATGTTGTATATAAAATATGCTTCCTTTGGTTGAATGATCTCAGCAGATTCAGCTCTTGCTCTGTCGTCAGTCAGGAGTTTCCAAAGGAAATCTCTGGAGAGCATTATTAGAATAGGATTGGCTCTATATCTTTCCCCGGGGCACCATTAACTTAGACGCAACCCCAATTTGAATTGGGAAAAAGTTAAGCCTCTTTTAAAATATGGTCTTTTTTATAAGCCCCAAGAGAGAAAAATATATCCATATGTCCTTATATATTTTAAACTAAAGAACATACTGCTCTGTCCAAGAAGTCAGCATTTTTCACCTATCTTCCATTAGAGAAGGGATTCCATTTTATAAATTGTAACCTTTGTCCTATGTCATTTGTTCACACAGTGTGGCTGGATCACCGGCCACTCCTGGGTCTGCCCGCCTGCAAACTACTTAGCTAGTCCCCCTCTGGACCACGAATTTGCTCCCTGCAGATTTGACTTTCACTGATTCTCCCTCTCTCTCTCTCTCTCTCTCTCTCTCTCTCTCTCTCTCTCTCTCTCTGACTTTCTCATCTCTCTCATTACTTTCCTGCACTTCATGCTAGATATGCTTTCCCTACCTTGTCCCATTTAATCCTCACAACTGGGGATGTTATCATAATCCTCTTTATAGAGATGAAGAAACTCAGGCTAAGGCAGGTTAAGGAACTTTCTCAAGGTTACAGAGCTAATAAATGGTAAATCCGTACCTAAACCCAGATCTTCCTAATCACCATAGCTAGGTGCCTTCAGAGCAACTATTAGATACACAGGTTATTTAAAAAGATATTGGATTCTCCATTCTTATACCAGGGAGACAACACTTCCATAAGATTCTCAAACATCCTGGAATATTCCACAGCAAACCCTAACCTGTATAGTACTTCCATGTTTTAAGGCCTTCTCACAAGCACCTTATTTTATCCTTCCAACAAAACTATTGAGTGGTTAGGCAGGTTCTGAACTCATTTGATAGACAAGTTACTGAACTTTATTTATTAACTATCTCAGGCAGATGCCAAAACCTTTGCTAGCACTATAGAGAACTCTGGCATGAAGTAGGTGCTCAATGAACATTGGTGTAACTAATGAGAGAGAACCAAGGAAGTGATCGCAGCCACGGCCTCCTTGGGAATCTTGTTGAAGTCAATGGGGAACAATTGAAGGATTAAACATAGAGAGGCACGTGAGGCAGGCGACAGGAGAAAAGGAGACCTGTGAGGAGCCTGCTGCTGCTATCTGGGTGGGAGATGAGGGCTTTCTAAAATAAAATACTGTTGTGGGAGTGGGAAAGATTAAATGACTTTGTGAGACAGTAATGAATTAGGCATGTCAGGATAACTACAAATAGGGATTGAGAGGAAATACTCATGGAAATGAACGTCCAGGGTTTTGGTAAAAGAGGATGGGTGGATTTCGCCTTCCCTTTAAGCTATATACATTTTTGCCTATTTCCACACCCCAGCAATCATCTTATGGCACCTAAATTGCTCTTTTGCAAATACATCTCTCCTACTTGACTATAACATCTTTGAGGAGTAGAGTTTAACTCATTGCCATATACCTAATGCCAAGTGTTTGGTGTCAGATGGGTGAGAAGAAAAGAATAAATAAAATATGACTCACCCTAGGGTCAGATGAACATCTATTCCTTCCTTTGCCATTTGTTCCTCAGGCCATCTTCCTGGGACTAACTTAGACTTTTGCAAGAATGCAATGCCTCCGGGTTAGATTCTGCTGGAAGGGAATTGCTATTATATGCCACACAAATGAGTACAGGCCTGAAGGCATGAGGCCTAAATAAAATCAGCCTGTGGACAAATAATAACCTTTACTTGAATTGAGAATACAAGGCCTGAACTGGTATTGTACTTCCACAAGCCCCTGAGGCTGGGCACCTTCTAAAGAGTCATTGCTGTGCCATGAATGAATAAGGCGAGGTCTGGGAGGGAGCTACAGACGGGGGAGAATGATAGGGGTCTAAAATTTTTTTCTAATCTTTCTGTACAGCAATTCAGACCAACCTCCTTTCATTGTGCTGAGCTGAACAAAGGCTATATGTGCATGTGTGCATGGGTGGATATTCCACAATATAACAGTAAAAAAAAAAAAAAAAAGCAAATTAGGTTTTCTTATCTTCTTGCTTCCCTAATTTGCTCAATGCCATATACAGAAAATCAACATATATTTCACACACACACAAACACACACACATTTATTAAAAGAAGAAAAAATGTGAATTGTTTTTGAAGATTTAAAGATTGAAACTGTCATTCTCAGGGTCCATATTTTGCACAGCCTTTATTTTTCACAAGGTAGTGAACTGCAGTTTGACAGAACCGAAAAATTGCTTCTGTTATACGGGGACTTCAATTTCTAATAAAAATGCAATGGGAAATAATCATTTTCCCCTGCCCACTGAACATATTTACTGAGCAAGGCAACATACCAACCAGGACTCGCAGCTACTTATTCAGGACCATGTCCAGGCAGACAGCAGGGGGACGCCACAGGGAAGATATAAATAGCCTAATAACTATTCTTTGCTCCCACTGCTGCCTCCTGCCCCTCACCTCTTCCTTTTACTCAGTTTTACTGCAGACTAACATTTATTCACTTAATTCGTCTGTATCAATGCTCTTGACACAAAAAGCCAAAGTTACTTTATATGAATTGCCTGCTTTATTTTCCCTGGCAGAAGTTCCTCAATTAGAGAGCAGGAACAATCTTTGTTCTAGGCTTACACTAGCTACTCACTTCCAAGCATGTTGATTTGAATTCAGCAAAAGAGACCTTTAATATATAAAAAAGGGAAATCAATAATTGTGACATATTCCACATCTGTTAAAATACTGTCACTGAGCAGGCACAAACTCATTCAATATTATTTAATATGACTGGCTGAGGGTCCATGTAGAGACTTCAGATCAGATAGGTATAAGTGGAAATTCAACTCTCATTCACTAGACCTGTGAATGTGACTTAAGGGAGGTAATTTGACTTCTCAGAGCCTCAGTGTTATTATTAGTAAAATAGCTATCTTGCATGTATGTGGGTATATCTGACATGGTATTTGGCTCCTAGTAGGTGTATCATCATTTGTAGCTAATATTAATGTTGTTGCTATAATTATCATCATTAGATAAGAATCTTCCATTCACATTGGAGGACTTATTATTCTCTGCTATCTACTGGCCCATTCCTCTCTCATCAGCAGGTGTTAATGTCTTCCTTTAGCCAGGACATTCTCACAGCGACTAAGGGCACTCAGAGCTGTCCTCTTGGAAACATGGAATTGACAAAAAGGCTAAGTATCCCTTAGGACTGCGCCCTTCTCGTGGGATGGAACACAATTCCCTTTGCACACAGCTGAGTCGCTTCTAGGTGACAAAAGCTCACTCATAACAGGATCACAGAGTGAGGTTTCCTCTCACCACTGTTGACTGAAACCTGCTGCCATTACGTATGAACCTACCTGTCTGCCCAAAACCTTCTTCTCAGCTTGTACATCCAGGGTGCGGCATGGAGCTGTGCACAAGGTGGGTACTCAGCGTATGTTGAATTGTTTGATTAATTAAATGTCTTGTCTAGGCTTCAAGAGAGTCATTCTTCTAAATTAGAAAGCTAGGGAATAATTCAGAAAGAAAAGGTGTGAGACTTGGGTAGGGAGTTCAACAGTATCTACTATTCCACTTTAGCCACAATGTCCTTAAAGACCTACTTTATTCCGTATTTTTCCATATCTACAGCAATGATTGTGTGCTATACCCAACAAGGATTTGTTTTATTTTATTTATTTTTAATGTATTTATTTTCTTCATTAATTAAGGTATTACATATGTGTCCTTATTCTCCTTTTGCCCCCCAACCCCCCACTCATGCCCTCGCCCCCATAGTGCCTGTGTCCATTGGTTATGCTTATATGCATGCATGCAAGTCCTTTGTTGTTAAGATTGATATTCTGAAGGTTATGCTGGCAATTTGTTTATGCTGCCACCCGGTGGCACTTGATTTATGGCCTCACAGTGTGAAGAGCCCAGATCCCCCCATGATAAACTCAACCAACAAAAAAAACAACACATTTGCAACACACTTTTGAATTAACCTAGGCTACTTCTTTGAAAATTAAGATAGCTAAAAAGCAAGATTAGGTTTCTGTTACTTTATATTAATTAATAATTACAATAAGCACTTATCATTTAAGATTTATCGTATATGGTACCAGAAGGACTCGGAATAAAGTTATGAAATCACCTGAATTTTAGAGTCCTAAGAACCATATGATTTCATTCATATGTGGGATAAAGAACTGAAACTTATACACACAAACATGTGGTGCTTGCCAGAAGGAAGGGGTGAGGAGTAGGGGTAAAGAGGGCCTAATATATGGGTGATGGAAGATTATTTGACTTTGGATGGTGGATATACCATGTAATATACAGATCATATATCATAGATGTAGGGTACATTTGAAACCTTTATGATATTATTACCCTTATCATTCCAATACGTTTAATTAAAAAAAAAAATAAAGAAGAATTTTGGCCAAAACCAGTTTGGCTCAGTGGATAGAGTCAGCCTGCAGACTGAAAGGTCCATGTTCGATTCCAGTCAAGGGCATGTACCTTGGTTGCGGGCACATCCCCAGAAGGGGGTGTGCAAGAGGCAGCTGATTGATGATTCTCTCTCATCAATGTTTCTAACTCTGTCCCTCTCTCTTCATCTCTGTAAAAAAATCAATAAGATATATTTTTAAAAAAATGTTTTGACTCCTTCATTGTTACTTCCTTTTTAATAATTTTTTTGGGGAAATATTACTTGCCTTGCCCCACAGACAACTTGTGAGGACTCAGTGAAATAATGATGTCAAAGCCTTTATAAATTATGAAGTGATGCACAATGTGAGTCATTGATATTATTCCAACAGTCCTCCCTAGAGCCAGGCAGAAGGGCCCCCAGAGTCAAATTCCTTTCCATAGAAGAGAATCTATGTTGCACTGTGTTCTAAAAGGGCACAAGTGAAAAGACATGCAGCTTCCATGAGACTGGCATGAAAATGTTAAAGAATGAGCAGCCATGCACTCTGGGATTTGCAGCCAGGAACGGAGAGACTGACTAATGATACTTTCCATAGAAATCAGAAGCATCACAACATCCAAAGTAGGAAAGCAATTTTCAATTTAGACTTTAATTAAGAAGTGATTCTTCCCTCCAAAGGGAGTTTACATGACCCCATCCTTTATGATAACATGCTGAGAAGGCTGTGTGTGCACCCACAAACAGCAGCCCAACTGAGAAGGTGCCAATATGAAGCACCATGCAGTTCTTCCTGACAAAAAAAAAAAAAAAAAAAAAAAAGGTGGAGTTTCTGCTTCTACCTCACTGAATTACTCGTCTTAGACTTGACCTACCGCTGCACCAGAAAGAACTAGAAAATTAAACCAAATATATTAAACAATAGTTTTCATGCATTAGATGACCTGCCACTTAGGGCTGTGATCCCTGGTTAAAAGGAAACAACAAGCCCAACCTGGTCCCTGGCTCTCCATCTGGAGGCACTTTGTGGGTGTGGGTCAGGGAGAGACAGCGGAGCAGAGTACATCCATTTCACTACAGTACATACCCTTGACCGGAATCGAACCTGAGACCTTTCAGTCCGCAGGCTGACGCTCAATCCACTGACCTAAACCGGTTTCGGCTAGATTATTCTCTTAATAAAATTCCTGTATTAAGCTGTAAATCTCATGTATTTAATTTATAGTATAGCAATGTGTGGAGTCCTAAGTTATAAAGTCATTAGGTTAATGTTATAAATATAAACTATATAAAACTATTCTGGTGGTAGCCAGAATTACATGCCTGGAGTGGAAAAACCCAACTGAGCACAGAGTTGATATGTAGCTGGTGTGCATGAGTTCATTTGTATCAGTTGATGATTCTAACCAGCTTCCATTTCAAGCCCCTGCCCTTCTCCAGGACCAGCCTAAATATTCAACCAACCTGGTTTTCCCCCAGGACCTCTTGAGTCTATCTGTTGACTAGAACCTGAAGGATTATGGCACAGCAATGCAGGGATCTCCAGGACACCAGATTCCTGCTTTGATTACCTGCTGCTTATGTCATCGGTTTGCTACATATTTTCAGCAAAACCCCTGGTAACTTTACCAGAGTCTTCCTTACAGTGTGTATTTTTCTCTGGATATCTTATACATTAAAGACATTACAAAACACATCACAAAAATATTGTCGATGCCATATTTTAAAGAGGCGACAATTCTGAAGAGCCCAAGATCACAAACTGGCTTATGCCAGAAAAATGGCCTGTATGCTTACAGATTGTATCAGCAAAAAAGAGCTAGACCTTAAATAGAGGTTCCTATTTGGTCAGAATGTTCCTTGTGGGTTATTAATAAGAGAAGAGAAAATCTGGTCAGTGTAGCTAGCCCTAAAGCCTTTAAGAAATCATCATCAAGAGTTAAACAAGCTGCCCTGGCCAGTGTTGCTCAGTTGCTTGGGCATTAGCACATGCAGCCAAAGTTGCTGGTTTGATTCCCAGTCAGGGCACATGCCTAGGATGTGAGCTCAATTCCTGGTGGGGACATGCAGGAGGCAGCCAATCAATGCTTCACTCTCACATAGACATTTCAATCTCTCCCTCTCCCTTCTTCTCTCTCTAAAAATTAATAAAAATATTTTTAAAAGAATTAGGCAAGCTATCAAGAAGACAAATAAAGGCATCGAACTGCATTGTGGTGAAAACAAGAACCTAATTTGACTTAAAAAAACACAACTGCACTCTAAGCATGTAGCATAGTTTCTGACATATAGTAGGTGCTCAATAAGTTTAAATTCCTTTCTACCCCCTCACTTTCTTCACCCTCATTCAGGCCATCCATCCACCCACCCCATCCATGCATCCATGCATCTTTCTATCCATCTAGACATCATTTATTATTACTTTCCATAAATCTGGCATTTTCCATATCATCTCTGTATCAACTAAAGTTCAATCATAAAAACCAAATCACTAAGAGGTGTGTGTGTGTGTGTGTGTGTGTGTGTGTGTGTGTGTGTTACTTATTAAAGGATTTGTTATATTGTAGAAATTTGAGTTATGTAGCTATATAGCTGGCTAAGCAGTCCCTGGAAGGCTGGGGGTTTTTTTGTGCATTTTTTTCTCTCAGGTCTCCTGCTGAATATTGAAGTCCACAAGGCATATACTAAGGAGGAGAGTATAGATGCAAAGTGAAGGAGAACATGGACAGGCAGCCAGAAGGCATAAGCACAAGATGGGGCCCATGATAATGAACTGGAACTTGCCAGTTGTCATTGCCTCTCATCTTAAAAAGACAGGTGACCTCCAGAAACTTTGGTCTCTTATCACAGAGCTAAATATACAACATGGATTAGAATCTGAGACACTGAAGAATGACCCAGGGGAAGAGGGAGCAGTTACAGACCTAAGCAGTGAAGTAATCCCAAAGATTAGCAACAATATCTTTGTGCTATAAAATGATTTAGAATAAACTACTACTTCCTTTCTACCCTCCAAAGCTCACTCAAGAATATCTCTTATACTTTATCCAGAAACACACAGAGAAGGACATTCTGGAAAATGTAGTTGGGCCAAGTTGACATTTTACAGAGTCACCATAGCAACCTTCTTAATCCTAGAAGTTGGTGTTATTGCTATTGTAAGATGAAGACATTGAGACTGAAGAGTTTCTGATCTCAGTAATGGGCACAGCTGAGGTTTAATTGCAAGGTTTTCTTCTCACTTCAGCATTGCAGAAAAAAATCAAAGTACATGCTAACAAGTAGCAGAGGGGGTGGATCAACATGCTGTTTCAGGAGACAGCAAAACACAGTAGGCATTGGGGGAAAGTTGATCACTGCTGGGGCCTAGTTGTAACTAAACACCTGGGCAGCGACCTTGGATGCACTTCTGGTAACACAAAGAAGCCATTAAACAGGGGGCTCTATAAGTTGGCCTGCTTTTGAAGAATAGCAGCATGTATGCAAGAATCAAGAGAGCCAGAACCACAACATAACTTCAGTAGGCACAATTCATTCGGAATATAATGTAACCGTGAGCTAGAATTGAGCAACCCGTGATTCTGAATCCAGCAGGCCATATGCTAGGTGGCTTATCTATACATACTCCTTTGAGAACATCTCCACTTTAAACACCTTGCCCCAAACGAATGAGCAGATAAATACTCTTCAAGGACTACCCTCATGTACACAGAGTATTTACATGTTAATCGACCTTCCCACCCAAAAGTATACACACACCCTCACACTTTCTCTATGACAGAGAATTTGAGAATTGAGATGTCACCTAAATTTGTTCACATTCATTGGCTACTGTTGCTGCTAGGGCTGTCACTCCTTTACTGGATAGGCTATATAGGGATTGAGTTCTTTTTAAAAAAAATCTTCATCCAAGGAAATATCCATTGATGTTTAGGGAGTGGGAGAGACCAAGAGAGAGAGAAACATGAAAGTGGATATTTGGATGTGAGAGAGACACATTGATTGGCTGCCTCCTGTAGGTGACCCGGCCAGGACTGGAAATCCAACCTGCAACCGAGGAATGTGCCCTTGACCAGAATCGAACCAGGACCCTTCAGTCCTTGGGGTGACATTCTATCCATTGAGCCAAACTGGCTAGCACTAAAAATGGAGTTCTTAATGGCAACTGAACACTTTTAATAAGTCTCATCTAATTTTAAAAGCTAAGTTCCTTAATGACATTACCGCACTACAGAGCTGCAGTTATTAGGAACTAACTGTTCAACTTACAATTCTAAGTAAGAACAGGAAAGAAATATCTGTTGTAAGAGGAAGAATTCATTTGTGGAAATGATGAACAGCCTCAAAAGAGCAGAGTCATTTATAACAATACATGTCAGAGGTTTGGTGTATGAATAGACGGAGCTTGATAATACCCAGAAAGAAAGGCCTGCATTGTGACAAGGCACAGTCAGTCCCAGTGATCTACATTATTAAACATTTCCTGCATCAAGCATGCAGCCCATTTACAGTTATGAGCTCAGGAAGGATGCATCCTCCATGTCATCGTGGCTAGGCTGGGAGAGTAGAATGGGAGGGGCAGGGAAGACTCCTCATTTTCTGCCACAGGTGGAATGGATCACCTATTCCACTCACCTTTTATGCAATTCCATTGGGGATAAATCATTCCACTTTTCATAAAATGCTTTGCAAGAATTTGATTCATCATCCCTATTTAGAATCTTCCTCAGCTTTATCATTTCCCAACCCTATTGGGCACAGAAATACTAAGATATTGGTCTAAGTCTTAGGGTGATACATTCTTATGTTGGGTCAAGAAAAGAAAGCCAGTTTTCACGTTTACCTCTCAGCCTGCAAAATGTCTCTCCTCCAGCCAGGGCTGTTAATGCTTCTGAGAATGTCCTCGACTTTACCTAAGGAAAAAAATACAAGATGTTCAAAAAGGACTGGAATGATCTGTTCTCTCTAACAACGGAAGAACAACTCTCCCAATATGAGAATCATTTAATTTTGTCCCATTGTAACTTATAATGATTAAAGGAAAGAAGGTTCATTAAATACACTGGATATAAAACAAACCCGATTTTATTGCTCTTCACAAAGTTGGCCTGCGTTTGAAAATATAACTAACCTGAGGACAGCAAGCATAAACAGTCTTGAGAAGGAGAACATGGTCATGCTAAACACTGGGCATGGGCTTGTTAACAATACCTCCAAGCTCCTGACTCCTTGAACCATTGGATTATTGATCTTAAAACAGATAATCACAGGGGAAGTCATCCAGTGTAGTCTCCTCTTTTAATGTTTACAGTAAATAATAATTTAGACCAAGTAACTTATCCAAGGACATCCAGGGTTCTTTGCATTCACTTTGCTGTGTTAGGAGATAGAAAAAAAGTAGAGGTCTTGAAAATAAGGGTAATCTATCTACCCTTCTCCTTAGGAAGGTTCATTAAGAAATGGCTTTGAGGCAGGGTACTGGACCTACTTTTCTATTTGGGGTCATTTCCTCCCATCCCCAATTCTATAATGTCATTTTTCAGACATTAAGTAATCCTTTCTATTACATTCTGCTTCAGAGGACTGAAGAGTATACCAGTCATTAAAATCTATCTTACCCCTTTTATTCATCAAGAGAGCGTTTAAATAACCACTGGCTATTAATTAAAAGGGCCAGGAGACAGCAGTATGAACTGCTTAGTCAGATCACAGTATAGAGGGGAGATTCACACAGGAAACTGCTTTTGTTCTGTTTCCTGTGCCTATTCTACATTTCGCTCCTGACAACCAACCTGCAGTTGTTAAATGTCTCTAGTGGAATTCTAACCTTAAAGTGGTTTTTGTGTGTGTGTGTGTGTTTTTTGTTTGTTTGTTTTAAATTCAAATGCTCATGCAGTAACAATATAGAATTTTATTTTATTTTTTGCCAGGATTAAAGTACGACATAAAGTAACTAAAATGTATTTAAATACAATTTGGTAAGTTTCACATCTGTATGAATCCGTGAAAGCATCAGCACTGCTTGGACTACTGTGGCAAAAAATCACAAACATTGCTTTCTCTCTGGGGAGTCCAAGATCAAGGTGCAAGCAGGTACAATTTTTTTGCTGAAGTACCTCTTCTGGCTTGCAGATGGCCGCCATCTCACTGTGCACTCCCATGTCTGATTTGAACATGGAGAAAGAGAGAGAGAGAGAGAGAGAGAGAGAGAGAGAGAGAGAGAGAGAGAGAGAGAGAGGGCAAAAGAGAGAGAGAGAAAAAGAGAGAGAGAGAGAGAGATTTCTCTTCATATAAGGATCCTAGTCCCACCATGAGGGCCCCAGGGTCATGGCCTAATCTAAACTTTATCACCTCCCAGACTTCACCTCCACATATCATCATACTGGGGGATAGGGCTTTTACATATGAATTTAGAGAGGAAGAAGGGACACAGACATTCAGCTCATAGCAATACTGAATATATTTATCTCTCCAAAAACTTTCCTTGTGCACTTATATTCCTGTCCTGCCCCACAACCACCATTCCAGACCACCAACAATCACTGATCTGGCTTTTGTTCACTATAGATTAGTTTCTATTTTCTCATGTACTCACTTTTTTTTTTAATCCGGTCTCCTTTACTCAATATAGGTATTCTTTAACGTGTGCATTACCCATTCTCTCTTTTTTTTTTCCAGTAGCATTACATTGCATGGCTATACCATAATTTGTTTCTACATGAATTTTTAATGAACATGTGATATTTTTCTACCTTGGGGCAATTTAAGTAAAATTTGTATTTGAATATCCAAATACAAATACTTGTATGGATATATGTGTTTGTTTTTCTTGGATAAATACCTAGGAGTAAAATGGCAGAATCATATGGTAGGTGTAGCCTTAACTTTTTAAAAGATTGTCATTGTCTTTCCCATACTATCAATGTTGGAGAGTTCTAGTTCCTCTAAATCTTTGACAACACTTGATGTGGTCACTTTTTTTATGCTATGAAACTTTATTTTTCCAGCTTTAATGAGGTATTATTGATCTTTAACATATATAAGTTTAAGGAATACAATGTGATGATTTGATACACATGTATATTATAAAAATGATTTCCAAAATAATGTTAATTAACACCTACATCTTCTCTCATAATTACCATTCTTTGTTTGTAGTGATAACATTTAAAAAATCATTTAACAGTGTTCAAGTATATAATATAGTACTGTTAATTATAGTCATCATGCTGTACATTAGACCCCCAGAACGTATTCAACTTACAGTTGAATGTTTGTACCCTTTGATCAACATCTCCTCATTATCCTCACCTCTTAGGCACTGAAAACCACTCTCCTACACTCTATTTCTATAAGTCAGCTGCTTTAGATTCCATGTATGTGATAATATACAGCACTTCTCTCTCTGCCTGACTTAAGTGCTCTAGACTGAATATATTTCTCTCCAAAAACATAATAATGCTTTTCTCTCTGCCCTCTGCGACAGTGATCCCTACCAAGATGCAGGGACTCTTCTTCTTTCCTCCTTTGTCCCAATCTGGGGGCCTAGAATGTGGTAAGATTCATTTTCTATCCCTCTCAAAAAGCAAAAAACTCAAGATAATAGGGCTTGATAACTCAGTGTGACCTTGTCACTAACTCACCTCTCCACAAAACTCTTTTCCCACTTTAGCAATACCAGGACACACTAGCAACTCTAATATCTCGGTGACCAGCCAATTAAGGGATGATTAGCAGTCTGCATTTACAACAGCAAACATTTTGTGAATGCTTTTCTTTGTTCATCAATCCCAAATTCCACTTGATTGAGGGAAAAGGACCAGTTGAGTGCTTTTTTTCTTCTTCCCTCTCTTCATGAGCACCCTTACCTGACTAGTTTAATCCCCTAACTTACTGCTCCCATTGCCAAAGATCATCAAACAAGTTCAATTCTACTTGCACCAGGAACAGAATGGAAGTCTCAGATAAGAACTAGGCATTCGTTTTAAACTGAGACTTGGAGAATTTAACAGTCTTGTTCTCTACAGGGTATCACTTCTACTATAATCTCTGCACCCCTCAGTGCTCCATAAGGACAGAAAAGATTTCTCATTATGTTATTAGACTCTTGAGATACCTTTTAAATATCTCTTTTGTGCCTCCAAGAGGCTGTGTGGCTTGATTAATCAGATAAGAATATGTATGAATCCTGGGCCTTGAATCCAACCCTCTCATCCCAGTGACCTTTCTGTCACTGAGATATCTCAAAACTTATTGGTCACAAAGGGAGCTAGGAAAACTAGCCTGGATAAAAAAATGCAAACATAGCGTCACCACTGTAGAGAACAATCCAAACATAGCACAAGGACTTGGCTGATTACTGATGATGACTATGTGACTGAGATACACTATGATGGAAAAAAATTGCTACATTTTTATACCTCTTCATTTACATGCAATTCTGAAATAGGCACTTTTATTTATCTTTGCTCAGTCTTAATATCATATGCTTGCAAACACCTGTTGGAACAAAAAGGTCTTAAGAGTGTCTAATAAATTAGAAAAGGCATTTGAAATATATACTGCACAACTATAACTAGCCAGTCCCTGAAACCCACAGATGCCTAGTAAATATTGTTGATCATCTGACTAAGAGTTTAAAGTATCTCTGGAGACTCCTTAGGAAAATAAAATCGAGCCCATGAATCTTCACTTTTATACTGACTAGAATGCTTAGTACAAAGGTTGGTGCAAAAGAGGCACTTGGGAAATGTTGGTTGTGCTAAATGAAATTTAATGGAATTGTTTATACGTCTATGTCTGACCCTATGCCAAAATCTAGTAAGGTCAATTAATGGACAAAACAAACAAACAAACAAACAAACAAACAAAAAGAGTATGGATAATGTATCTCTAGATAATTGCTGGAGCAAACAGTGGCTTATGTTAAATGAAGGGCAAAGTGATGAATTAGGGTAATTGACTTCGGAGGCCCATAATGATTTAAGTGTAACACTTGCTATTTAATTCTAAGTAAAAAATAAGCTTCAGTTTAGAAATGAGTAGGAAATTTCCCTTTTCTGAGGAAACTTGGTGCTTTTATAACCACCACCTTAGTGTGTGTGTGTGTGTGTGTGTGTGTAAATGCATAGCCCTGAGTGACAATAAAGGCCAGAATAGCTGAGGATACTAACGGAACACAGTCTCTCATGTAAACATATAGAAATGTTTTGACAAGACAAGCCTGCCTATCTGCACATCCAGAAAGCAAATGCCAAAGGATAAAATGTTAGAGATAACAAGGCATGACTTGCTAGATGACTGTTGGTATCAAGACATATGTCTGTGCAACACACACATATGTATGTATGCATACTGGAACATGCATCACCATCAACAAAGAAGTAAGAAAAGAGCCAGAGAGAACAACTTCATCACTTGTACTTATCTGAAGGAGTGGACTCTGTTCTATTGCAGATGAAATCATTTGGTTATGGTGACAGAAAACTTCCCATTCATCTTTTACACTATACTTCACCCAGAGCTTCCTGTCAACACTCTGGTATCTTGGAATGAGTTGGGAATTATTCCTAGCGTAGTCAATATTCCATCCTGAAGCCATAACCATCTGCACAATCAAACCCATCCACATTTATTCCCAGGACCCCCAACAAAGGATGATAGCTTAATACAGCTGTCTGTATGAGCTAAGCACATTTTAATCCCTGGATAACTTTCCTCATATTTCTCAGAAACTTGATGCTCTGTATGGCCAATGGGTTTCACTTTATCAGCCACTTCTGGTGCATTATGGGGGCTATTAAATTAGAATTCTTTAAACATCTACTAGCTAAGGTATATTTAAGAAATTTGGTGGCACAATCAAGGTAATTACAAACTGTATCAGAAAGTAGGCAAGGAATTGAGGAAAGGGGAGTATATAATAAGTAAAGCCATTTCACAGGTGAATTTGGACTCTCCATTTATTTAAGGTAGGTGAGTTACTGTAAACCAATATTAAAAGTCATAATACAGAGAAAGCTTTTCAGTTTAATGAAATTCACTTCCATGCCTCTGCAACTTGTCTTTCTTATATGATACATGTAGTCTATGGTACACCGTTTGTTTATAAAAAAGACACAGAAAGGCAACAGCATTACAGAGCAAAGCCAGAAAAGCCTCAACTTTAGACCTGAAAGTGAGTTTTGAGTGAATGCTTCTTGAGGGAGTCTGGCCATGATCTGGTGTGGCCCTTTCTTTTGGATTGCCCTCCAAAGATTAGAGAGGGCTGTCCTCTGGACAAAAATGAAATGGAGCACACTTGAAAGTGAGGACTTAAACCTCCATTTCTTTCAACAACTGTGACTTTTATCCCCCAAGATAAATCTCAGGGACCATTTGGCTCAACAACTCCAGGCAAAAACAGAACTATGACCACTTCAAACGAGCCAAGTGAAATTCTGTATTCAAAATCTTTACTCATATAGATGTGCTTCACTTCAACCATCAGGTGAGCATTTACTCAGGGTGAAAATTAACACTTAGAAAGTTTCACCTTTTCAAACCAATCTCATCATATCCCTTCCCCAGGGAGCAAGTATAACTTAATTTTTATTATTGCCTCTGGGTCCAGCTGTGTAGTGAAAGTTCAAATGCATTTCATATTTTTAGCTATATGTATTACATTAAATGGGGAATGTGAACATCTTAAGTGTATATAATTAACTCCAAGCATTTTAAATATTTTAATTATTGTTTTAGTTAGCCACACAGTTAATATTTCCAATCTAGAGTGTATATACAATGATCCTACAAATCTAAACCTCAACACCAAACAAATGCCAATCCAAGATGGGGGAAAGCAAAAACTTCACAAAATATGCCATGATAACCTGTCTATCATCTAGTGCCTCTATGTCTGTAGTCTAATTTGCTAAAGCAAAGAAGAGCCAAAGTGAGAAAATTTTATCCTCTTGAGTTAATGAAATCCCTGTCTATAAGGTGAGTGCTTTCTACTCAAGCCAGAAAAGTTTTTTTTTCTTACAGTTTGTAGAAATAGAGCCCTAACTGGCTCAGCTTAGAGGATGGGAAGGAAAGTATGATAATCTTACAATGGTATCTGGTACAGATACAGCTGGTAACTAGGTAGGGCCCATTCAACATACCTGGCAGTTTGAGGAAGTGTAACTCATACAGTACTGTGACACTTTGCCTCACCCAAATGATTTTCTCCACTAGCTTCTACCTTTCCTAGGTATTATCTGCCTATGTAAAGTTGTTCTTTTGTCTATGGTTACTACTCTGTTTTCCCTGAAAATAAGACAGTGTCTTATATTAATTTTTTTCTCCCAAAGTTGTGCTAGGTCTTATTTTCAGGGGATGTCTTATCTTTCCATGTGCTAGGTCTTATTTTCGCAGGATGTCTTATTTTCGGGGAAACACGGTAACATGGCTGGCCATCAGATTCACTTGGAGAGATTAAGATAATTGATTCCCAGACCCTATCCTATACCTCCTGAATCATTATCTCAAGGCCAGGGAGAAGCAATTCAATATATTTTAAGCCGCACCCTAGGATTTTTTTTTTTCCCCACTGATTTTTAGAGAGTGGAAGGGAAGGGGGAGGAGGGGAGAGAGATGTAGGGAGAAACATTGATGTGAGAGAGATACATCAATTAGTTGTTTCCCCCGCACACACCCCTGCTGGGGTTGGGAAACATGCAACCCAGGTATGTACCCTTGACCAGGAATCACACCCACGACCCTTTGGTATGCAGGTGAATGCTATAACCACTAAACAAACCAGCCAGAGCAACAACTCAATATTTTAAACAAGTTTTCCAGATGTATGTAAAACAGTCAGTCTAGCTGATCCAGTATTTGGACACTATTAGTTGAGAAGACATACAGGAAATGTAGAGTAAAAGAAGAAAAAGGGACAGAGAGGGCCCTTAACCTCATCATATGAACAGAATGAGTTTATCAGATCAGCTAGTTGTCACCCTAAAAAGATGAGTTTACCAGATAAGCTAGTTGTCATCCTAAAAAGCTTACACAATGTTTCTATCCCAGGAATCACAAAGTCACACAGATACCCTCAGGGCAGGAAGATAACATAAATGAGTGAAGCCAACTCAGTGGAACATTTGTGGCTTCCTCAGTCTGTTTTTCATTTCTCACTTTTGACAGAAACATGGGAACAGCAAATACCTCGAATTCCTCCTAACTCTTTTATCCGGAAAGCAATGGTGTGAGCATGAAGATAAAGGGCCATGGCTGCAATGTCCAGAGTAATAGAGAGGAAGGGTGACTTTGGCATCTGAAGAGTTTCTGAAACATCTAACATGGACAGCTTATACCCAACTTCTGTCAATTTTTGTGGCAGCAAAGCCTGTATAAAAAGAGCTAAGCAAGATTAACAAGAATAAAGGGAAAGAGAAACTAGACAGGAGTGGGGGAGATTCACTTTACGGTGGATCTGGTCTAATACAGAGGAGAGACTTATTCTAGTGTTCTCTCCATCAGTAAGAAGAGAAAAAGGACTGTTTATGTACATTGAGATTTTTATGAGGTAAACAGAGATTTGGAATCAGGTATATCTGAGATGGAATCCAAGTAATCAAATTACTTAACCCTGTCTGAACCTTTTTAAATGGGAGGTATTATCCAACTAGTATTGTTTTGAGGGCTCTGTGTGAAAATGCCTATGAAAACAGAAAGCACATGGCCTATACATTGCAGACACTGGATGATCCTGGGAGCTCTTTCAGTGACTCGTGTAGGAGCTGATGGGACCAGGTCTGGGATAATGGCAGTGGGAGTGAAGAGGAAAACCCTAAATGTTGAGACATTGGTGGAATACTGTCATGATTAGTATCCTCATAGCTTCTGAAGGATTAGTTTGCCCACCATTCATCTTTGTACATCAGGAACCAGCACAGTGCTCAGGGCAAGTGGCAGCCAGAATAATTTCTAGAAAATGTCTGTGCTTTCTTACAATCATTCCCTTTCTTTTTCTCATTCTGAAGATGCTTTACTTTTTCATATGGTGCTTATTTGTGAGCACAGAGGCCAAAAAATAATTAGGGGGTCTGCAGTCTCTGCCATATGCTTGTCTAAGGCTGTTAAAAGGGAACACATTTCAAAGATCCCTACATCCTTTGTTTCTACCGTACTTTTAGCTCCTGTCTCTCTGGTGCTTCTACCATAGTTTTGTCATTTGTGCATTTGGCTCTGCATTCTTGTAGGAATTTTCAAAGCAAGACAGTTCTATCAACACCCCTGCCTCCTGTTAAATGGATATCTAAGATGTTATTTTCTGGCAGCTTATCTGATGGTGCTGAGATCAGAGGCACTGTGATTTTCAGCAATAGGAGGTTTGATTTCAATATGACATACAGTAGGGCTCCAGCTTCAGCAGATTCTCCCCAGTGGCACACTGCCAGCTAAGCCTGCCTCATCTGACTCCTTCTCAGAACACTGCCTACATACCCTCAGCATCCATTACCATCAGGAAGACTCACACACACACATATGGAAGAGCAAGCTAGGAGAGTAAAATGATCACTTGGCATCTATGGAAGAAGGATATATAAAAATGAATATGGACTCAGAGTCATTTAGTTTTGCTATTAATAGTCAACCTACCAACAGCCTAAAATCTCTCTCTGATGAGCTGGGGTTAGCTGCATGGCTAATCTGGGTATTACTCTTGGTCTGTCACTACTTGGACCAATCTTCACCATTGTCATCATTGGCAAAATGGCCAAAGATAAACTCAAGGTGCCTTAAATATTGGGCCCTTAATATAGAGAAGCAGGCTGGCTGCCAATGATTTATTAAAGATAATATTACAGAGTAATATGGTATGAGAGATGACCACCATTTCACTTCTTCTCACAATCACCAATCTACTCATATAGCAAAATAGGAAGGCCTGAATATCAGGGGCCCTCAAACCACTCCACAGTTAATAGGTGTGACCAATCATTTCCTCTCAACTGGGAACTGGGAATGGGGACACAGATACCACGACAAGAAAACACGAGCTGAAAGGACCCAAAGGGACCACTTTGAATTGGAAAGTATAAGAAAAGGAGAAGAGAAAGCACAGGCACATCCACAGCGGGGAATAAGGTAGAGAAACCATGCAAACCAAAATGAGAGGCAGAGGTTCTGAGAGGCTTTGCAGTTCCTCCAAGAACTAACAATACTTTCTACAACTAGGTTCCACTAGGAACTTTTGAAATAATTTCCTTTCTACTTGAGATTCTTCATGTGGGATTCTGTTCCTTACAAATGAAAATTCTTTAAGTAAATAGGCATCTTGGATGTCAATGGAAGGCTATAGAAAAAAGAGAATGCCAGGAGAATTTAGTCCTCCTGGTGGTATTTAAAATCTCCTGAAAGAAAAGAACCATATTTAATAAGCTATTATATTCTCCCAAATACTTAACACAATGCCTAATGCAAAGTTGGTGATTAACAATATTTTTTATTGAAATCAGTTATTTTTAAAATATATATATTTTTCTGATTTTTTACAGGGAGGAAGAGAGAGGGATAGAGAGTTAGAAACATCGATGAGAGAGAATCATCGATCAGCTGCCTCTTGCACACCCCCTACTGGGGATGTGCCCGCAATCAAGGTGCATGCCCTTGACCAGAATCGAACCCGGGACCTTTCAGTCCACAGGCCGACTCTCTATCCATTGAGCCAAACCGGTTTTGGCTGAAATCAGTTATTTTTAGGCCAGTATTATATGAGTATGAGTGAAAACCAATCCATTTTAAGTGGATTATTTCTGGGTTGAAGAAGCTGAAAGGAATTTTGAAGGCTGGTGAGAACATGTCTATCTCCACAGTAAGAGCAGGCTCCACAGCTTTGTTGAATTGACACAACCTTTCATATGTTGTTGAGCACAGGGCAGCACTCAGGGAATAGGTATGGTTCATGATTGATTTCTTTTAAATGCATACTAGGAGTCCTGATTGATCTCACTCTGAAGTAGAATATTTTCTGAAACAGATCTGGAAATGGACCACTACTGACCCCCTCTCTTGCTCTATATGCATCTGAGCCACCACCACACTTTCACTTCTAGATGTTCATATAGCTTTTCTCTCCAGTCATTCAAGTTTCTGTTCAATATCTTCTTCTCTAGAAAGCTTTATCTATCCACACAAAAATATTATCTCATTATTTTATTTTCTTTCACTTTTATTTTTCTACATTGTACTTATCACTCCTTGATTAGTTATTTTAGTTATTTAGTTAGTTATTAGTTAATTAGTTATTTTGTTTTCACAATAGGATATGTTTCATAAGAGCAAGATCTCTCCATTTTATTTATTATTATAACCCTAGAACCTAGAATAATGAATGGCACATTATAGGTGCCCAATAAATATTTGATGAATGAATGAATGAATGAATCTCCCTTAAGAAACCAAGAGCCTTGAGGAAATAGTACACATCTGGTTTATCTGTTGTTCTTATTGTATCGATATTGATAGAAAATTTTGTACATAGTAATTGCTCGATACATGTTTATTATATGAGTTTTAGGTATTATAATAATCTGAATATGCCATACTCTTCATGGACCTGCAAATTCAACTAGCAGAGACCTTGCCATAGTCATGCTTAAGAGTGTTGGTTAATTTGGCATGGTTTTCAAGATCCTGGGTGAGCGATGAAGCTTGAAAATAACAGATCATGTTGATTTCCTGGAACCTTAACAGAAATGTTAAATACTTGCTACTGATGCCCTGGCTGGTGTGGCTCTGTTGGTTGGAGTGTCCATGAACTGAAAGGTAGTGGGTTCAATTTCCAGACAGGGCACATGCCCAAGTTGTGGGTTTGATCTGGGTCAGGGTGCATACTGGAGGCAAACAATTGGAGTTTCTCCCCCTCTCCTTTCCTGCTGAAATCAATGAAAACATATCCTCAGTCGAGGATTTGAAAAAACAAAAATAACTGCAATGAAGACGACTCAAAAATATTACTTTTTTTAATCACCAGATCCAGGTTTATTCCTTTTCTTTCTAGAGTAGTACATATGTGGGACCCTCCTGCCAACCACAGACACTTCAGCACTGCTTAATGCCAGTATACATTCTGAGAAATGTGTAATCAGGCAATTCTGTCATTGTGCCAACATCACAGAGTGTACTTACACAAACCTACATGGTATAAACTACTACACACCTAGGCTATATGGTATAGCTTATTGCTCCTATACTACAAGCCTGTACAGCATGTTACTGTACAAAACAACATGAGATTAAATCAAACATAAGAGAAAATAATGTAATCAAGAGAGCTCTGCTGCATGTCATAGCATACTGTTTTACAGCAAACTATTTTTAAAATATATGTAAGTAGGAAGAGTGCACTCTAAAATAATGATAAAATATAGTAAATAATAAACCACTAACAATCATTTATCATTCTTGAGCATTGTGTACTGTACATAATTGCATGTGCAATAATTTTACAGTATTGGCAGTGCAATAGGTTTGTTTACACCAGCATCACCACAAACACACAAGTAATGCATTTAGCTATGATATAGGATGACAACAATGTGGCTAGGTAAGAATTTCTCAGATCCATTATAATCTTATAGTTTTGACACAATTATAGTCAGTTGTGTAGAAGTTCACAAGGCTTTTTAAAAACACTTCTACATTCAAAAACAAATGCTTAGCATTAGCTATTGTAAATATCTAAAATATTATATTATTCATTCCTTTCATCCTATTAATAATCTCTATAATAATATCCTGGTTCTAAATCAATAAATTTGAAAAATCTAGATGGTGCTGAGGAAGATGTGAAAAAATAGTGACTTTCCTATTCTGATAGAAATATATGTACTAGTATATTGATGCAATTTTTGGAGAGAAATTTGGGAATAGTTATAAAAACCAAATGTGCAATAATTCTTAGTGTGAGGAAAGCAATGATACAAAAGCAAGACAGTGAAGTGGAAGAAATATGGGTTAAACTCTTGACTTTATTGTGTAACCACGAGTGTATCATTTAGTGATCTCTTTGATCTTCACTCCCCTCATCTCTAATATAGGAAATGTAATTCCCACATTCTTCATTTGTTGCAAAGTTTAGAGAAAATGTACAAAAAGCACCTATTGTCGAGTCTGTCACTTCAAGACAAGTCAAAGAGGAGAAATTTTTGTTCTTAAAGAATAAAAAAGGATGGTGGAACTAAGATTGGGTAGAATTTAAGAATACTTAAAAATTATTGTTTTAAGGAACTTAATATCTCATGTGGAAAGATTTGAGCATAAGTATTGAGATCTTGTATGTATAAATATTTTTATTTTCTAAAATAAAATGATGAAAAGAATTTCACTAAATTGACATTATATTGACAATAGCCTATACCTCTTAAATTAATATATTAGTGTCATTATTTGTTCATCAGAAACATTTAAGATCAAGTTTCAATAACATGTGTAAAACTTTATTGCTTTGTTACAGAAAATATATACATTCTAAGGCTAGAAATTTTTTGCTGTTTCTGTTGTCTTTTTTTTGTTGTTGTTATTTTGGTTATTGTTGCTCTTACTTTGTCTAATCCATCATCCAGATGTAAAATACTTTTCTGATTTTATGTCATGAATTTCTTACTTCTACATTCTGGGTTTCAACTGAATCCTAGGATTAAGAGTAACTTGGATGTTTGAGATGGGAAAAGTTTGAGCAAGCAATAGTTAACTCTCCTACCTGATGCATCATTATAGGTCTAGGGATTATTCCAAGCTCCATTTCTCAATACATAGGGTTATAAATTCTCAATTCCATCTGTGATAATTGCCTATCAGATCAAATTGGAACAGACTTAACTTTAATATGGCTTTACCAAAAACTTACCTACTCTATCACACTACTACTACTATTACTACTACTACTACTACTACGTGTCACATGGTGTGGTAGGCCTGTACCAGTCAGGATTCAGGCAGAGACACAGAAGCACTGTGCTTGCTATGGGATAAGGAATATATTAGGAGAATTAGAAATGACACAATAAGGAGTTGCTGGAAAGAGAAAGAAATGAAGGAGCATTGCAGATCTAGAGAAAAAATCACTAGCCATTCCTCTTGAAGTGCTGGTGCAGGTTAGAACTTCCAGGGAAATTTGAGAAGCCCAGCACAAACAGCAGCAGAAGTTTATAAGAGCTGTGATATCTGTACAGCTACTAGTGCCATGGGGCCACAGCCAAGCATCTGGTGGAAATGTTTGCACAATAAACCTAACAGTTGGATGAAGAACAGTGGAGAATAAAGACAAGCTGGGCATCTCTGTGCACATTTGTCCACCTTTCAAATCTCACACAAGCTCCTGTGTTAGCCAACTGTAGCCTGGAACCATTCAGGGAAGAAGAGATTTAGTCTCCAAATTAAACAATACAAATAAGTCCACACCTTGTCAACTCGTCATCCGAATATCTACTTTTCACCATATTTAATATCCAATAAAGGTGATAGCAAAATTATGCTTCTACCTAACCAGATGCAACAATTCCTAATATAAGCAAAAATATATAGCCCTCCCCAAAATAATATACACTAAGTTCCATGTCTCTTTACCCATCTTTGAACAATGTCCATTCTTCATCTATCTGAGTCTCACCTCTCCTTTAATCTATACTTTCAACACTATTCATACATTTTATGTTGGATAGTATAAAAACCGGAAATGGAAAAGGAAAAGAAACAAATGGTATTTTACACACACACACACACACACACACACACTCACATCAAAGTAAGGAAGAAATACTTATTACTCTTAGAGTCTTTATTTCTATAGTTTTTCAGCTTATAACAAGGTCTGTGTCACTAACAGTCCTGCCATGTCTGTCATAGTATTTCATCAGTATTGAAATAAGACATAGGAAAGTACTAAGAGGCATCCAGAGCATCAACCCCTGCTTTCCAACACATATATTCTTCCCTACGCTCATTACGTAGAAGCAGCCCAATATCCCTGGAGAGGATCAATTGCATTCCTAATGCAATGATGCTATCCTTTGCCTGTTGGTTTACTGAAATGAGAAGTTCAAAATGACAAGGTAATAATAGACTCAACTTCCAGTTTAGTAGAACTTCGTATCTCCTCTGATAAAAAACAATCATCCCTTGTTCAGTAAGGACTCTAAATCAGCAGAGCCCAAAATCATGAGGACACATTTTGCCATTAGGTCATTAGGGGTAACGGAAAAATATTTTCATTGGTCACTGATTCAGAGTATAGGTTTATCCTAAAGAATTTTACACAAGGCCTCCAAAATAGTGCCACACATTGGGTGACATAACTGAGTCTTCCAAAGGATAGTCTACCATCCTATCAGATTAATTGCATGAGGGTGAATTTGATATTGAATAATTTCCAAAGTAAAAAGTAATGCTGTACAGAAAACTATAACACTAAATAAAGCATTTTGGAAGCCTATGGGTGTTTGGTTTTAGAAGAATCATCACAGGGAGTGAAGACAAATTCATATCCAAGATCATGTCTATTCCACTGAGAAAAAAGTACTATTCCTTCCAGGATGGAAGTAGTCCAATGTAATAAACCTTACCCCAAGGGGCTGGCTCATGTCCCTTGGGAGTGGTGACATATTGTGGACTCAGTATTGGTTTCTGTTGCTGGCAGGTTGGGCACTCAATAATTGCCAAAGCTAAATTGGTCTCTGGAAACAGAAATCCATGTTGCTGACAAGCTTATGTACAACCTCCAGTCCTGCCAAAGTGGCCACCTTCATCATGAGCCTATTGGGCAAGGGTACAGATGGCTGGGGAAAGAAGCTGATTAACATCCACAATATGAGTCAACTTACCAACTGGTTATTAGGATTTACTTCTGCTGAGGGTATTATTTGATAAACAATCACATGACACATAAATCCTATCTTATGTCACTCCAACACACAAGATGGCTGCCCCCATGTGGACACAAAATGGTCATCCTTAGATGACCAGCAGGGGAGGGCAGTTGGGAGAGATCAGACCAGCAGGGATAGCTGGTTGGGAGGGACCAGGCCTGCAAGGGAGGGCAGTTAGGGATAATCAAGCCTGCAAGGGAGGGCAGATAGGGGTGATCAGGCCAGCAGAGGAGGAAAGTTGGGGCGACTGGGCCTGCAGGGAAGGGAAATTGAGGATTGGGGGAGCCAGGCCTGCAGGGGAGAGCAATTGGGGGAAACCAGGCCTGTAGAGATAGCAGTTAGGGGTGACCAGGCCTTCAGGGAAGGGCAGTTATGGGTGTTCAGGCCTGCCATGAGGGCAGTTATGGGCAATCAGGCTGGCAGGGGAGCAGTTAGGCATCAATCAGGCTGGTAGGGGAGTGGTTAGGGGGTGATCAGGCTGGCAGGCAGAAGCAGTTAGGGGCAATCAGGAAGGCTGGCTGGCAAGCAGTTGAGAGCCAGCAGTTCTGGTTTGTGATAGGACATCCCTATCCTACTGGATCAGGCCTAAACAGGCAGTTGGACATTCCTCGAGGGATCCCAGATTGGACAGGGTGCAGGCTGGGCTGAGGGACACACCCCTCAAGCACAAAATTTGTATAAAGTATCTTTATACTTACTAGAGGCTGGTTGCACAAAAATTCGTGAAATAGGCCTTTCTTCCCACTGGCTGCCAGTACCAGTTTTCCTCTGGCACCCAGGCCTTTGCTCTGGCCACAGTGGAGAAGACAAACCTCGAGGCTAGGCTTCTCTGCTCCAGCAGCAGCAGAGAAGCCAAGCCTCTTCAGTCTTCAGTCTTCACTCTGAGCCTGCATATTCAAAGTAACCTGCTGTATTTGTTGGGTTAATTTGCATACTCACTCCTGATTGGCTGGTGGGTGTCATGTAGGTACAGTCAATTTGCATATTTCTCTTTTATTAATGTAGATGTCAATTTTGTTTAGTTCTATCCACATTCAATTTCTGGATTACCTGCCACCAACTTTTTCAATTGTGTTTCTTCCAAGTTTCTGACTATCTGGTAAAACCATTAGCTACTACACACGTGTCTGTGCAGATTCACAGATTTGGCCATTTCTCCAAGGTTTTATAACTGGAAGAGGGGCCCTATGCAGCAACTTTTCCCTTTTTTGGAAGGAATATTGAAGAGAGACAAATTTGTATGGCCTTAGAGGCTCATCTCCTTCCCTCTAGGAAGATAAGCAAAGAACTGGCTTAGGTCACTGGGCCAGCCTGCAGTGATAAGGCTTTTGGCTAATTTCAGCATTCCATTCATAAGGCAAGGTTGTTTCCTGCACACTTGGTACAAAAACCTTCATCTATAGTATGCATCTTCCGGAGCATGTTCCTGAACCAAGATACCTCTTGTTTTACTTATTTTTACTATAAGAAACCACATATTCCTTTCCCCCTTTTAGCTTAGCTTACAACAGGGGTAAGCAAGCGGGAGTTCTGTTTTGTACATCTACGTTTCTGGCTAAAGCCACCCTCTGCTGGACTTTTGGTCTTAGTACATATGGGGCATCCACACACCTCCTGTGCTAAGGAGTAATTAGAATTTGGAAGAATGCATTATTCTACTATTTTTCTGATTTTAAGTTTTTCTTCCAAATAAGCCCTATGTTATATCTGAAACCCATTATACTATGCCAAATGTCCTGACCACTTTTGTAGCAGATATCTTGATATGCTAGACCCCACTGGATGCCTAAAAGCTTGACCAAACTGGCATGCTCCTGCTTTTTTGTGGGACATACTTTCTACAGTCTTGCACACATATGTTTGGGAAGTGTCTTTTCTGTTCAACAGATCCAAGCAACATGATGTCACTGGCAGGGTGAACTAGCATGATGTCCATTAAAATGGAGAGGCAGGGAGGTTCATGAAAAAAAGGTTAAAATAAATTGGTAAATAGTTGATACAGTTCTGAAATAGATTAGTGTATTGCTAGAGACCAGGTGAAACTGCTTCTGGTGGTCTTTACTAATAAGCATAAAGACATTTAGGAGGTTACCAGTTGCATACTGATTCTAGGGAATGAGTTAGTTAGATCCAAGAAGAACCACATCTGGAACAGGCTAAAAATGGAGTCTCCACTACCTAATTAAGTTTATTAGTTTGTCATTCTTCACCTGCCATCTACACAGTCCAAAGACAAAAATTGAATGAGGATGTAATAGGAATCATTGATAGTGGAACAAAGATCTTTAATCCCTCCAGGAATGCAATGTTAATTTTGGATTACTGATTCAGTAGAAAAAAGGAAGCTCTAGGTTTCCATTTTGCCCTTGCTATCATAAAAGATCTCACTCATGGATAAGGGAACCAATATGGGGATTCTATCAGGTTTTTTTTATATAATATATTTTATTGATTTTTCACAGAGAGGAAGAGAGAGGGATAGAGTTAGAAACATCAATGAGAGAGAATCATCCATCAGCTGCCTCTTGCACACTCCCTTCTGGGGATGTGCCCACAACCAAGGTACATGCCCTTGACCGGAAACGAACCTGTGACCTTTCAGTCCCCAGGCCGACACTCTATCCACTGAGCCAAACCAGTCTTGGCTCTAACAGTTTCTTAGCTGTCTATTTTGACTACACTTTTCATAACCCGGGGGGGAAACCTATTGCTTGATAAAGACTACCAGTGTCCTATTTATCACTGACAACAGGTTAATCAGTGCCTTTAAGCCTACTCACATCAGAGTCCTAATGCCATATTGCTATTTTTAATTTTGTATTTACATAGAACTACTTCTAGTGGTATATATATATTTGCCTCAATCAGAGTTCAATTAGCAGAGCTATAGGACAAAAGTTTCATTGTAAGAATTAGAATTTACATAATTGTTAGAGGAGCTGGAACAATGAAGTCTAGGAGAAAGAATGAAGGATTTGAGGGAGTCACTAACCAGCCTTCTCAGAGCACTGGCACAGGTGGATGGTGGAGCTTTTAGAAAATCCTGGTAAACGAGGCCCATCTAATCACTAAAGTAGAACCTCAAGTGGGGTACTTTTTGTGAGGGACACAGAAGCTGTTGCATCTTTGCAGCTATCACTTCAATGCATATGATGGTGTGCCTGGAACTACATTGGGTCACAGAACCAGAGGTCAGAAGAAATGGACTTGAAAAGGAAGAAAACAAACACAAACTAGAATCTGTTGGTCACTTCTTTGTATTTTCATCATCGTATCTTGTCCTGAAGTTCTTAAGAGAGTAATGACTCTGTTTCAGTTCCACTTATTAATTCCCAGGTAAGTTTCTCATTTGAGTAACTCTAAGCTGGAGCCATAGAGGAAAGGGTGGTCTAGGAAACATAGTTCCCAGCTTAACCAAGTTGACATTAAATCAGCCCAGCATAATATTGATACAAGATGAATGAAACATGAAGTAGAAGAGGAGATGGAGCCAGCAGAGGAGGCAAGAAAACAGCAAACAGAAGGATATGGTTTATTAGATGCCACCCACAAGACTTGTCTTGAGAAGAAAGGAGTCATCAGTTCTGCCAAAGGAAATGAAGTTAGAGAACTGACCATGTGGCTGAGAATATAGCTAGGTTATTCTCCCAGCTCCAAACACATCAGTGGGTAATTAGAGCCAGTCTGTATCAGTTCCAGATTACTAAGGGGAAAAGATCAGATTAGCCTAGCTAATTAGTCAACACCCTGTGAGAGATACCTCTGAGAAGGAAAAGGGCATAGAGCAGGTAAATTAACTGATCTACATCCTAAAATTCTCAAACATAGTTTGGTATGGTTTTAAGAATTTATGGAAAATCCAAAATGATTGGAGTACAGAAATGAAATAATTAAGTAATTTTATACTTAGTAGAATTTCTTGTAACTAGAGAGTTGAGTTTTAGAGATGGGAGAGCAATTGGAAGAGTGATTTCTGCTTTCAGGGTAAATCCCAGTGGATTGCCAATCAGCCTAAATATAGAATTGAAGATGCTGAATAACTGTGGATCGCAAAGAAATGAAGGTAGCAGAGAGATAAGGCTATTTTCAAGAATGTGAGTGCTTCATTTTAGCAAAGGTTCTGAGTCAAACTTGAGGGTCAGAACAGGTTTAAGAATGAGCACTACAAACCAGCTACGCACTGACCATTTGTGTTTTTCCTTATGCAGGGACAAAATAATATATGTCTTGAGTTTATCTTTTCAGTTACAATTGACATAGTCCCAGGACTACTGCCATGTTCATACCTGAAGGTTTCTGTGTTTAGTAAGAGGTCACACGGGGCAGTGGAAATACTGGGTCAGAATTAAGTCTGTTCCATCATGAATCGGCCACTAGTCAGCTGTATGATACTTTCTTAACCTGTCTTTGACTCCCAGAACACCATATTTTCAGGGTTCCCTCCAACTTTGACTTGAGTAATTCCTGGAGAGAATGGTTCTGAGACCATGAGCAATCACAGTAAGACATGCCCTAATGATTTTTGGTAGAGCGCACACCTAATTCAGAGGTCTGGGCATCTAGCAACATCCAACAAGCAGACCAACCAAGAAATCTAGCTGAGTCAGTGAATGATTACAATGTGACTTCTGAATGAACAGCACATTTCAACTGGGAGAACCCCTACAGTTGATTTAGATTAGCAGCAACAGGGCAACACTGTATGTTTAGAAGCTTCTTAGACGTACAGACTTTTTGTATGCTCAGAATCTTTTTATTAATCAAAATATTATTAGTAATGATAATATAAGGACTTTCTCCTATTACTAAGATAATAAAAGGATTCTTGGCAAATATAATATGATTTAGCAAGTAACCACACCGAATCCTTAAGGCAAGCAAGCACAAACAAGAGAGAGATTTAAGTTCATCAAAAATGTAAGATAATGGTGATTACTGAATTCCAATATACTAATGAAGTTTCTGCTTACACTATCATTCAGAGATGCAAATGTACAATCATACCAAGTTGGTTTTCTTTTTAAATTAAAAAAGTGTTTTAAGTGGTTTCTCAAGATACGCATGAAAATCAGACCATATGTGCTCTGAAAAAACTAAGTTATTCTCTTGGCTATAATCCCATCCTAAACTATGTCTGCCCAATATCTTTGCTATTATTGAAGACAACCAGGGACAAACAGCCCACAGTTGGCTTTAAGAATATAAATTCAAGTTCAAAAACACTGACTTGCATGCCCTTTTCCTATCTTAAGTCAAACTGGTAAATATATTAGGTATCAGAGTTTTCATGGAAAGTGCTCTGAAACATGTTAAGCGCCATTCAAAAGTAATCTTCATATTATTTAGACATATGTGGCCAGTAAACCTCATCTGGGTAGAGTCAGAAGGAATTAGACATGAAGGTGGGAGAGGCCAGAAGGACCTAACCAAGGACTGATAATGACTATCTAAAGGTACATTCCTTGGAAAGTAGCCAAGGCCCTGGGAAGTAAGTAACTGGAGAGTCTTCCAAGAACATCCATCACTGTGGTAACTCAGGAATGTGCTGAAACGTTGGATGGATGTCCCAATCTGCTTTAGGATCAGGAGAAAGTAAAGCAGTAATATAAATATTTGTTAGAATGACTGGAGTGAGCTGAAAAATGATGTATGAATATAGGCAGGTCTCATGACAATCTCAACTGTATGTATAAGCAAAGCCACAGAGGATTTTAGCATTGCAAAATGGAATCAATACCCACAAATCGAGGTATTCTCTTGTGTGATAGTCCAACTATGTACAAGGCCTATCTGTACTCCATACAAGTAAAGATAATTACCACTCACTGAAGTAGAGAAAGTCCTTTTGTAAGGTTGGGCTAAAGGCAGGAACCTTTAAGATATTAAAAGTGGTTTTAATTCAATCAGTAAACTCTGAAGAGATAGGAAGGCCATTCTAATGATGAAAATGATAAAACTTGGTGCTGTAAACACACACTAATGGACCTACTTCATACCTTTCCTGAGGAAAGAATCCGTTTTCACACACATGAAGTAGGTAAACACATAACTTTGTGAATAGCTTAGTTAAGGGAAGGTGTTTAAAGGATTTCTAGACATTAGAGAGTGTGATAGAAAGGGGGAGGAGAGGAAATGTCAATATCTCTTTCCAGCTCAGTAAGTTTTGCCTTCTTTCTCTGTTTATAGGGGTAATTATTCCACTGTAGTCCCAATTTCTTCCCAGTTGGACAGCCACCCTATTCGACAACCCGATTGAGGAGCAAGCTATCAGCGCAGGATAATTTATAATTGTACCTTGAGAAATGGAGCACATAACTGGATGAATTATTCCTTCCTCCCCCCACCCCCTCCACCCTTGAATCCAATGAGAATTCCATTGTCAGAACTATGAATCATTTCCTGAAAGTCCAAGGAGGTATGTAGAGTCTGCAGTATATAATTCAGGATAAATCCCTCTTCATTGGATTCTGTTTGTGGTTATTTCACAGCCTCTTTATGAGAGTTTGGTTGAGTGTATCTAATTCTCCATTTCCAACAAGATGTGAGGGAAGAATGACGGGCTGCATCATCTACCACTGATTCCCAAAATTAATAAAAGATGAAGCCGAGCCATGGTAATGAGTGCTCATGTCTAACCAGAAACTATTTGATTTCTGCATCCAGCAAGAATTTGCTACTGTGATGTGAATACTATTATATTATACTACATAGATTCCTTGGGTATTTTTCTCTATTATGCATTAGAGCAAGTTTTAAAAATATATATCAGAGAGGTAGGGAGAGGGAAAGAGAGATAGAAGCATCAATGATGAGAGAGAATCATTGATTAGCTGCCTCCTTCACACCCTTACTGGGGATTGAGCCTACAACTTCAGCATGTGCCTGGACCGGGAATTGAACTGTGACTTCCTGGTTCATAGTTTGACACTCAACCACGGAGCTACATTAGCTGAGCTAGGGAAATATTTTTACTGGAAGCGAGTGAAGCCCATTTCACAGATCTGTGGCACCTGTGACCCACTACCCTCTTCCAAAAGACTGCATTAAATTTTCCAACTCAGAAATCCCTACATGATCACAAAGGAGCTGTGCCAATGCTCCACACAATCTCAAAATTTTTGGCCTCCTTTATTTTCTCCATTTGTGAAACACACAGGTGCACACAAACACACACAGACACAATGAAAAACACTTCACCAATTTTTTCCTAATTTACCCCTACCCATAGTTCTGTAGGCTAGGTACTATTCTTATTCTCCTTTTTTGGTGAAATTCAGTGAGTCAATATGCCATACCCCACAGCTAGCAAGTAGGAGAGCTGAGTTTGAACCATATTGGTTGGTGGGCTTAACTATCACACTCTTCTAATTGCCTCTCTAAAATATTTTGTCCAACTTCTTATATTATGTATTAGAGGCCTGGTGTACAACATCCGTGGGGGGTTGGAGGATGGGATCTCTCAGCCTGGCCTATACCCTCTCACAGTCTGGGAGCCCCCAGGGGATTTTCTGCTCCCCATGGCCTAAGCCATCAGTCAGACATCCTTAGCATTACCACTGAGCTCACCAGCCATTAGCCCAACTCAGTGCTACTGGCTGAGCAGCGCTCCCCCTATGGGAACGCACTGACCATCAGGGGGCAGCTCCAATATTAAGTGTCTGCCCCCTGGTGGTCAGTGTGCATCATAGTGACTGGTTGTTAGGCCGTTCGGTTGATTTGCATATTAGCCTTTTATCATATATAATGAGCAACTTGGGATCAATGAGATAAAACCAACTTTCTCAAAAGTACAGAGCCTCATGAATCCTTGGATGGAGCTTTCTAATTCAATACTGCTTTCCTTATGCTTGTTTAGCTATTGAGGCTAGGAAAAAAATTATTGTTACCACAAAGTTACAACATGTGTTACTAAAGGCAGTCAAAAGTAATTAAATAAAAGCATCCATCTCTTTCCATGTGTTATGTAGCTGACCTGCACGATGGAAAAGGTCCCATCACAGGAAAAACATGTAACTATGAACCAACATGGAGGAAGGTCTTGTCAGGTGCTCTTGACAATTTTTTAGGAAGAAAGTTATTCCCCTTCCGCATTCAACTACCCTCTGATATAGAAGTGTTGCTTTACTTAAGTAAGATAAGGCACATTTGTTTGAGGCAGAGACTGGGACCTGAGTGATGCTAATAAATAGAACACTGGAAATCACTTACGTGGTGAGTCAGTCAAATGGCACAATGGGCAGCAAGGTATTTCCTAAGAGGTACAGGAGAGACACTGTGCCTCTTCCTGCAATCACAGAATGTCAGAGTTGAGCTTCTCCTGAGTGTGTGTGTGTGTGTGTGTGTGTGTGCATGTGTGTGCATGCACATGCATATGTGCATATGTGCATATGTGCATATGCACATATGTGTGGAAGTTCTAAGAGTCAAAGGTTATAGGTAGAGAGAGGACAAGACTATGGCAAAGAAAAGTTATCTTTACCATGTATTGTTTTTAGGAAATTCAGAGTTCTTGATTCTTTCAGTATTTTTGTTTTGTATATACAATTCAATTATTAAATGGGCAGAGCAAAGTATATTGGGGCATGAGACAAGAATTAACTTTAATAAGTAGAAATGTCTATATTATAGAGATAATGACTCTCTATAATCACACATTTTATTTATTTTGTTTTAAAACTATATTTATAATAAACACATTATTTCTATAGGCCTTACCAACTACTTTCATGTGTATGTAAAGTATGTGTTAAACTACACACACACACACACACACACACACACACAGACACAAACACAGCCCATTCAAGTCCTTTCATAATCTGACCCACTATATCAAGCCTCAGATTCAGAACCCACAACACACATGTTCCAAGTATCCTGTATTTTAGCAAGATGGGGTTATTCATTCTCAGAATGCTGAGCCTTTCGGCCTCTCCTCTTCTCAGGCCATTCCCTCTGCTTTAGATGCCCTTTCTCTTTTCAAACCAAAAATCCCAGCTTAACTACCACATTCTCTGTAAACAACTCCCTACACTATCCTGATCTTTACCCCAAGCCTCTCTCTTCACAGACACATGAACACAGCCCTGATGGATGAACTATGGATGGCTTCATGAGTCTCCTCTCCATCCTTGCTCGACTCCATTTCTACCCGGCAAATTTTAATTTCCTTCCAATCAAAGGCTGTGTCTTATATATCCCTATATCTTACTCTTCCTCTACCCCCACTGCCTCCTAGAGCCCAATGAATAACAAGTCTTTTAAATAGATTTGTTGTATGATGATTGAGTTCATTGATTGATTGATTGATTGATTGGATTGAAATATATTGAACTAAGTCAACCCCTCGCCCCAGATCCTCCTCTCTACCATAGTGAGTGAAATCATGTCTGGCACACAGCCATTTGAAACCTCTGCCCTAAAGTTTAACCTCAACACTGGTTTTCTGTCTTGGCAGAATCATTCTCCATCCTTCTCTGCCCTGCTCTATTCTCCAGAAGACTAAACACGAGGGAGCTGCATCTTCCAGACTATTTTGCCCTATAACTTTCAGCTAATGGAGGCACTGAAAGACCCCAGAGGGCAGGAAGAGAGAGAGGTCAGAGTATTTACTGCCCTCCCTAACTTGGTTGGAATATAGTTGGGCAATAGCTGTGAACCTCTAGGCAGACCCACAGCTCCTATGTTTTGTCGTATATTAATTTAATGTAGCTGCTGTAACAAACCACCACAGACTTGGTGGCTTAAAACAACACAAATGTATCATCTTACAGTCTGTAGGTTAGAAGTCCAACACAGGTCTCAATGGGTTAAAATCAAAGTGTTGGCAAGGTTGGGTTCACACTGGGGAATTTAGGGGAGAATTCACTTCCTTACTATTCCTAGCTTCTAGGGCTTCCCACATTCCTTTGCTAATGGCCCCCTTCTTCCATCTTCAAATACAGCAATGTTTCACCTCTGATACTTCTTCCCTCAGCACATCTCTCTGATGGTACCAGGCATAAGTTCTCTGCCTTTAACAGCTCATGTAATTAGGCCAGGCTCAAGAGAATGTCTCTATCTCAACCTTAGTCACATTTGCAAAGTCCCTTTCCTTTTTGCCACATAAGGTAACATATTCACAGGCTCCCTGGATTAGGGTACAATGGTTTTGAGGGCCCATTATTCTTTCTGATCAAATGGGTTCGATCTTGTCTTGGTAACACTATTATCTCTATTTCCCCCTTCAGATCTAGAAGTGGTTATGGTTTTTTTGATGTTGCTAATTCTTTTTTTTGAAGTAGTGATGGTTTTTAATGTTGCCAATATCCATGTTGGTTCTCTTACTCTACCTTCAACTCTACACACAGTTTCTCCACTAAGTTCTCTTATATTAACCCTTTGAGAATACCATATGATTTTTCAGGACCCTGACTGATGCCACCATGCTCACTTACCCACCACAGATAAAACCATGTGGCAGAAGCTCTAATCCATTAACCTATGATAATCCTTAGCAGAGTCCAGGTCAGCAGCTGTCTGGATGAATTAGGATCAGCTACACCTACCACTTACTTCCAATATACATCTCTGTGGGTAAAGGGTTGAGGTGGATTTTCATACTTGGGTAATATGAAGAGGTGGCTTACTCAGCATAGCTTATATCTGGGCAGCTCCATTATTTTAAGAACTATTTAAAGATCAGTTTACTTAGTTCCTCCTCTGCAACCAGAAGAATAAAGGATCTGCATTTCTGCTGGATAACCAATAAATTCAAGATGCTGTTGAGTTTGAGAGCAAGGCAAATGAGGTCCACTTTAACACTTTCTTCCCCTACCCCCCAAAGACTTGCTCTTCATCAATTGCTTCATGATTAAGAATATCTGCTTTGGCAAGAAACAAACCTGAGTTTGAATCCAAGATCTATGGCTTGGACAAATTATTTTAAATCTCTAAGACTCAGTTTCCTTATCTGTAAAATACAGATAATTTCTATAGGGTGGGTGAAAGATTCAATGGGCCATGTATATCTTAACATTGTATCCAGTGCATAGTAAGCTCAAGAAATTGTTAATGATTTCTTGATTTTGTTAGTAAAACAAGGCCAGAGCCAAGTCCTCACCTCCAGGAACCCTTCTTAGATTCTTCCAGACTTCAAAGATCTCCATTTCCTTTAAATTCTTACAAGATTTTTAAACTGATGCAATACATATTTAGAACTTCTTACAGGAAAGACCAGAGTCTCATCCAAAATGGGAGCTATGCTTTCTGCTGCTTTGGCATCTTCTTTTATGCCTAACCTAGTACTAGGTACAGAACAGACACTCCTGAAACATTTGTCAATTTATGATCTTCTGTATGGACTGCTATCATGAAGATTTCTCAAACTTAACTCCAGATTACCCTGGCTCTATTTGTCATTATGAAGTCAGAAGAGATGGTAATACAGTACCATTATGTCTAAGAAAACATAATTCCTCCTCGTAGAAATTCAGAGTTGTCTCAGTTTTCTAAGCCATGAGGGTACTCCTACTGTTAAATACGCTGCCCTGATACTGGGCCATGTGTTAGAATATGTGTGTGCTATAATTTTGACTTCAGAAAAAAATGGAACTTCTATACTCTTTATATTAATCAGGATAGTTTTGGTTATGCTTGAGGAACAACTAAGCTCTAGATCTCAGTTGCTAACATGACAAAGGTTTATACTTCTCTTCTGCAAAATCTGCTGCAGAGCAAAGTGATGTTCAAGATCACCTATTCTCCATGCAGCCCTGCATTAATCTAGGCTACCTCCTGAGTTGTTATTGTACAAAAAGAGATTACTAGAGAATCTCACACTGACAATTACATCCTTAGGCCCAAAAGTGACACAAATCACTTCTTTACAATTCAATGGTCATAACAATAGTCACATGACCCTGACTAATAGCAAAGGACAATAGAAACTGTGATGCTATTATTCTGGAATGAGAAGAATATCAGATGGAGGAGAACTGAAAGTCTCTACAATGTCCTTAAGACACTTATCCAACTTTACCTTGAATGATAATTTTTTTCTCCTCTTAAACTACAAACCCTTTCAGGGTAGAGATTCTCTGATTCTTTCCTAATTACACCCACCTCCCAATGCCTCTCTAGCATAATCCTGGCACACTATCCAGACATAATTATCAAATTCATTCTTTTTTATTTACCAAAAAGTTATTGAATATTTACCATGTGTCTGGCATTACTCTAGGTAATGAAGATATGGCCTTGAACTAAATATACATATATCTCTAACATCATGAAATTTAGATTTTAGTGTTCAAGAGAAACAAACAAAATATGTACAAAGACAAAATGTACAATAAGGTAGCTGTTGATCAGTGCTATAGAGAAAAAAGACACAAAGAATATGATATTAAATATATACATATATGGAAGGTGTTGGAGCAAATAATGCCTGTGTGGAGCCAAAGTTGATGATTAACCAGGGTGTCCTGGACTTCTATAGTGACAAAAATAAACAAAGGGTAAAGATTAGTCTGACGGTCTCAAGGCAGATGGTGGTGATAAGGCTGGGAGTATTGAGAGGAAGAGGAAGAGGTGGGGTCTTGCCAGAATCATGAAGAGTTTGGGGATTATCTTTTCATTTCTTCAGATAATGATGTCACGTCCAGAAAAGAGTTGTAGTTTCTTATTGTCCTCTTGACTTACCAACAGAGGCGTGGAGGTGAGGGAGAGAACATTTTAATTAGAGCCCAAACATAAATTTAATTTATTGTCTTTATCATACATTTCAGGTATGTTCAATACTTTTTCTTTTCTAATTCAAATTGAAATCATGTAGACTTCATTAAGATGTCCTTTCTTAAAATTGTTAGCTACTTCTGAATGCTCCTCCTCACCTCATTTAGAACTTCTGCCTTACAAGTGGTTAGACAGAAGACTTGAAAAAATTTTGTGAATTAAAGGCTTCTCTGAAGAATGTTCCAGCTGTGTTGATGCTTCTTTCATTATTTTTTCATGCCCTTATCTCTTTACCCCACCCAGATAATCATGCTTCTGTATGCCATGTTAATGTGTATCTTGAAGATTCAACTATCTGGGTGATCTTGTTCAGCTCCTGATACTATGAATTTTTCTTTAAAAGCTCCAATCCTTTTTATTAACATCTACTAGAGGCCCAGTGCACGAAATTCATGCACAAGGTGGGGGATGTCCCTCAGCCTAGCCTGCACACCCCTCTTCAATCTGGGACCTACCAGGATCAGGCCTAAATGGGTGGTCAGACATACCTCACACAATCTAAGACTGCTGACTCCCAACTTCTTGCCTTCCTCTGCCTGATTGCCCCTAACCGCTTCTGCCTGCTAGCCCGATCAATCCTAATCACTCCCCTGCCAGCCTGATTTAAACCTAACTGCTCCCCATCAGTCCCGATTGCCCCTAACTGCTCTCCCCTACCAACCCGATCACCCCTAACTGCCCTTCTGCTGGCCTGATTGTCCACAAATGCCCTCTCCTGCAGGCCAGATTGCCCCCCACAATTCCCCTCCCTTGTAGGCTTGGTCCCCCCAACTGCCCTCCCTTTCAATCTGGCCCCCCACAACTGTCCTCCCCTGCTGACCTGGTTTCCCCCAACTGTCCTCCTTTGCTAGCTTGGTCACCCCTAACTGCCCTCTTTGTTTGCCTGATGGTCCACAACTGCCCTCCCCTGCAGGCCTGGTTTCTCCCAACTGCCCTCATCTGCCAGTCTGGTCACCCCCAACTGCCCTTCTCTGCTGGCCTGGTCACCCCTAACTGCCGACAACTGCCTTCCCCTGCAGACCATCTTGTGGTGGCCATCTTGTTTGTCCACATGGGGGCAGCCATCTTTGACCACATGGGGGAGGACATCTTGTGTCTTGGAGTGATGGTAAATTTGGATATTACTCTTTTATTATATAGCATAATACTTAAAGCCTCCTCATAATAAGAAAAGAAAAGTAGGAAGACAGGTAGCCCAAGTTCTCTCTCTGAGCCTATTATTGAAGTTCCTTGTATGTTCTTGAATTCTGTTTCCTCTTCTGAAAGGTAGTTAGTGACTTTTATTGATAAATCATTGTCTTCAGTTTTATAGTAATTATTGTTATTTTTGTTACTCAATTCAGATATTATATATTAAACACTTTTATGCATTACCTTTTGTTCTTTATATAATAGAGCAGATAGGTTTTATTTTTATCTCCATTTTGTAAATGGGAAAACTGAGAATCGCAGAAGTTAACAACTTGTTAAAGGTTAGATAGCTAAGTACTGGTTGTTTTGCTCACTAAGGTATCCCAATTACCTGCAGTACCAGGTACTTAGGTACTGGAAATGAATTTTTAAGGTATCATGCACAAACAAACAACATCAAACCCAGAATATCTGAATTTAGAATCTGCGTTCCTACCACCTATCTTAAGTCCTTACAAAAATGGTAGTTCCTAGGTAGACAAGGTTATTTTAATCTCTAATCTCCCATATCTAACCCATTTGTTGATAGTTTTCATCCATATTTTGGCTTAAATGTCCATTTAGTGTAAAAGTATAAACTATACAGAAGGTTCCTGCCCTTACTGACTTAACTATTTAGTAGACTATAACTTGAGACTCCATTAAAGATATTTAAGAAGGATTTTAAAAATTGGTTGCCTGGGCTTGCCTTAGATCAGTGTTTCTCAACCAGTCGATTTTATCCCCAAGGGTATATTGGGAGATGTCTGGAAATATCATTGATTGTCAAAACAAGGAGAGAGAGATGCTATGGGCATCTAGTGGGTAGAGGCTAGGGATGCTGCTAAATATAATACAATGCATAGGTCGCTCCCCACAACAAATAATTATCCAACCCAAATGTCAAAGTGTAAAGGCTGAAAATCCTGCCCTAGACAAACTAGAAATGATGCAGAGGGGGCTCATATTCCTGATATATCTATCAGCCTTACCTTCCTTGCCCCACCAAAACTCCCATGTAGACAAACATACATATACTAGAGGCCTGATGCACAAAATTCATGCAAGGGTCTTGGCCCTCACAGCTCCAGCTTGGTCCAGAAGGAAGTCCAGAAGGTCATTCAACTGTCTGGTTTAATTAGCGTATTATACTTTTATTATTATAGATTTCCAGGGCCTTTATATTCAGCTTTCCTCTGGAATTGATCAAACCTCAACTCATTCTTTGTGCCCTTCTGATTCATTTGGTAAAATCATTCCTCTTTTGATCACATTTTCCAAGAGGCTTGCAAGATGACTAACAAATTTTAGTATATACTATCTATAACTTACTGTTGAGTTTACATGAGTCATTCTGGCCATTTGGATGAGGTTCTGGAAAATAAAAAACTTATAATATTTTTTTCTTTCATCCCCCCCCAAGTACAGTATTTTATTTTCATTGGCTAAATGGATCCCATCCTCCAGCCTTGTAATCTAAAATGAAGATATCCCAAGGGTCCCCCCAAGAATCCCCCCAGGATAGCAGGTGGATGATGTATAATTCCGTCAGAAGATAAGAAAAGAAGTTTAATCTTCTGAAACTGCCAAGAATTTTCCTTCTAATTAAGAAAAAGAATTCTGAAATTCTGCATAATTTAAAATATACTTCATGTGCTAATGGAAAAGAACCAAGAATAGAAATAAACCTTTGCTATAAATAATCAATGCTATCAAAATGTCATGGTAAAATGCTCCTCAGATAGGGACAAAGACAGATTGTTTTCTGGGGTTTTATCTGGAGAGAGCATCAGGCTGTGCATTAGAATGACATTCATTTTGCTTATTTATTACGTTGGATGTCTCTCTTCAACTACTTCCATAAAAGACTCCATCTAGAGTCAAAGTGTACATATGACAACACTGTGTGTATGTATGTGTGTAAAATTGGAGAATAGTCTAAAAAGACATGAAAAAATAATAGCTATTGATGGGTAATTAATATGGCTATACACTTCTTGAAGCCTTTATCAAGTGATATTACAATTATTTGTTAACTAGAGGCCCAGTGCACAAAATTTGTGCATGGGGTGAGGAGGTGTCCTTAGCCCGGCCTGCACCCTCTCCAATCTGGGACCCCACGAGGGCTGTCTGACTGTCAATTTAATCCCGATCCCTGCAGTTGGACATCCCTCTCACAATCCGGGACTGCTAGCTCCTAACTGCTTGCCTGCCTGCCTGCCTGCCTGCCTGATTGCCTCTAACTCCTTCTCCCTGCCAGACTGATCGCCCCCTAAACGCTTCCCTGCTGGCCTGATTGTCGCCTAACTGCTCCCCTGCCAGCCTGATCGCCTCCAACTGCCCTCCCCTGCTGGCAAGTTCACCCCCAACTGCCCTCCCCAGCAGACCTGATTGCCCACAACTACCCTCCCCTGCTGGCCATCTTGTGACCGCCATCTTGTGATGACATGAGGGCGGAGGGAGAGAGGACTACCTACGCTTTTATTAATATAGATATATTCATCTTGCCGGTAGAGTTGCTAACAGCTTTTATCTTAGCCATGTTTGCATTTCATTTCCCAGCACAATGGCCAGCATACAGGAGGGGCTCAATAAACACTTATTGCTACAATGAATAAATACATGAGTTCATTAATTACAATTGGCACTAAACCTCCAAATTTCCAGGAAGCCTGAGATTAAAAACAAAAAGAAAGAAAAAGCACATTAGGAGGAAAGAACTGATGTATTTTTATAAAAGAAAATGAGATTTGGTAAACATATAATATGGTTTGGCTTAAATCTAAGGGAAGAGCAAGCTAGAATAGCATGAGATTATTGAATGATCTAGGAAGGAAAGAAGGAACAAGGAAGGAAAGAAGGAACAAGGAAGGAAGGAAGGAAGGAAGGAAGGAAGGAAGGAAGGAAGGAAGGAAGGAAGGAAGGAAGGAAGGAAGGAAGGAAGGAAGGAAGGAATAAAAATATAAGCAAGTGAGTTCATGGCTCTTTGTGTTTTTCCAAATAATCCAAAACTGAGTGCCTACAATGAGATGTTGAGCTTGGTCCTGGAACTGCAGAGACACATAAAAGAAAACCCAAGCCCTTACAATACTTGGCTGGGGGTGGGAGGTCCTCAGCCTTCAGCTGTACATTTGAATAACCAGGAGAGATTTTTAAATACTAATTCCCAAGCTCTTCATAGTCCTCAGAGCTATTAAATCAGAACCTCTGGAGATGAGGCCCACACAGACATTAATAGCTTTTAAAGCTCCCCAGGTGATTTCAATTACAGTCAAGTCTGCAAACTAGTCTAGTGGAAGAAAGTAATTAAATGGAGTTCATTGAAGAAATGTCTACAGAATACCTTGAGCAAAGGAATAATGGGAGTAAGCATTTATTTAGCAACTACTTCAGCCTAAGAAAGGTGCCATGTGTTTTATTTTTGTCTCATTCCATTCTCATGGAATTCCTATGAAGTAAATATTATTATCTACAGCTGAAAGATGAGTTAATGAAAACATTATTTTAAATTAAGGACAGAAACACAGTCCTTGCTCAAAAACCAAAAAAAAAAAAAAAAAAAAAAAAAAAAAAAAGAAGAAGAACATAGGAAATACATGTCATTAGAAAAAAGAGGAAGCTCAAAAAAAAAGTGGAAGACCTGGATTCATGTCTAAATATTGCCATTAACTATATGAACTGTGAAAGTTATTTAATCTGTCAGGGTCTCCAGATGAGAGTAAGAGAGTTAAAATCTAATATTCCATAACTGTAACAAAATTATACTAGAGAAAAGTAATAGTACTGTGATAGTTGCAAACAAAAATAAATGACAGATGTCACAGATGGAGACCTGGCCATCAGTTGAGCCTTCAAGAAGTATTAGAATCTGGCTCAAGTTGCTATGGTCTATAGTAGATCTTGACTTTGTAAGTTCAAAATCCATTTCTGAGGACATTGGTTTGACTTTGAGGCATTGACACATAATAAGTCAACATCCAAGAATCTGTTGTATAAACTGCTCTGCCAAAGTACTGCTATATAAAGAGATAAATGTTTCTATTGACTTTATTTAGACCAACCTTACTTAGTGTATAAATCAAGTCAAAAAAGACGGTGTTAAGAAAAGTTTGTATTGTTTTGTTTTCTGATCCCCACAGCATTACTTACTTCTTTCACTCTCCATGGGCTGTGCACACTTCCTAAAATAGCACAGATAAAGAGTACATTATTTTTTCTCTTCGAGGTTTCTTTTATTACATTCCATTAATTCCACCTCTTTCTATTAATGTTGCCTTTCTATAATACAATTGCTATTTCAGCTACTTGTTAATCAGCTTCAGCTGTTTCACAATAAAGGCTTTAGATAATAATTGACTGTATTACACCTTTAATTATATAATTACAAGGTTATAGTCTCAGCTATGTTCATAGACTCATGTATTCATTCCACATCAAGTTCTTTAAAGAAACAAAAATAGAACTTAAAAGATAAGGAGACATAGAGCTATATTGCCTTAGGCAGATCATTTAATCTTGCTGAACACAGAGATTCCCTTTGTGAAAGGAGGAGAAAAAAACTACCACTATCTCTTTTTATATATAAAATTTTAATAGATTAATTTAAGCATCACATAATAGACACTGGGGAACTTTAGGAATACGTTTTTCATAAATGTCCACCTGATCATCTTAATTGAGATTGACATTCTCAAACTACGTACATCTCTGATTTACTTCAGGAAATCAGAAATCTCATTTAAATTCTCCATTGCACTTTCAGGAGTTAATTTTATCTTGACATTCTGAAGGCATTTTACTGTTTCTCTTAGGTTCTGACAACCCTCTGCAAAAAGCTATAAAATTTTTAGCATTATCTCTTATAGTTCTTATGAACCTGATGACGTCTCTAGGAAAGAGGCAGAAATATATTATTTCTACTTTCCAGATGACAGCTAAGTGACACAGCAGGTAGGTGAGGGACTCAAATGCATTACTCTTTATTCCAAATGTTCTCTCTATTGAGCGTGCTGTGAGTTTTTGACAATCCAATTTTACCAATTCTTATGATGCTCAAGGCAGTCATTTCATCCCTAGGGTTCTGCCTTTCCCCTCTAAGGAGGAAGCTAATTAGTTGTTTCTCCATGACACTTAGTTTTGGTCAGATGTTTTAGGGCAGTGTTTAAAAAACAAAGCTGAAACATGGAGAAAGACTAAAAGTATAGACTACCATCTGGGAGGAGAAGATCAGACTAGAAGTCCAGAGCACTTCCATATATGGTCCCCCAACCAGCTTGTATGAATGCCGGCCTTCTATCATCCAATTATCCAACATATAATGAATGCACAAGTACACAAGACCCAAAGTAGGGCATTCAAGGAAAGGCAAATAAAATATAATCTCTTACCTTAAAAAATAGCTTTCCAGTCTAATGTTGTGACAGACAATAATATATACATAAAATATGAGTTGGAGAGTGCCAATAGCAAGGAACAAGTAACAAAGAGATCTCTGAGTTGAGGTTTACTGAATAAAAGAGAAGCTTAACTTTCTTTCTTTCTTTTTTTTTTAAATATATTTTATTGATATTTTACAGAGAGGAAGGGAGAGAGATAGAGAGCTAGAAACATCAATGAGAGAGAAACATTGACCAGCTGCCTCTTGCACACACCCTACTGGGGATGTGCCCGCAACCAACGTACATGCCCTTGACTGGAATCGAACCTGGGACCTTTCAGTCCGCAGACCGACACTCTACCACTGAGCCAAACCGGTTTTGGCGAGAAGCTTAACTTTCATTGAACACTAAAAATAAATAACATGAGTTTGGAAGGAAAAAAAAAATAGCAACACACCCAAAGAGAAAAATCCCTCAACTCCTTTTCTACACATGATATAGTACCACCAGCCATAAACAAACTTATATTCAGGTATTCAAAAGCCATACATATATAATACACTGTGTTAAAAAGAAATCTTGTGTATTTACCAAACAGAGATAGAACCATAGAAACTGTTCCTTAAGTATGGGATCTATACATACAAAATAAAAATTTGGCCACTTGAAACTGCTTTGGAGATATATATAATGATGCTTTTTCCCCTGGGTAAAGTAGATGCATGGAAACATTTTTAAAGTTAAACTTATTGAAGTAGAATTGGTTAATAAGATTAGTTTTCAAATGTACATTTCTATGATAATGAAGTATAATAGGTAAGGGGGGCCAAATATGAAGTGATAGAAGATGATTTGACTTTTCATCTTGGACACACAATGAACTTTCAAATTTTTAATTTACTCTGTGTTGGAGTTATTCACATGCAAAAAAAATCTTAAAGGGTTTTATCACATAAGACTAAGGGTCAGCTTCTTTTTCTTCTTCAGCTGTCCAACTGTCAGAAACAGCTGAACATCTCAACATTCAACAACTGGAAAAAAAAACCCTCACCTTTGGGATGAAATCAAGCATGAAAAACAAATAATAATTTAAAAAGGACAGTTTTTCAACAAGTTCCAATCAAATGAAACAATCAGAAAAGCAAATGACTCTGAAATCTCAGGTGAAGGGTCCCTCTTGGCAAAGAATCTGATGGTCAAGCCTAATCAAGTCACTGTGTTTATTCGGCATGTACAGTATATACGTGGTAAGAGGACAAGGTCCTTGCCATCAAGTAGATTGGTCCTCATGAGAAATTAAACAACAAAATTAATTAGTGAAGGCAAATTCAGTTTTGTCTCACTTCTTAAATACATGATGTGTTTGAAAAGTTGGATGCAAATGAATGATCAATCCTATGTGGCAAGCAAATTCAAGATACTGTGTGTTGTGCTCAAATTGAAGAATGCTCTAGATAATAACTGTGTTAAGCATGAGAATACTCAAAGTACTACCTGTATGTTATATGCACATTGAAGTATGAATAAGGTATCACTTGTGCATGAGTTGAAGGATGCTGTCATGGTTAAATTTTATGTGTCAATTTCCCTAAGCCATAGGGTGCTAAGATTTTGGTCAAACATTGTTTTGAGTGTTTCCATGGGGTTGTTTTTTTTTTTTAATAAGAAAAACATTTTCATTGATAAAGTAATGCAGGTTTCCCTATATTATATAGTGGGCCTCACCCAATCAGTTGAAGGCCTCAATAGAACCAAAGACCAGTCCTTTTCCCAAGAGAGATTTCTCCAGCAGACTACACCTTTGGACTTTATCTGAAACACTGGTATGTTTTTCCTGCCTCTGGGCCTTCAAACTGGAATATCTGCTCTTTCTGCCTGATGACTTTAAACTTGAATATTTGTAACTGTGTCTCAAGTCTGCTGGCTCACCTGCAGATTGGTCTTTCTAGCCTCCATAATAACATTAACAATGTATAATAATATCTACAGTATCTATCTATCTATCTATCTATCTATCTATCTATCTATCTATCTATCTCCTATATGTGTTTTTTTTTTTATTTTTTATTTCAGGAGAGCCTTGACCAATACAGATGCTAAGGTAGACCTGTGTTTTGATCATGAGTTGAAGGACGCCTTTTACATCATCCTCTTCTTTCTTCTGAACCACTCTTCCCCACTGCCACATGCTTTCTCACAAGTTAGGGCTTGTCTTTGTACCTAACCTAGCATAAAATCTCCACAATTAGCCAATTCTTAGGTTAACAACAAGGGCAGGTACATCTAACATACTTTTAAGCACATTGCACATATAAAAAAGACAAGCAGTTAATAGAACCTATTTCTAATGCCTGCTCTGCTATAATTCATAATGATTTAACCTTGGAAAATCTCTAAAGAAACCACAGTGGGTTTTAGCTTTGATCAGTAAAATAAGGTGTTTAAAGAAAATTAACAAACTAAGCAGAATCTAGAGTGTTTCATAAATGTCACAAACAGATGTAGATTCAAGGAGCCATAGGTATCATTTTATTGTTGTTAGAAACTTCTGTAAGGAGCCAGTATCCCTAACAGACCTTGGAGACTGGGGAATTTTAGAGATGGTAATGGTCCAAGAGGATGTGAGAAAGTCATGAGCAGCCTGGAAAAAGGGAGCATGCTGATGAGCACTGTCAGCAGCTTCCAAATAACCCAGAAAGAGAGAGCTGGTGTGGGCACTGCAGAAAAGGAATTCACCTGCATGGAGCATAATGTCTTATGTGACTGGAGACCAGCAGAAGGAAGCTTAAAGCAGGCCACATTCAAGGAAAATATGATCAAGATAATAGATTAGGCAAACATGGAAATGGGAGAATCTGCCTTTTCTTCCAGCAGCATGCTGCAAATAAAAGGGAAAGCATTTTGATATTTTGACTGAGAAAATGGACAGTAGAACCTCACTGGCTGACAGGAAAACTAGAAGCAGAAAGAGAGATGAAGGTTTTCTTTTATTTAAACTAGAGGAAGAGAATTGATTAACGATTCAGCCAATGGATATTGGTTGCCACATGTACCATGAGTTTATACAGACAAAGAAGACACAGTGCATGTTCTACAGAAGTTCACCATTATAACATACAATAGGTCCTAATAAATATATTTATAAAGATTTATCCACAGTAAGAACAAGGGTATAAAAGGCAAAAGGAGAGCTTGAGTGAAGAAATACAGATTTATAAATAAAAGGCACATAATTTTAATAAGTGTTTAGCCCTTTCTTTTTTAAGTTATAAAATTCTTAAGTGCAACCTTGAGAAGACAAAAAGGGAAAAGTTGTTGCTTTCTGTCCAAGTGTGTGGGAGTTGGGGGAGTGAGAAGCAGAGAGGCATCCACTCAGCCTGCCCTTGGACCCTTAGTGTTTCTAAGATCCCTGAGCCAAATCTAGGCCCCACAATGTGAAATTCACTGCTCTCCTTGAACAAAGAGGAGGAGACATGTTTCTTGGTTCTTGGTCTTTTCCAAGTCCTGTGGCTGATTTTCTGGATAACAGAACAGGCATTGCTTGATCAACATGGGCTTTGGTGTCCTCAGGAGGAAAACAAGGATATAGATAGTCCAGGAGTCCTGGGAGGTTCAATTATTTCCTTGAGCTGCCAAGAAAAGAAAGAATGGGGTGGGCATGGGAAGGCTACCTGAGGCCTTATTAACAGCCTGGCTTTGACAATCCCAAAGGAGAAGTTGGCTGAGTGACATATACTGCCCAATTACCGCGAGCACCTGTAATTGGAGCATAAAAATGCTCCCCTGGAAGAGAGACAATTTGTTTAGACATTTTGGTCCCAGACACAGCATTTTCAGATAAGAAGGATGATTTAGGCGTCAAGAATATAGAGATTTATTTGAGAGTGGAAAGAAAGATGGAAAAAATGCCTTTTAAAAGATCAAGCTCTTCCCCAGGGAACATACACTCAGTCTCTTCATAAGCTGAAGAAGGCAATTTAGTTGTTCATATCTTTATTGACTTAACAAGGCAAACCAGCTTTGTCAAAGGCAACTTTCTCTGTGCCTGAGGGATTTGTTGCCATGAGGAGTACACTGCGGTGTGACCCCTCTTTCCCAAGATCTTTCTCTTTCTGCTTTAGTGATATGCTGTCCCATATAATCTCTTTCCTTCCCACATTTTTCATTCAGCAATGTGTCCCTCACTCCTGCCTTGGGATTTAAGGTTTTGTCTTTGTGGTGTAATTTATTTAAAATCAATAAGAATAAAAATCACTGAAATTATGCAGTTGCCTCTGGACACAATTTATTCTGTTTCACATCAAATTGTATTTTCCCAGAAACTTATTTTTGGCCTTTTTTCTTTTTTCTTTTTTTTCTTTTTCAATTACAGCTAAAGTACAGTATTATATTAGTTTCAGGTATACACCCCAATGATTAGACATTATGTAACTTACTAAGTAATCATCCCAATAAATATTGTATCCACATGACCCCATACATAGTTATTAGAATATTATTGACTATATTCCCTTTGCTATCTATACTTTACATCCTATGACTATTCTCTAACAACTTATTTGTACTTCTTAATCCCTTTACTTTTTCACTCATAACTTCACCATTAAATGTTCTCTTCTGTTCCTATTTGTTCATTTGTTTTTTTAGATTCAATAGTTGATAGATGTGTTTATTGTCATTTTATTGCTCCAATTTTTCAACTTTTTAAAATTTCTTCTTCTTAAAGTGGTGATGAACTACTTTTGTTTCTTCTTGTCTGGGAAACTTAGAAAGCACTGACTTTCCTCCCATCACTTTTCTACAGAGTGGACTATACACAACAGAGGTTTTTGTGTGAGTTTAGGAATGCTCTGGCAAGGAAGAGAGTTGTAAGCATATTATCTGAGTGTGAGAAAGAGGAGAAAAAGACTAGAGAGATAAGAATGGAAAGTTCAGGGCCTTGAGTAATAATATCAGTGATAGATGGCACTATTGTTATTAGTTATCCGAATGAGATGGGAAGGGACAGTTATAGAATGTAGCTGCCTGGTTACCGGGTTCTGTTAGTCTCCATCGTCAGGAAGTGAGGTCGTGGCTCATGTTTGAGGAGATGCTCAGGGTAGGGGACTCACAGGCGACCTCACTTCCTAACGATGGAGACAATGGAACCCGGTAACCAGGCACCTACATTCTAGAACTGCCCCTTCCCCTCTCACTCGGTTAGAGGCACTGGAGAGGACACCATGTTTTCCTGTTGTCTCCCCGTGTCCCGAGGTCAAGGCCGAGGACGAGGCCTCAAGAGAGGCAGCGATGAGAGTACATTCCGACGTGCCCGCCGCTGGATCCGGACTCAGTCCAGATCACGCCTGTGGCCCTTTGCACGGCGGGACCCAGTGGTAACACAGGGAGGCTTAAAGCAGTTTTGTTCAGGCCAGGCCACCACTCTGATCCCACCTGAGCAGCCCTATGTTCCCTCCTCATGTGTGTGTGTGTGTGTGTGTGTGTGTGTGTGTGTGTGTGTGTTTGTGTGTGTTGAGGGGTGGTGGTGAAGGGGTGTTCACGTGGGGAGGGTCTGCCCAGAATAGGAACAGGTTGGGTTGGCGTGTCAGGACCAGTCATGTTCGCACCCAGGTCAAGGCTAGCTGGGTGGACGTGGAGTATGGGTGGCACCCTCTGCCTGAGGTCTATCCTGAGCCCTGGAGGTGACCATCATTTCCCCTGGGAGGAGGTCTGTGCAGACACAGGGCTGGGCCTGATCTGGGGGCAGAAGGTCCAGGGGGCAGAAGCAGCAGTGACTAGGGTCACACTTGAGGCCTACTGACTGGCTGCTGGTCACTATCATTACAGAGTTCAACCCAGACCAAGGTGGAGCAGCAGCAGGTCCAGGAAGACCCCTTCCCCATGTCCAGGAGTGAGAGGCCAGTAAGCCACATCACGGAGAACCAGAACAGGCCTGAAGTGAATGTGGCCACCTGGGCAACTGGGGAGCCAGGGCCCGTGGTTGGACGGAGGAGGATTCCTCTACCAAAGCCGCCAAGGCCCAACAAGCCGCCAACCTCAAAGCTGTTCAGTCCCAACACAAAGAGGGCAATTTTCAACTCTCTTTTGGAGCGCTCTGGCCGTGTTAATAACATCAGGCAGGAAGATCGGGAGCCCAACGAGGCAGAGTCCAAGGGTGAGGAGGTTGGGGTACTAGGGGTGGATTGGGTGGGGAGATCCATGTGAATTATAGGGAGGGATTGCTGCCAGACACACAGGGAGGACCCCCCGAGGCTGGTCAGGAACAAAGACCAGCCTCTGACCACCCATCTGCTGGACTTTGGGCATGGAGGACGTCCTGTGGTGGGTCCTGGGCTGTGCCCAGTGTTCTCACTTTGGGGGACACATGGACATGCAGGCACCTGGGTGATCTTTGCTCCTCTCCCAAATCCAGCACCAGCCCAGGAGGCAGAGGCAGCTCCTCCTGTCACCCCCAAAGTCCTCCATCCTGAGGAGCAGGATGTGGAGCTGGAGGCACCTCCATCTGCAGAGCTTTCACCACCTCCAGCAGCCTCTCCAGCTGCAGCTGTGGAGCCAGAGCCGGCCCCAGAGGAAACTGAGGCCCCACCACCACTGGATGAAGAACCCTCCCTGGAGCCTGTGCTGGTTCCTGCCTCGGAGAAGGCGCTGCCTGAGGAGGTCCCAGCTCAAGGGCCCCTGCTTGAGTGTGCTCGACCTGTCAGAAGGGCAAAACATGATATTTTCTTTTCCTTTTTTGTTTTCCTTTTGCTGTTTTTTTGCTCTCCATGGCATGATATAATTTTTCATCTTTTGATGTTTATTATGTCGGGGCTTTGGGGAGTGTTTGCCTTTATTATTTCCTTTTTTCTGTTTTCAGCATTAATGTTCCCACTGTATAACCCTGCTTAAGTAATAAATAAATCTTATTATTCATACTTTAAGTGTCGCCATTCCTGAGCATGAAGTACATTCATGATGCTGGGTAAGCATCACCACTGTCTATCTAGAGGCAGTGCACATAACAGCACATGTCAGAGATGCCCCACCTCCCCAGTGGGGGCACACACATTGTCAACACTGGGGAGAGAGCACTGTCACCATCTGGTCTCAGGACCATCAGCCCTGGGGGCAAATGGGGCAGCAGGGCCCCCACAGGTTCCCTGGGGAGGAAGGGGAATGGCCCCTCCCCTGGGAGAAGAGTGTGCAGGACCTGCCCAAGTCCCACAGGTGCACACCTGCACCTGGCATGCTCACCCCACAGAAATTCTTGCACAATTTTTCAAAGATTTATTTTTGTGACTACCTATTAGAGCAATGACAAAATTAGTAAAACACTAATGTCCACAGAAAGGGGATGGCTCCACCAGTCCTGGTCCACATGGATTAGGGAAGCTGAGCAGCTGCTAACGTGGGTGCAGGGGTCTCTAAGTACTGACAGATAAAGGCCTCAGGTGTCCTCTCACTTGAGACTAGTGGAAAAACTATCTATATCCAGGATCCAATCAGTTAGACTACATATATGTGATTTCAACAGGTAGACACACATGTGAAAATGACATGCTACAGTGTGTAGAAATCCCTAAAAGTTCTATCAAAAACTACTAGTAATGATAACTGAATTTTGTAAAGTAGAAGTATCCAAAATAAAATCCAGAAATAAGTTGCAATTATATACACCAATAATTATCAGAAAAGCAAAAGAACTAAATAACCCCATTTTAAATGGAATCACAATAAATAAATTACCCTGGAATAAATTTAACAAAGCATGTAAAATAACTATACTTCAAAAATTATAAAACACTGAACCAAGAAGTTTAAGGAAATATATATAAGTGGAATCATATACTATGTTCATGGATTAGAAGAATTATTACTATAATGTTCATACTACCCAAAGCAATTTATAGATTCAATGCAATTCCTATGAAGATACCAATAATGTACTTCACAGAACTGGAACAAATATTCCAGAAATTGATATGTAAATGAAGTTTCCATCTTATGTAAAAACTGCTGTTTGAAATTTTGACCCTGCTATTTGGCTTCTGTAGATGCTTGCTTTAAGGGGGAGGGGGGGGGGGCTGAAACACCCCATATTTGAGAGACAAAAAAGGTAAAAACATATAAATAGGGAAAATTCCTCCATATTTGGACCCAGAATTTGAGAGACATTTTCCTTTGGACCTGCGCATAATAAATGTAACTCCATCTCTTTAAGTATTTCTTGGTTCTTCTCCGGTTTTCTGCAACATAACTACAAAAGATACCAAATAGTCATAGCAACTTGGGAAAGAAGAACAAAGTTGGAGGTATCACACTACCTGGTATCAAAGTATACAAGACCATTGTAACCACAAAGCATGGCGCTGCCATAAAAAGACATATAAATCTGTGGATTAGAATAAAAAGACCAGAAATAAGTCCATGTCTTTATGGTCAATTAATATTTGACAAAAGAGACAAGGACATCGAGTATGGTAAATAAAGACTATTCAATAAATGGTGTGGAAAAAAATTGGATAGAAAACTGCAAAAAATTAAAACTAGACCAACTTCTCACACTATACACAAGAATAAACTCCAAATGGATAAAAAACTTAAATGATAAATATGAAACCACAAAAACCCTTGAAGAAATCATAGGCAGTAAGATCTTGGGTACTTCTGATAGTAATATTTTTATTCTGACATATCTCCTTAGGCAAGGAGAACAAACAATAAATTAATGGGATTAAATTAAACTAAAAAGTTTTTGCACAGAAAAGGTAACCAACAACAAAATGAAAAGAAAACCTACTGTATGGGAAAACATATTTGCCAATGATACATTTGATGAGGGGTTAATGTACAAAATTTATATAGAACTCAATACCAATAAAACAATCCATTTAAAACAAGGCAAAGGACCTGAATAGATACTTCTCCAAAGAGGACAGGGAGATGGCCAATAGACATTTGAAAATATGCTCAATGTCACTAATCATCAGAGAAATACCAATTAAAACCACAATGAGATTTCACCTCACACCTGTCAGAATGGCTATCACAATAAATCCTCAAATGACAAATGTTGAGAAAAATGTGGAGAAAATGGAACCCCTGTGCACTATGGTGGGAATGCAGACTGATGCAGCCCTGTGGAAAACAGTATGGAATTTCCTTAAAAATATTAAAAATGGAACTACCTTATGACCCAGCAATTTCACTTCCCACAATATAGCCAAAGAAACCATAATACTCCTTTAATATCAAGATTTGACCTTATCATTTTCTGCTTCTCACTCCTCTTAGAATGAGGTCTAAAATATTTGTCATGGCCATGTGTCCTGTTATGGACACCAAGTCCCTGCCTACTTCTGCTCACATGCCATCATATTTCCTTTTCTCTCGTGGTTCAAGCCATATCAGCCTTTATCCGTTCCCACAAAGGTCCTATGCAGTATCTTATTCCTCTTATTGCAAAGCTATTCTGCTTTCCCTTTAGCTTTTTATCTGAGACTCATACTTTGATTCAGCCCTGTCACTTGAGGGCATCTCTCTCAGTAATCCACTTGAGATCAAAGCTGCCACATTTTCCCTTCATACCACAGACTAGTTGTACAGTTGTGTGATCATTAAGTTCTTTTTCTAAATATTTCTCCTGTTCTCTTATTTGTGGCACGTTTCTTTGTCTCCACACTTGGTCTGCCAATTGGTGTTTCTTTCTATGTATTAGGTAGATCTGCTGTGACTCCCAGTGGCCTTATGTAGCACATGCTCTATGGAACCTCGTGGCTCAATCTCCTTGATAACTTATGTTGGGTGCTCCAGAATAGATTAGAGGTGGGGTCAGAACCCGGCTTTTAGAGATGCTATTTCCTAAATACTATACTCCTCAACTGACACCCCCCCACACACACACACACTAAAACAAAGTCACACACACACGTACATACACATAAACTATGTTATATTGCAAAATAAAAGCAATCATATAACATACTTTTAAAAAATCTTTAAATTATCCAAATATAAATGGTTACTGTTATTAAGCTTTTTTCCTTAATTTTTTTACTCCTTTCTGTATGTTTATGTGGGTGGGAAAGGAATGCATCTCCAACTTGCTGTTTCTCTAAGCACATGCTCAGTCTACCTACTGGGTAACTCATTATCAAATAGAGAGAGGCAATGGTTTAAGTAAGATATGTTAGTAGCTTAGATGGAGATAGTAATGAACTATTTAGGAGCTAAATAGACAGAGCTTGCTGATGAATTGCTAATGGGAGGATGAGGGAAGAGACACAGTCAAGAATGATTCCTGGACAACTAAGTGAATAATGCCATTGAATGAAATGGGGAACAGTGGAGGAAGACTGTATCTAGCAAGGACTCATTTTTAGAAATATTTTTATTGATTTCAGAGAGGAAGAGAGAGGGGGAAGAGACAGAAACATCAATGATGAGAGAGAATCATTGATCAGCTGCCTCCTATACACCCCCTACTGAGGATCGAACCCACAACCCAGGCATGTTCCCTGGCTGGAAAACAAACCATGACCTCCTGGTTCATAGGTTGATGCTCAACCACTGAGACATGCCAGCCAGGTAGGAAGGACTCTTACTGATGATCTCGTCCTAGGTCAAGAAATGGATGGCACAGAATGCTTCTCTTACCCATGGTAGACACTGTTAGACACACCAAGCATTCTTTCCTGCTGAGCCTTAGAGTCAGTACTTCAGATAAGACCTCTTTGTCACCCCAGATCAAGTACAAGGCCCTTATTTAGAAGGTAAATTAATTGAGACCAAATGTTTAAAAAGTAGTTTTACAGAAAAGGGTTTTTAAATTAAAATTTTAATTAAAACATTTAATCTTAATTCTACATATCTCCATTATGTCCTACTATTTTCTTATATCTATAATTTAAGAAACAACTGAATTCACATCTAGGAGAGCATAGGCAAACCAATGGAAAAATAATAGTAAACCAACATAAATGTAAAAGGTATTTCTTGAGTACATATAAATATCAGGAAGGGCAGCTAGGGGCGAAATCAGGCCAGCAGGGGAGGGCAGTTAGGGGTGACCAAGCAGGCAAAGGCAGTTAGGGGAGATCAGGCTGTTAGGGGAGAGCATTTAGGGGCAAGATCAGGCCGGCAGGGGAGGGCATTTAGGGACAATTGTGCAGGCAGGCAGAGGGTTTAGGTGCAAACAGGAAGGCAGGCAGAGGCAGTTAGCGGTGATCAGGCAAGTAGGTGAGCAGATAGGAGCTAGTGGTCCCAAATTGCGAGAGGGACATCCTCCAAGGGGTCCCTGATTGTAGAGGGTGCAGTCTGGGCTGAGCGAACCCCTCCCCCCATGTATGAATTTCATGCACCAGGCCACTAGTTTATATGATATATATAGAGAGATTATTATTATTAATTACATCACATGATTATGGAGACTGAGAAATCCCAAAATCTGAAGATAACCAGGAGAAACAATGGTGTAAGTTTTAGTCTGAGTACAAGGCAAGAGAAGACTGATATTCCAGATCAAAGAACACTAGGCAGAAAGTGAATTCTTTCTTACTACAGCCTTTTGTTCAATTCAAACCTTCAAAAGATTGAATGAGACCCACCCACATTGTGTAGGGCAGTATGCTTTATAATCAACCAACTCAAATGTTAACCTCATTTAGAAACATCATCATAGACATACCCCACAGTAATTTTTAACCAAAATATCTGGGCAATCCATGACCCAGTCAAGTTGATTTATATTTTTAACTTTTTCTTTTAATGGAATGTGCTGGATATCTCTATTATTTTGTTCAGAAGACTGCAGAACCTGGAAAAGCTGTTGTTACTATAGATGCATAACATACTCCTATTAGTCTTCATATATATACTAGAGGTCTGATGCATGAAAATTCATGCTCTGGAGGGGGCGGTCCCTCAGCCTGGCCTGCCTCCTCTCATAGTCTAAGAGTCCTCGGAGGTGGGAGGCAACCGGCAATCAAAGGAAGGCGACGCTACCAGCAATGGCAGCAGCAAAGGTGTTTAACAACACCTTAAACATCAATACTTTTAATGTTGAAATAATAAATTGGTGGGTTCATTTTCAAAAGTAACCTTTAAATGTAAAAAGGAGATATCCTATCATCTTATAACCACACTATTCACCAACCAAAGCTCTGAAGCACAGGCTAAGAACATCGTAGCCACCCTAACCACACTCATGGCTCACATATTTCATTCAGGGGCCACACACACGGTGCTTCATCACCTGAACTACTTGAGGAGGTTGATGCTTAGAGTCTAATTGGGAATTACAGGCCACTGGGCCAGTCTCCCCTTTCACAAGGGCTTGCATCCAAGACCCTCGGATCCTCCAGACATGCTGAAGTTGCACTCCAGTGGGAAGCAGATTCTGGTATGTGGTTTTGTGGTACTAAGGACGAGGGGAAAACTTAAGGATCCTTGCAGAAAGTAATTAGGTTTTCACAACTTTGGAAGACAAAGAACTTTTGTCAAAATATAGCAGCTTAAGCCCACAGTTTAAGCTCTGGAATGGGATGCAGTAAAGATGATATCTTTAATATCTTATATTTATCCCAGATTGCATCAGGCAGAATTTTAATGGTTTCAAGATATGTGTTATGATCTACTGTTCTCAAGTTTGCCCTGGGTGGCAGTAAGGAACTATGAATTTAGAGTTACATTTCCAATAGATTAACTTTTTAGCTAGAAATTATATATGAGTGTGTGCATGTATGTGTTTGCTTGCTTTCATTTATTCAGATCATTTCTAAATATTGCCATATGGTAATTGAGTTGTAATGCTGCAGCCTCTCTGAAAGGAAGATGGAGTATGAAACAGCTCTCTAAACAATTCAGCTCAGCCAGCATAGGCCATAAAGGGGAGGGAAGAGGAGGAAAATATTCTATTTACCATCTCTCCCCTTGGACAAACGCTATTTCCGGGGAGGTCCAAATTCTACACTCCAGTGCCAGTCAGAATTAGAACAATCTACTCAAATGTCCTTTATGAGCCCAGAGCAACTGTTTGGAGCTCTGTCGAAATTGTGTGGATCAGCAAGTATTTGGAATAAAACAGCTGTGCCTACTGGCGCCTTTACTGAGTTAACACCCATTAATGGCTCCAACACAAAGAAAATAGGAGCCTAGGAAACATCTTCCTCTCCTCACATCAAAACCTCCTCCAGCCATCAGCTTTGAAGTGGTCTTGTCTGTCTCAGGTTTAACAGAAGCCTGAGTGTGTTGGAGGCACACATTGCTTGGGGGGGTAGGGGGTGGGGGGGAAGAAGCAGTAGGGGGCTCTGAATACTTTTATATCCTTTCACTCTATATCTTTTCCTATTCCTTTCCCAGAAAAATAAGAGATGTTATGATACTTTTTGTTTAGCAAAAAGAATGGGCAAAATAAGAGAAGACACATTATAAAACCCTGCTTTGTTCCTTCTGGTATGTTCCTTGTATCACACAGTGGAGCCACCAAGTTCCCCAAAGGCTGATGAGCTTCAAAAGTTCCTGTCAACTCAAAAGAAGACAAGCCCAGAGTAGTCTCAGTGTGTTTGAAATAGCAGCCACAAAGAAGCAGGGAAATCAACAATCCAAAAACAACAGCTGGAGGTGAGGGAGGGGCAAGGAGGCTGGGGAGGCCAGGGCTTCTGTTCTAGAAAGATTTTGAACAGTCCCTTTGTATCTATACCAATCATTCCAAGTGATAAAAAGCTATCTGCAATAAAAGGCAGTCTCCATGGCTCCTGCATGCTAATGAACTCCTGATCCACATTCCCTGGGCTCAGAAGGAATAGGAATGTCTCCACAAACCCAAGCAGATTCTCCTCAGTAGCTGGTGACAAATATTTCAGCTGGGAGACCTGGTTAAGTTGCAATTGCTAACTAGCAACAAAAGCCTTAATATGACTGCTAGAAACAAACAAACTGGAAAGCAGGAGATCATTCCTTGCTTAATAAGGTAGCTCACTCTCACTGAACCAGTCAGGTATCCTAGGACCCTGCAACCTGGCCATCCTTTTCACCATTTCCTTTTTGTGGCCCTTGAAACAGGCTTCAGTGGACTGACTGAATTTGGTCCAGTTCTGTCATTCCTACAAGGACAACAAGTACCCCAAAAGCGATAATCCCCCAACCAAAGGCATTTGGACAGGTGCTGTCAATTTATGTGGGAACATTTCACTGAAGAAAATAAATGAGTAAAAAGAACGTGATAGAAGCTGGAATCGTCTTTTCTTCCTCTCACCAAATGTATTTTTAGTAAAAATCATTGGCTATCCAAAAACATTAACCTTGAAATCTGTGACCCTGTGCTGTCTCTTGACAAAAGTTTCTCATTTCTGCCTGTTTGCCTCTTCACCTCATTCTTTCTGGCACAATGTACTTAGAAGGGAAGAGCAAAGCCTTTGAAATATTCTCAAGTCAGGGTTTATTGGTTTGCAAGATCTAAGACCACTCATGAAAATTAGACCTATAAGCCTCAGTTGTTATTTTTTATTTGTTTGTTTTTAAGTGAATAAAGATGCATAAAATGAGTACAGAATTAAAAAGTAGTCTAGGAAGATGAGCATGAGTTATACTCAGTATAAATCAAGCTTAATTAATCAGATATCCCAAATCCTGCAAACCCCTCCACCTTGGTTTCCCATTTTTCCAAGTAGAATCAATCATCACCTGCTCAGCTGCCCAAGTTGTAACCTTGCTAGTTATTATATTTCTCATCTTCACATTGAATTATTCAGTAGAATAGATTCTACCTCCTAAATGTCTTAATTGTGTTTTCTTTAATATCATCTCCACAGAAGAGCAGACTGTAATATTTGCATATCAAACAGTGTTAACAGCTGCCATTATAGTTCCACTCAAGTTATTGAGCACTTATTATGTGCTCAGTGTACAGGGTAACTTGGTCCTTTTGGGCTGCTATAACAGAATACTGGGTAGCTTACAACAAACTTTTATTTCTCACAGTTCTAGAGGCTGGAAGCCAAAGAGAAGCATGGCTGGGTTATTGGTAAAGGCCCTCTTCCTAGTTTACAAACGGCTGCTTTCCCTTTATTTCCTCAGATGAGAGAGAGAGAGAGAGAGAGAGAGAGAAGAGAGAGAGAGAGAGAGAGAAGGAGAAGAGAGAAGAGAGAAGAGAGAAGAGAGAAGAGAGAGAGAGAGAGAGAAAGAGAGAGAGAGAGAGAAGAAGAGAGAGAGAGAGAGAGATGAGAGAGAGAGAGAGGAGAGAGAGAGAGAGTAGAGAGAGATAGATGAGAGAGAGAAGAGAGATAGAGCGAGAGAGAAAGGAGAGAGAGAGAGGAATTAAGAGAGACGAGGGAGGGAGAGAGAGAGAGGAAGGAGAGAGCGATTGGCTCTCGGAGCGCGCTAGCGAGTAGCTATTCTAGTGAGAGAAGCGCTACGAGAAGGGTCCTGAGAGGATCTATAGAGATCTGCGTAGCAGTCTCAAGCTCCGATCGAGCTCCCAGAGATACTTATCGCTACCCTCCTCCTCTCCCTAATAGGACACTAATACCATGGGGCTCCTCTCTCATAACCTAAGGTCTTTTCTCCAAATAACCATCACATTAGGGCTTTGACATATGAACTGGGAGCAGGGGGAGAGGAGGAAACACAAATATTCAGTCCATAGCTATGGACTAATAATAAAATTACTGTATATCCCCCTTCTCCACAAACAGAATGACACCTAGCTTTAGATAAATGATCTTAGATAAATGCCCTGTACCTAGTAGTGCTATTTGTCAATTATATAAACAAATGAATGAATGCCTACTTTGTACAGGTGGAAAAGCAATAAGACATCAGCACTGGCAAAAAGCAGTTCACTGTTACAGAAGGTATGGTGATTATTGCTCATAGGATCAAGGGGAAAGTCAAAATTTAACTTATTTATGTCCTAATTTCTAGATTAATTATCTATTTAATATCTAATGCCCACATTTTAAAAATTACCATATGGGTAAATAGCGAGCTTACAATATTATTCAAAAAGATTCAGGAGCCTGATTCTTAAAGAATGGTGATTTTTGGCTGAATTCTACACTGGAAAGAGATTTAATCTCATTAAATCTGATTTCTGCTCAGCTGAGAAACATTCTTTTCCAAAGTCAGAACTAATCACTGATCCCTGCACAGTCAGTCATGCACCAGTAATCCTGGGGACATCTGAGAGTCTCAGAAACATTTGCAAAACCTTCAAGTTTAATCTAGAACATCTCAGAAAGGGAAAGAAAAACATGACTGCAAGGACAAAGATCTACAACAAGTGAGGTGTTCTTCTGAGACATGATAACAGTGGATTACTGCTTGGTAATTGAGTGAAATGAGGAAAAATAATTGAAAATTCCCTATGTGCATGAAGACTACACACAGCAAGATAGAGTAACCATGTTGAAAACATAGTCAAATGCCAAGCCAGAGTCTTTGCATGTGCTTTTTTTCTTCAACAAGATTCTCTAACCCAGGGGTAATTACAAAACATTTAACAACTGGTACAGCACAAATAATGAGGAATCAGAACTAACTCTGCCCATGAAAAATAAAATAAAACAAGATAAAACAACAGCCTGGCCATTTAGGTGCATATTGACTCAACATCAGATATCTGATGGACCTACTTTCAGCCTTTTTTTAAATAACCAAATAGTTTTATTTATTTATATTTTAAATAAACCTTTATTGTTCAGATTATTACAATTGTTTCTCCCCCCTCCCCATAGTTCCCCTCCACCTAACACCCATCCCACCCTCTGCCCTTACCGCCTCCCCAGCCCCCACTGTCCTCATCCATAGGTATATGATTTTTGTCCAGTCTCTTCCCGTACCCCCCACACAGACACCCTTTTCCCCCTGAGAATTATCAATCTCCTCCCATTTTATGCCCCTGATTCTATTATATTCACCAGTTTATTCTGTTTATCAGATTTTTAATTCACTTGACTTTTAGATTCACTTGTTGATATATATTTGTTGTTCATAATTTTTATCTTTACTTTTTTCTTCTTTTTCCCCTTCTTTTTAAAGAGCACCTTTTAGCATTTCATATAATACTGGTTTGGTGGTGATGAACTCCTTTAGCTTTTTCTTATCTGTGAAGCTCTTTCTGACCTTCAATTCTGAATGATAACTTTGCTGGGTAGAGTAATCTTGGTTGTAGGTTCTTGTTATTCATCACTTTGAATATTTCTTGCCACTCCAATCTGGCCTGCATAGTTTCTGTTGAGAAATCAGCTGATAATCACATGGGTGCTCCCTTGTAGGTAACTAATTTTCTCTTGCTGCTGGTAAGATTCTCTCTTTGTCTTTTGCTCTTGGCATTTTAATTATGATATGTCTTGGTGTGGTCCTCTTTGGATTCCTTTTGTTTGGGGTTCTGGGCGCTTCCTGGACTTGTAAGTCTATTTCTTTTACCAGGTGGGGGAAGTTTTCTGTCATTATTTATTCAAATAGGTTTCCAGTATCTTGCTCTCTCTCTGCTTCTGGGACCCCCATAATTCTGATGTTGGTTTGCTCGAAGTTGTCCCAGAGGCTTCTTACACTATCTTCAACTTTCTGGGTTCTCTTCTCTTCTTGCTTCTCCGTAGGAGTGTCCTTTGCCTCTTTGTATTCCAAATCTTTGACTTGATTCTTGCGTTCTTCTAGTCTGCTGTTGGGTCTCTGTATAATATTTTTTATTTTAGTCAGTGTATGTTTAATTTCTAGTTGGTCCTTTTTCATATCCTCGAGGGTCTTGTGAAATTTATTGGCCTTTTCTAGGAAATTCTTGAAAAACCTTATAACCGTGATTTTGAACTCTATAACCAGTCTTTTGTTCTCCTCCATTTCTTTTGTTTGAAATCTCCTTCCTTTTCTCGGCATTTTCACTGCTTTCCTGAGTTGGTAGGGTAGCTTTTTGGGCCTGGGTGTCCTATATGGTTCAATGGGTCAGCCTCCCAGTTGCCTGATGTGGACACTCTTGGTGCACCCCTTTGTGTACACCCTTGTTGTAGTTAAGTCTTGATTGTTGTTGGTGTCACTGGGAGGAACTGACTTCCAGGCCAACTGGCTGTGAGAACTTGCTGTGTCTATAAGGGAAGAATTGCTGTGCTGGAGACACATTTACGGGGGAGGACTTGTTACCATAGGGCTTTGGTGCTTACCTAATCTGCCTCTTGAATGTGTCCCATGAGAGTAGTTGAAATCTGGTGTCCTCTCACACCGACCACTAGATACACTAGTTTCTGGATCTCCAATGGGGTGCAGTTCAGCTACTGTCTGAGGACACCCAGCAGGAGCTACCATAAGAACTACAGTTTTCTCCTCTTTGCTTGGGATTTGGTGGTTTTGGAACTGGAGCTGCCCTTTATTTAGGTAAGCTGCCACAATACAGGCCATTTATATGCAAAAGCAGCTGTGTGGAGCCTGGGAGGGTTTGTAGAATGTGTGGGACAGGGCCTTAGAGTGGAGCATGGCTGTCACTAGGCTGGGGCGTGGCAATCAGCAATGGCTGCCGTCAGCCTTCTCTGCCTTTCCGAGTTTCCAAGTCCCTGCATCCCCATGCTCCAGTGCATTAAACAATGATTGCTGCGCACACCTCTACAAAAAAGTCACCCTCACTTTCTGACCCAATGGCTGATGGACCAGCTTCTCCCCATAGGCATCTGGGTCCCCAGCATGACCTCAGAAACTGGATTTCAAAGTGATTGGGAAAATGTTTCCCTTAGGGTTAAAAAAAAGCCACACGCCCAGTCACCTGCCACCAGCCCAATTTGTGTGCCTCTGTACCTAGGCTTTTCAGCTTTTCAGTGCTTGTGCTCCTTTCTCTTTCAGCCAGCTTTCCCGTGGTTCTGGGTGATAGGAGTTTTGTCTTTTAGTTATAGTTTTGAAATTGTTGTGCGAGGCGACAGATTAGTTGTTTACCTTTGCCACCATCTTTGTTTTTTCCTCAGTGCTTCTTAATTGCATCCCCAGGCTTACCTCATGACTCCCTAGGTCACTTGGTGACATCAGAGAGCCTCTCCTATTGGGATGAGGGAAGACCTTTCCCCTGGGAGTTAGAGAGTCTGAATTATGATTTCTCATGACCTGAGGGAAATCGTTTCATTGTTCTGTGCTCTACTAGTTTCTTTGCTTAAACAAAGAGTTTGACTGGTGTTTTCTAACAAGAATATGATGGACACTGACTGGCAAGGAACAATTTTTTATGGTGAAGGTCTGTCCTACATATGGCCAGATGTATAACATCCATGGCCTCTGAGCATTAAATGCCAGTAGATTCTCCTAGTCATTGTGACAACCTAAAATGTCCCACAGTTTTCAACATTGTATAAGAATAACTGAACTAGAGTGTCTCTAAGGCCTTTCCAGTATTAATCTGTAATATTTCTTGCATACACAATTACAATTCTACACCAGCGAAGTCTGTTTTACATGGGAATATGGGCTTTGTTTGTTCATAATGACCACATAAAATATTTTTAACAGTTCTATGACATAGGGACCTTGCCACCCAGGTAAATGAGTACACTGAAAAAGGAATCAACAGCTCTAGTAGGACAGAATTCCAACAAATCAGTAGTTATAAACGTTTTGGAGGTTTATCAGTAAAGTTTAATTGTAAGAAACAAATACCTGTCTCAACATTTTATGCAGAATGGGACTTAATATAGGAAATTAAATGCTTTCAAAATTTTAGATGGCATGGAGGAATACCTTCTGGGCTAGGGCTCCAGAAATAACTCTTGAAAGATATTCAAAAAATAGTCAAACCGTGGTTGGGTGGCACATAGGTTTTGGGTTCCATCCTTGGTCAGGGCACATAAGGGAGGCAAATGATCAATGTTTCTCTCTCTAAAGTCAATAAAAACATATTTTCAGGTGAGGATTTTAAAAAGTTCCATCAGAGGAGCTGTTATCCAGGCCTCCATTAGAAAGAAGAGCTGTTTCTGGAACAATGGACTTCAAAAATATATTCTCAGTATTGATTTAAAATTAGAAAACCAGCCCTAGCCAGTGGATAGAGTATTGGCCCATGGACTGAAGAGTCCCAGGTTCAATTCTGGTCAAGGATACATGCCTCAATCCTCAATAGGGGGCATGCAGGAGGCAGTTGATCAATGATTCTCATCATTGATGTTTCTATCTCTTCTCTGAAATCAATAAAAATTAAAATATTTATATTAGAAAACCACTTTCTTCACCACCATTCTCACTATACTGCCTTTTACCATCCATGAAGCTTTTCTTGGCCAATGCTTGGAAAGATAATGCAGAAAAACCCAACATAATTACCAACACACTTTCCAGCAGAAAAATAACCAAAGCGTCAAGAATATGGCTCCTGCCTCACTTCTGCTTCCATATATCTGGAAAAACTGACTTTATATTTAGTACTATAGATAAAAATAAGTTTGAGAAATATAGTTTTCAGTAATCTAGTCTCTGCAATGCAGGAAGGCATAACATAAGATTGATGCTAATTTTCAATCTGCTACATCCATCACAAAGAGCATGAACCTCTGTTATAACATGATAAGAATCATGGACTCTCCCTGGGAAATGGGGGGTATACAATGTGTACATATACATTTTCATGGTATGTACACATTTCCAGAAACCCAACGTGGAACCTTAAAACCTTTATCCTAGAGAAGTTTTTGAACCTTAACACAATTTACATTTGGGGCTGGATAATTCTTTGTTGTGGAGGCCTTTCTGTACATTGAAAGATCTTTAGCAGCATTTCTGGCCTCTACCTACTGGATCCCAGAAGTCTGTTCCCTCTATCTCTTCACTGCAGTTGTGACGGCCAAAAATGTCTGCCCCCTGTGGGCAAAAATCACTCACAATTGAGCTTTATGTAGCTGTAAAGTATTAATATGAATATAACAATTACGGTAGGGCAGCCATGATCAACAGAGTCACATAGAGAAACATAAAAAAATGACAATAGATTATATTGTTGCAGAAATATAAACAAGAGTGTGAATGACAGCATCAAAAATAGATCTAGAAAGGGGGCTTAATATTGTAATTGAACAGAGCATGGAACTTAGACTCAGAAGGTCTGTGTGGTATTTTATGTGTCAATTTAATTGGGTTACAGAATACCCATATATTTGCTTATTCTAGGTATGTCTGTGAGAGTACTTGTGGATGAGATTAACATTTAAAGAGGTAGACTGAGTAAAGCACATTGTCCTTTCTATTGTGGGTGGGTATCAACTAATTAGTTGAAGACCTAGATAGAACAAAAGACTGAGTTATAAGGAATTTCTGCTGCCTGATTGAATTGAGGCATTAGTCTTTTCTAGCCCTCAGATTCAGAATGAAATATTGGCTCTTCTAAAGTCTTACTCCTAAACCTACCAGCTTTCAGACAGAAACATACACCACCAGCTCTTCTGGTTCTCAGGTCTTCAGGCTCAGTCTGGAACTACACATTGTTCTTCTGGGTCTCCAGCTTACTGACAGCAGATCTTGGGACTTGTCAGACTTAAGCCAATTCCCTGCAATAAATCTATCACTTTCTCTCTCTCACCCCTTCCCTCCATCCCTTCCTCCCTTGCATGTACACACCTACACACACACATATATCTCCTATTTGTTCTGTTTCTCAGGAGAACCCTAGTTGAAGAGTTAGTTCTACTTCACAATTTGTGGACAAATCAATTTAACCTCTTTGTACTTCATTTCCCCCACTTATAAAATGGGGATGATGGCAACAGTTATGTCACAAAATTCCTATTTGATTGAGGCAATGTAGACTAGATAATACTCTTTACATATAACTTATAAGAATTGGGTGTCTTTTTAAGCTTTCCCTCACTTCCTTCTTCCTAGTAAAGCCACCTTAAGTCGTTAGTAAGAAGTATCTATGGCCACATTTGTACCCCACCTCAAAGAGTGGAATTAAGTTTATGTTGCTCCATTTTGCTAAGGGTTCAGTCTTCTGAACTGAATTGGAAAAATTCAATGGAGATTGTTGTATTTGGCATTATTCATAAGGATGAATTTAGAAGAATTAAATACTCAAGCCTTAGCAAGCTTTTATCATCTGGGAAAAGTTTTTGTTTTAGAATTCGAGACTATTAAAGAAAGCAATTATTGGGAACCCAAAAAAAAAACATTCTCTCTGCCAAACCGTAAGCTTTGAAATTGTTTCTATCAATGGAAACAGTCCAAGAATTTGAAAAACAATCCCAGTAAAAACTGACAAAATCAAGTTAGCAATTTCTTCTTCTAGATTTTTAACAACAACAACAAAAATCACAAAAAACATAAACTAGGAGATGTAATGTTTTTTAAAAAAATTCTCATCTTCCACTGGGAGCCATTATTTCACTAAATCAATGCTTACTTCTAAAAGAGGAACACTTACTGGATGAACATTGTGATAAAGATGAGGCCCCTCCAAACAGATTTTCAAAGGAAATTACAATTCAAAAGTAAATTCTTCTTCCTCTATCATTCTATTTGCATTTCCATTCTCTACTGTTCCTAATTCCAAAAGCCAGATCTTCACTCCTCTCATTCTGTTCATCTTTGCAACATGGATAAGTCTTTTTTACACAAAAATACTTTATGTTGTGGGAAAAGAGGTTCCAACCCCTGGATTTTAAGTCTAATTTGGAATCCTATTATGTCAAATTTATCAACCTCTACAAATACAATACATTGTAATACAATATTGAAGGTTTTATGAAATCTCAGTATAACCCACAGATGTTCAAATATATTTAGAGGGGTAAGGGTGTTCCCTTAGATTCAGACTGTCCTAATAAATGATAAAGATTATTTCCTATTAAGTAAAACAAATCAATAAAACAATAATCCCTGCATTTCAAAGAATACATCCCTTTAGGAGTTATCTATCAAAAACTATTCTTTGAATTATACTAATTACCAAAATCAATTTCATCAATGCAAAATCATTAAGATTGCTTAGAACAGCATCCCCTGTCCTATTGTATACCTGGTGTTACTTAATAGATGTTCAAGAAAAATAAAATAAAAATAGGTTCTGTTATCAATTACATTTGAAAAATACTAATTCTCTCTTAAAGGGTAATATTTTACACAGCATATTAAAGGGTCCTGGGAGTCCTGAAGTAAAGAAATTTAACTTTGTTTCCCAATATTTCCTCTACTAATTTGGCTATAGAATACCTCTTTCAAAAAACATTTCTTAACATTTTGTCAGACTAGAACTCTTTGCAGAATATAATTTGCAAAACTCTAGTATAGGATCTTAAACTATTATATCACCCATCTCATCTTGGTGCATGTATGCACTCATCATAGTTGCTGCTTTTGGAAGCACCTACTTTTTTCTTTCTAGTATAGCCTTCTAAAACGAGCTTTCTTTTACCATCAAAAACATATAACATGAGGTGTATGACCTCAAATTATTGCTCTCTGCTAAGGTAACATATCCAATCAACTAGTTGAAAAATCAAAGGCAAAAATGAGGGTTCTGGAATAAGAATACCTAGACTTAAATCATGATTTTATAATTAACAAATTTTGTAATCTTGAGCAAATTACTTGACCTACTAAGCCTTAATATTCTTCTCTTTAAATTGGGTATAATAACAGTGCATATTTCACAAAATTACTGTGATGTGTAAATGAGATGATGTTGGCAGTAACACGTCTGACACCCAGTAAGCTTTCAAGGACACTAAAGAAATAACCACATACACATACAAATTATACTAATAAATTCCAGTTGATGCATTTTTTCCTCCTTCACAAATTTTCCTTTTAGATAAGACTGTGTATAAATTATTCAAGGGAGGACTTTGTAAACTATGATTACAAGACTGAGCCAGAAAACTGAAAAACTCAATCTTCAATTTTCATCATTGCTATCACTTTAATGTTGTGAATGTGAGCTAACCACCTACCCTTCTGAATCTTAATTTTTTTTAACCTTAATGTTCAACTATCTGGCCTTTCCCAAACTCCATAGCCCCATCTCCTACCATTCTTTATTGGTATGAGATGGATTTAATAGACAACTTCCTGCCCCCAGACTAGGTTGGTTACCTGATATTCTTCCCCTATAATAATATTCACCACACTTTATTGTAGGGGTGTCGAACTCAATCAGAGAAGGGGCCAAAATCTAAAATCCAGCCTAAATCGTGGGCCGAATGGTTTACTGAACAGTCATAAACTGTCATTGTGATGGAAACGCAGCGGAGTGCAGTGATGACAGCGCGGTGCGGGCCACATTGCAAGGCCTGGCGGGACGGATTTGGCCCGCGGGCCTTGTGTTTGACACATGTGCTTTATTGTAACATAATTTGTCTCCTTATCCTTACTGTGATGACTAATTTGTTTTCCATTCTCTCCCTGACATTTGTCACAGAATAGAACATACTGGTTTCTTTATGAATAAATGACTGGCATGGAGATTCTTACTCAACCTTTCAATCTTATCCCCCATTCTGCACAAACCACATATGTCACCAACACATAATTCTTGCACAATTATAGCAGGAGGAACCCTGATGCTGTTTAAGAACACATCTTCTATGAGCTGGGCAGAATGGAGCTCAGAATCAGATTTAAACTAATTTAAATAAAATAAAAGAACATATTTTTGTTATTATAAAGTTAATCTTGCATCGGGGCTTTCATTTTAAGGATGTCGTTTAAAGAAGTACAGTAACTTGCCCATAGTCACACAACTAGTAAATGGCAGGGCTAGGATTCAAATCCTAGAATTTCTAAGTTTTAAGCAACATCCTTTCAATTTTCAAAACACCATTCTGTCTGATCATGCCAATCAAAGATAAGATACCCAGAAAAAAAAAATCGAAATATAAACATCTGAAGACATATGGGGTAAAGCAGTGCCAGCAGATCAATACCAAGCAAGATATATAGAGAGGAAGGATTAGTGCTCTGTGTAAGCAGCAGTTTCTACCAGAAGGAAGTCTTATCAGGCATTGAGTTCTCTACCCCACTGTGCCCTACAGCATGACAGTTTGGAGGATGGGCAAAGCCCAGACTTGAATCAATCCTCAATTTTAATCATTGCTCTGTCAATTTAATGTTGTGTGATTGTGGGCTTGTCAACTATGGCTCTGAACCTCAATCATCTATCTTCAAAGTAGATAATTCTACATATTTGTCAGGGATAGTGTGAGGATCCACAGACTTAATATGCATAATTGCCAACACAGCTCTAGAGCCCACTGGACACTTCCTGTGGAATTCTTCTCTTTGACTAGTTTCTAGTAAGAGCTGTCTTCTTAATCAATACCTTCCTTTCCTTACAGATAATCTCTCTGCTGATGGATGCTATTACAGAAACTAGTTCCATGTATTAATATCCTTGGCTTGGGAAGAGGTAAGAGGTTAATTGAAGAAGGTAGTAGATTCTTTTTCCAATTGGACTTTGAACCCATGAGCCAGAGATAACATGGAGCTTTGGGCAGAGAGCACACATTAGAATCCTATGTGCTCTGATGTGGGCTGAAGCCAAGCCATGCTTTCTGTAGGGCCTCCAAATTGTGAAATTCAACCCTCTTCGTCCTCCCCACAAATATGTTGGTGGCTGTGTGGTCCTTGACAGCTATCATTAGAGTATTCATCCGTCTCTGACGCCAGAGCTCCCAAGGCCAGCCAAAAACCAAACTCCCTGGCAAGGCTCAAATGGAGAGGATATTAAGTTTGGGCCCACTAGCTGAAAATGTGAGGTTTGGTAGAGACCCAAAAATGGAACAATTAGGAGCCTCTCTTTGGTTGATGCTCTTTCATCTGAAAGGGTATCTTTGCCACCGGAGTTCTCAGGAGCAACCTGATAAAGACTGTGTAAAGGAATCTGGCTCCACACATGCCATGCCTATTAATTTCATCAGTAATTTTTCAAAAGGTTCAATTAAGGTGAAAAGGAAAGCAAAGCAAACATGTGTCTAAACAGTGAGAAAACACACATCCAATACATATACATATACATATATATATATATATATATATATATATATATATATATATGTATGTATGTATATATAAATAAAGCTGGAATTTTCAGCCCTCCTGAAGTGTGATAAGGAACAGAATGTAAGAGAGCCAATCCATTATTCCATTAAGACAACTTATTGAAGGGGGAAAGAGAAGAAAAGAAACTTGAGAAATTACTGACAAATGGGGGAAGGGAGGAAATAACAAAAATGGTGTTTTCCCATTCCTGCAGAATATCCCATGCCTTTCTCCCTCAGTGTCCATATCAACCTTACTTTTTAAAAAGATATAGACATCAATTCCAGATACTGGCTTTCATATTCTTTTCTTTATTCAAAATGTGTACTTCAATGTTCAGTTTTAAACTCTATACTAGAGCTTCAGGGAAAATCATGACCAAAATAGACACAGACTTGCTCTCAGAAAGTTCAAATTCTAATCAGGAAGACAGATATTAATAAAATAATCCTTTTCATAATGTTTGCTAACAGATGTGTAAGTGTTCTGAATGAAGAGAACTTGATGATATGAGGGAAAATTGACCTGCTCTGGGAAGAGATGCCATCAAAGACTTCCCTAAGGTAGTCACTAGTGAGAGGGTATCAAAAGTATGAGTAATTAGCCCTAATGGATTTGACCCAGTGGATAGAGTGTCAGCCTGCGGATTGAAAGGTTCCAGGTTTGATTCTGGTCAAGGGCATGTAACTTGGTTGTGGGCACATCCCCAGTAGGAGGTGCACAGGAAGCAACTGATCCATGTTTCTCTCTCTACAATGTTTCTAACTCTCTATCCCTCTCCCTTCCTCTCTATAAAAAATCAATAGAATATATTTTTAAAAAATTATGAATAATGAAGCAAAATTACATACCAAAAGAGGAATGTATGAGAAGCATGTCAGGAAGACTGAAGGAATATGCTCAGAAAATATAATAAATCAAAGGAAGTTGGTGTCAGAAACACTTCTGGACCTGCAGCCACTCTTGCTCAATGATGCTGCCACTGAGACCAGGCATTTAACTTTTGTCACTAACTCCAGATTCAAAGTCTGGGGTTGGAACTCTCAGTTTTACAAGCGTAGATCAGGCATCCAAGAAGAAGAAAGCGCCTCTTCTATTTGACCCACACAATGGGAATTCTCAAAACTAGGAACTGTAGAATGACATACAGCAAATAAGAAAAGTCTACCATTGAGGCAGAAAGGAGAATAACAAGATGCATAGTGGTTGCTGGGCCTGAAGTGTGGAGAGTCTTTGAGAGATGGATGAGACTAGAAATCTAGGAAGAGGTCCTACTGATTCAGATATTTTTTAGGCTATATAAAGATTTAGGATTTTACCTTGGTGCAATAAGCCACTGATGAATTTATAAGCAGGGCAGAGGCATATATAATTGCATTTTGCAAAGATAAATTGGAGTAGAAAATAGAGAACAGAGGACAGGGGTATAGAAGTAGAGGAGATCAGTGTAGTAGATGCTGTTGTGTACACTGCAGTTACTCCCTCCAAAACTGAGGCTCATTCCCCAGTTACAGGAGTTTTAGCTATTGACAACTCACAGGTGAGACCTTCTCTGGCAGTAATTCATAACTAAAGGAAGCTGCCATAGGGAGACTATGTTCTTCCCTATGGACAGTTGGAGTCAGATAACTGATCAATGATGCTACACAGGCTTCCATATGAGATGGCTCTGAAGGGCTATTTCTAGAGTTCCCTAAGGCATTCGCTGACACCTTGTTGCAACCACATCACAGAGAAACTTCTGCCCAATCCTGTTACCCTTACAGAGCTAATCCCCCAGAGCACTCCTCAATAACTCTCTTGCATACAAATCTCCATTCTCAAAATTTGCTTCCTGGGGAACCCAACCCCAGTCAGCAGGGCAATCAGAAGACTGTAGCACAGCAATGAAAACTAGTAGCCTCAACCATGGTGGTGGTGGATTTGGGGAAGAGAAGTTTACTGACTGAACTTTTTTAAGAACTAAAGGCTCTAGAATAATAATGACAGAATAGCTCCTTTTCAGAGTCATGAAAGAAACTCACTAATTCCTTCCTAGATTAGATGCTGTCAACCTCCATAGTGCTTGAATGGAAGAGAAGAACAGTCATTCCTTAGCACCCTGGCCCCAACACAATTCCAGCCCTTATCCCCATTCTAATACCCATTAATTCTCCAGCTGCGATTAGCATCTGTTGCAGCATGTGATATGCTGGGAGCCAGCTGTCTCTGGAGTTCAGGCTCTTAGGCTGGAGCAGCTGTTCCAGCTCAGGCTCTCCTGTCTGACTCTTTGTAGCCATGTCACAAAACTTCCAAAAGTCAGTTCACTGTATGGTTTTCTCCACTTTCTCTCCCTTTTTAAAGCTGCTGCCATCCAAGGCACAGACTGCCCAGACGCTTGATTCTAAACATGGGGCTATTAAAAGGTGACAGAAGCCATATATCATGGCATCTAAGATAAAAAGCTCTTTCTTCCCCCAATGTGGTTTAACTAATAAAATTAATTTGCCTGTTTAAAATAAAGACAAGATGTTTCAATAAAGAAGTTTGGCAGCAACAAAGCAAGTTATTTGCATGCTGATGGGAATAGTGGGGAGCCGAAGTGCAGACAGATAGCCCTGCTGCCATCCCAAATTTGCCTCTTTCCCCTCTCCCTGTTGTTGCACAGACAATTTTGAGATGCAGCTCTCCCCATGGGAGAAATGGGTAGGTTGGGTGGGAGCATGTGAGAGCTTAGGGCATTGAGCAGTTCATTCTGTCAGGCCATTAAGGGAAGTAATGAATTCAGAGCCATCTTCAAAGGGCATCATGTGGGCCTGGCAGTGACAATCCCCCAGTGGCCACTCTCTCCATAACTGAGGCTCAGCTCCCTGCCATTTCTGGAAACCACTGAACAGATGAACTTTTCAAAGCCTCATGAATTCCTGGTAGCTAGTGCCCCCATCTCTTGCTTTCTCTGTCCAACTAACTACAGATGGACTCAGCGTTTCCTCCATGACCAGGATGGCAGCACTCAGCCACAAAGAAGCAGTTCCCTTTCCCCACCCTCTGGCTCCACCTTCCAAAAGAATGGCTTTAGCTTTCCACTGGAAGATAACATTGACATTGATTTGGGATTCAAAGTCACAGAAACTTGAAAAATCCCAGAGATTTACTTTCCAAAGAAACTGTTCATTCCTAGTAACCCAAATTCCACCAGAATATAATAAATCTTTGCAAGTTTATGACACATTCTGCTTTAAAAGTGCTCTCACACACATTATTGCATTTGATGCACATATTACTAGTCCATTTATAGGTGAGAAAACTCGAGGTCATGGGGAAGATGAGGAGGATGAAAATACTATTTTTCAATCTATGTATTAGAAACTGTGTGGGAGCTTTACTACTTTACCCAATCAACTCTTCACAACAGCCATAAGTAGTAGGTAATTACAATCCAATTTACACATGAGAAAGGGAGACAGCATTTACATGACCACCTGAACTCACAAAACTGACCTCGAATTTCTACTTAGGCCCTGTTGCCCTCAAATTCTTCCCCTGCACTGGCTGAGTATTACTTCATATTCCTGGCAGATGAATAAGTCCATTTGGCCCATTTATTCCTCAACTACCTTTCCAAGCTAGAATGATGTCTAACAAACTCCCTGCAAGCATCTTCCTTGATGCCCCTGTTAAAGAAGTCTAAATGTCTTTTAAACAGCTAGAAAGAAAAGTTACATTACAGTTCTCATCTTCATGCAGCATCAAAACAGGGAATAGTTCCAATAACGTCATCACCATTATTGCCATCTCCATTACAAGGTCATTATCATCATCATCATTATTGCCATCAAATCCTGTCTTTGGGGCTCCCTCAGGCACTTCTCTGCCCTTAGCAGGCATTTTTTAGAACACGAAACAGACACGGTCCTTGCCTTTGAACTGCATTTTCTGGTAATGTTCAGTAAGAATGTAGTCTCTAGAGCTTGTTGAAATTAATGAACATTTAGGATAAGTGACTTAGGAAAATTCAATGGTTGAACCAAAGTAATGGGAATTTGTTTACAAGATAATCCTCATAAATAGCATACAATGAATATGCTGCTCAAAATAGGAATTAATTAACATTTAACTACTGTGCATTTTTCTATTCATTAACTAAACATCTCTACAAATGGTTTGTGGAATGGACAATTTATTCTCACCCTTTTGGTTTTCATCACAAATGGCGGAAGTGAGAGGAAGAAATGCTTGATGCATCAGCAAAACAATTACTCAATCACGGTTCAGAATTGGCCTGTAGAAATGTGAACAACACCGAATTAAATATAATCCTCTTTTCAAGAACTCTTCCTCCCCACCCTCCCACCTATGCCATACTTTTCACTTTGCAGGACAGGAGCCCTCCCAGGAAATGCTGATGATTACCTGACATTCCCAACAAGGCCAGTGGGATCACCAGCACCAACAGAGTTCCTTCCATAACATGTGCATGTAATAAATATATGCTGAGTGAATTAACTAATGATCTAAGCCACCTCTTCTATTGCTCTGATAAAAAGTCTCTTTGCCTAATTATTTATCATCTGAAATTCCAGTTTCCATTTCTTTTTACCCAAAAAGACAACCTCGACATATATCATGGGACAACAGCACATCACTTCTCTGTTTTCATCTTTTCATATCATTAGCATTCTGAAAATAGAAACAATTATTCTGCATTTGTTCCAGCACCTCAAACCCCCAAAGTACTTCCCTTTACCCCAATGCTGCTTGTAATTGTTTTTCTCCCCCTACTGACTCTGAGTTGGAAGACAGGGATACCAGGTGCGGCATCCTCCACTACTAGCACAGAATGTATCTACAGTGGGTGCTCAAAGCAGGCTGTTCTTTTTTTTTGAATGAAATCAAATAGTCTTCATTCTCTGGAAACTTAAAGGGTTTGTTTATTGGGCATTTGATATGAAGTCCTGCCCAAAAGCAGAGTTAGATTCAATGACTATGAGTTGACCATTCCTACCAGATATGCCCAAGATTCCACAGAAACCCCATTGTTAGCGAGACCAGGACAAACAAGAACCATCTCTGCAATCCAATCTTTTAGGCTTTAAGAATGTAAGTGTTGCCCAGCCGGTGTTCCTCAGTGGTTGGACGTCGACCTATGAACTAGGAAGCCATGGTTTGATTCCCAGTCAGAGCACATACTCAGGTTGCAGTCTCAATCCCCAGTGTGGGGCATGCTAGAGGCTGCTGATCAATAATTCTCTTTCATCATTGATGTTTCTATCTCTTTCTCCCTCCCTCTTCCTCTCTGAGATAAATATATTTAAAAAAAAAAAAAGAATGTAAGTATTAACTCTGAAAACTAAATTAAGTCCACAAATCAAAATACAAAAACAATACCATTCAAGAGGCATTATGGTCTGGTGGGGAATAGTGAGGTCTGGAAAGCAGGGCAGGCAAACTGATTAGCACCATCTTCCTTCACTTATAAAAAACCTTAAGCATTCTAGTTATGACAGAAAGTTTTCTCTGGCAAAATTAATGTATTTCCAAGGTTAGGCTTTGTGGTGTGTGCACATGTGCCAGCATATGCAGGAGTCTTTCTCCTTCCTGCTGCACAGCTGATGTGTGCATGTGTCTGGGACTCATTACATGACTGGAAATCAAAAGAAGCTGGAAATTCAAGAAGTAAAAAGACAGATCTCATTACCAGAAACATTAGAGACATGGCCCCTTGGGAGGCAAATTGTATGATAATAAATTAATAGAATTATTTGGTCTTTTTACCCTGCTGACTACTCTGTCAGACTTATAATTCTCTGCACTTCTGGCTTCAACCACCCCAATATCTCTTGGTTATCTTATTGTCTTTCATTTCCCTCCTTATTCAAATCATAATCCTTAACCTACTTGAAGAATATAACTTACCCCATGTTTCTATGATGCTTTTCTTTCCCAAGCACTTAATTTCATTGAGTGAACTCATCTCCCATTACTTCTCAGGATATACTTCCCAAGTCACATCTCCATCTCTGACCTTCTTCCAGATTCCAGACTTACCATAAAAGCCCTCAGACCTCTCATGTTCTCATGTCAGTTGATGGCACCAGCATGCACACAAGTTCCTTAGATGGGACCTCAGATCCGCTTTCCATTCCTCCTGCATTCCCAGTCTGTGGTCAAGTGAAACTGACTCATGAATAATGCTTTTGTCTAAAAATGCTCATCATGTGTCAGGTACTGCCCTAAGCTTATAAAGCCTGTGAGGAAGGCACTATGATTATTAAAACTACTCTGATTTTAGAGATAAGGAAACTGAGATGTTGAGAAGGTTAAGCAACTTGTCCAAGGTCACACAGTTCATAAGTGGTAGAGCCTTGCTTTAAACTCAGGTAGCTTTGTTCTTGAACTGTATCCTCTGCTGCCTCTATATACCTAGTTCCACTACCCAACTAAATCATTGTTAATTAAAAGCATTTCTTTCTCTACCTATAAGTGCACATCAGATTTCCCCCCCAAAATTACAAACCTCTTTTTATTATGTCTCAGATTTATAATGTCTCAGATATTAGATCTAAGTAGATGCAGTGCTGCCCAAAAGCCAAGTTAGATTCAATCATTGTGAGTTGACCCTTCCCACAATATGTGCCCAACATTCCACTGACATCATTGTTAGTGAGGCCAGGATAAACAAGAGCCATCTCTGCAATCTAGTCTTTCAGGTCAAAGTAGATCTAATATCCCCTAAAATCCAAACTTTCCAGAACCTCCATAGCCTTTGAAAATCTATCCTCAACCCACCCAAACCCTCCTTTTATTCATCCCTCCAAAACACTCTGCCTCAGCACCCCACACTTTTTGCTTTTCCTTGATCTAGTAATAATTATTCTAGAAAGTGTGTTTTAAGCATTTAGGATGTATTGTAAATATCTTTACAATAGGTACTTTAAATAAATAAATATATATATATATATATATATATATATATATATATATATATATATATATATATATGTGTGTGTGTGTGTGTGTGTGTGTGTGTGTGTGTGTGTGTGTGTATTTACTAATTATCATAGCAAGCCTACCATGTAAGTATTATTCTTCTCTCCTTTTTGCCAATGATAAAATTTGGGCTCTGGAAAATTAAAACTTGCCTAATGCCCCTTTCGAAATGAGTGGTAAGTTAGGATTTGAACCCAGAAACCAAAATTACATCTTTTTTTCTATTCAACTAATACATAAATTTAGGTAAAACTATGCAAATAATTGTCTGAGTTGCAGACTTGCCCTTTGACATTGAGTTGTATGGTGCATTCTGGTTACTCAATGATATGCTTTCTGCTCAAAATATGAGAATAAATCATTGGTCTGATGGTGAAGGAGCCATGGATTATCTTCTTTCTTCTGATCACCTCTAACTCAGGTTCTCAGGGCTAGAGCAATGACTGAAGGGCTCCATCTCATCATCCCTACTATTTTTATCTTCTCACTTGTCTCTATCACTTCATGGGCCCCTGACCCTTTCTTATAAGTGCAAGAGGGAAAATTTGTTTAAACATCAAGTAACATGGCTATGAAATGACTTTATGATAGAATTCAGGTGTCTTATATTTATATCTGAGGCAAAAAAAAATAATAATCACTGAATATTAGGCATCAGCCATAGCCCACCGGGTGAGCTAGACTCTCATGGTCAAGAGACATTCACACTCCCTGTCTTATCTTTCTCATTAGGTAATTTCCACAGTTGTGGCAATGGTGATTGTGGTGACATGGATGATGCAGCAGCCATATGTTAATCACCTGCCATATAGTATGTATTGTGTTAACTGCTTTAGATAGGTTAACTTGACCCTCTGCAATTCTGTATAATGGTATTACTATATTCATTCTAAAACAATGACACTGAGGTTGATTGCCCAACAGCTGATAAACAACTGTGGTAGGATTTGAATTCAGTAATGACTTTTAAAATCCACCATCTTTCATCTTTGCAATATTGCCTCTCTTAGCTGTAGGACCACCACTTCTTTCTTCCCCATTTATTCACCCTCATTTCCTTCCTTATTTCATTATTCTTATTTCTTTCCTCAAAAAGAATAATAATCTTTCTTAAATCTGCTTTTCCTTTTTCCCCATTTCCTTTTCCTCCTAAGAACACATCTGAGAAATCATTTTTAATGATATCAAAACATTTTTTATTGGCGCTCGGTAAAAATGATAGTGGTGTCACACCAGGCACCCTGAAAGGCCAGTACATTATAGCAGGAAACTGCTCAAACTGCAGCCCCATGCTGTGGTGTTGCTCACAACCGCTTCTTAATCTGCAACCCTGGGGTTATGAATGACAACCCATAAAAGTTCTTAGAAAGTTAAAGCTAGGGGAAAAAAGGTCAAAATCGACATTCATTTATTTAACCAATGGAGCAGGGAGAGGACGGGAGCAGGTTGAAAGAGGTTAATGGGGGGAAAAGGAGGACCTATGGAATACTTGCAATAATAAAGATTTTAAAAAAAAAACCCAAAACACATACTTGTACTGTGTTTCAGGCTCTATACTAGGCACTGAGGGTAAAATGACAATTAAGCAATTGTATCTTGGTCTAATGAAGCATGTATTCTAGCTTGGGGTGGATAGAAGCAAAATGTTCATTAAAATGCAATAGGTTGAATACCATGATAGATTATTGCAAAGTGCTATGGGAACAAAAGGAAACATCTCAGACACAGGACTTGAGTCAGGGAACAATCTCTTTAGACAGTGGTTGGCAAGCTCATTAGTCAACGGAGCCAAATATCAAGAGTACAATGATTGAAATTTCTTTTGAGAGCCAAATTTTTTTAACTTAAACTTCTTCTAACACCACTTCTTCAAAATAGACTCACCCAGGCAGTGGTATTTTGTGGAAGAGCCACACTCAAGGGGACTAAGAGTTGCATGTGGCTCTCGAGCCGCAGTTTGCCGACCACTATCTTAAGATATAAGGTTTAAGCTAAAATATGAAGTGTAAGTTCATATTAATCAAGTATTCTGAATATTTTCCTCTTGCCTCTTGTTCTTGGTAACAGACTATCCTAAAACTTAGTGATTTAAAATAATACTTATTATGATAAAAAAAAATCTGTAATATGAACAGAATTTAATGGGAAACACTTATCTCTGTTCCATGTGGTGTAAACCAGGGGCTAAAGGATTGTCCATCAAGATGGCTCGATGATAAAGGTTAACAAGTGGTGCCATCAGTCAACTGACAGTTCAACCAGAGTTGAGGGCCAGAGGCTTAATTCCTCTCCCATAATTTTTCCACATGCCCTGGGCTTCCTTAAAGCAAGGAGGTTGGGTTCTAAGAGTGAGCTTCCAGAGAGAGAAGACCAGGTGGACATTGTATTAGCTTTAATGGCTCAACCTCAAAAGTAATGTATCCTAGGTTTCACCTTATCTTATTAATCCAGATAGCCATAAAGGCCTACCTAAGAAGCCATCACCAAGCTCTAGCTCTTAATGGGGGCATGACAATAATCTGAAAGAACATGTGAGACAAGAAATATTATTATAGTAATTTCTGGAAAATTTTATCAACCGCACTCCCCTAAGTATAGTTCAGACTTCATGCTTTATTTGGCAAAGCTAACAATATGTACTGCATCTACAATAGGCTCTCATATTCTTATTTTCTTGTTGGGTTGACTAAAGGAAGCAACAAAAAGAGTTTGAAGGAGAGAATGCATTCAGTATATTCATTCCCTTAGCCATTTGCAAACAGGTTCAACTTGTTTGGCTTTGCCCTTCAACTGAAGATCCTAGATCCTACCAGGCAACCCACCTCTACCCAGCTTTTGCTCTCTAGGTTCCGAAAGCCTCACATGCCCCTTGCCCTTTCCGTCTTAGAGGTGGTAACCATTCCTCTATGTTACTAGTTCCAAGGTACTACACTAGCCTTGTGGTTCCCTGAACCTTGACTATTCCTTGATATTTAACATATTCTAGATACACCCATATAAATAATCCTTTATTAAAATGTTCTGAAAATAGTTAATTTGAGTATATCATCTATTTTTATTTTATTTTTCTCTTGATGCTCACTAATATACCAAATGAAGAGCTATCTGTTGAAGGAGGTGCAGCACACTTATAGTCTGACACACATCTTCTTCTCTAAACCTTAGGGTATCTTAGGTAAATTCATAATCAGTTTAAAGGAAATAAGATAATTGTTTTCATGGGCCAATAACAGGAGGAAGATGCAAAGTAGTGAACATGGGACTGCTAGGTTTGAGATACAGACACAAATACTGGGATGCTGAAGATAAAAATGTATCCAACACACAGTGTGAGATTGGAGCCAGGTTCCATGAAATTAGTAGATGAACATGTTAAACTGATAAAATACCACAGCTTACCATAGCATCATTTTGTGGATTGTAGGAACCATGGATTCAAGAAGGCTAGATGATAAAGACACTGCCTCTGTGCCAGGAACTGAATCAGTGTCAGGACCTGCACGACCTTCAATAAAACAGGGACTTTAGGCCACTATAATAAATATTGATTTTGGTCTGGGTATTAGAGGCTAACACAAAAATATAACATATATTTTGAGCTTTTTTTCATATGTCTCTTGGCCATCTGTATGCCTTCTTTGGAGAAATATCTCTTCCTCTCCCATGCCTATTTTTTGAATCAAATGGCTTATTTATTTATTTTTGTTATTGAGTTGTATAAGTTCTTATATATTTTGGATATCGACCTTTTATCAAATATGTCATTTGCAAATACGTTCTCCCATTCAGTAGGTTATCTTTTTGTTTTGTTGAAGGATTCCTTTGCTCTGCAGAATCTTTTTAGTTTGGTATAGTCCATTTGTTTACTTTTGCTTGTTTTTTCTTGTTCAAGGGCACATATCCAAAAAGATACTACCTAGACTGATATCAAATAGTTTACTTCCCATGTTTTATTCTAGGATTTTTATGGTTTCGGGCCTCACATTTAAGTTTTGAGCCATTTTTAGTTTATTTTGTATATTGTATAAGAGAGTGGTCTAGTTTCATTTTTCTTCTCAACACTACTGTGAAAGAGACTGTCATTACCCCAATGTATATTTCTACCTCCTTTGTCATAGACTAATTGACCAGGCAAGCAAGGGTTTATTTGTGGGCTCTCTATTCTGTTCTATTGATCTAAGTGTAGTTTGAGATGAGGGAGTGTGGTACCTCTGACTTTGTTGTTCTTTCTCAAGATTGCTTTTGCTATTTGGGGTATTTGGGGTTCCATATAAATTTTAGAAATATTTTTTTAATTCTCAGAAAAAAATGAAATTATATTTTGATAGTAATTTAACTGAATTTGTAAATCACTTTGGGTAGTACTATCATCTTAACAATATTAATCATTCCAATCCATGAGCACAATAGTGCCTCTTATTTATTTGTGTCCTCTTCCATTTCTTTCTATTTTTTTCCAAAAATGTTTTTATTGATTCAGAAAGGAAGACAGAGGGAGAGAAAGAGATAGAAACATTAATGATGAGAAAGAATCATTGATTGGCTGCCTCCTGCACTCCCCCTACTGGGGATCAAGCCCACAATCTGGGCATGTGCTCTGACCAGGAATTGAACTAAGATCTTCTGGTTTATAGGTCAACACTCAACCACTGTATCATACCAGCCAGGCTCCATTTCTTTCTTTAATGTCCTGTTTTGTTCACAATCTTATTTAAGTTTATTCCTAGGTATTTTATTCTTTTTGATGCAGTTGCCAATGAGATTATTTTCTTCATTTCTCCTTCTCTTTAGTCATTATTAGTGTACTAGTATAGGAATGCAAGAGATTTCTGTTATATGAAAAAATTCTCAACATCACTAATCGTCAGGGAAATGCAAGCCAAAATCATAATGAAATACACCCTCACACCAGTGAGAATGGCTACTATCAAATAGTCAACAAATGACACATATTGGTGGGGATGTGGAAGATAGGGAAACCTTGTGCACTGTTGGTGGGACTACAAACTGGTGCAGCCCCTGTGGAAAAGTATGGAGAGTCCTCAAAAAATTAAAAAATAGATTTACCATAAAACCTAGCAATTTTAATTCTAGGTATTTATTTATTTATTTATTTATTTATTTTAATATATTTTATTGATTTTACACAGAGAGGAATTGAGAGGGACAGAGAGTTAGAAACGTCGATGAGAGAGAAACATCGACCAGCTGCCTCTTGCACACCCCTTACTGGGGATGTGCCCACAACCAAGGTACATGCCCTTGACTGGAATCGAACCCGGGACCTTTCAATCCTCAGGCCGACGCTCTATCCACTGAGCCAAACCGGTCCCGGCTAGGTATTTATTTTTTAAAAACCCACTAATTCAAAAAGATATATGAACCTCTGTGTTCACCGCAGCATTATTTATAACAGCCAAGATATGGAAACAACTTGGTGTCCATAGATAAATGAATGACTAAAAAGATGTGATATATTTACAATTGAATATTACACAGCAATAAAAAAACAAAATCTTGCTATTTTCAAAACATGAATGGATCTCTAGGGTGTTATGCTAAGCGAAATAAGTCAAAGAGAGAAAGACAAACACCATATGGTTTCACTTATATGTTGAATCTAAAAAGCAAGCAAACAAAAATAAACAAAAACAGATTTCACGATTACCAGAAGGGAAGAGGTGGAGGGATGGGTAAAAAGAGAAGGGAAATATAGCCAATAATATTGTGATACATTTACATGGTGACACATGATTACTAGAATTAATGGGGTGATCACATTGGAAGGTATAAAAATGTCAAACCACTAAATTAACATAACCAATATAAGATTTTTATACCAACTATTTAAGTTTTTAAAAGACTACATAGAGAAGAATGACAAAGAAATCGTTTAATAAAATAAAACACGAATAATGTCAAGTCCCAAATAAACCTGAAAAAACAGAAATCAAAGACATAAAGTCAGATAATGCTAAAGATGATGGTTCCCTCTACCCCAAAGACCAACTCTACAAATATGAAATGACTCCACCAAAAATTGTTTTAAAAAACATTTTGATTTCAAAAATGTAATAAAAATGCTTACAATGACCAAACGGAAAAATTAAGGAATAAAAATCATTTAAAATTTGTAAATTTAAAAGGTACAAATGGCCTAGCCAACATGGCTTGGTGGTTGAGTGCCAACCTGTAAACCAGGAAGCAAGTCATGGTTCAATTCCCCATCGGGGTACATGCCTGCGTTGCGGACTCAATCCCCAGTGTGTGTCATGCGGGAGGCAGCCAACCAATTGTTCTCTCTCATTGTTGATGTTTCTGTCTCTCTCCCTCTGCCTTCCTCTCTGAAATCAATAAAAAATATTTTAAAAAAATAAAAGGTACAGATGAATATAAAAGAAAAATAACCAGAAATCTTAGAAATAAACATTGTAGTCATTGATATAAAAAATTCAACAGATGTTATAAATTCCATCTTGACACAAAGAAAATTAGAGACATAGAAAATAGAACTCAGAAATTCACTTGGGCACAGTTCAAAGACACATGAAAATACAATGCAAAAATGTAATTTAAAAACATGAAGGAGATTTTGGGAGACTCTGCCATGTATCTTCCAGAAATAAAGAATAAAAGAATTGGTAAATATATATTGAAAGAGATATTAGCTGAGAATTTTTCAAATTGAAGAACATCTAGATTTTCAGATTTAAAGTGCATTTCAAGCCCTAGCTGGTTTGGCTCAGTGGATAGAGCATCAGCCTGCAGACTGAAGGGTCCTGAGTTTGATTCTGGTCAAGGGCACATGCCTGGGTTGTGGGCTCAATCCCCAGTAGGGGGTGTGCTGTCATCATTGATGTTTCTATCTCTCCCTCTCCCTCTCCCTTCTTCTCTGAAATCAATAAAAATATATATATTTTTAAAAACTAAAAATATAAAGTGCACTTCCAGTGCCCAGAGTATACATAAAATAAATCCATATCTTTTTTAAAAAAATATATTTTATTGACTTTCTACAGAGAGAAAGGGAGAGAGACAGAGAGCTAGAAACGTCAATGAGAGAGAAACATCGACCAGCTCCTCCTGCACACCCCCCACCGGGGATGTGTCCGCAACCAGCGTACATGCCCTTGACCGGAATCGAACCCGGGACCCCTCAGTCCGCAGACCGACGCTCTACCGCTGAGCCAAACCGGCTTCGGCATAAATCCATATCTTAACTCATTATAGTGAAATATAGATCATCAATGGTAAAGAGGAAAAAAAGTTTCTGAAGGGTCTGGTCAGCCTTAGCATAAGGGTCTCAAACAAAATCAGATTAAACCACATTTGTAGAATTACTTGGAGACAAATTTTAAATTTCAAATTATAAAAAGAAAAATAAACATCAACTTTTAATAGGGCTTCCCAGCCATTGCAAGATAATGTGTTTGGGGAATAGGGACTTGCCTTAAGAATCACCAGGGAAAAGAAAAGGAGGTAAATAAGAATTACATAAAACTACATAAATATAACTATCAGGAAGATAAAGTGCATAATGAGTTTTAAAATACTGAACACTATAGTTTATAGTGTTACTTACAGAGAAGAAGCTTGAAAGTGAATGGAGTCACAGTTCCCACTGATAACTCTGCAAAGTATTTTGGGGCAAGAAAATAATAAATGAAGGAGAAAAGGTGCTCATTCAACAATGTGGCATTAAAGAAATATAAAGAAGTAAGAAGGAGCCTGGCCGGTGCTACTCAAGAGGTCATGGTTCGATTCCAGGTCAGGGCACATGTTGGGGATGTGGCCTTGATCCCCATTAGGTAGCTTGCAGGAGGCAGCCAATTGATTTTCTCTCATCATTGATGCTTCTGTCTCTCTCCCTCTCCCTTGCTCTCCTTGAAATCAGTTAAAAAATATTTTTTTAAAAAGAAATAAGAAGGAAAAATTTAAGAATCCTGCAGCAGAGAGAGAGAGAGAGAGAGAGAGAGAGAGAGAGAGAGAGAGAAACATGCTAATTCCTTCCCCAACACCTTCAACAAAAAGATTATCCAACAAAAATAATCTGCATTTTATTATTGTGGCACAAAGAGGGTAGGTATTCTTCAGTGAAGATTTCTGTCTCTAAAATATCTTGGAATTTTTTTTTAAAGCAAAACCAAAAAGACCTCAGGCTAACTCTATGTAAAGTCACAGTAAAAAGGATTCAAACGATGAGACTTAAAACACTTCAGCTGACAATAAACTCCCCCAAGAAAAATAAACATGAGATAAAACTATAAACCAATGCTCCTAACTTAATTAAATTTCATCAAACAATTATTTGGAGATATTAAAATATCCAAATCAGAAATTCAAATATTAAAAATGAAAGTACCAGGAAGAAATATAATGAATTTCAGAAAGAAATTATATATATTATTTAATAGAATTAGAATTAAATGATTATAAGGGACAATGAATAAAGGTAAGAAAACAACTTAAAGAATTAAAGAAAAAATTTAACAGGGTAAGATAAAAAAAATGGTTGAAAAGAAAGGCAAAGAAAATCTAATTCATGTTTAATTGGAGTAACTTAAAAAGTATATGTATATAGATATATATTAAAATATATATTAATATATATATATTAAAATACCCCAATACATAGTTAATTAGAAAGTTAATTTTCTAATTAAATATACATGTATATATACACATTTCTCAAATTACATATACTATATATATTTAAATTAATTTTCTAATTAAATATATATGTATATATATTAATTTAAATTGATTAGAAAATTAATTTAAAATATATATAGTATATGTTATTTAAGAAATTTTTTTAAATTAGAAAATTAATTTAAAATATATAGTATATGTAATTTGAGACATTTTTTCAGAAATAAAAAATATAGACAATCTTTTTTAAAGTGCCCACCACTTTGAAAGTGTACACTGGAAAATTGGTCTGGTATTCTTAATACTGAGATGTAGTCTAATAAAATAGGAGACTTTTTTTTTTTAATTGATTTTTTACAGAGAGGAAGAGAGAGGGATAGAGAGTTAGAAACATCGATGAGAGAGAGTCATCGACCAGCTGCCTCTTGCACACCTCCTACTGGGGATGTGCCTGCAACCAATGTACATGCCCTTGACCGGAATCGAACCCGGGACCTTTCAGTCCCCAGGCCAACGCCTTATCCACTAAGCCAAACCGGTTTTGGCTAAAATAGGAGACTTTAATGACAAATAAAATTTTCTCAGGAGTTACAAGCAAAAATAATTAATACAAGGGTAACAAAACTATACAGTCTTCCAATTTCTCAAAGGAAACATACAAATACAGACAAGTGTTAATAGCAAGGAACTCAAAGGAAGAAAATAGGAGCCAATAATTTTATATCCAGCTAAGCTTTTCTTTAAGTTGAAAAGCTACAGAAAGATAATTTTACATTTGTAAGAATTCAGAGAATGCTGTTTGAATAATTTCCTGAAGAATCTACCATGTTTCCCCTAAAATAAGACCTACTTACAGGTTTCCTTCTGAGTGAAAGATAAGGCATCCCCTGAAAATAAGGCCCCCCTAGGCTAAACATGAGAGATTTGGTCCACTGATTCTGAAAGAAATGGAGTCACAAGAAATTCAGGAAATTCAGGAATTGGATTGTTATGATGATGTTCCAGAAGATGATGACATGATTGTCATTGAATAAATGAGTAAATTCTTGATACTGTAGGATTCACAGTTTGTCTGGTTTGTGTTGACAACTACCATATTACAGTACTGTATATAGGTAATAAATTTCCTTTATTTTCATTTAACAATAAATGCGTACCGTATTCTTCTTCATGGAAAAATAAGACATTCCCTGAAAATAAGACCTAGTGCATCTTTGGGAGCAAAAATTAATATATGACACTGTCTTATTTTCAGGGAAACAGGGTACTAGAGGATAAACTCTTTCCAATTAAGAGATTATATAATTGGAAGGAGCTTATAAGTGGATTAAAAAAAAATGTGGGGAGGATCTAAGATGGCTGCGCCCAGGTGAACACCTAGCCGCAGCCGCACACAACAATTTCAATAAAATACAACTAAAATATAAAACGGACATTGCCCAGAACTACAGGAAGGTTGACTGACTGGAAATTCTACAGCGAGAAGCAAGGAGAAAACCAGGAGGAGGTGCGGAGGAGCTGGAAAAGCCCAAGGTACGGAGACGCGGCGCGCGGAGAGGACGGAGCCCAAGAGGAGGGAGGCCGAGTGCCTGGCAGGCGTTCCCTAGCGGAAAGGAGATAAAACTCCGACTGTGCTGGGCCCCCGACTGCTCTAATTCCCAGTTTTAAGCCAGACCCCGGGGACTCAGGCTCAGCCATAGGGAGCCGGGCTGTAAGGCGGAACCCCGGGGAGAGGCGAAAGGAGGTCCCGGCGGCACGCACACTGCACACAGAGAAGGGACATTCGGCTGTGCCGCGGGATTGCCCTGATGGGAAGGAGACTGGGGCTCCAGACTGCTCTGAACGCCACCTCCAACTCCACTTCCAACTGAACTGAACCCCAATACCGGGCTCATTGGGGGAGAGCATAGACTGTTTGGCAGCAGGCGAAAATCGAGGGCACCTTTCTCTCAGAGGCGCCGGCAGCGAGCACTGAAGGACCCGCATAGGGCGGGGCTGACGGAAGCCAAAGCTGCAGGCTCCACCCTGAAACCCCGTCCCATCTGTAACTGCGAAATGCGACAACAAAATAGATCACAAATGAAAGAAATGGAGGACAAAAAGCGTCTGGATATAGAGTTCAAATCTACGCTTATAAGGTTTTTCAAGAATTTCCTAGGAAAGATGGATAAGGCCTATGAGGATATGAAAAGAGATCAACTAGAATTAATAAGGAGTCAACAAGAAATGATAAGGGATCAACAAGAAATAAAGAATACATTGTCTGAAATAAAAAATATTTTACAGAGTCCTAAAAACAGAAGGGAAGATTGTAACAATCAAGTCAAAGATTTGAAACATAAAGAGCCAGAAGACACTACTCCACAGAAGCAAGAAGGCAAGAGAATCCAGAAAATTGAAGATAATGTAAGAAACCTCTGGGACAACTTCAAACGAACCAACATCAGAATTATGGGGGTCCCAGAAGATGAGAGAGAGCAAGATATCGAAAACATACTGAAAGAAATAGTGACAGAAAACTTCCCCCACCTAGTGAAAGAATTAGACTTACAAGTCCAGGAAGCGCACAGAACTTCATACAAAAGGAATCCAAAGAGGACCACACCGAGACACATCATTATTAAAATTCCAAGAGCAAAAGACAAAGAGAGAATATTAAAAGAAGCAAGAGCAAAGAAGGTAGTAACCTATAAAGGAGCATCTATACGATTGTCAGCTGACTTCTCAACAGAAACCATGCAGGCCAGAAGGGAATGGCAAGAAATATTCAAGGTGATGAATAGCAAGAACCTACAGCCAAAAATAATCTACCCAGCAAAGCTATCACTCAGAATTGAAGGCCAGATAAAGAGCTTCACTAATAAAAAAAAGCTAAAGGAGTTCATCAACACCAAACCAGAATTATATGAATTGCTGAAGGGGGTTCTTTCAGAAGAGAAAGTAAATAAAGATAAAAATTATGAACAACAAATACGTAACTATCAACAAGTGAATCTAATAACCAAGGAAATTAAAAAAATCTGATGAACAATATTAACTGTTGAATATAATAGAATCAGAGGTATGGAAGGGGAGTGAACTGACGATTCTTGGGGAAAAGGGGAGAGGGGGGCGTGGGAAGAGACTGAACATAAACTGTGCACCTTTGGATGAGGACAATGGGGAGAGGGGAAAGGGCAGAGGGTGGGGTGGGAACCTGGTGGAGGAGAGCAATGGTGCAATGGTGGGGGGGAAAAAAGGAACATTTGTAATAATATGAACAATAAAAACTTATTAAAAAAAAATAAAAAAATAAATAAAAAAAGCTCTTAAAAAAAAAAAAATGTGGTACATCTACACAATGGAATACTATGCTGCTGTATAAAAAGAAGGAACTCCTACCATTTGCAATAGCATGGATGGACCTAGAGAGCATTATGCTAAGCAAAATAAGCCAGTCAGAGAACGAGAAATATCACATGATCTTACTCATTTGTAGAATATAATGAACAACATAAACTGTTGAACAAAAATAGATCCAGAGACAGAGAAGCATCGAACAGATCATCAAACCTCAGAGGGGAGGCAAGGAAGGGGAAGGAGAAGGGTTGAGATCAACTGAAGGACTTGTATGCATGCATATAAGTATAACCAATGGACACAGACACAAGGGGGTGAGGGCACGTGCTGGGGAAAGCAGTGTGGGAAAAGGAGACCTGAAATGCCTTAATCAATAAAGAATACAAAATAAAAGTTTAAAAAGAGACTAGGAACATTTAGCAAAAGGGCTGAATGAATAGTGAGAGTTTAATCTATTTAATTGAATGTTTAAGGCTGACACAAAGGTAGCAACATGGATGGGAGAATAATATCTAAATATTCTGTGTTCTGACAAAGTAGAAAATGTAGCATAATATGAGAGAGAAAGAGAAAATGAAAATCAGATCATTGATAATTATATAGGAAATATTGATAGGTTGAAGTCAAAACTTTTCTTAAAAACCAAGAAATATTATAATAAAGAGTTAAGTAGGAATAAAGAAAAATAAGAACACTATAAAAAATATGAATAGAGTTAACCATTAGAATAAATTAAACCTTTCTAAATAAAAAAAAATTAATAAAAAAGAATGATACACACAGAGTGTTACATAAAGCAATTATGACAGTGTTGAGACCAGTCTTATCAACAATTAGGCTTACCATAGCAATTAAAATAAAATAATTTTAAAATTGGCTCAAAAGCAAAGTTCAACTCTTTGTTGCTACAATAGACACACCTAAAATAATATGGCTCAAAAAGGTTTAAATGAATGGATAGGAAAATATATATATAAGGCTAATGGAAACAAATATAGGGTAGGATTACAATCCTTTTATCAAAAAAATAGAATTCAAGGCAAAAACTACAGGAGATGCAAAAAAAAAAAAAGTAGACAAAAGAACAATGATAATAGATGTTAACACATTATTTTCAGTAAGAGTCAGCTTGAGATAGACAATATTTATGCAGTGTTTTAGAAGACCTAAAAATATAATTAATAGTATAGATAAATGTAAATCTTATGAATAAATATTTAACAATTCATCCAAATAAAAGGGAATATAATTTATTAAGTACACATAAAACATTCAAAATAATCCTATATAATAAAACCCTAATATGCAAGTCAACTGAATGGCAGAATAACTGGTCGCTATGCTGCACACTGACCACCAGGAACTGCCCTCTGATGCTCAGTGCACTCCCACAGTGGGAGCACTGCTCAGCCAGAAGCTGGGCTCATGGCTGGCAAGCACAGAGGGCGGTGGTGGGAGTCTCTCCCACCTCCGTGGCAGTGCTAAGGACCCCCTCGGGGGTTGTCCGCCCACAGGAGTAATGGCCTGGGCCTAGCTGAGAGACTCCTCCTACCCCCTGTGCACGAATGTTGTGCACCAGGCCTCTAGTTAATCATACATTATTCTACAAAGACAATTTGGGTAACTTTAAAAAGTAGAAATATTGCAAAATTATTCTTTAATCATGATGAAATAGGATTACAAATTTAGAATGACACCAAATCCCCAAAACATCCTTTCATCTAAAAACAAAAACTTCTCAATCAAGTTATTTCAGAGTGAAAGGGAAAATACAAACAGAAATTATAAAATTTCTACAAAATTGTTCCACAAAGCCCTGACCAAACTGCCAATTTGTGTCCAGATCTTTGTTTCTAAATACCTTTCTGTGTTAAAGGAAGCATGGCTCTTTGGAGATATGGCTGATTCCCAGGTTGGGGCAAGAAAAGTTCAAGATGAGCCTAAAACATAGGTTAGGTTGTGTTATATATATTTAAAGTGGATGTATGTCACAAGGACATAGGCATCAGCTTAAAGGACTTTAGCTGGAAAATGTGATCACTGCTATACAGAAGGGCAGCAACAGACTACAACTTACTACAGAAAATAGAATGCATCAATCTACACAATAAGTAAGGAAAGGGGAGGGGGGGAGAGAGAAGAAGCAGCAGCATGCACATACATAGATTAATATGAAATAATGAAATATTCCTTATAATAGAATACTGATTTTAAAAAATAGAGGAAAAAAATTTTAAAAAAATTAGAAAATCACCATGTTGCAACAATCATTGTGAAAAATTCACCTGGTCAAGAATTATCAATAGATGCTAAATTTAAGGAGCAGGAGAGTTTATGCGGAAGAGGTTATTACATCTCAAAGTATCTCCTCAAAAGAAAATGTAGTCAACATACAAATTACCAGAACAAAAGTGATTACATGAGCAATAGTGGTCTGATAAATCGTCACAAGGAGATGGAAATGCAAATGAGGCCATCAAGGAAGGACAGATTTCAGGAAAAGAGCAAAGGGAAGAAAAGGCTTCCCTAAGTATGAGCAAGGAGATAGGAATAAACACAGCTCATAGGGTAAACTGTACAGAAAACTTGGGTAGAAAGTCAGAGATGAATGATAATAGGAAAACAATATGTAAGGTGAAAAGCACTAAAAACTCAAAACATCAATGCACTTGAATTTAGTTAAAAGAAATTACATCATGCAACTATCTAAATTTTTAATTAATTAGTGATTTTAAATGTAGGAACTTATAAATACTTTGTCCAAGTCTTATTCTCCTAAGAGTAAGTTATTTCTTTTTGGAAAACATCTGTCTGCTACTGTCTAAAAGAACTTTCTGTGATGATAGAAATGTATGTATCTATGATGTCTGATACAGTGGCCACATGGGGCTGGTGAAGTGTGGCTTAGTATGACTGAGGAATTGCATATTTAATTACATTAAATTTTAACTAACTTAAATTTAAATATTCACATGTAACCATCGGACCTCATTAGACATTGCAGGTGTGTACCAAGTCCTCTCACAGCTGGCATAAATGAAATAGATACATGCCCTCGTTCTCCTCTTAACCTCTTATATGTAGCTACAGCTTCAGCATTCTCTGCTAACCCTTATTTCTGTAAAAGCAGCAGAATATTATGTAAGGCATGACAATTCCAGTGAGCTTAGAAAGTAATTAGGTCAAGTTTTTTGACTTCTGGAATGTAAAAGTCACCCTGAAGGATCATGGGGACTGAAGCTCCCCTGAAAGCTAAGCAAATGTTTGGAATTCCAGTCTCTTTTCTTATTTACTTAAACTGGTTCTTCTGCCTTCTGTAAGGAAGTTTGAAGCTCAAGTGATCAAAAGCTTGTAGCAGCCTTCACAATGGCCCCCCACCAAGGCTCCTATAGGAAGGACAAGGAGGGACCATGATGCTAGGAGCTCTTTATGTGATCTCAGCCTCTTAAACCCCATGGAAGAGCAGGGGGAAAAAAAACTGCCCTTCTAAAAATTCAGCTCCCAAAATCTTGGCACATTTAGGCTTTTCTTAAATATAAAAATCCTCCAGGCCCTTATGCTCAGAATGTACATTTTTCTCTCCTAAAAATAAGTGAGCAGCAGGTGCCATACCAAACAAGTCTTAAATGATTTAAGCTGCAGTTGGGAAGGCTCCATAATGTAATTCATTCCAGTTACTGCTCATTTGGATCTGAGGAAGCTTTTTATCTAGCTGCATGGATTTCATATCATTTCTAATGGACAGTTATAATTTTGTTATCAGTCTTTGCAAGTTGAACACATAGTCCATTTGGAATAATGAATGAGCACAAGCATGCGCACACACCCCCCTATCAAAGGTCAGTATCCTCAATGCGGCTAAGAACAGGTAATGTGCAATAGAGAAGGGCTGCTTTTAATCCCTTCCCAGCACTGCCTATGACATTTTATGTGTGGGCTCTATTTTATCACCGCTAAAAAATGCCATAAATAATTGGCCTGGGCTGGACAAGGGTGTGTGCACAGCCTCTCCTTAGACTATGAAATGATGCCAAATGTTTTGTACAAGAGGCATAGCATACTTCTTGAGTTTTTAGACAAAGTCAAAATTCCAAGTATTTTGTCCAATTATTCTCATCAAAACATGCCAGAAACTCCCATGTTGCTTTGCAAATCAGCATTACCACACCTGACATATGTTTAAATCTCCAGAAAGTGGGGGCCAAATAAGACAGACAAAATCACAGGTCAAACAAAATTTGTTGTTGTTCTTGAAAACATTAATATTAATTCAGATTATATATGTATATTACAATGTATACAACAGTAATATGCAAATAATATATAAGGGGCATGAAAACAGGAGACTTCTAGCAAAAATATATTAAATAGTAAGGAAGGTCAGTGGTTGTAGAGTATGGCAGTCTGAAGATCTAGCCTCACAGTATTTGATGACACCTGCAGTTCTTATGGACAGAGAGCAAGTTACACTGGAAGAAGAGACCTAAGGCTCCCATGGGGATTTCAATGACTGAGAAACTTTGTGGTAGGAAAGCAACATGGAATGCCTGTTTCTTTGTACCACAAAGCCCCTGAAAGTGATATTAAACTAGTTCATTTTACTTTCAAAATTATTGGTTTCCTCTCAAAATACCTTTCTCTGTGCCCCACATGTGACGTGACTAGTTCTCTGAAGAGTCTGGATGAACACTTCAAGTCCAAAAATGATTGAAAATAATTCTATGGCATTGATTTTGTTACTTTGTACAATGGTGCTTATGCAAAGGATAGTGATGGCATAATAGCGTTGGCCCACAGATGTCTCTTTCAGCATGCCATTTCCTGATTACACAGTTGGCCACAACGACCCTCCCTGTTGCTCTCAAGGCTGTAAAAACTAATGCCATAGAAATCTAGCCAAAGCAAACCAATATAATCAACATCATTTGAAATCGGGAAATTAAAGTCATTGTTCAACTTCAGTGGATCTCGTTAGTTCCCCAATGCTTTACTTTTCCCAGGATCCACATTCTTTGCCACTTGACTTACCAGTTTCTACCACAAAATGGGCAGAGTGTATTTCCCTGATCCCTGACTTTTGGTTGAAATATGGGTTGCTTTGGCCAATAGAATGACAGGGAAGTGATAGAGTATGAGTTCCAAGTTTACATCTTGTATGTTTCCACGTGTCCTCTTATAACTCTGACATTGCCATGAGAACATTCCCTAGCTCACACACACATGCTAAGCATATGATGAGCCACGCGGAGCAGGGCTGCATCAGTAACTACAAACTGAAACAGAACCTCCCCGGGCAACCTGGACACCTACAGTCAATAGAACCACCCAGGTGAGTACAGACCAGATCAGTCAAAACCCAAACTGCTGATATGTGATTGATGTGTCTTAAGTCACTGTGTTTGTTTTACTATTTGTGTGTATGATGAGAACACAAAAAATTTACTATCTTAGCAAATTTCAATTACACAATGCAGTATTATTAAATTCTAAAGGCCCGATGCGTGAAATTCGTGGAGAGTAGGCCTTCCTTCCCTCAGCTGTGGGCACTGGCTTCCCTCTGGCACCCAGGCCCGGGGCTTCCTTCACAGCCCATGCTTCGTCAGAAAGGACATCCGATCTTATTAGCATATTATACTTTTATTATTATAAATAATAGGGGGTGGGAGAAATGGGGAGTTGTTGGTCAAAGACTACACATTTTCAGTTAAGCCACAATGTTGTACAGAGGTTTGTTATGTAGGATTAATGCTGCAATATCAACCAATATCAGCCGCCACAGGATTCTCACAGCCAGCACTGCTTCAAGCACTACATGTAAATGGGAAAACAGGTCTCCATCACAGAAATCCCTGTCCCTCTCTACCATCTCCCAACCCAGATGAGGCCATTCCCCTTCCTATTGACTAAGCATTAGAATTATGTCTTCCCTCACCCATACTGTAATTCAAGCTTAATTCCTTGATGAACTAGAGTTTTCCTCTACATGCATTTAATACCACAGCTACTTTCTCTAAGCCTTTGTTCTTGTTTTGTAAGTGGGGCTAATTATAATAAGTTTTCACTATTATTAAATTAAGTGAATGTGAAGTGCCTAGAAGTAGTAGAAACCTACTAGGAACTCAAAAGTAACCACTATTGTCCTGACAATTGAAAATCACTTTCATGATCTACCTTTGGACCTAGAGATATAAAAATTCCTTTAGATATGACCATGTTTAAGTAATTAAGATAAAGGTCACTGTTAACTCATTCCAACTTTTTAAATACACAGTACTTAATACTTGACTTGAAAATATTATTTTCTACATGTTTTCTTGCTATAAATAATTTTGAAATTGGTGAATTTTTAAATCACCTGAAAAGTGTTCCAAGCCCTTTGGAAGTGTTCCACTCTTGATCAGCCTTAGAGTTTAAGACTCAAATGGTAAATTATCTTTTTTGTCCTTCACTGAACAATACTTAGTGAGCAATGATGAACGCCAGAATGTATGCTAGTTGATATGTGAGGTTAAAGGGGAGTATGGCAATTTTTTTTCTTGGAAAATTATAAAATGTTGGGAAGCTGGAGTGTTAACAACTGCCCAAGGTGGTATGTGCTGAGTCAATTGTGAATAAAACTGACATTGAGTAGAAACTAAGGTAGAGAATAGATGGAATACTCAAATTGGTATAGTTTAAGAAGAGAGTAACAAAAGGACTATTGGTAGAGACAAGGGCAGGGTCCACATAAACCATAAGGAGAGTACAGCACTGAACAGTGGGGTACTACCACTACCCCAGACCTTGTGGGGTGAAAGAAGAAGGTATGTACCTGGAATAAGTAAGAGAGTCTTGTAGAGGGAGCTGTCTGACAGGAGCTGTGATTTGATGGAGGGATCCATTGAGCACAGGGCAAGGGAGCCTGTTCATATTATCCATGCTTGTCAGCCTCCTAGAACAGAGAGCAAGGTAGAGAGAGGATCTGAATGAGCAAACAGCATATTCAGCACACCAGGTCATAGGAACCAACACCCAAAAAAGATATTCTCTTAACCTACTGATTGAGTTATGCTTATGAGTGTAATGGTAGCCTCATTAGTGACAACCTCACACCCGGCCCCAGACTCTTTTGGTCATTTGGAATTTGAATCATGTCAGAACAGCCCTTTGAAGACTCCTCTACAAATCCAGAGGGCATTGAAAAAGATGAGCTTTTGATGGGATTGTAGTAGGCTAGAAAGTGAATGAGGAATTCTGGAGTATTTCCATACTTTTCCTCCAGGGAAAGAATACAGGTAAAGCACCTCAAATTATCTCCCCTTTATCCCTAGTTGTTTATGGTAAGAAGATATTCTGCCAAAACATCCCAAAAAAGAAAGAAAAGAGATATGATGAGAGATTATTTCTTAGCTAAATTCCCAGGTTAAGTCTTAAACATCTTTAAATTGAACTATTTTCATGCTAGTTAAAATAGTTGGCACAGGATATTTTGTATGACTCTATTATACTAAACCTTTACCTCCCAATGTTCCTGGTGGGAGGTGAAATTCACTGCTTCACTAATTCTGGGCAATGGTGTCATTTGGAAGTAATTATCTTCTTTAGGTTCAACATAGTTCTGAAGAGATAGCCATATTTTGACATTTTCACTTTCTTTATTTCAAAACGTCTTAGCTTGTTTGCATACATAGCTGCTTTCTAATTAAAAATGGTGTTTTGATTTTTAATCCAAATACGTGTACCATCATTGTCCACAACTCCTAAAGAGTTCAATGCCATTGTTTTCTTAGTGTCACCTGTGGATGACAATGCAAACAACATGTCAAGTCCTCCTTGGCATTTCTGAATCTCTGAAGTTTTTATTTATACTAGTAAAATAGTATTGATTAAACTATAGAATAAACAGTGTCCAACTTATGTAGGAATGTTTTCAACAATCCACTTTCCATTCACACATGTTCTCAAAAAATAACTCATCAAACAAGTCTTATTTTTTCTACTCTTCAATGCTCACCTCAGGACCTGTTCTTTTTCCTGATATTGTAAGGTAGTAGCAAATAATGTCATAGTTAAGATTTCAAAGGTACATCATAAGTTTCTCATCTCTATTGCCCATAATGAAAATCTATATTGTAGCCAGTTTCCTAAGTTACTATCTCAAATAATATGCTTTTTTCATCTTCTGCTTTTTTCTTTTTACAGTGGTGCCTCGCATAAAGAACGCCTCGCACAGCGAACGCGGCACACAACGAACTTCATTTCATGATTCATACAACGAACTTCGTTTCACACAACGAAGTCGCCCGAGCTTCCACGACCACTTTGCCCGAGCTTCCACGACTGCTTCGCCCGAGCTTCCACGATCGCTGCCGATGTATTGCATCCTTCCGCGCAGGCACTGCAGGCAGTCGTTAGTCACTGCGCTTAACTTAAGCACGTATCGCGGCAATCGTTCTTCATTACGAATTAAATCACGCACGTATCACGGCAGTCGTCCTTTTAAGTTAAACTCAATATTTTTTTATATCATGGCTTCTAAAAAAAGCAGGAAGGTGATTTCTGTTGAAATGAAACAGGACAATGCTCAAAGGGAAGCGTCATCTGATAACGAGGAGCAACAATCAAACAATCAACCAATCCCAACTGCTGACATCAAGAACATCCTGGTCAAATGGAAAGCAGTTCAGGAGTTTACCAATGCCCACTATCCGGATTCAGCTGAAGCAAACAGGATCAACGATCTTTACTCCGATACTCTTGTCCGTTATTTCCGGCAGATGTTGGAGAAAAGAGAAAAACAAACGACTTTGGACAGGTTTTTCATGAAACCATCGGCCAAAAAGCAGAAAATGGATGAAGATGTGTAAGATTCAGTAGACTCTACTTAGTCTGTCTTAAAATTTAAAAAATGTTTGTTTTTTTTTTTAAATTATGTTTTTAGATGTATCTAAATAAAAATAATAACAAAAAATTTATCTTTTTTATGTCATCTTAGCATATTTTATGCTACAGAACGAATTATTTTTTTAACATGTATTGTTATGGGAAAACGCGTTTCACATAACGAACTTTTCGCATAACAAACTTGCTCCTGGAACGAATTAAGTTCGTTGTGTGAGGCACCACAGTATATCTGAATCCTTTACTTTAAAATGTTTGACAGCATCAGGTCCCTTTTAAATAAATATCAACCTCCTTAGTATGCCAATTATGCATTTCAAAAATATTTATTAAATGTCCTTTCTATAATAGGTACTGTTATACATAAAGAAGGCATATATATAAATATATATATATGTGTGTGTGTGTGTGTGTGTGTGTGTGTGTATGCATGTGTGTGTGTATATATATATACCCTAATATATATATATATATATATATATATATATATATATATATATATATTTAAAAGCCTAAGCAACCGTTCAATCTCCAACCAGTAGCTATAACATTCAATGACCACCAGAGGGCAGACACTCTGACCATTAGCTATGACATGAACTGACCACCAGGGGGAGGGCGCTCAACATAGGAGCTCCGAGTTGCAGTGATTTGGAAGCTGCAGTTCTCGCCAGAACCAGAGAGGAGGGAGCCCGATTCTGGGTGCGTCACCTGAGAACCACCCTCTCGCAAGCTGGGACCTTTCAGGGGATGTTGTTCTCCTGATTTCGTCCAATTCCTGCAGGCCAGGCCTAGGGATCCCACCGATGCATGAATCCATGCACTGGACCTCTAGTTTAATATAATGTCCAACTGAGCTGCTTTCCTTTCTCTAACATTCAACCTTTTCTTAATCCCTTTTCTTTACCTGTGTTGCATATAAGAGCTTATTTTCAACCTCTTTGCCACCATTTTTCCATAAATTCATACTCCTTTTTCAGAACTCTCCAAACAACACCTCCTATGAGAGTCCTATCCAAATCCCTCTAGCTAAGTTTACTTTTTTTTTTTATCCCAAACAGCAAAGTCCCTCCTTCTTTATTACATCCTTTGTTACATTTGCTGAGATTGGAGGTCTCTCTCTCTCTCTCTCTCTCTCTCTCTCTCTCTCTCTCTCTCTCTCTCTCTCTCTCTCTCAGTTCCAGAAAGTAAAAGCTGGAATTTTGTTCATCCTAAGAACCTAGCACAATGTATGTGCTCAAAGTTTTCTGAATGAATTAAATGAACTTACTGAGTAGAAAACAAAATATTAGGTGAAACTCTGAGAAGAAATTCTCTCACACACAATTGAAAATTACTCAGCTGGGGATCTGATGTATAACATGATGATTATAGATATCACTATATGTACAACTGAAATTTGTGAAGGCAGTAAAACTTAAAATGTTTGCACACAAAAGAAAAAAAAGGTAAATGTCTGAGGTAATGTATGTATACATTAGCCTAATGAGGGAACTTCAACATCGGTGAAGGCTGATAGGCTAGGTCTGGAAGGAATTACAAATCCTGGTATATACATTACTTGTTTACCATCCATTCTATCTCAGGCACATCCAATCAGGGTGCCTATGTCTCCTAGAAAACTGTTCTGCACAATAAGACAACCTCAAAAACAGGAGAAATTTTGTAGCTCAGAGCCCTAACCTCTATGCATATGTGCCTTGGGTCACTGTCTCTCCAATCAAACTGCAGGCTTCTCCAAGAAAAAGGATTGTCTTGAACTTCTGTACTTTCCCTTCCCTAACCCCTTGTTTTTCACTGCACTGAATACTCAACTTATGCTGATAACACTCTTTAAAGAAAGAAAATGTTTCTGGAAAAAAGAAAAAGAGAATGAGATTAGTTAATGATCATCAGCTGCTGGAACAAATATAGCTCCAAACATCAGTATCTTATCACACAGTAAAGATTTGTTTCTCACTGTGTAACTAACTACTCAGCACCCAGAGACCCTGGCTTCTCTTTTGTGGTACCATCACCAAGGACTACAACATTGTTCTCATCTATGTAGTAGAAAGGAAATGAAAATTCAAGGGAGGCACACCCACTATTCAAAAGTCTTGGCCAAAAATGGCACATGTCACTTCTGTTTCTGTTCCATTAAACTAGTCACATGGTCACTCCCACAGGCAAGCAGTGGAGAGATGGAGTCCTGACTGGATAGCAACTTCCTCATAACAACTTGGGACATTAGAAAAAGGAGTATTGCCAAAACCGGTTTGGCTCAGTGGTAGAGCGTTGGTCTGCGGACTGAAAGGTCCCTGGTTCGATTCCGGTCAAGGGCATGTACATTGGTTGCGGGCACATCCCTGGTAGGGGGTGTGCAAGAGGCAGCTGGTCGATGTTTCTCTCTCATCGATGTTTCTAACTCTCTCTCCCTCTCTTTTCCTCTCTGTAAAAAATCAATAAAATATATTTTAAAAAAGAAAAGAAAAAGAGTATTAATTTTGATGTTAAATTAAGCTCTCCTGACACAGGAGTCTTTCTTAAGAAAGTGATAATAAAAAGGCATACTCCTGTGAAATTAATTCTATTTCTCAAAAAAGAAAACTTATTGTCATAATAAAATTCAATCTCCTGACTCATCTATTCTTTCTTTCTTTTTTTAAATCCTCATCTGAGGATATTTTTTCCCTTGATTGTCAGAGAGAGTGGAAAGGAGAGAAAAGAGGGGAGAGAGAGAAACATAGATATTAAAGAAATACATCCACTGGTTGCCTCTTGCACATGCCCCAATCTGCAACTCAGGTACATACCCTTGACCAAAATCCCTTTGGTCAGGCCAACACTCTCACCACTGAGCAATGCCAGCAATATCCTATATAATAAAGAGCTAATAAACTAATTAGACCAAACAACAGAATGACCGGATGAAGCCAAGGCTGCAAGGGCTGGCCAAGGCTGTGAGGGGCTGCGAGGGCCAAGCATCTTGCAGGAATTTCATGCATTGGGCCTCTAGTTTCTATATAAACCACTTCTCCTGCTACAATTGTTGCTTATTTTCTGAGAATCTCAATTAAGAGTCAGAATTTTGTGAGAGTTCAGAGGGCATCTTCTCTTCTTAAAGATTATTCTGGATATACAGAATTTCCCAAAATGTGTTCTGCAAAACACTCTTTCATATGGAAATTGTCCCTAGCAATTGAGTTTGGGAAGTCCAAAATGCTATGCTTCCTTCCTTCTTGAAGGTCCATAATGCATATTAGCACAAAGATTCTGGGAAATGTTATAGTAAAGAAATCTGTTTTGACTTTATTCAAACAAACATCTCTCAAACTTATTTATCCACTAAGTTTATATTTTATCTATTTAGATATTATCTATTAACTTCAAAATGCTGTATAAGAGGACAAAATAATAAAAGCAAGAAGTAGATTGATTGAAACCTCTCATGTGTCAGATGCCACGCTATCTGGTAAAATGATAACACTACCCTATAAAGTAAAAATCATTTCTTCATTTAAAGATGAAGAAAATTAGGCTCAAAGAGATTAAACATCAAAGTTCCTTCTTAAAATGTATCTCATTTGTGTCAGTGAGAAAAATGACTAACAGATTATATATTTCTGTCCTTTCAGAGTTGATACCTATCAAAATAACACAAATGATATTCATGTTCCAGCTTAGTTTCAGATTCAAAAGGGCATGGCAGTCTCTAAGAAATTAGCTTGTACCTTTCTAACCAGGCTTTACAGAACTGTGATTCAGTAGTGAGAATGAAAAAATAAAATAAAAAAGAGGGAGGTCCATGACCCCCTATATAAAATTTCCCACAGAAGATGTTTCTCCCTTTGGGACCAATAAGATCCAGTTTCCAAGAAGTGCTGGGAATGAAATTTCTACCAACAGCCTTGCTAGGTAATGATAACACCTCATTAAGTTGTATAGGCCCTCTCTTAAAATGCTTACCTATTCACTTGGGGAATCCAAAGAGTAGACAGTCCGTTCCCATTTACCACTCCTGTCTCCTAGAAATGCCTAGATTTCCTGAAATTATGATTGTGGCATATCCATCGTTGCTTACATTTGGGGAAAGAAATAGTTTAGAAAATTGGAAAGGACATTTGATCAGAAATCAAGAGATCTTTACTCTAGCCTCAATTCTACCAGTAACATCTGTGTGGCCTTGAACAAGTAAGTTTACTGCAACAACTATTATTAACTTCTATTTCTGCTCCTCTTTATATTTGCTAGATGCTATGGTAAGAATTCTTCACTTATTGCCTTATGTAATCCTTACTTCCTTTAAAGTTAGCATTTATCATCACCACTTTACAGATAAGAAAACTGAGAGTTGGAGAGAGTTAAATAACTTGCACAAAGTCATATAAATAGTGGGAGAACTTTGGCTCTGTGATTCCATAATCCAGATTGACAGATTCTGAGATCCATGTTCTTAACCAGTTCCCCACACTGTCTCCTCTTTAATCCTCTCTTTTTTATCCCGAAGTTAAGGGATCTTCCCTACTCATTCTCTAAGGTTTCTTCCTATTTAAAACTTTCATGATCTAAAAGAAAAAAAAAAATTAAGTTTGTTTCCTTCTAGGACTAATTTCTTCTAGTTGCCACTAATTAGATATTAATAGATTTCTAAATTATGGCATGATGTCTCAGATATTAACTGTCATTACATGGAATCTCAAGTTATTAACTCTCTACAAGGGAAAATGTTTGTGGATCAATAAAACAAATGATGTCAATATTATTATTTCTCCAAAAGTTTAACTCAATCAAAATGGTACACACAAAAGAGGCCAGGAAGATTGTGAATTTAACGGAACTTAGTTTTCAAAGTCCTGGGAGAGACCCTAGCAATTCTGTACCAACAATTTTTGTATTCTTTTTCTTAAAGAGGGCCCTCCTATTGTATAAGCTTTGGGATTCACAAACCCAGATCCATCACTATTTAGTAGCTCTACAGTTGGTCTACCTGAGATAAATCCTGGCTTCACCACTGAATAGCTGTGTGATCTTGATTGTGTTACTTAACTTCTCTGTACCTCCATTTCCTCTTTTGAAAATTGGTTTATAATAGAGAATAGCTCATAGGGTTACTGTATGGATTAAATAATTTATTACAGTGGAGAACTTATCACAGAGCACATGAAGTGATCAAACTATTAAGTATTTCTTTATTACTTTAATAGAATATGTGGATACTAATAGCAGATATAATATTTGAACAAAATTTAATGAGCTGCAATATTTATAGACAGATAATTGCTACTGTGGCTAGAGTGCCACTATTAATAACTACCATCTAAAGAACTCTTTTTACTCAGTCCTAATACAGAAGCATAGTTTGAGTCGAACTGCCTACAATATAGTAGTCAACATTGATAGACTTAGCTGTATCAAATATCTTAAATCTAGTTGCCACCCTTACTGTTATTTTTTAGGTTCTTCACTTTCCTATAAAGTCTTTGAACCAGCTCTCCTTAATGCTGAGTTCTTAATGGTTCAAATTAAACTTCAACCTATCTTTGATTTCTTTTCCTGTTTAATTGACAGCATATTAAATTACTCTCTTAATTTAAGTGGAAATAATGATAACAGTCCTTCCTTTGGCTTACCATTCTACAATGATTTCAACTAATGTTCATAATGCTATGATGCAGTCCAGGCAAGAATCACTATGCCTTTTTATAAACAAAGAACTACAATTTCAAGGTAGTTAAATGGCTTGTCCAAGTTAACACAGTAAGTAAGTAAAGGACAAGAGGAAACCCAGAACTTCTAAATCCAATCCCAAGATTCAAAGTTTACACTGAGTAAAATTTTCAAAGCTCAAGTCCCTTCCTAAGATAATGCTTTTTATATCTTCTTTCTAAAAGCTGGTTCTCACTAGAGATTTATATATTAAAGGGGATAAGACTTTTTCCTACAAAATACATCAAACATGAGAGTAAAGCAGAAAAATGTTAATAAATATATGTATTACTCTTATGATTGTTTTGAATAATTTCACTGATACATACCTCTGAGAAAGCTCTCAGTTAACAGGCACCACTGTCAGGGCCAGACTTATACATGTGTAGATACAATGAAAACTGTCTGGTGAATATTATATGTGCATCTGGGGAAAGTCTCCTAACAAAAAGAGCTCCTCTCTAGTCTCAACTGCTGTGCTAGAGCATCTGCCATTGTTCCTTTTGGAAACTTAGTTTTCAGATGCAAAAATCCCTGAATAGTCTACTTTTTAAAAGCTACCAAAGACAAGTATAGATCAATGCCACAGAAGTAGGCAAACAGGAACAATAATTAAGAAGAAGACATGGCAATAAAGAGAGGCTATAGAACTTGAAATTTGAAGAATATCAGTTTTAATACTACTTTATTTTTCCACTCCAGTATGGTGCTTCTCAGCTTAATGCACTATTTCTTTAAAGTTACTGCTTAGTATTTTATCATCCTAGATCTTTAAACTTTGAGTTCTTATTTTTTTCCTACCCCATTTAATCAATTTCATTAGTGATCTTAAAAAAGGAATAAATAGCACATGGATGAAATTTTCAGCTGTTCTTTTCTTTTGGAGGTGGTAGAAATATCACTGAAAACAAATAAATAATACAAACTATCTGGCAAAGATATATTAAGGTTTAATTTGGAAATGAAATGTGATATTTCCCTAGGAATTAATAACATAAAATAACAGTATCAGATGAAGCAAAATAAATTTGGTCATAAAATTTACACACGGGCTAGGAAAATGAAAGCATATTTGCCATCACCAATAACTAAAGAAGCCACAAAACTATCCTATACCTGGAAAAGCTGAATATCATATAATGCTACCCCATAAATCAGAGGCCTCAATAAAGCCACTAGTAACAGGAATAGTGACTTTCAGCCTAAGAGACAAGTGATAATGATAATAATAATAAGAAGAAAGCCTTCTGTTGATTAGCACTTCACTATTTTAAAAGCACTTCTATAAACTAGTATATGGTTTCAATTATTTTTCAAAACAGCTCAGTGGTGTAAACAAGAGGAAAATTATAATTCCCATTTTAAAGAGAAAATTAGAAGTTAAAGTGAGGAAGTGATTTCAACAAGGTTATTTATTTAATTCATGAGTTAAGATCATCAATAGAATTTCAGAACTCAAAAACATATAGTCCAATCCCCTCTTTTGCATATAAGAAACTGGGTCTCAGAAAGGAAAAGTGACTTCCTCCTGGTAGGGGTGTTGAACTCAATCAGAGAAGGGGCCAAAATCTAAAATCCAGCCTAAATCGCGGGCCGAATGGTTTACTGAGCAGTCATAAACTGTCATTGTGATGGAAACGCAGCGGAGTGCAGTGATGACAGCGCGGTGCGGGCCACATTGCAAGGCCTGGTGGGACGGATTTGGCCCGCGGGCCTTGTGTTTGACACATGTGTCCTAGAGAATACAGTTGATTATTGCAAACAAGCACTTGATCCCAAATTTCTGTTGCCTCCTAGATGGTCTTGAAAGGAAAGAATGATTAAATAGGTTCAAGTTGGTCATGAAATTTTGCAGGAAGAGTGCAGGGCTGCCTTTCATGTTAGATGAGAAAGAAGATTTTCACTAAGATATATGCAATAATATTGACATTTGCAATAGAATAAATGAATCCAGTTTTGAACATCTCTGAACCTGAAAGATATAGTTCAAATAAGTAGAGGGGTGAAAATGACACCAACAATGTGGGCATTGATTTATGAACAAAGTCTAGAAGTTTAAAAGTACTAAATATACATGACTTGCCTAATAACTGAGGAAAGACAAGGAAGTCTACAAATACATGATGGGTACAAATGCTTTGGAGGAATCTTTTAAAAGCAAGGAGGGAAAGACCAACACCACTGAGATTAATAGGACCCAGTAACTAAAGGAAAAAATAAAAATTGAACATAAGGAAATACTTACAAATGAAATTTATTGTTTTCTAGATTTGTGTTCAAGATGAGAGGTGGAGTTTGTCATTTGAGACATTTAAAATGTAATTGGACCAAAATACCTAAGTCAATGACACAAAAAACCATGTTCCACAAATACACTGGAACTAGAGCACAGCCCTTACAGGTCTTTTTCATCTCTCATTTTTTGTAATCCTGGAACCATGCAATGCTGTTTTGATTTTCATTCATTTTGAAAGCTGAGGCTATGTGTAGGAAGAGTAGTTGACTCTGAGTGTTCATAACTCCTATGTGCCATGCAAGGCCCTAGAGATGTTTCCTAACTCAGTCAAATAGGAGAAGATCAGAACTGACTTTATGAAACTGCTTCCCAAATAAATGAGAAAATTAAATGTAGCAGTTTCTTGAGAGAATAGATGGGTATGGCCAATTTTCCTTCAACTCTACCCACCTGCCTGGTCCCACATGAAAGGCCTGGGGAGGGGGCGGGAGCAGGGTGGAGAGAGTCAATAAAAAGGGGGTAGAGTACAACACAAATTGAAATGAAATGAATTTCACAACAGGAAGTGGATAGGACCCACTCTTGTACCAGCACAGTGGATATAAGAAGCACCCTGACTGAGCCAAAGGTTGTATCACTACCCTTGTCTCCTTGTTGTTAGTATTTTAAATGTGTTGCCTAGATCCGTGTTCAGCAAACTGCAGCTCGAGAGCCACATGTGGCTTTTTGGCCCCTTGAGTGTGGCTCTTCCACAAAATACCACGGCCTGGGCCAGTCTATTTTGAAGAAGTGGCATTAGAAGAAGTTTAAAAAAAAAATTGGCTCTCAAAAGAAATTTCAATTGTTGTACTGTTGATATTTGGCTCTGTTGACTAATGAATTTGCTGACCACTGGCCTAGATTGTTAGCCTGGGTACCAAGTTCATAGCTCTGCCATGCCCACTAGCAAGGACTTACCTTGTTCTCAACATCTATGCCCTCCTGAATCCTGGGGTCAGCTGCCTTGGCCCCTAGTAACCATGAGGTTTGATATAAATGTAGTTGATGTAATTATAGTTGTGACACAAATTAATAGAACTGAGGCTTGGCAGTATGCCTGCTAAGTGAAGAGAAAGAATAGTTGAATCTACTGAAATCCTTGTATGTGCTGAGCTTCAAAGGATTCTATGTGCTTTGCTCAGAGCTCTGACTCTGATTGCCACTTTACCCTTCTCTTCCCCAGGATAGTGTCTGAACCTATGAAGCACCATATGTGGCATGAAGTGAGTGTTCAAAAAGCATTTATTAAGTGAATAAGTGAATAAATGAGCCCCAGACTGCTTGATTGGCTAAAGCTCAACCACCACAATCTTTGTATCCCAGATCTTGGGGATCTGTTTCCTTGCCTTATTTGCCCACTCACTAGAGGTATCCTGATTGACCACTTATGGTGCTGACACCTAACTGTCTTTAAATAGAATCATTTCCCAGATATCCTAATGGTTATGCCCTACTTACAATGTTGGAATTATATAGACTCTGACACTAGCCTTCATGAACCCAAGCTTATCCCATTACTTTACACAATGTGATTTGGGTATGTGGTTATCTCCCAAGATTCTGTGTGGGTTAAAGCTTCAGATCTGGTCCCTTCAACTTCTTCCTCCCTAAATACCGCTGAGATGCTGCCCTGCTCAAAAGAACCCATGTCACTTATGAAAATAAAACACTTTTTCTTTTTAAATCGTTTCTTTTTTTTCCTTTTCTTCTTCTGGAGACTCACTTGTTCTTCCCAAAACTAAAGGATTACTGAGATTTTCTGTCAGAATTCTGGTTGCCATCACATCTTAGACCATCATTAACAATGTGCTGGATGGAAAACTACTGAAGATCATTACAGCAGCAGTCAGAGCCAATGTGCCAAGATAATGAAAAACAATTCTGCAGTTCCTCATGCTCTGTTAGTTGTGTTTGTCATAAATGAGTTGTGGAGATTTGGAGTGAATGATCCATATCATATTGAACTGTCCTTTTTTATTGCTGACAATTGAAGGTGACTGAGAAGCAGGGCCAGTGTCAGACTGTATCTAATTGGAAACCTCTCATTAATGTTCAATGTTGACTTGTATTACTTGATGAAATTAGGACCTCTGTGGAATGGATTTTATTATACAGAATGAGCTGGTTGATCTCTCTTCCATTTCAGTGTTTTTTTAACCTCATCTCACCCCTAATTCTGTGGCAGAAGGGGCCCAGCAGAGCAGGAATTCTGAGTAAGGCAGGTTTGTGCACCAACAAAGCAAAGGCAGTAATGCAGTAAAGGAAATTGAAACCATATGGACTTTTATGCTACATATGTTTGAACAGTTCTTGTGTATTGCTGTGGAACCAGAGGACCAGAGGGACCTCTGAGAAGTCACCTTGGCCTCAGCACTCTAGGCAGAACTGCCCCTAATCCAGCAGAGGCAGATGAGACTTGAACTTGCATGTAAAGGATATGGTATGGAGAATAACACCCACATCTCCCACCCCAATCCTTTCCCAGTCATTGGCTGCCCTGATGAAATGCACTTTTGAAAGCTCTCTTTGAAGGTGTGGGCCTTTAGGTGAGGTATTATTTCTAAAAATATTTGAATCAAGGAGTGAGAATTTCATTCTATGTTCACTCTTCCATGACCCACACCATTGCTGAAGGAGATAAGAATTAGGGAAAAATCTTGAGTGGAAAACTGAGTAGAATACCCCAGACCCACAAAGAAAAACGAAACAAAACAAAAACTTCAGATCCTCCAAGAAAGAGACAAGGAAACAGACTTGTATTGAATAACAAAACATGGCAACTTCTCATGGAATGATTTTAAGTATATGTTAATGTCATAAAGTTAAACTTTGCAAACTTAGTTGTTATTTTTATAGTTCTGTTTGCTTAAGAGTGAACCAATGCTGATAATAACAAACTATGTTCTGAAATTAAGCATTTAACAAGTATATAAAAATGATTTCAAAATGCTTAACAATAAGTAGGAAGTTCACTAATTTAACCTGGAAACATCACAAACCAATACCTATACACTTAAGTATTTTATCTAAAGACCCTTAGTCTTAGAAATATGCCTTTTTAGAATATCCATTTTATTGACTCAAGAACGTACACAATCACCATCCATTTCAGAAGATGAAGCAATGACTAATTTAAGCTATATTGATACTTAATTAAGCCTAGGTGTTTGATTCTTCTGATCCTGAGATACTATGATTCATCAGAATTTAAGAGAGAATCTGTTCTTGACAAAATTATGATGCTGGTACAGTTAGTCCTCAAAATCCTTCCATTCTCTTTCCATATTCTCTTCCTGACATTTTTACCTCTCCCTACTCAGTGTCAGTCACCAGCCCCTCAACCCACATATGGCAGTGCTTCATAGTACAAGGTCTTTTCTCACCTGTATGGAATTTTTTCCTCAAGCAGCAATCCAAATTCAGTATCATATCATTGATTATATCTCATCCATAAACCCTGGTTTTCAGCAAATCGCAGATTATTAGAAATATACAAGACTTAGTTGCAGTTCATTATTTTTTTAGGTTAAAGAGTTGAACTTATGCCCAGGTCTCACTTAGAGAGTTAACAAATGAAGTACCGTATTTTCCAGTGTATAAGACGACTTTTGAAATGAAAAAAAGTCAACCAAAAAATATATATATATATATATCGGGGGGTCGTCTTATATGCCAAGTATATCCCTAAAAACGTCTCGATATAACTTTGTCATAAAAGCCTGGAATTATATTACTGAAGAAACAGTAATGAGGTCTTTCAAGAAGTGTGGCATATCAAATTCTTTGTACAGTATGGAGGATGACTTCTTGTGGCAAGATGAAGGGGAAGCTGAAGCTGAAGCCACACCATCTGATTCGGAATTTGATCCATATGATGACTGTCTTACAAATGTACCACAAGAGGTCATTGATGAACTTATGATGTCAGAAGAAGAACATGATGAGGATTTTGAAGGATTTTAAGCTCACAATGCTCCTCTGCCTAGAAAAACCTCTTATCATCCCAGTCAGTCACAAACAAGCATTTTCTGCAAGTTCTTCATGTAATTTTCTTTCCAGATGATGCCATCATTGTTAATGTTCTCTTTTGGATTTCTTGTTTCTCGGTCAAGTTCATAGCATTGCCATTTGTGAAGACACCTTCCATTCATCGTATCAATGTACGGTATATTACGGTATGTTTGAAAATTTAATTAAAAAAAGAACTGGTATTGCCTCGGAAGTGGGGGGGAGTCTTATACAGTGAATATAGGCATAAACCTATGTTTTAACTGTAAAAATTAGGGGGTTGTCTTATACGCTGGAAAATACGGTATCCCTATTGCTCAAATCCTTACTCCTAATTTAGTGCTCTTTTCATCAGGGCACACTACCACTCTACGGTGTTTCAGATACAAAGTCAAGAGACTTTCTCTCTAAAGTAGGAGCGTTTCCTAGGTAAACAGAAGATGGTAAAAACAAACAAACAAACAAAAAAAAAACACTGCCATGCTAACACAAAATCTACTCTATCTAGAATCCAAAATGTCTAACTATTAAGTAGGATATCTACTAGGATAGTGCTCCAAAAAAAAAACAAAAAAAAAAAACCTCAGTGCAGCAATAATTTAAATATTCTATGAAATATAAATATATTTAAACATTATGCTCATGCTAATACATTTTTTCATTGCTACAATCACCACTAGCATCTCTGCCAAGGATGCCTTTGTAGAAAAGGGAATTAAATAGATTTGGAAAGTTGTTCATGGGTCGTTGGTAAAAATTCAAGTACATTACATAGTAAGCAAAGAAAGCAGAATCCCATCTCAGAATCAAAACTATTCTATATAATAAAAGCCTAATATGCAAATTGTCCCCTCAGGTGATTGTTCAACCGGAGTTCCACTGCTCACTATGACATGCACTGATCATCAGGGGGTGGTGCGGAACATGGCGGGCACTGGCAATGTGGCACTGCCAGCCCCAATGGGCCCCAATGAGAGCAGGGCCACGGTGGGATAGTGGAGCAGGTGAGTGGGTGGCACCAGGCCAAGGCAGGTGCAAGTGGGAGCCCAAAATGCCCCACAGATGGAAACCAGTGCAGGGGGTGGGGGCCACCACCTGGTTCCCAAGTGCTAAGGGAGCTGGGCGGGGAGGGGGGGAAAAGGGGAGATAGGCTAGCCCTGAATGATCACCCCACAGATACGATAGTGGATCAGGTGAGGAAAAGGCACCAGGCCAAGGCAGGGTGCCAGGTGGGGCTGTGAGGCTGGGGGCACAAGCTGGGGCCCAATCTCTGCAGGCCACCCCGAGGGACCCCACTCGTGCATGCATTCATGCACCGGGCCTCTAGTGACAATATAAGCAAAGATGTTCCTAGAAACCATGTGATAGGTACCTCAGAAGAATGTCCTTTTAAAGGGTCAGCTAACACTCTGTGTTTAGTTGATACAAACATCTGGCTGAGAGAAAACTAATTCAGTCAATCAACCAGATGTTTAGTCTACCCTCTGCCAAACATCTGGGCAACTAATGGGATCATTTCCTATTTATTAGGAAACCTGGTTACAGCAGCCCAGATGTGCAATCACAGCATGAAAATACAGAATTAGGGTGATTGATTTTTTGACCCACCAGGATCCCCAGAGTGGGGCGTTTTTCAGGTCAGTGTGGGTCAATTCAGAATCACTTCAGCTTGAGATTTGTTGGCTGTTTGTTGTTCTGAGATACTTTGATACAACATTTTAAAACCCCTACTTCATAAAGAGCCAGGACCCCAAGTTGAAAAAGAATACCTTACTAAAGGATAGGAGGCCATTTCTAAAGGCTACACTGGTTTCCTCCCAAATTCTCATTAAGTGACCTTCCTCTGCTATTTCAGCTGCTGTGGGGAGAAATGTGCCGATATTTTGTTGGCACAGGCCTAGAGATTCATAACAAGTACAGAACTTGGCTCCATTATAAAACATAATCCATCTGAAAAAGAGAAATCATTTAATGGGCACTCTTTTAATTATAACAATTTGGAAAGGTGAGAAGTTGAGGACAAGAGCAGATAGCATAAAAAGGTCCCTTCATAAGAATTTTGTCTCTAGACTCCCTCCTGGAAGATGAGCAGCCCCAAGGGTTGGAAAGGAAAATCAGCATTTACCAACATTTTCCTCATCAGTTCTAGTAAAAGGCAAGGGGGAAAGGAATAAGAGAATAAGCACAAGTAAAAAGGAGTGGGGGAAATAAAGGATTCATTGTCTTGTATATTGAAGAATAACAGGTTCTGACAATTATAAATTATTATATTCTCTGGAATTTTCTTCTAGAGCTGAAGGAGTCTCTGGAGAAAGATTACAGACAGTCAGAACATTTCAGGATCTGGTCTAGGAGTCTCCAGAAAGCTAGATCTACAACTTCACTGAAAGCTTCATAGGGAGATTGTCCTCTAAATAGTCGCCAAAACCGGTTTGGGTCAATGAATAGAGCATCGGCTTGGGGACTGAAAGATCCCGGGTTCGATTCCGGTCAAGGGCATGTACCTTGGTTGCGGGCATATCCCCAGTAGGGGGTGTGCAAGAGGCAGCTGATCAATGACTCTCTCATTGATGTTTCTAACTCTCTATCTCTCTCCCTTCCTCTCTGTACAAAATCAATAATATATATATATATATATATATATATATATATATATATATATATATAAATATATATATAAATATATATATATATACATACATATATATATATATAAATATATATATATTTTAAATAGTAGAGTGCCATCTTTGTCTGCTTTTCTTACAGTAATAATAATGGTAATGCCTTACAGGTGTTCAGAAACTTAGTTTTTGATCCTTGCATTTTAAAGTGCACAGTTCAGTATAAAGGAAACAGAGGGAGAAATGCAAATATGTACTCTTAATAGATTGGAGTGAAAAAAATACAGGAAAGAAAGAAACCAGGTTTTGTTTTAAGGTCACTACATTGAAAAACTCTTCTTCATAAGAAGGGCAGTTCATTCAGAACAGAGCTTTGCCCACATGTAATGCATAGCTCAGCTCAGGCCAAATCCTAAGAGTCATTTGGAAGAACCTTATCACTTAGGGAATTGACTGGAATTTTTAAGGTCAGCATTATTAAGGCATAGATTATATAAAGTAAAATTCATCTTTTTATGTCTAAAGTTTTATTAGTTTAAATTTTCTCATTTATAAAAATATAGTTTTTATTTGTTGTTTGTTTGATATTTTTTTAATTCAAATCTTGAGAAACACATAGGATTTGTTCTCTATGTCCAGATACACATTTTCTGAGCATCTACCAGGCAAAGTCACTGATGAAAAATCTCTCCTTGAAATTTTTATTTTCATTCTATTCTTTACTAACCTACCTAGGCAACAGCTGTTTCTCAGGGGCCATCCCCTTTTCCTCAAATGCACTCTCCTATCAGCCTTGCTCTAAAGCTAATCATGAATGCCTTCTGACTCTGAAGTGCATTAATATCATGAAACCCAGCACTTCCTCTTATTGAGCACTTTATGAATACACCAAAGGCATTCACCTCCCACTTGGCACAGCTCTCCCAACTGTATTTAACACTGTCATTCCCTCCTTCTGAAACACTTTCTTGGCCTGCCCTGGGTATAACACTGTTTCTCTTAGGTTTCAGATCCATTGGCTAGTTTCTCCTCATCTAATTGACCTTCGCAGGCTGAAAAACTCCAGGGCTTAGGCATCAAATCTCTGTTCTTCTTACCTACACTCACCTCCTAGGTAATCTCATTCAATCCTGTGGCTCTAAATACCTACCTACACTTTGATGACTCCCAAATTTGTACTTCCTGAACTAAGTTATACCTTGAGCTACAGACAAATATATGTAAGTATTTGCTTAACATTTTCACTTGGATGTATAAAAGTTTTCTCAAACTAAGGCATCCAAATTAGAATGGAGAAGGAAACCTGCCATTATTTGCAGATGACAGGGTAATTAGTCAAGAAAAAGAAATAAAAGGCACTCAAATCAGAAAGAAAGAAGTGAAATTGTCTCTATTTGCAGAAGACATAATATTATATAGAGAAATACTTAAAGATTCAACAAAAAATAGTAAAAACTATTTAGTTTTTAGTAATAAATGAATAATAATAAATGAATTCAGTGAAGTTATAGAATAGAGAATCAACATGTGAAAATAAGTTGTATTTCAATACACTAACAAAGATCTGAAAAAGAAATAAAGAAAATAATCTCATTTATAATAGCAGTAAAAACTCAGAAATAAACAATAAAATACTCAAGAATAATTTAATCAAGGAGGTAAAAGATCTGTATACTAAAAACTGAGGCACTGATGAAAGACATTGAAGAAAAATAATTTAATAAATGAAAAGACATTCCATGTTCATGAATTCGAAGAATTAATATTGTTAAAATGTCCATGCTACCCAACGTGACCCATAGATTCTATAAAAATCCATATAAAAATTCTAAAGGCATTTTTCAAAGAAATTTCTTTAAAAAACTAAAATTTGTATAAAACCATATAAATCCCCAAATAGCCAAAGCAACCTTGAAAAAAAATACCTGGAGGTAATTCACTTCTTGTTTTCCAACTTTATTACAAAGTTATAATAATCAAAACAGTATGGTACTGGCATAACAATAAACCCGTAGGCCAATGGAATAGAATCAAGAACCCAAAAATAAATCCACATGTAAATAATTAATTAATATATATATCAAGGAAGCCAAGAATACTCAATAGGAAAAGGATGGTCTCTTTAATAAATGGTCTGGGAAAGCTAGACAATTACATGCAAAAGAAAGGGATGGGACCCCTACCTTATATCACTCAAAAAAAACTAAATAAGTCAAAATGCATTAAAAACTTAAATGTGAAACCTGAAACTATAAAACAGGAAAAAGATTCTTGACATCTGTCTTGACAAAGATTTTGTTTTTTAATATGACACTTATGTCCAAGCAACAAAAGCAAAAAATAAACCAGTGAGTCTACATAAAACTAAAATGTTTCTGTACAGAAAAACAACAACAACAAAATTCAAACAAAACCTATGGAATGAGAGAAAACGTTTGCAAATCACATATCTAATAAGGGTTAATATTTAAAATATATAAAGAATACATACAATTTAGTAGCCAAAAAATATGATTTAAAAATGGGCAAAAAACCTAAATCCAGTAGAGATTTTTCCAAAGGAGAAATTCAAATGGCCACTAGTACATGAAAAAGTGCTCAGCATCATTAACAATCAGAGAAATGTAAATCAAAGCTCACATCTGTTAGAATGACTATTATCCAAAAACAAGAGATACAAGTATTGGTGATAATGTGCAGAGAAGGGAGCCCTTTATACTGTTGATGGGAGCATAAATTGGCATGGCCACTATGTACAAAAGTATCAAAATTTGTTCCAAAATGAAAAATAAAATTATCATATGATCCAATCATCTGATTTTGGGTATATATCTGAAGGAAACTAAATAACTATCTCTAAAAGATATCTGTACTCCTATGGTCTTTGCAACATTTTTCACAATAGCCAAGATATGGAAACAACCTAAGTTTCCATCTGCATATAAGTGGATATAGATATATGTATCCATTATATATGTGGAATATTATTTACCATTGAAAAAGAAGGAAATCCTGCCATTTGTGACAACATGGATGAACCTTAGGGCATTCTGATAAGTGGAATAAGTCAGACAGAGAAAGACAAATATTGTATCATCTCATTTACTTAATCTACAAAAGGAAAACTCACAGAAATAGAGAGTAGATTTGTAGTTGGCAGGAGCTGGGGGTGGGATCATGAGGAGATGGCGAGATATTGTCAATGGACATAAACTTTCAGAAACAAGATGAATAAGTCTTGGGGGTCTAATGTACAACATGCTGACTAATAAACAATACAGTGTTATGTTATATACTTAAAATTTGCTAAGAGATATAAGGAAACCTTTGTGCACTGTTGGTGGGAATGCAGATTGGTAGAGCCACTGTGGAAAGCAATATGGAGTTTTACCTTAAAAAACTTAAAATAGAACTGCCTTATGGCCCAGCTATTCCACTTCTGGGAATTTATGTGAAGAAATCCAAAACACTAATTTGAAAGAATATATGCACCCCTATTTAACTGCAGAATTATATCAATATATAATAGCCAAGATTTGGAACCAGCCAGTGTCCAGCAGTAGATGAGTGAATAAAACAGCTATGGTACATTTACAAAAGGGAATACTATTCTGCTGTAAGAAGGAAGAAATGTTTACCCTTTGCAATAGCATTGATGGACCTGGAGAACATTATGCTAAGTGAAATAAGTCAGTCAAAGAAAGATAAGTGACATATGATTTTACTCATATGGGGAATTTAATGAACAAATTGGAATAACAAGTAAATTAGAGACAGACTCATAGACAGAGAGCAGACAGGCAGCTTTGATGGGAAGAGATTGAGAAAAAAAAGAAGAGAACTAATGGACAAGGACAACAGTGTGGTGATTTAGGGGGAGGAGGGTGGGAGAGATGGAAGAGGGTACAGGGGTCATAAATGGTGATGGAAAATTTAAACTAAAATAAAGAGAAAATTTCAAAATAAAAAAGATCTAGATATGTATATCAGGTTATCATGTACACTATAAACTTACATAATGTTATTTGTTAGTTTTATCTTAATAAAGCTGAGTTAGATTCATCGTTGGTGGAATCTTATTTCATGGAGATTTCAGAGCAACCTCTTCAGCGACACCTGTGGGGTTCCAACAGAGGAATGGACAGGGTTAGAGCTGACTTTGGTTACCAGCATTCACTAAAACTGACAGATGGTATGGCACTGGACAACCCCTTCATATAACCAAATACGCTCTGTCTAACCAAGTTGTCAAAATTAAATAAAATCATGTAAGAGAGACATCCTGGTACATCTAGGGACAATACATGTTTGCTGAAATGCTGAAATGCTCCTCAGCGCTGCTCCAAATCCCACCCGCATTAGGTGGAGCTGCTGCTTCCTTCCTGTGAGTGCCATTTCCTCAAAGTCTGAAGTATTTTCAAAGAAACTGGTGATGAGGGAGCAGATCTGAAAGACTAATCGAAGACCTAAGTAGAGATGCATGTTTGTATGTGGTGGGAGGACAGAGGGGTGTCAAAATCTGTTCCTTTGCATTGCCTGTCTGGGAAGGTCCACTCCTGGGGAACAAGACTGGAGGCCTTTTCTCTTTCCTTCCCTCTAATTCTATTTCACACCAGATCATACAAGGCTTCTAGGATGCTCTGTCTCCCACTTCTCTCCCTGAAACAAAGGGACAGATTCCTCAGACATGTCTGACTTCATCTGAATCTCAGAAGTCCTAGTATATCTGCCCTCACATTCAGCCGTGTGGGTGGGGAGCAGCTGTGGGAAGAGAATATAAGAGGACTTGGTGGTTTTCCCGCTTTGGGCATGTCTATGCCTTGGGGGAACAGCCACAAGCTGGGGCAGGTGCAAAGAACCCTGAGATTTCCCATGGGATCCCCTCTGAGAGCAGACCTCTTGAAGGAAGCAGGAAGAAGATGGCCTACAAACCAACACTTGCTTAGCCAGCCCAAGCTTCATCCTGAACGTCCTAATACTAGTCTTTCAGGGCCTTAAGAAATCAAGGGGAGCAAGGGGACCATAGGCAAACTTTTAATTATTGGGTATCTAGAATATAGAAGGCTGACTAGTATCAGCATTACATCCTTGGCTCATTTAGTCCTTTTAACAGCTCTTAAAGTTAGTGGTAAGCATTATTTGTATTTTAATAGGAACTTGCCCAAAGTTACTCAGCAAGTGCACCATTTCATCTCACCCTGTTTAAGAAAATTAGGTTGCCAGAGATCCTGCCTATTGCTGTGAGGCATGGGCACCCAGAGCATGTAATTTTGTCTCTTAATGGGGGTATTTTGGCTGAAACCTTTGCATATTACTGCTTGACAATCAAGTACATCAAAATGACATCAGGAACGGGTGTGCAAGTGTGAGTGCTGAGGGCTAGTCTCAGCTCACAATGTGGACACAATTATTGAGAAGAAGAGATGAAGAAGAGCTCATTCCTGGCAAGGGGAAAATTGATGCTGTGGAAAGGACAATTGCAAAGACACCATCAAAGTATTATAAATTAAGGTTCCTCCTGAGAAAATCTACAAAGCATAAACAGTGGGCAGCTAACCATGTTGACTGTAACTAAAGTCAAGGCCATAGCTACAGTACTATGAGCTCATAGATGCTTTGAGAAAGTTCCCTTGCTTGCATAAAATGTATCTAACAGACTAAAAGAAAAGGCCAAATATCTTTGAAGAGGAGAATTCAGCCTGAAGGAAAGAGATAGTCTTTAAAGTTTTCTTCCTCCTGCCACAATTTCCCAGCCTTATTCCAGGTATCCACCCCCATCCCCTTCATCCTAGGTGCTGCATCCTCCACAGCTTCAGGCACTCACTGATTTCAGCAATGCTAGGCACTGCCCATTATAGAGGCAAGAATACAGAACTTGAAGTGGTAAAGCTTCAGCTCAAACCATAACACCAACCCTCACAAGAAAGGAGAGCTTAAACAAGTCACTTACCTTCTGAAGTTAAGGTACCTCACCTGAGAAATGAGGAGGTTTCTAAGAGAACTAAATGAGATAACATGAGAAAATCAGCCAGCACACTGGTTCAATGAATGGTATCAGGTATTGCACCTGGAGGGCTGGTTATTGTTTCCCTTGTGATCCCTAAGTTTTGTAAAAGTTTAAGAGCTGAGCTATCAGAGGGACATGAAGAGGAGAAATAAAGATAGCAAGGCCTCTCTATGATTTTCCTTCCTCTTATATTTTCTGCATCCAGAGAATTTAGGACTCCACGAGCCATGTTACAATGGAAGAAACAGGCCCAGAGTATGACTATGGCAGTGTGTCAAGGATTCATGAGCATAGTCTCTAGAGAAAAGGAACAAAGACAGGAATGAAAGCAGACTTTCATCATGCTCAAAAACACCTTGGGGTCAGTGTGTGAGACCAGGCCTTGGCCAGATCCACCATGCAATCGCATGTGCTCACTGTCTGGCTAAGGCCAAGGTAAGTCCATAAAGGGAATGTTGCCTTATCACCAGCCTGGCTTTTATCCAAATAGCCAGGCTTGTCCATAGCACTAAACCAGAAAAGAGTCTTGAGGAGCCTCAGGCCTTTTAAGACTTCACTAAGCCTCAGTGTGGATGGATTGAAGGAGATATAAGAGGGGGGGGGGGAAATCAGTGAAGATGGCTGTTATTCCCTGACAGATTAAAGTAGAAGAAATTGCTGGATCAGGATTGATTAAATCATGAGCCCTCACACTTACAGACTGGCTTAAGTTGCAACTATAAGATTATTTTTTCCTGTCTTTTTAGTTTATTTTTTCTTTACTTTTTATTATTGAATATTATATAATTTTATTACAATTACCAATTCCCACCTTCCCCCCCTCCCACTTTGTTCTATCACCCAGCCCCTGCCCCCTATTCCCTCTGTCCATCATTACACAATTGTCTGTATCTATGGGCTATGCATATATGTTCTTTGGACAATCCCTTCATCTTCTTTCATCCAGTCCCCCTCCCCACTCTTCTCTGACTGCTGTCAAACTGTTCCATGTTTCTGTTTTGTCAGTTTGTTGTTTATTAGAATCCACACATAAGTGATATCGTATAGTATTTGTCTTTCTCTGACTGGCTTATTTCACTTAGGATAATAATCTCCAGGTCCATACATTTTCACAAAAGGCAAGGTTTACTTATTTTTTACAGCTGTAATATTCCATTGTGTAAATGTACCACAGCTATTTTATCCACTCATCTACTGATGGGCACTTGGACTGTTTCCAGATCTTGGCTACTGTAAATAAAGCTGCTATGAACATAGAGGTGCATATATTCTTCCAAACTGGAGTTTCTGGATTCTTAGGATTTATCCCCAGAAGTAGGATTGCTGATCAAAAGGCATTTCCAATTTAAAATTTTGAGGAAACTCGACCCTGTTTTCCACAGTGGGTGCAACAGTCTGCAACAATGCACTAAGGTTCCCTTTTCTCCACATCTTCACCAACACACTGTTTATTGATTTATTGATGATTGCCATTCTGATAGGTGCGAGGTGATATCTCACTGTGGTTTTAATTTGCATCTCTCTGATGATTAGTAACGTTGATAATTTTTCCATATGTCTGCTGGCCATCTGTATGTCCTCTTTGGAGAATTGTCTATTCAGGTCCTTTGTCCATTTTTAAATCGGATCGAATGTCTTCCTCTTATTGAGTTATATATGTTCTTCATATATTTTGGAGGTTAATCCCTTATCAGATGTATCATTGGCTCTTCATAGAGTGCATTCCCTTTTCATTTTGTTGATAATTTCCTTTGCTGTGCAGAAGTTCTTTATTGTAATGTAGTCCCATCTGTTTATCTTCTCATTTGTTTCCCTTGCCCTAAGAAAAATATTAGCAAAAATACTGCTCCAAGATATGTCTGAGATGTTACTGCCTATCTTTTCTTTTAGAATTTGTATGGTTTTGTGACTTAATTTAAGTCTTTCATCTACTTTAAGTTTGTTCTTGTGCATGGTGTAAGTTGATGGTCTAATTTCATTCTTTTGCATGTAACTGTCCAATTTTTCCAACAATATTTATTAAAAAGACTGTCCTTACCATACTGTGTGTTCTTGTATATTCTTGCCTCCTTTGTCAAATATTAATTGACCATATAGGTATGGGTTGATTTCCAGACTCTGTTCTACTAATCTATATGCCTGTTCTTAGGCTAATATCAGCCTGTTTTTATTACAATGACTTTGTAATATAGTTTGATATCAGTTGTGATACCTTCAACTTTTCTTTTTTTTTCTCAAGATTTGGAATTTTTGTTCTAGATCTGTGAAACATTGGTATTCTAACAGAAATTGAATTGAATCTATAAGTTGCTTCGGATACTATGAACATTTTAATGATGTTAATTCTTTTAATCCACTTATTTGTATCTTCCTAAGATTTTTTCTTCAGTATCCAATAGTTTTCTGAGGACAGGTCTTTTTACCTCCTTTGCCAAAAGCCAATTCCAGCATGTCATAATTATAAGAGTTTTATCAAAAGGTTGATGAAACTTGGGGGCTCAACAAAGGCTGAGTCACATATGTAATTACCTCTTGGAATGACTGATAGGCACTTCCCCCAAACCTGAATAGAATGATTGCTTGCTGCCAGAAAGCTCAGGGCTTCTTAATCTATATGTTATTGCCTCCTGTTGGCCAAGCACCTAAACAGCTCAATCTGGCAATGCTTCTGTAAACCTTACCCTTTAAAACTCTACCCTTTGAAGTGTATTATCTCCACCTTACCTTAGGACAACTTTTTTTAATAAAAAGCATGGGGTCCTAAGAGAAGAAGAAGTCTTTAGCTCCTTTAGCTGAAGCTCCTCTGACTCCCAATGCCTTTCAAAACTATATTTCGTCTTTGGACTCCTACTTGATTTATGCACAGTCTTTCTCCAGATTGCTGAACCCTTTGTAATCCTGGGACAAGAACCCTGGCACTCCATGGTTAAATTTATTTCTAGGTACCTTATTTTAGTTGGAGGTACAATAGTAAATAAGATAGTTTCCTTAGTTTCTCTTTCTGATACTTCATTATTGGTGTACAGAAATGATTTATGGATATTAAGTTTGTATCCTGCCCCTTTTCCAATTTCATTTATGAGATCTAGTAACTTTTTGGTGGAGTCTATAGGGTTCTCTATGCACAATATCATGTCATCTGCAAATAAGAACAGTTTTACTTCCTCATTTCCAATTTGGATGCCTTTTATTTCTTCTTCTTGTTTGATTACTGTGTTGAGCGCCTGCCCCTTGGTGGTCAGTGCCCCCTGGTGGTTAATGTGCCTTTTAGTCAATTTGCATATTAGGGTTTTATTATATAGGATACTTTGATTCAGTTCTGTTAGTTGAGGGCACCTATCTCAGTAATTCACTTGAGATCCAAAGCTGCCATATTTTCCCTTCATATCACAGACTATAGTTTGGCAGTTATGTGATCATTTGACTTTTTTTATGTCTCCTACACAAGAGATTAAGTTTCTTGTTTACTATTATTCCAGGGGCACCAGCTTAGAACATGGCTAGATAAATACTGATGGAATATATGGATGCTTCTACAATATCATACAATCTAGGGTTCCTTAGTAAAGTATCAGAGTAAAAGCAATCTTAAGAACTTAAAGTCTTTTTCTTAATAGTCTTTGGTCATGGTACCAATTTAACAGTTAGTTGGTGAGAAATATCCCAGGCTTTTAGAAGTTTTTGATTATAGTAATTTCCTGAAGTGTTTCTAAAAAGTCCTTCAAACTTTGCATGGCCAAACAGAAGTTTTGATAACCTCCCCCTTAAATAATATATTTGTCTCCCAGTAATTTCTCTTAATGTCTCAGGTCATTGATGTCAACCTTGGCTTGTTTCCTTTTCTCCTCTACCAAATTTAATTTACCAGCAAGGCATAGGAAGAAATTAACCAAAGATCTTCTATGCATACTAGAGACTCAGTGCATGGATTGGGCACCAGTGGGGTACCTCAGCCTAGCCTGCGGGATCAGACCAAAACCAGCTCTCCAACATCCTCTGGGGGGTTCCAGATTTCAAGAGGGTGCAGGCCAGGCCAAAGGACCCCACCATTGCACAGATCCCTCTACCAGGTCTCTAGTACTATCTCATAAAAGCATAATTGACCATACCTCTGCTGCATCCACAAGCCACGCCTACCAGTCAATCAGGAACCAATATGCAAATAAACCCAACCAAGATGACTGAGGCCACAGAGAGCAGGAGGGAGGCTTGGGTTTCCCTGGAAAAGGAGGAAGCCAAGCTTTCCACCTGCCCTTGCCAGTCTAGGCCTCCACTCAATGCTACAAAGTTTCAATTATAGAAGGTAAAGAAATCCCAACAGAAATGGCTGCACCAATGAGCAAGCAGGAGGATTGGCTCTGCTCCAGGCTACAAAGTTTCAACTGTAGAAGATAAATAAATCCCAGATACCAGGGCCTCTGCTTGGGTAGCCTGGGAGGCACGGCTGGCCTGCAAACCACCACAGGCCCCTCGCCCAGGCTGCCCCATGCCCCAAGGGAACTCCCACCCTGATCTGGGACACCCTTCAGGGCAAACCAGCTGCCCCACCCATGCACCAGTTCTCTATCCTATCTAATAAAAGAGTAATATGCAGATTGACCATTACTCCAATACACAAGATGATTGCCTCCATATGGTCAAAGATCCTGCCCCCATGTGGACACAAGATGGCCACTACAAAATGGCCAGTAGGGGATGGCAATTGGGAGGGACCAGACCTGCAAGGGAGGGCTGTTGTGGGCAATCAGGACAGCAGGGAAGGACAGTTAGGGGCAATCAGGCTGGCAGGGGAGCAGTTAGGCATCAATCAGGCTGGCAGGGGAGTGGTATGGCCATGTATGCTCTAGTAGTCCCTGCCTACTTCTTTCTATTCAATGCCATAACATTTTCCTTTCTATCTTGGTTTGAGCCATACCAGTCTTTATCAATTCCCACAAATGTCCTGTGCAGTAATTTATTCCACTCATTGCAAAGCTATTCTGGTTCTCTCTTTAGCTTTTTATGTATGACTCATACTTTGATTCAGCTCTGTTGCTTAAGGGCACCTCTCTCAGTAATTCACTTGAGATCCAAAGCTGTCATATTTTCCCTTCATACCACAGACTGTAGTCATGCAGACTTGTGATCGTTTGATTTTTGTCTGTCTCTTGCACTAGAGGATAAGCTTTTTGTTCACTATTGTTCCAGGTGCACCAGCTTAGTACATGGCTCCATAAATACTGCTTGAGTAGGTGGATACTTCTACAATATAATACAACCTATAGTTCCTTAGTAAAGTTGTAGCATAGAAACAATCTTAAAGCTTTTTCCTAATAGTCTTTGTTTGTGGTACCAATTTATCAGTTTAGTTGGTGAAAAATATCCCAGGCTTTAGAAGTTCTTGATTATATGCATGCCTGAAGTGTTTCTAACAAGTCCTTCCTACTTTGCATGGCCAAACAACCTCTTAATATCTTCCCCTTAAATAATATATTTGTCTCCCAGTAATCTCTCTTAATGGCTCAAGTCCTTGATGTCAACCTTAGCTCCTTTCCTTTTCTCCCCTACCAAATTTAATCTACCAGCAAGGCATGTTGGTTCTATCCTAAAAATACACCTGTAAACTGACTCTTCTCACCTCCTCTGCTATCATCCCACTTGCAGTCTTAAATATGTCTCAACTGTACAACTTCAATAAGCTCCTAACTGGTGTCCCTGTTTCTGGTGTTGGCGCCCTCAGTCTGACCTTTACAGAATGACCAAAGTAATTTTTCAAAATACATATATTAGGCCATATCATGCCCTTTCTTAAACTTTCCTTGCTTTCTTGGCTTTATTTTACTCTTAATATAAATACCATTCTTTTTCATTACTTCTTGCCTCCAACTTCATTCATTCTTATTTCTTTATATTCCTCTTCGCTTTCTTAATAATTTTCAGCCATAATAATGGCATTCTCCCACTACCAGCCTGGCTTAGCTATCCTGAGGCTCAATCTTTCAATCTATAAAATGGGATGACAAAATTCATTTATATAGTACTTATACTTCCAAAATTGTGTGAGTCTTAAAAAAAATAATGAGATTTTTTTTAAATGAAAGAATAAGCCAGTTTATACATAGTTAAGTGGTCTCCCATAGGGCTGTACTAATATTAGAGTATACATATTAAAATAAAGTAATTGCCTTAATCCTCAGTTTATAATTCTGACCTGATATTAAGGAATAATTGAATACTCTACTGTGATATATAATGATAGAGTGAACCCTGGACTAGGAATCAGAAGCCAAGACTCAGATGTTTGAATCCCTTTCTTCAAAATATGCATATTTTGGCAAGTCACCTAACCTTTCTGAGCATTCCCATCCCCCTTTCAGAGTTTTGGTAGTCGTAAAATGCAATCATGAAAGTGAACATATTTTGTAATCTCTAAAGCTCTATATAAATGAAAGATTTCACTGTCATTATTATCATTCTCTTCGGTGTGGTTTACTCACCAAAGCACCCTACAATGTTTTCCACCAAGCCTGGAATACGTAATGTTGTTTATACCATTTGGTTTTAATTGAGTATAGCACAATGGTAAAAGCTCAGTCTACCTCAACCTTGGATGATTTCATGAGTCTTGAAGCTGTCAGTCAAAATGTGGCGGACAGACTAGGCATAATCATGGGGATAGAGTGGCAACCACTACTCAGGGACTAGGAAGCTGTTGAAGTAACAGAGGGATCAGCAGAAATCCCAATTGGTTTGGGCCATTCCATTTACAAGCGTTCTGTGTCTAAGGTCTCCCAGAAGGATCTGGTCCTAGTAAAATTTAGACAAAGGAATCAAAATAATTTGATCAATGGGCATTAGGGTATTATTACAAAGGCCGTGGAATCATCAAATAGCACAATCAAAAACTCTGTCCTGTCTCCTCCTGTCCTCTGCCAAGATGCCAAAATGAAGAACAGAAGCTGAAGAAGTCTTCAGGGAGTGTTGAGGGTCAGTAGCCTGGTAATACTGGCCTTAGAAGGTTATGTATTATCTTGAGGTTGCCCAGGATTCTTTGCTGTGGTATCCAAAGAACACCTTCTCTCCAAGATAATGGGGTGCAATTAACTAATAGGGCTGAGTGATAGGCTTGTTCACTCAAGCATTCAGGTAGCTCATAACTGGTTATAGTGAGACCAGTTCACCCAGGTCAAAGGCATTGCTCCAAAACCAAAACCAACTCTACTCATATGCTAAATCCACAAGCCAGGCAACTAATGGAAGCCAGGTTCCTAAACCAGGAAGAAAATTCAACAACTACCCAAGTAAAATGTACCAGACAAATTCAAGAGCCGAGAAGATAAATCTAGGAGCTAAGTTGCCAAACCAATACAGTGTTCAAAGCCATCTGAGGTCCATAGCTGAATGGAAAGTTTAGATTTCCAGGGGCAATAAAGCTCTACCAGAAAAAGCAGCCAAGAAATCAGGAGGAGTCATTTTGAAGTTGCCCTAAGATTTCTTTTATTCAGCCTTTCCATTCATGTATCAAGACAATGTTGGAGTAAAGAAGCCAACAAGGAGTGTTGTCACATGACCGACTCCATTTTCTTCTTTTTTTCCACCACCAAATCTACTATTCTTAGACGGGAAGGAAATGCATGGAATTGTTATTAAAGGAGATGGATATAATTTTATTTGTTGCTTTTATGTACTTCTCCAAAATGTTCTCTAATAGATACATATTATTTTTTTCATTAAGGATAAAATATATAATGCACTTAAAAAATATAAACAGAGGAACATATATAATTTAAGTCTGTTTCAATGCTGATTATAGTAGATACTTTTATAAGATGCTATCTGCATTTCCAATATGCCCAATTCTAATGTCACTTGTTTCTTTTGCCAAAAGGACACAATGACCTGTTTTCCAATAATGGTGATTCAAGTTACTCTATGAGGCTGGCAGGACTGCTTGAGTAAGCAGGACTTTGGGTTCCCTTTAAATTATACCCCTAGGAGGTGGCTCTGATGTGCAATGGATAGCGCATTGGACTTCTAAATTATACCCCAAGGGCAGGAACATCATTGGCTACAAATACTCTTTTTCTCTTAGGTCCCTGGAATATCTCTCATGCTTGAGACTGAGAAGAAAGGGAAAAGAGAAATCAAGGAGATGGTATTAGTACATACATAATCCAACCAGGCACCCAGGAGATGAATTTCTCCATTGAGGGAATGTGTCTCTTCCTAACCAACCCAAAGGGTAGCTAGAGAATAAATGGAAAGAGCCTCAACAGCCATTCTTTCACTCAACAACTTCAATTGTTTATGTGTGAGTTGGTATGTGAGTAACACTAGGTGAATGCCAAAAATGGACCTAGCTAACCCAAGCAGAAGAATACACAAAACACACACATACCTCAAATATCTGCTTACTTCCTCAGTTTACCGTATGTGTTATGAGCCACACCATGCACATCTGGTATTACAACTTTCCATCTTACTTCATAGCTCACTCCTTCCACCAGGTCACAATAACTCACAAGCTGCAACTCTTTCAACTCCCAATTCCAGAAGCAAATATAACTTTACTTCAAAAAAAGCAAGTCTTTTTTTGAAGTAAAGTTATATTTATTGCAGTATTTACATATGTATTTATTTTTTAATTGTTTATGAAATTGCACTACCATTTTTATTTGCCTCTTATTTTTCTTTTTATGTGTTACTGATGAAGTTTTTAAGTATTATGTCACTAGCCCCATTTTTTCCACAAAGCCTTGTGTTGTTTTCTTGTGTTATTTTGCACATAACAGTAATGTTTTTAGGAATGCATATGTCACCTTATTGGACTGACTCTACAAGGCTTTGCTCAACGTACAAATGAAGAAAGCAGGTATAACCCAGGTAGTGTACACATGTGGAACCTCTTCCCAGAATTACTTAGAAAAGTTATGCTTTCCTGACTCTTAACACCAAAAATATCAGTTAAGAAGCTGGGAAAATCCAAAAAAGTATTATAAATTTTCTGTAAGATTAAAACTTAACAACTAACTTAGAGACATTATTGGATCCAAGAAATTTACTAACACATAAGATAAAAAGTCAAGATTGGCATTTCAAGAAACTAGAGGAGGAATGCATAGGAAAGAATTGACCCAGATCTAACTTGTAGATGTTGACCATGTGCTCAGCATATGCATGTGTCCTTGTCTAGCTGGTAAAAGTGAATCATACTTACATAAAATATTAACAATTTTACATAAAAATATAGTTTGTACAAATATTATGAATGGTATTCAGAGAAATAACAAGTTTTGGGGGAAAAAATGGCCTTAATTGACAAGTCGCTGTTTACTTTGCTAGGAAATACAAGTATCAAGTTTTGTGTAGACAACATGTAATGACAGTATGTATTATGCTGCTATTGTTTTCTAGTGTTTGAATATTCATTATAGACTATATTTTTTTGGTAAATGCTACTAAAATTTTTCTTATTTTTAAAATTGTTAGATATTCTTAATAACAAATAGTATGAGGAATATTACATATATGTTAAGAATAATGACTTCATATGTACCTGAAAATGCCTAAAAATTATGATTTCTCATTCAAAATTCTGAAGATTAACATCTATCTGGGATTTAGAAATGCTAAGTCCATGCACGGTCTTAGTGAAAAATAAAGCTTGGGTTCCATGACGCCTGGATTAGAGATTCCTGGAGACACAGTATAGCCTTGGAATCAGAAGTCCAATGTCCCCAGAACCATATCCCAAAAGTGTCCGCATGGTTTCCTTGGCCAATTACTTAAGATAAGTGGAGTTAAAATTCAAGATCATTTTATTAAAATATATTCTATATAAGTATGTGTGCTGGAAGAGTATAAATGTGAAATCCTTGTGCCTTCCACTCAATTTTGCTATGAACCTAAACTACTCTAAAAAAATAAGGTCTATTAAAAAATTAAACAACCTCAGTCTTGAGATTTAACACCCATATAATATGTGTGTGCAAACGCAAACACACACACACTCACAGGAAAGACCAAAATTATAAAAATTTCCTTGGTCTTTTAAAAGAGCAGCCTCCCTGGTCCCAGTCCAAATGATGGATGGAGGTTTCCATTTCTCACTCACAAACTCACATCCAGCTTTTTGTCTGCACCCCTTAATTTCAGAGGAAGCAGGCAATCCTCAGCAAGTCCCTTTTGAGGTTCACAAAGGCTCAACTGCCATAAATCAAACATTGGTGGCTTTAGTAGAATTGATGAATACTATTGCAGGTAACATTTTCCCGACCTTGGTGAGAGAGAGTCAACTCTAGAGTTTAATGAAATGAAATCTCTTTGCTGTGAACACAAATAAGGCTGCTGAATCAGTTCTCTCTTAACGAGACTTTTAACTGCCCATGAGAAGATCGAAACCTCAGCCCCAAACCCAGAGGGAGGAGCAGCTTATCCCCGACCTGGAGGGGTAGTCAAGGGAATGTTGCTCTCTAAGTTCAATGCTCTGTGCAAAGCTGACAAAATCTGGGACATCTTGAAGGCATTGAAAGAAAATGAAGAAAACAAATGAACAGTGAATCCAAGAAGAACCAAATGCACTTCTGTTTTCTGGGCAGTATTTTCCCTCCATGGGGAAAGTGAAAACAATGGACTCAGAACAGAGTATATGGTCTGACTTCAGTCTTGGGATTCAAAACTAACTCCTCTCAAACCTGCAGATGAATTAAGTTACAAGTGGATGGAAAGATGTAATTATTTATACAGTGCAATTGTCTGGAGAGATTTTTAAAAATACTCTTAAGAGATGTGAAAAGCCCATTGAGTTGAATTTAAATTTCAAAACTCTTATGAAAGATGTTTATTTGTTTTTGTTTTTTAACCAAAGTTTTTGTCCGAGGTCAATAAACAACAAAAGCAGATAGGCCTTTTATAAAAAGAACTACAGGCCTGGTGCATGAATTCGAAACCAGCACGGTCCCTCAGCCTGGCCTGTGGGATCGGGCCAAAACCAGCTCTCTAACATCCCCTGAGGGGTCCCGGATTACAAGAGGAAGGAGGTCAGGCAAAGGGAACCCACCAGTGCACAAATGGGGCCAGGAAGGGATTCAGGAGGTTGGCCAGCCAGGAAGGGATCACAGAAGGGCTCCAGGTCATTCCTGGCCCATCTTGCTTAATCCAGATCGGCCAGACTCCAGCAGAAAGCTAACCTACCAGTTGGAGCATTTACCCCCTGGTGGTCAGTGAATATCATAGCTAGTGGTTGAGTGGCCTTAGCATATCATTAGCATATTATGCTTTAATTTCATTTAATTGGTTGAATGGCCAACCAGACACTTAACATATTAGGCTTTTATTATATAGGATTTTATTTGTTTTCCCTTTCTTGTGGCTATCTGGGAAACAGTAAAAGAACTACATTGTAAGGAGGATAAAGAACCTGTCTAATGTCTTTGATACTACCACTGATGACAAAGGGAGTCCTCATCCACTGAATGCCCTATTCTGTTGGATGAGCAGGTCACAATGGTTTTACTGGGCTTATAAAATAAAGGTTCTGAAGTTGAAGTGGTCCACCTTGGAAAGACTTGCTCTTGGTTTTTATCTTCTCTTTTGGGTATGCTATGAACCGTATCCAAATGGTCTAAAATCTTGAATACTGTGTATGGGTCCTATCTGCATTTAACTTTTGATAAAGAGTTTTTCCCCTGATAAATGATTCTTAGTGACATTTACAGATACTTTTTTTCTCTGTGCACTCTCTTGACTCCTAACTACTCTTAACTTCTTTTTCATCATATATATCTACTAGCGGCTCAGTGCATGAAATTCATGCATGGGGGGAATGTCCCTCAGCCTAGCCTGCACTCTCTCCAATCTGGGACCACTCAAGGGATGTTCAACTGCCAGTTTACAGGGATTGGGCCATGGGGGTGTGGCCAACTTGGGTGATGGGGCTGAGGGCTGTTTGCAGGATGGCCATAACCCCCTACGACCCAAGCTCCCACCCCCTCCTTTTTTCTTTTTTTTTTTCAGCACCTCCTTGAGTAGAGGCCAGGGCCTGTTGGAAGCAGTTATCTGGGATTTATTTATCTTCTATAATTGAAACTTTGTAGCCTTGAACAGAGATCAGGGCTGGCCAGGGCAGGCAGGAAGCATGGCTTCCTCCATCACTAGGTGCAACCCAAGCCTCCTGCTCGCTCCATGGCTACCGCCATCTTTGTTGGGTTAATTTGCATACTCACACCTGACTGGCTGGTGGTTTTAGCAGAGTGATGGCAAATTTGCATATTTCACTTTTAATAGTGTAGATTAGGGGTGTCGAACTCAATCAGAGAAGGGGCCAAAATCTAAAATCCAGCCTAAATCGCGGGCCGAATGGTTTACTGAACAGTCATAAACTGTCATTGTGATGGAAAAGCAGCGGAGTGCAGTGATGACAGCACGGTGCAGGCCACATTGCAAGGCCTGGAGGGACGGATTTGGCCCGCGGGCCTTGTGTTTGACACATGTGGTGTAGATAGAAGAAGTTGATATCAACCTTGAAGAAGTCATCACCCTTTCTTGGAACTCCTCCTAAAAATTTTTTATATCAAAGTGTTATGGACAATACTGATTCTACTAAAGACTTCCTAGAAGATATAGAGAAGTAGTATCACATTATTAATCCTATATTCTATGCAAAATTTAAAAAAAAAAAAAAAAAAAAACATGGCAAAAAATAAAATCCCCATCAGAAAAATTGTTCTCTCTTTCTTGGGTCTCCCTCTTCCTTTGCTGACTTTGCCTGATTGTTCTTTTCTCTCTGACCTGTAAATGGAAATCTCTTCCTTCTTCTGGGTGCTGGGGAATCTGTACACTACTACAACCTGCCTCTAACCAAGAGCATGCTTCCCAACACTTCCTTTTGGCATTACTGATCTTTCCCCAGACAGGTATTTTTATACCACTGCTAAAAAGATTTTTAAAAATTCATGTTACCCTGATTTATTTTCCTTCCCAATGAGTGATATTTACTGTAGAAAAAGACAAAGATGCAAACAAAAATCAGCAACTTAATGCATAGATCTGTGTTTGGAAACTTGTAATGCTGTACTCATGGACCTTACCACAATTTACCAAGTCATAAAATCGTAAACTATTGCAAGAGAAAATAGACCAATCCAAAGGAAAGAATGACACATCTGATGTCTATTGTAATGAAAAATAGTATTTAACAATAAAAAACTCAATTGTGTGACCTATGAAATGGAGGCTTCACCAGGACTTTTAACTCCAAAGCCCAGTACTTGACTATGCATTTTGCTTTAGGGTTTGAATTTAGTTTTTTTTTTTTTTTTAAAAAAACTTGGAACTGGCTGCCAAACATTAAAAACGTTTTTGTTTATTTTTTCTCTTGAATTAAGCCTGTGGGAACTGGATAGTGTGAAAATTGATTTTTTTTGATTGGCAGGCATCCATATTCCTAACCAGCAGAAATATTACTTTAATTTCCCTTTGAGGAATTCACCTTTTCCTCCACTTTCTGCCATTGTTCTATTGAAAGGGATTGACAAAGGTAAACCCTGATTGTTCTGAGTCAATTTGTATACCCTAGCCCTACAATCACAAGAATTAGTTCCTAGATTAGCAGTAACCTAGTTAGAGCCATTGAGATGTTGGCGAGGCCTTTTGGAGAAAAGAAACACCCTTTCTGTGGCCTAACTAGAATGAGTGTCTGCTTCAGCCATCTCAATACTCTGAGGAGAACAAGGCCGTGAATGAAGGCAACACCTTCTGGAAGCATGTCTGCTAGCCATGTTTTTGGAAACCCAAATCAAGCATCTCCTAAAGCCTGTCTTCCTCAGATTTTTCAGTTACATAAACTAAGAAATTCGGTTTTTTGTTTAAACTACTTTGAGTTTCTCTTTACAAAAAGAATCCTAACAAATACAATGTAGGTCTGCATCTAAGAAAAAAATTCATTCATTCATTTTCTCCCTGGCTGGTTGGCTCAGTTGGTTGGGATCATTGTCCTATACAAAAAAAAAAAAGTTGTGGATTTTGCCCGTTTGATCTCCTATTGGGGTGCATACAAGATCAATGTTTCACTTTCACATCCATGTTTCTTTCTCTCTCTCTAGAAAAAAAAAAATATCCTCAGGTGAAGATTTTTTTTTTTAAGTCATTCATTTTCTCACTCATTTTTTAAGCATTTCCACAATGTCTTAAGTAGCAAGCATTGGGAATACAAAAATGAATTTTGTCCAGTCCCTCACCCTCCAGGAGGACAAGATAGAGGAGTGAACATATGTAATACAAGGTAATATGAGTGATAGCAGAGGGTGCTATCTATGGGAAGACAGAATAAAAAGGCTAATTCAGCCAAAGAGGGTCAGTAAAAAAAGTTTAGTAGGCAAGAAAAAGACATTCTAGGAGTAGCAAATCACACATCCAAAGGCCAATTGGCATGAAGACATTAGCTTTTCTGGGGAATCACCGAGTCTGTTGTGGTTTACACATGAGTTTCCAAGCTAAGCACAAAGTGATGTGGCTGGAAAGAAAGGCTGGAATCCAATTCTGAAAGGCTTTGTACATGTGGTCACCAGGGAATGTCATGGTTAGACCTGAATTTTAGAAGGATGCAGACAATATCCATAAGTGACAGCATGATTGGGCCTCCTTTGTCTGATCCCCCGAAACTGCCTGACTCCTACAGCTCCTCATTTGAGCTAACTTTCTTCTATAAGTAGGCCTCTTCTGCCATGGGGGGAACATAAGGCTGATGCTGACAGTCTCCTGTGCCATTGTGCACTTCAGGTATCCATCTGTGCCCTGGAAAATGGCTTGAAATTTTCTGCAGAGAGTGCAGACAAAGAGGTCAACAATTATGCAAAATGAATAATGGGCTTGGAGCAATCAGGTCATGCAGCTGCTGCGATGAATTCTCTGTAACCCACCTGCCAGGTGTCCATGTCCCTGCCCAGTGGCCTCTTCCCAGGCATCTGCAGTCAAGCTAACTAGTATTCCTAGACAGCTAGGGGAGATCCTGGGATCAAAAAGGCCACAGCACTGAGCCTAGAGAAAGGTCTTCTTGAGGCTTCCTCAAGTTTAGGCTTCCTCTCAAAGCTAAGGCATTAAGTGAGAGACCAAGGGTCAAAAACCTCAGGTTTGGGAGGATACTATTTGACCACACTATTCTTCCTGCAAATACCAGTCCAGCAGAAAAACACTGTTGAGAACTACTGTGTGAAATGTGCTGGGGGGGGGGGGGGGGGGGGGAATGCAGAGGTGAGTCACACTCAACACCCAGGAAACATTGGCAATCAATTGGTGTGTGCCGAATAGAGCCAACAGAGCCGAATGTTGGGTGAGTGAGGAAGATTACACATGTGAAAAACATAGCATTATTTTAATAAATGGCAATTCCATGGGGTAGGTGTCATCCCAACTGATGAGGAAATTGAGGGCCAGCAAAGTAAATGATTCAGGAGAGAGAAGGGACTGGAACCTGATCAGCTCAATTCCAATACCTATTTCCCTTCTGCCACAGAGAGTAGGAGGCACAAAGACTCTTGGGAGGTAAACTTCAGCTCTCCCACAAAGTTTTCTAGAGTTCTGCCAAAGCCCTGGTACAAGGAAGGGCACTTTGTTCTGTCACCAATTTTACTTGAAAAAATGGGGTCTGGAGGAATTGTTATTTTGTTTTGTTTTGTTTTGTTTTCACAAAAGAAACTTGTTTTCTATGGCTTGTGATATAAATTTTAGATGTATTTTTATGAGAAAAAGTGAAACTACTGGTTACACTGTGAGAATTCTGAGGGCTGCTGTGATGGCCATTTTTTGAGAAATGTCCATATAGTGGGCTAGCAGAAGAAAAACCTGGAAAGGTTAGTGGTTCCTTCTATGCAGCTACTCTCTGTGAGTTCTAGTAATTTTTCCTTCTTTTCCCCCCTTCAGCCCCAGAGGGAGGAATGGCTTCCACTGCTCCTATCCCCAGGACACTGCATCACATATTGGTTTTTCTAAACCTCATCCTCACCTTGCAAACAGTCCCTTTCTGGGATGGCTTCATACGTCTGTGGCTTGTGCAGTCATAGGGCCTGTGCTTAGAACTCCATACTTGATATAATACTCTTAAAATTTCTGATACTTTAACAAGAACCCCATATGTTCATTTTGCACTTGGGCCACTAAACTATGTAGCTTCTCCTGGTCTCTTTATAAAACTCTCTTCAAGTGTACCATACATATCTTGCCAGGAAGCTGACCCACATATCACACTATGCAGAGAGGTTGGTCCAGCAAAACTGACTTCCTCAGAAGGAGTCAAGTCTTTTCCCTAAAAGGACAGAGACCTCAGGGAAAAGACACAGGTGTTCCTATGAGGTCAATCTGTTCCTGAGACAGGAACTGAAATCAAGACCATGGAAGGTAGCAAGCTGAGGCCCAAGTCCAGGACTTAGGACACAGAGGTCCAATCTCTGTGTCCTTCGGAAGCCACACCCTCTCTGATCATCAGCTTCCCCATCTGGATAATGAAAGGGTTAAAGAGACTAAAACAGGGCAGAGAAAACTTATTGTGCTTAGCAGATATCTTGCAGAAAGCTTACAGCCTTGAGCACAGCATAGCTTAGATAACCAGAAGATACCTGGCAACGGGGAGGAACCAAGAACGGACCTGACCCTTAAGTCAGCAGAACAGCTTGCAGCCAGCAAGGATTAATAAAAACCTTTTTCTTCTTTCAGTCTCCACTGATTCCTTTGCAAACAGGTGCCTGAAATCAAAGTTTCTTTTAATACATCATGGTTTCATGCCATAAGTGTATGACCCTGGCCCCCTCCAAACCTTTCGGATAAAATATCCGAATGCCTAACTCAAAGTACAGTTGTCAACTACAAGGTAAACACTGGCAATCATTAGGAGAAAAACATAGCAGGATAACGGCCTGAAGAGTAACTCCTCCTTCCCTATCCCCACTTTGGTAAGAAATGACTAGCACCATATCCACATTGCTTAGCTACACTGGGATCATAACTAAGGAACAATTAATTATCTATAGTCCAGCTCTGCACTGATCAAGCCCACGATTTGCTGTGGCATAGGAGCACCTTTCTGAATCATCAGGTTTTACTTCCTAAGCACTTATTAATAACAGCCAATTATTGGGCATTTACTACATGCTAACACTGTGCCAGGGGCTATATTGTCTGGACCAGGAACCTGCAAACATTTTCTTAAAGGGCTAATAGTAAATATTTTAGGATTTGGGGGACAGATGGTCTCTGGTCCAACTACTCAACTCTGGCATTGTAGCACAAAAGCAAGCATAAACAATATACAAATGAATAAGGCTAAGTGCAAATAAAACCTTTTTGACAAAAACAGGTGCTACTGTAGTTTACTACCCTTGGTCTATGGCAGTGGTCAGCAAACTTCAGCTCAAGGGCCACATGCGACTCTTTGGCCCCTTGAGTGTGGCTCTTATACAAAATACCATGTGTGGGGGCCCACTTACATTATGATTGAAACTTCGTGGCCCATGTCAGTTTTCAGCTCTCAAAAGAAATTTCAATCGATGTACTGTTGATATTTGGCTCTGTTGACTAATGAGTTTGCCGACCACTGGTCTATGGTCTTCGTTAAGCCTATATCAGAATTCTATGAAAGGCTTGTTGAAACACAGTTTCTATTTAGCAGGTCTGAGGTCCAGCAGAGAAAGTGCATTTCTAACAAGTTCCCAGGCAACACGGATAGGGTTGGGCCAGGAACCACACTTTGAGAACCACTCGCTGGTCCAGACAGTATAGCAGACACTAAAGAGCGCAGCTCTGTTGCCAAGTAGCCTATTTGAATTCTGCCTCTCCCACCTACAATCCAAGTAACTTTAGGTACTTTGGGTTTCTTTTATATTTCATATCTCATCTGTGTAATTAGGATAATAATAGCACCCCTTTCAAAGAGCTGTCCAGAGTTAAATGAGCTAATGCATATAAAATGCTTAGAACAGTTTCTGACACATGATCAGCCCTCAAAAACTGTTAGCTCTTGTTAAACGTTAACTGATATTGCCCTACTATGTAGATCTGCTGGCCTTTTTATAGATGAAGTAGCTGGAGCACATAGGGTTAAATGTATTGCCCACAGCATAGATCTGTTAAAAGTCAAAGTGAAAATTAAACCCAGGGCTCAAAAACTGAGAGATGATACCTTTACTCTCAGCACTATTCTCTCTCCCCAGAATCTGGAGCAAACACATGGCCTCCCTGAGGCCCCTAGGAATATGAGCCTTTGGGAAGGGAACTTTGTTAGCCTGGGTCCCCACTGTATCCACAAGGTCTTTGCCTGAAACCCAGAGGAATTCTTTTTCTGACCTTGACACTCCCTCCGGCTTATTCAGGCCACATTGGTATCCAAGAAGAAAAGAGCCCTCTTCTCCACCCAGCCCTGGTCACTCATTTTCTGTCAGAAGTGCTGGTCTGCATGTGACCATTTTGAGCTAGGTCAGGAGGTGTTATTATAACATTTACTGGCAACAGGCTGGTGTTTTGCATATGTTATCTTATTTAATTTTTTATATAATTCCATTGGTAAATACTATTATTATCCTCATTTATCAAATGAGGAAACTGAAATTTAATGTAAGTTGACCTACGTTATGCAGCTAGTAATGAGATGGCAAGGGAGAAAAAGATCTGAATGCTTCTGAAGTTTTATTTCTTTCCACTTATAAGATCTTGCCTTCTTAAAAAGTATTAGAAGTAAAAGAAGATTATAGAAAGGGAGCATTAGAAGTTAGTGTTTAAAGCAAAGGACTTGAAATGCCCAAAATATAGTTTTATCTATTTTGTGGTCAATTTCTCAAAAAAAAAAAAAACATAAATAAGCTTAAGTGAATCACACCATTCAGGTAAAATACATTTGCAAACTTACTCTTGCCAATTTGAAACAGGAAAAAGCTATATAAGTCTTGCTCTCTTGCGGGTGGCTTTTATGAGAAGAGCGAGGGAGACTTTTATGAAATGAAAGGGAACGCTGGAGTGGCTTTGACCCCTGATCCTTAAAACTGAAAAGGAAAAATAATCAAATGCACACTGAAAATATAACAGCAAACAAGCTCTGAGGTGACATTTGGACTGTGCGGTTTTCTTCTGGCTGTAACAATGAGTGCCCATTCAGCTGGCTTTTCCCAAAGCCAGAGAAAGGTCTTTAGCTAAAATGTCACAATGCATCTTATTTTCCATTTTCAGCATGTGTTCCAAGGGGAGACTGACACTCTGTCCTGCCCTCACACACCACTTTGAAAATAACAACAGCAAAGCACACAGAAAGGAGGGAGGGAGGGGACAGCTTGGAGCAGGTTCGAACTCTCTGACTTTCATTTTGCAGAGGGGGCAGACCTTGGGTTGGGAGGAGGCAGAGGAAACGAGAGGATGGCTGTGACATACTCTGCTGAGCACACAAAAGGACACTGGACCTATTCCATGCAACCACGTGATGGTCTGGAAAGTGGATGTTGAAATCACATTTAGAAATTAAAGATTTTTTATTGGCCAGTTTATTTGTTATTACTAAAGGTGTTTTGGTCCAAAGAATAGCCATCATTTGGTGACCTGGAGGTTTGAACTCTGCCTCAAAGGAAGGCATGACCCTGCTCCTTTCTAAAACCAACCCCCTATTTGGGCATTCAAGGTCACATGTAATCTGGCCCCAGCTGACATCTCCAGCCTTATTTCTCACTACTCATTCCCTGTATTTTCCTGTTGAGTTTGTGTTATTACCAACAGAGGATCCACTCATGTGATTCCTTCTTCCTATTCAATATAATATCCTTTAAACACCCCACATTCACCTTCTAATATTTTCACCTCCTTACCTCTTGCTCATCTACAACCCTGTGAATCTGGGGCACGCTGCCTAATCTCAGGTGTATTTGTGGTCCTAGAAACATAATCCGAACCAAAACATGTTTTCAAAGAACTCAGGTTCTTCACCCACAAAATCTCTGGGAACTGTTTCCTTCTTCCAGCAGAATTCTGTAATTGCCAACCAACTGGTCAGCCCATGTGCCAATTTCCCCTATTGTATTCTACATGCCATGTTGCTACTGTGAGGGGGTAGGGGCACGTAGTAAGAATAGGAACACAGTTGTTTAATGATTATTCACCTTACTAACTACAGATAAGAGATTTTCTTATAGACCCTGGAAAACTGGAGGATGTGCTGCAAGAAAAAATTCATTTTAAAAGCAGACCAAGGACATGACATGCTCTAACTTGGTTGCTGCACCCAGACCCTGCACCTTTCCAGGAGTTTGCCTCAGGAACGCTGAGCATTCTCTGGTCCCAGGAACAGACGGAGCTATTTGTAACATCATAGAAGATTAGCCACCTTGTTATCAGACTTTGAACTTATGAATCTGGACTGTAGACCCAACCCTCCCACTTGCCTGTTATATTAGCAGCTCAGAGCTGCAGCTGCATGTAGTTATCTTCACCCTTGACAGTGTGTAATCAGCCAACTAGCAAGGGGGATCAGAACTTGTAGGGTGATCGACTGCTCTCCCCATACTGCTGATATTATTGGAATATAAACTCATATATGATTCAATCCTGTTTCTGCTTAATTTTGGTCAGGTAGTGATCAAGTGGCCTCAGACCCACTGTTTCCACTATCAACTAGAGTGATCTTTCTAAATATAAGTATCCTCTTCTGTCCATCTCCAGTTTGCATCTTAAGACCCAACTACACTAAATAAATTTGAACCCAAACATGCCATCTATTCCCATATCCTGTGCTTTTGCTTTGGTCATTTTCTTGAACTGGATTACTAGATTTGCTTTAGCTTGTCCAAACCCTAATTATCATTCAAGACCCAGTTCAAATGCCTCCTCTTTATATATATTTCAATCTCAGACTACAATCCCTTTCTCCTCTGTTGTTTCTGCTGCCCTTTCTCATAAGGCTAGCAGCATAATTTACATTACTCTTAGTTGTCTCTATGTCTCCCTCTTCCATTAGAATTCTTTGAAGTCAAAGATTTCTTCTCACTCATCTTTGAATTCATAGCAAAGTAATTTGTATAATAGGTTCTCATTATATATTTGCTGAATTTAAATCCATATAACATTTTAGTATTTACACAACATCCTCACATATATCTACTCATTATTCATTCTAAAAGATTTATGAGGTATTTAATTTTATCTCAACTTTAAGTGAGACAATTGAGACTCACATAGTTAAGTGGCACATGCTGATCTAGACAGAAGCAGAGTCTAATTACTCCTATAGTTCTGAACTTCTATAATTTTGTAATTTTATTCAAAATTATATTCCAGAAAAGAGTGGAAAACAATAATTTCATGACAATTCTACAGAGAGGGGGAAAAAAGGGCCAGCAAATACTCTTCTCTTATTTGCAAGGCTATATTATGCCCCATTGGAAATGAGTATTATAAACATTAGCTTCAGCAATATAACATAATAGCTATTTCTTTTATTATCGTTATTCAAACATTTGGATAGTAGACAGGCAACTCATCCAACATATGATCTCAGTCAAACACATATCCTCTATGCAAATTTTATGGATTTATAGTTATTAGGTGTTATTTATTCTAAAAGGAGATGTGATAATGTGCAGACAATAGTGAACAATGCTGGACTGTGGAAAAACAGCTGAATCATGTAGGTCAAAAGAGTCCTTAACCAGATAGCCACAAAAGTTTAATACCATTCAAAAAGCATTTTACAAATATGCCAGGTGGACTCGCATAGAGATGTGCATATATTATTTCCTTGCATATTAAAATAAGATGTATTGTAAAACTATTTTATACAAAGTTTCCCTAACAGGAGAGATATTTTTCTGTGTTTTGAGAGTTCCAAAATCAGCACAATGAAGGACATAATGAAGAGAGGAAAGCATGTTTGTTGTGTTTTTTTGTTTGTTTGTTTTTAATAATCTGCAGATCCTCATATGAAACCCATCTCTGCCTGGCGACCTGAGACAAGTAATTTTATCCTTTTCAGTCTCCTCATTCTCATCTGTGAAATGGGCACAATAATATTGAACTCACCTGAATATTTACCCTTTGCACTCCGAACCATTCTGGACATTGGCTACCAGGTACTCGACGCTACTTTGCGGCGGACTCGTGCGTTGAATTAACTCAATTTCCCGTAATCACTAATTAACTGCAATGTCCCCCCTGAAAGGGGACATCCGAGTGATATGCTAGAATTCCAATGTCCCCTGAGAGGGGACAGCGGAGTGCAAAGGGTTTATTATTGAGAAAATCAACTGATAAAACCTATGTGACAAGAAAATTTGGTATATAGGACATACTCATTTAAATATTACATATAACTTTCTTACCAGTTGCTCAGAGATATAATTCTCTTGTGAACATGGGTATCCAGAGGAAGCTGTGGGTAAATTAAGAGTATATTTGAGAGGATATAGTCATTTTCTGTTTCTATTCTAAACTCTATAATTCCCACCCTGAATTATGCTTTGAATTTAATTTTCTTGGTCTGTCAAAAAACAAATGTCCTAGTATTTCAGGCACTCACCTCTGCTACAACATGAACAGATATTCAATGTAAGCAGAAAAGAGGAGAGCAAAAGGTAAATTCCCAAGGATGTAAGCATCGCGAGATGGCCTTTCTCTCCCCCTTTTCTTTCTGCAGTTCTTCCTCTTCAGCTTAATTTTGACACAACTGAAATAACACTGCACCAGTGTTTCTCAACTGGGAGAGACTTTATTCCCTGGAGACATATTTGGTTGTCCCACCACGGTGGAAGGGTGAAACTAGTTTTTAGTACATGGGTAAAAGTAGAGGGCCCTCATCCAATTCAAGCAATAGTTAGTGAGTTTTGCCCTAGGGGTAAAGCCCTTTACTGTGTCCTAGAAAAAGTGATCCAAAAGGTTCAGAGAGCTTGAAAGGAAGAAAGGAATTTGGTAGTTGTGGACCAATATTTATGTGGAAAATTCTTTCTTGATCATGACACTGATTTCCCTAGAATTAGATTCACAGGAATTCTTTTGCAATAGGCTACAGTAATAGTTTGTTAGAGGTAATTTGTAGAAATTTCAAGTTCTAGGGAGTAATTAAAAGAAGTCTTTACATGCAAATTACCAGTTTCACTAAGTTAGAAGCTCTCTGGGGTAGAATTGCCTGCAGGGGGAACTTTTAACTCTGTTTTAAACATTACTTGGAAAGTTGGAGACTTCTGACTGAACCTATAAGACTAAGAAGTTTCGTTTGAAGTCACGTTTGTGGAGAAGGCTGTGGGATTTGTTTTTCTGCACTCCAATCCCCAATGCTAAAATGTGATGCCTTTTCTTCACTTTTAACGGTGAATGGGGGGGGTATGCTGTGGCTAGAGAGCAGGTAATGAGTTTTTCCCCAGAAAGAGGTAGAGACTAAGAAAGATTTCAAGGTGAGATAAGATATCTCTCAGAATCCCCAGTCTCTCCTGGCTTCAGAACACAGCATCAAGGTAACAGACAGGCAGCCAGCACCACTTGTAGTTAGTTAGTGGGGAATTTGGAGTTAAGAAATAGGACCTAAGAGCCAAGGATGAAGGTTTTAAAAATGCTCATGGCTGCTCACAGAGAGCTGACACCAAATAGACTGTGTATGGCTGGACATAAGCACGTTCCAGATACATGTTAGTATAGTGCTAGAGTATACATGTTAGTATAATGCTAAGGCTTACAGCATCCACAATGGACACAGAAGCAAACATCTGTATCCACTGGACTTCCTCAGCCAAGCATGGCACTTTAGTGAGGTAAGGTTCATAGGACCCAGTTACAGCAGCTGCAAAGATGTGACAGATGGATACTTAGATCTAAGCAAATATTAGTAAAATTTACTTGAAGTTGAAATGGTGCAGAGGTTAAGAGGCAAACAAGTCCAGTGAAGGAAGAGCTGTCTTGAGATGTCTTTTGCTGGATCAGGAGAGAACCTTAGGACCGGGATGGGGGAAGGGGTTGTAAGAACCATTCCTATTGCAAGAAAGCAAGTGAACCAACTCTCCCACTGACCACTAAGAACTAGTTGAGAAGTAATGAAACTATGGGACCCCCATCAGAGCCTGCAATATTAGGAAATTGAGTGAGACCATAACTGGAGACACAAATTAGATAGCTAGGACCCAGAGACCATACAGACAAACAGGATAAGTTAGAACAGATTTTTTATTCATTGATTTAACAAACATTTATTGTCAGTACTGAGAAATATAGTCAGACCCATAGAAGATTTCACAAAGCCCTAAATCTATTGGGTGCTGAGGAATCCACAGCATCTGTCTATAGAAAGAGGTTTAATAGAAAAACAGTATAGAGAAGACTCACAGTAAACCAGTGTCTAATCATAGCAGATGAAATATCTCTCACATTCACTGAACAGCCACTATGAGAAACCCATGTAACCAAGAATGGGCCTTCCTTTCCCTGGCTGCTGGCACCACCATTGCTCTGGCTGGAGCTCTTTCCAGTCCAGCCCAGAGCTGCTTTTCAGCCTTCCCACGCTGCCCAGAGGCCCGGAGTGGCTAGAGTGGTGTGGAACAATGCAAGCATCCCACCCTGTTCCTGGCCAATCACCATCTTTGTTGGTTTGATTTGCATAATCACTCCTGATTGGCTGGTGGACATCACAAAGGTATGGTCAATTAGCATGTTTCTCTTTTATTAATGTAGATTGTACTGATTATAAATACTGAAGCTCAGAGATATTAAACACAAGTTTTCTCAGGTGAAAAGAGGCAGGAGGAATTCAGCTTATCTTTACCCTCAAAGCCTATTCTGCCCTCCCTCTGCATTGAACTGCACTAAAGATCTCTGCATCTCTAGGCATCAGAGAGGCCTAGAAGCAAATGGCAGGGACTCAGCCAGGGGACTTTATTTGGGTACGAGATTCCAGTCCCGGAGGCATGGATATGGAAAGGTCAACACCAGCCTTTGGAAGAACTAGGACATTATGTAAAGAATCAAGAGACATTTGAGAAAGAGGAGACAAGGCAATGGTCCAGTTACTGAGTCTGGAAAGAAATCCAGCGGAGAAACAAAAATGAAGCTGAGCCAACAACCTCATGTCCTGGGTCACACATTTTTAACCGAGGACATGATTATCTAGAGCTGCCAGATTAAAATAAAGGTTTCTCAGGTAAATGTGAATTTCTTTTAGTACTGGTAAATTTTAATATTGCATGGGACATTTGTTAAAGTATTATTTCTTTACCTGAAATCAAACTGACATCTTGTATTTGCTATATCTGACAAACCTAGTGCTTGAGCCCAGACCTAAAGTAAACCACAGATAGGGATTGGGGTACAGGGACAAGAAAAAAGAGGTACAGGGACAAGAAACTGAGCAGATAGTTATTCAAACAACCAACCACCACTATTCTTTTAGAAGTTTTCCATTATTATAACTTAATAATTATAGAAGTGACATTTGGTAAAACTCCACATGTATTCCTGATGATTAAAAACAAAACAAAATTAAATTTAAATTAATAGGAAAAAAACACTCCTTATAGACTAAGAATGGGAGGGTTTAGCATGATCAGCTTGATGAACATTGATCTGAAAAAATCAGGCCCACTTGAAATCGCCATGGAGGGTGTCTGTGCTGGAGCTTGTGGAAGAAGAAAGACAGGGTGCCTCCTTGCTGTAAAAACTGTAAAATGCCTTTGCCTACTGAGATGGTAATCTTTGGTGGTTTGGCTGTAGTGATATTACAAGTTAAGTGGATTTTTACAGGCTTCCCAGCTAAAAATCATAGATGATATTTTTTTCTATGAGTAAATGTCTTTCATGGAAGAGTTTTGACCAAAAACAAGAGTTTTTGTTGTTAAAAGGGGTCTTCCTACACAACCTTGCATGATTTGGCATGTACTGCTTGCTGTCCAGTCTCCTCTCAGGCCAGCCTCCCCTAGCTCAGCCCACTCTGGTCATGCTCTCCTCTTCCAGTCCTCAGACTGAAGCTCCCTCCCACCATGGAGCATTTGTGTAGACTACTTACCACTCCTGCACAACTCTCTGCCTCTGGCTCTTGATATGGCATTTCTCCCCTGAAGATCTCCTCAAACAAGCCTTCCTTAATAACTGCATTAACTAAATACTACCCACCCTAAAAATTGCCTTCAATTTTATGAATTTATAAATTGATATTGTTTGTCCCCCACTTGAATATAAACTCTTGAAGCCAAGCACATCTCTTTTTTTACTTACATTCAGAATCAAGATAGTGCTTAGATCTGAATGAGTTCATGACTGAATGTCTCCTATATTTTCCCCTAAAAATGAGGTTGTATTTAGTTTATGATTAAGTCAAGATCTTTTGTGAGCTCGTGTTAGTATGTCTTAGTTGCATTCAGGCATGCATCAATTTATCTATTTATTCTTTGATTTTTTGAGAGTCCCTTATGTAAATGGCACTGGAGATTCTGTCCTTTGGAAATGTGACAAACCAAATTCAACTCAAAGTAAAATCAGAAAGCATGTTACATAATGGCAAACATTGTAGGCTATCAAGGGTCAACAATATATTTTATATAAAACAATTCCTCTTCCCACATGTACTTCACAAGGCCCAAGTTCATTAATTGGAACTTTTGCTTCCAGTACCATGTACTTTCTTGGGGTGGATTGGGGGAAGGAGAGGTGTGGGGGACATCTGTAATAATGTCAACAATAAAAATAAATTGTAAACAACTTCATTCCTGGCTGGTGCTCAATAGTTAGAGCGTCGGCCCAGGCACTGAAGGGTCAAGGTTTGATTTGTGGTCAAGGGCATGTCCCTGGGTTGCAGATTCAATCCCTGGCCCAAGTGAGGGCACCTATGGGAAATAACTGATCAATGTGTCTCTCTCATATCCATGTTTCTCTTTCTCTTTCTCTCCCACTCCGTGCCCTCCCGTTTACTCTTCCCTTCCACTCTAAGGAAAAAAAAAAAAAAAAAGAAAGAAAGAAAGAAAGGAAGGAAGGAAGGAAGGAAGGAAGGAAGGAAGGAAGGGAGGGAGGGAGGGAGGGAGGGAGGGAGGGAGGGAGGGAGGGAGGGAGGGAGGGAGGGAGGGAGGAAGAAAGAAAGAAAGAAAGAAAGAAAAAAAAAAGGAAAAAAATATCCTTGAGTGAGGACTTAAAATATATATATATATACACAAATTAAAAATTTTTTTAAATCCTTTTGGAAAACAGGGAATTCTCATAAAAGGTTTTTACCTTGAAGGTAAAAATGTACAAAATGGAGGGAGTATTCAGATGAGAGATGAACAGTGAAAAGAAGATAAAAGTTTATATTAGTTGTGCTGCATTTCCTGAAGCAAATCTGATCAAACTGGCCACCTTCCCCTAACACTTTCTCTGAAATCACAAAACCTGACTTTGCTTCTTCTTGCTTCATTTGTTAGTCTCGTGGCAACCATTGAATGTGTTGACTGTTTGTAGCCTAATTTGTGATGTAATTTGTGCTTCTATTCTCTGAGGTTTCTTCAAACCCTTTAGCCCACAAGTGTTCTTTCTTATATGAACTATAATGGTTTAACTTGAACCTTCTGCTTGTTGATTTCATCGTCTGAAAATAAGGCTCTCCTCCTCCTCAGGGTCTAGCTCTTAGAGAAAGCTTTTAGGATAAACAAGACCAGCCTCTTAACCTGCCTGGGTTTTTATATCCTAGAGTAGGTGATTCAGAGCAGAAATAGAAACAAAAATTATGGAAAAACAGTGAGCAAAAAAATATACAGAATTGCTATCAAAGTTGCCAGTGTATTTTTGGTGCAAGATCACTCTAGGTGAAATTATTTTAATTCACCATTTTGCAGAGATTCTAAAAAATAACCCACTGTGAAAACCATGGTATCCATAGTAGCATGTGGCAGTGGTGAGCTGCACCATACGATAAGGCAAACTGAGATTAGGCATTTGCAAGCCCATTTCATGGTGGGGGGAAAGATCACATAAAGCGTTATATTGATAATATGGTTAATGACATTGCAAGGCTGATGGCACTAATTTTACAATTCTCTTTTGTGCATAGGTTATCATACTAATTAGCTACATCGGGAATATTTGTCATTTTAATAGAGCGATTTTGAATTTCCCTTTGCTTTAATTCTTCAGCTTCCAACCTGATGTTCAGAGGTTCAAATAAGTTTAGAACATCAAATGCTCTGAACGATTTGAAATAAGTCACTTTGGAGTGGAAAACATTTGAGGATGGCATGATGAAAAGAGTGCAGGCTTGGAAATCACACATGTCAATTACAACAGCATACTCTTGGCAATTTACTTAATTTCTCTGAAAGTGTTTCATTAGAAATGGAAATATAGACCCTACCCTGCAGGCTTATTGTGGAAAATTAAAATAGTCTCACGCCTAGCATGTAGTTCGATAAGTGGTCCATATATAGTAATAATAAGGCACAATTCATTTTATTTCTGTTCTTTTGATGGTTGTACATTTGGTTTTTCCCCCTAATCCTCTTGGATAAATCAGAAGTTTTGCAAATAAAAAAACTGATACTTCTCAAAGATATAACAAAGAAAGCTAACACTTCGCCCAATTGGAAACAAAACTTTTAAGTGAGAAAATAAAAATAATTGACCTGGTTTCAAATCCAAGGCATGTTTAAATATTTTAATATGACCTGGACATTGTATGAGAAAATAGAGCTGGACCTTATCTTTCAATCACATAGACATTTAGGTGACAGGTTTCATAGAAACTTGTTAGAGGTTAGAATGCTGGCCTGCAGAAATGTATTATAATCTGTTAGTGTTCTTCTAATGTTAAGAATTATTGTAGTTGTTATTGTTAAACCATGGGTTGAATCTGGGAAATATGCCAACAATAATAATGATTATTGTTCCTAAAGTACTAACAAAGGCAGAAGGAAAAAACCTGCAAAAATGTGGTTCACTTACATAAACTGCATGCCAATTGCAGTTATAGTCATCTGGAAAAATTATCATTTATCCATAATACTTCCCCCTAGAAACTGATACCAGCATGTAATCTAAAAATGTAACACAATAAAATAGGAGCTGAGTTAAATTCTTAACAATAGTTGCTTATGAAAATCTTTGCTAACTTTCTGGTGTTTCCATCCTGAGAAACTTTACCTGTCTCAGTGCAATGTGGATATCCAAAAGTTCTCATTTTTATCTTTGTTTTTGGTGTCTTCATCAAACCATTATTTTCCTTTTGGGAGAAGTGATTAATTGATGTCCTTTTCCCCAAACCATTAATGTATAACTCTGTACTAAGGTAATGTACACAGCATTAGATAGAATAGAAATGAAATTGTAGTAAACACAAATGGAGTACTCTAGGCTAAGAGAGACTATTATCTTAATATATAAAAACCCAAGGTCCATAACATCCAAAATGACCAAAGGCTTGACTGACTGGAAGTCAGTGCTAGGTGCCATGGTGACCCAGCACTGACTTCCACCGCTGTGGACGCCCCAACCTAGCCCTGACTGCTGAGGGGGCTGCGGATAAGGCCCCAAGAGAAAGCTGTTGATCAGCACTTGCCTCTCTCTTTTGCTCCAGGCCTCTCTTTCTCTCAGGCCTCTGCTGTGGCTGCTGATCAGCCCCGCCTCTCTGAGCAGGCCTATTGATAGGCCTGGAGACGCTGATTGGCATATAAATCAACCAATCAGAACCAAATCTGGATGAAGTGCGAGGAGCCAATGGCTGCCTAGGAGGCAGAGCTTTTGATGATGACTGGAATAGAAACTGACCAATCAGAACCTAATCTGGGTGAACTGCAAAGGCAAAACCTAAGGTGGGGGCTGAGGAGGGGTTTAAAGGGCAAAGCTATTTGGTGTAAGGTATAAAAAAGTGATTCAATTTTTTAATGACCAGTTTGGCAGTATAGTGCATATGGCTGGCTATCAGTCCAGATATAAGGATTATGTATTTTTGTCTCCCAAGAGCTTCTCCTCCTAATAAAAAAGGCTCCTCCCACCCCCTACCCCCATTTAACCAATCCTATCCTATATAATCTATCTATGCTACTAAAGAGTTATATTCTAATTAGACCGGGTTGACAGGCCATCTTCCGGATGTCCAACTTCCTTCCAGACAAAACCATGTGGTGGAGCCAAGGCAGAGGCCATTACAGGCAATAAGGCCAGCAGGGAAGGGCAGTTGGGGGTGAGATCAGGGGAGCAGGGGAGGGCAGTTGGTCAGCAAGGGAAGACAGTTAGGGGTGATCAGGCAGGCAAGTAGGTGAGCAGTTAGGAGACATTGGTCCCCGATTGAAAGAGGGATGTCTGACTGCCAGTGGGATCTGATCTAAACCAGCAGTCAGACATCTACCAAGGGGTCCCCAATTGGAGAGGGTGCAGGCTGGGCTGAGGAAACCTCTCCCTGCCCCCCGGTGCACAAATTTCATGCACCAGGCCACTAATGCATTATAAGTACAATGGAACTAACCACTAGACATACTAATCCCTAATGATTTGCTCCTTACTGCTTCTGCCTCACATATTTGAATTCTCAATAGGTCCTGGAAGGCATCCTCTTCTATTCCATCCCAAACATTTTAACAAACTCCTAAAGCTAGAACATTCTTTCTCCAACCTCTTCAACCAAATAACTTTTTCTCATCCTTCATGTTTCAACTTACCTATTCTTCCAGAAAACCTTCTCTACATGTCCTCCCACCACTGACCACAAGCAAAGCTGATTTTGATGTCCCTCCTGTGTTCTTCCATAACAACTATCAGTGAGAATTTAGATGACCTGTCAACAAACTTTTTTCTTTTTCTAATAAACTGCTGATCACAAAGCTTGAGTCTGTTTCAGTGTTTTGTTCCCAGCACCTTGGATCTAGCAGGAACTCAATAAAATAATAGTGGAATTTAAAAATCCTATCTTGAAACTATTCACAATAAATAAACTAATTCCTTAATAGTTCAAAGCAAATTGTTCATCTTCCAGCTAATTTTAATGCTATAGGCTACCTAAACAGATAATTTGGACTTGAACTGTATAGTTTGCTTATGATAAAAATGTATCAGCTATCACCTTATAATTACTTTGCTGTGTAGACACTGCTCTGACATTATCTTTTTATGATTTAGTTTCTGATCAAAATAGGAACAGTCAAAATATGAGAGCAAAGATATGCTGGATCTGCCATTAACCTTGGTGGCTTAGCGGACACCCTCACCCTTCCCCCAGCAAGCCTCAATGTGCTCTGTCACTGTCAGCCCTGCCCTAATATGTTCCAGGAAGAAAAATGAATGAAGAACTGTAAAGGTCCAGAGTGAGCCCATAGGGCCATACATAAGATTGTTGTAGGGATTATGTGTATTTTTGCAGCTATAGCCATACATAAGATTGTCATGGGGATAAATATGAGTATTTTTTGCAGCTAGAGCCATACATAATAAGATTGTTGTGGGGATAAGTACGAGTATTTTTGCAGCTAAATATTGTTGATTTTCAACAGCACAACCTCTTCATATTCTCTCTGTCACTTCCCCTAAATTATTCGCATTGGTTTCCATTGTTCCTCTATAGGGTCTGAGAGGCAGCCCAGTTCTCTGTTTAGATTTTACAACCCTACTCACAAACTCCTACTAACCAAACCCATAAGGTCAGTACCTTTTGAACCCAACTTCTGCTACTCCCCAAGCAGGCCAATTATAGAGCCCACCTGCTGTAGATTGTGTTGCCTTCCAGAATATGATCACATATGGCTTCCTCAAAGAGGGGGGAAATGATGAATGGCAAAAACACATGTTTATACTTAAACCTGTTATACACAAGAGCTTTCAAGTCTTGGGTAAGAGAGTTTCAGCGGGAAAATGTGTGTGTCTGCTGTCTGTAAGAATGATTGTCTGTCAAGTGTTTTTGCAGACTCCACAGATTTCCTAAGGGGAGTAGGGAAAAGGCAGAGGGATTGTAACTTGGAAACCAGAACAAGCTGAGGATTCATTCTCACCTTGTGACATCTGCAGTGTGAGGGATAGAAAGGCTATAGAATGATCTCATTCACTTGAGGCTGAAACTCACACCTCCTCCCTGGCCCCTCATGTGTCTATTTTTAAAGGTGAGGAATCTGAAATGTACTTCAAAAAACTCAAATGATGCTCACAAAAGCCAAAGTTCCTGGTTCAATGACTGGATCTTCAGAGTTTTGCTTTCATATCATGTAGGGGGAAAAATTAATAGCCATTTGAGAATTATACTTGGGGTTTATCTCAGCTACTTTGGGTACCTTTCTTCAGGTCTCTGAAAAAGTTAATTTGATCAGAGACAGTGGGCAGTTGGCCTCTTTTAACTAACCCTCTGAGCCTAGAAATGTTAAGTGGGTGATAGTTTAACTTTTTCTTTCCATAGGAAATTCATTTCAGTATTTTTCATAAAATTTGTATTTTGTATAAATATCCAAGATCTATAACTGAGACCAATCTTTAGTTTTTGCTATCAAATCTATAAGTAAAAATCACAACAGCTTTACTTTATAAAATATGCCAGCTTGAGGAACATTATAGGATTTAACAAGCCTTCAGTTAGATCCACTTTCCCCCAACTTATTTTTATTTATCTTTATTGTTGATAATATTACAGATTCCCTCCCCCCCCCCTTTTTTTCTCTCCCCAATGATACCCTCTACTCCACTACCCTCGTCTCAGGCCTTCATGGCATTATTGTCTGTGTCCATGGGCTATGCATATATGCATGTAAGTTCCCCAGTTCATCTCTTCCGGTCCATCCCTCTCCACCTCCCCTCTTAAATTCATCAGTCTGTTCCATGCTTTCATGTCTCTGAATCTATTTTGTTCATAAGTTTATTTTGTTCATTAGATTCAACATATAAGTCAGATCATGTGATACTTGTCTTTCTCTGGCTGGCTTATTTCACGTAGCATTATACTCTCCAGGCCCCTCAATGCTGTCTCAAAAAGGAAAAGATCCTTATTTTTTATAGCTGCATAGTATTCCATGGTAAATGTGCCAGGACTTTTTATCTACCCATCTATTTATGGTACTTGGGCTATTAGCAGGTCTTAGCTATTGTAAATAGTGCTACTATGAACATAGGGGTGTATATATGCTTTCTGATTAGTGTTTCAGGATTTTTAGGATATATTCTTAGAAGTGGGATCACTGGGTCAAATGGAAGTTCCATTTCTTAATACTTTGAATGCAGCCTGAATTTTCTTCTTATAATGAGACAAGTATTTGTTCGTGGAAAAAAATGCATGAATAAGTGTAGATGGAGAGACAGAATGCCTTCCAGTTTCCAACTCTTCCATTTCCCAAGATCATTGATTCAAAATCTTGGCTTCACTTGTGGTATCACTGAGGTTTGGGAATGGGTCTCATTTTCTTAATCTCTAAAGCAGAGGAAGTGAGGGTGGAATGAAGTAGGTGATCTTTAAGATAGAGCTTCTCAACCACTATGCCAAAAGACTCTGCTCTGTGTCAAATATATTGCAAGTGTTCCATGATGACTGGACATTGCCCTGAACAGCAAGAGCCTTAAAGCCAAGCAGTTCTGGCCAGAAGCATGCTTCTCATTGTGTTGTAAAATTATCTTCATCCTGTACATTTATCATCATGCAAAAAAAATGTTTAAGTCTTTTCTAACTATCTTATTCAATTATACCTTTGAGGGACTCATTTTCATGGAAATATAACATCTTTTGTGGCAAACAGAATAAAATAGGAGAAAATATAAAGAGGAGATGCAAAGGCTGCCACTAACTCCCAGAAAGGTTCCATCTTGGTTGGTATAGCATGCATATTCTGTAGAGGCAGAACGTTTGATTGCAGAGGGAATAGGTCATTTGGATGTAGCACTGTGTGGATTCTAATATTTTCCCTTAACCCAAGCATCAGGGAACTTAGTTTCTCAATAAATAGGAAATAAAGGAACCTTTCCAAATTAAAAGACATGAAAACACCAGGAGCATTACAACAAACTAAGAATGTTGTTTCTAGTAGAATTGTACCACTGGTATGAAAAGGTATTTCTTACTAAAGACCAAGAAGAATTTTTAGAGTAGACCTGTGAAGATGAGAAAAGTGACATCACGGTGGCAAAGCAAATGTAAAGACTAGAGAAGTTCACATATGCACCAAAGGGATAAAGTAAATTTAGAAAATTTATAGTCCTTCAAATTGACACAGGCCATAGCACAAACCAAAAAAAGATCTAAAGGCAATGAAAATATTGACTCTAATTATTATATGGAATTTTTTTCAATTTCTATTTATTTATCAACTAGAGGCCCAGTGCATGAAATTCATGCACAGTGGGGGTTGGGGGGTTGTCCCCTTAGACCCAGCCTGCACCCTCTCCAATCTGAGACCCCTTAAGAGATGCCCAACTGCCTATTTAGGCCCAATCCTGATGGCATCTGGCCTAAACTGGCAGTCAGACATCCCTTTCACAATCCAGGACTGCTGAATCCCAACCGTTCGCCTGCCTGCCTGCCTGCCTAATTGCCCCTAACTGTTTCTGCCTATCAGCCCAATTGCCCCTAACTGCCCTCCCCTGCCAGCCTGGTCACCCCTAACTGCCCTCCCCTGCTGGCCCAATTGCCCCTAACTGCCCTCCCCTGCAGGCCTGGTTGCCCACCAACTGTTCACCCCTAAATGCTCTCCGCTGCTGACCTGGTTGCCCCAACTGCCTTTCCCTGTAGGCCTGATGTCCCCAAACTTCCCTTCCCTGCAGGCCTGTATCCCCCACAACTATCCTCCCCTGCAGGCCTGGTTGCCCCCAATTACCCTCCCTTGCAAGCCATCTTGTGTCCACATTGGGGGGGGGGGCATCTTTTGTGTTGGAGTGATAGTCAACTTGCATATTACCTCTTTATTATATATGATTATAATCTTGCTTGACTGTAAAAGTCATATATGCACACAAGTAGCCCTGCACACGAATCTGTGCATTAGTAGCTCTCTGCTCTGTGCCTGCTGCCCAGAGGCTCTCCACTGCCCAAAGACCCATCTGCACCCTGGCCTGGCCAGAGGCCCATCCATGTCCAAGTGCAGAATTCTTGCCTTGTCAATGGGGCAAACGAAGCAAGCATTCTGCTAGGCCGCTCATGCTGCCTGCTCTCAGTGGCTGCACCCCCAGGTCTGGGGGACTCCAGTGGGGCTGATAGGACTGGGCGCCACCAAATTGTGGCTATGGATGCCACCATCTTTGCAACAGAGTGATGGTTAATTTGAATATTACACTTTTATTATATAGGATTGTGGGAAACACGAAGAAAATGGAAAAGTATAAACAAAAAAAATTATTCTTAATGTTACACAGAGAGTTAATCACTCTTAATATTGTACATATAAACTAAAATCTATTTAGCCATTTCTCTATGATTAGACATTTATGATCTTTCCAATTTTTTATCATTATCAATTATAACACTTCAATAAATATATTTTTTCCTATCTTTAATCATTAGGAAACAAGTTCCCTTTGTTTTTATCCCTGATTACTTTTATGGACTCTTTTCTGATATAGTCTGGGTAAAAGAATATAAACATCTTTGATGCATACAAATAAATAAAATTCTTTCAAGAAACACTGTACCAGTTTCCACATAAGAGAGGACTTTTTGTGTCCTCAATTAGCATTGATTATAATTTTCCTGTATCTTGCAAAATCAATGAGACATCTCCTTGTAGTTTTAGTTTATATTTCAGGTTGAATCTTTATTTTTTATATGTTAAAACTGCCAGCAGTAGAATTTTAATGGCAGAAAAGAAATGAAATTTGACCAGTAGTCAAGTTCTTCCTTTCCACTAAGGAAAGGAAGAGATGTTGGGGGAAAAGTGGGAAAGGAAGAAAACCTCACGTTCACTATAGCCCAAGGGCCATACACACCCTGTTGCCTTTTGTTGTATAGCCTACAGGTTAATGATGGTTTTTACATTTTTAAATGCTTGAAGAAACACCAAAATAAGATTATTTTGTGACAAATTTCAGTGTCCATAAAGTTTTATTAGAATAACTCCATGCTTATTATTTATAGCCAACAACTGCTTTTAATCTGAAACAGCGTAGTTGAATAACTGTGATAAAGTCAGTATGCCCACAAAACCTAAAATATTCCCATCTGACCCTTACAGGAAACATTTTTTGACCCCTGGTTAGGCACCACTTTCCACCTGCTGGTAGGTACAGCAATGTTAACTAGTAAGTTAGTAAGAAATGGTAGGATTGCTCAGGTGTCTTTAGTAAGAACATTAGTTCTTCTAAGAGTCATACTTTTCAGAGAGTTGAATCACAAGAGAGGGGCACTGAACAGAGGCAGGCATAGTTCCAATGTACAGCAAGGGACATAAAGAAAAGTGGAGGACTAGATTGTTCTTACTAGGTAGTTTAGAAGCAAAAAGAATTTGAAACTCTTATTCTGAGCAACTAATATTTGTTTTCCTTGTTAACAGAATGTCCTCAAATTGAATTCAATTATGTCTTGCTAGAAACTTATAAACAAAATTATTATTAATAATTATTATACTCTAGAAGAAAGCAAAGCAAGTCCATGAGTTCATTCAACAGCAGAGCAACAAATATGAAAAGATAGTAAATCCTGGTCTGGGCATTAGGAAATTTAGAATTTAAAGTAGAGTCTGCTATTAACTTGTCATGTAACTTGGATAAATCATTGGACATGTGTAAGAGGTGGACTAGAGAAAAGTTTACCGTATTTTCCAGTGTATAAGACAACTCCCCTAATTTTACAGTTAAAACATAGGTTTAGGCCTATATTCGCTGTATAAGACTATCCCCCACTTCCGAGGCAACACTAGTTCTTTTTTTTAATAGACCGCCTCTCTGATTCTGGCCAATCTGAGCAGGCTTTTTTTTTTTTTTTTCCATTTCAAAAGTCATCTTATACGCCAGAAAATACCGTATGTTTCCTCCAGCTATTGACTTTAGTTGGTTTTGGTTCATCTAATTCAGGGCTTCCTGGACCAGCAGCAGGAGCAAGTATCTTGTTAGAAATGCAAATGCTTGGGGCCACTGCAGACCTACTAAATCAGGAAACCTGGGGGTAAAACCCAACATTCTGTCTTAACAAATCCTCCAGAAAATTCTGGGGTATACTAAAGTTTGAGAAGCCCTGATCTAAACTGTGTGTTTCTCTCTTAAATAAAACGTTTCCAATTCCGAAAAAGCTTTGAATATTTGCTTTTAAAAAGCTCAGTGGTACATTTTACATGTGCAAACACATAAATCTCCTCCCCATGACTCATTTTTCTCCTTCCACAGGAAGTATTGATTTATTGGAAAACCACGTTGAGAATATGCTGTTAAGCAGAATCATTATCCCCACCTGAATAGAGACCACAACCTCTAGGAGAAGGAATTGAAGCTAGAAGCCCCAACCTAAATTCACACACTTGGTGCACATACTACCTTGAGGCTGTACCCTAGAAACAGCCTATCCAAGCAAAGGCAGACTCTGTTGGTAATTGGAGACCATAATAGAACCTATTATTCTGAGTGATGATTTATATTTAGCTATGAAAAATCTATCTCAACAGTCATATGAACCTTGTACCTTTCTGTGGAGTTGGTGAGAACATTTGGGTAAATTTCTGCCTAACCACAAATGTTCATAACATCCTATAAGTTGGTGTTGTGGAAATGAACTATACTTGAAATCTGGATGTGTGGGTTCATATGCCACTTTGCCAAAGAATGGCTATGTGACCCTGAGAAAAATCACTTAATCTGCAAAAACCTCAATGATCTCATTTAGAAAATGAAAATAGTACCTTGTACTCACTTCATAGAGTTCCAGGGAAGATCAAGTTTAAAGGGGGAGTGCAAAAGCCCTTGAACGCTATTAAAATGCAAATCATTGTCATTCATTAATGCCTAATACTGTTCAGAATATACAACGTGTATTAGTTAGATAGAATTATATTCAGCTGAATATAAGAGAAATTCAACCAGAAATGGCTTATACCAGATAGTATTTTTTCCCCCTAAATCCAGAGGCAGGCAGCTCAAGGCTAGTTCCATTGCTTTAGGAATTAAAAGACCTTGGCTCCTTCTAAGTGACTCTTCTATTATCCTTGGAATGCTGCTTTCATCCTCACAGATGCAAATGGTGACCTACAGGCATTTGTGTTCCAAACAGGAAGAAGTTTTGCCTGTTGAATGTGTGACTTTACATCAGGAAAACAGAAACTTTCCTGAAAGCTCCATCTAATAGAAAGCATATGCAACCAGAATATTAATGAAAACAACAAACGTAATGAAATAAATAGCAAAACTGAAATAAATGTTATGTTATTCAGCAATAAAGAGAATAAAATATTGCCATTGGCAATAGCATGGATGAATCTAGAAGGTATTATACTGAGTGAAATAAACCAAAGAAAGATAAAAAAAATCATACCTACCATATGATTTTACTTACATGTGAAATATAAAAAATAATGACAAAACAAATGAACAAACAAAACAATATAAACAAACTCACATATAAAGAATAAACTAATGGTTGCCAAAGGGGGATAAGGAGATGTGTGAAAAGATAAAGGGGAATAAGAGGTACAAACTTCCAGTTATAAAATAAGTTACAGAGATATAACGTACAGCTCAGGGAATATGGTAAATAATCCTATAGAATGAAAGCATAATATGCAAATCGACCAAATGGCCAAACAGCAGAATGATCATCCAGATAACCATCCAGGACCACACTATAACACCCATTGGCACCAGACCATCCAAGGTGGGCGCCTGGCCATCGCCCCAGGATCACCCCACAGAGGGAGGCCCAGGCCACTCACCGACAGGCTGCAGCGGGTAGGTGGGGCCTACCTCTGCAAGGGAAGCCCAGTCCTGGGTGCTGGTAGCAAGAGGGAAGCCCAGGTCCTGGGTGCCATAGGGAAGCTGGTGCCGGCAGCGAGGGGAAGGAAGGCCTATTCTTGCATGAATTTCATGCATCAGGCCACTAGTACTGTAATAAATTTGTACAGTGATAGATGGTTGCTAAATATATCATGGTGATCACATCATAAGTTACATAAATGAGAATCACTATGGTTTAACCTAAAACTAATATAATATTGTATGTCAACTATAATTTTAAAAAACAAAATAGAATTTATCAGAAAAAATAAAAAGTTAACTTTCCAATAGTAAAACAACATAGTTAACAGAGGTGGAAGGGAGGTATAATGTCAGAATGGGTGAGGCTGCTAAATAATCAAGGCAAGATTTAAAAACACAAAGACCAGGAGACCTGCATATTTCTGTACTGATTTCAAAAGACTGGTCACCTGAAAATCTGGTATTTGAAGGGGTTAACTGGAGAACCCAAGGCTTGAGCCTTACAAAAATCTAACAAATGTCAAAGGGAAACACATTCTGCAAGCCTAAGCCTTGTAAAAACATGTTCCCTTGAGCAAATATCTTACAGGAACTTCTGAAACCCAGATACATGCTCAGTAGAAGCCGCCTGCAGCCCAGCACAGATATGTACTCAGCAGAAATTGCCTACAGCCCAGCCCATATACATGCATTAACAAGCCACCTGCAGCATGGTCCAGATACAAGTATCGGCCGAAGCCTGCTCCCTCCCCATTCAGTGCTGACTTTTTTCCTGAAGTCAGCCCATCTGCACCCAGATGCCTTAAATAAATATCATTTTGATTACATTGAGCCTTGGGTCAGTTCTGTGCGACCCTGGCCCAGCACAGAACCTTTCAGTATTGGCGTAAGAACAGATATATAGATCAATTGAACAGAAGAAAGAGCCCAGAAATAAACCTGCATCTTTAAAGTCAGTATTTGATAGATGAGGCAAGAACATAAAATGGAGTAAAGACAATCCATTTGATAAATTGGGTTGAGAAAATTGAATAGAAATGCCCACAAAAAATGAAACTAGACCACCTTCTCACACAATACACAAGAATAAACTCAAAATGAATTAAAGACTTAAATGTTAGGCTCAAAACCATAAAAATTTTAGAAAAAAAAATAGGCAATAATGTACATATTTTAATAATCCTATATAATAAAGAGGTAATATGCAAATTAACCCTCACACCCTCAGAAGATGGCTGCCTACAACCAGGCTGGCAGAGAGTTTAGTGAGGGATGACCAAATGACTGAACAAGCAGGCTGTATGGGGCGATCAGGCAGGCAGGGGGTTTAGTGAAGGACAGCCAAACAACTGAATGAGCAGGCTGCATGGGGTGACTAGGCCAATGGGGGTGGGGGATGTGGGGGGTGAGGGTGGGGGCAGTTGGGAACAACCAGGTCAGCAGGGAGGAAGTTGGGGGTGATCAGGCCAGCGGGGGGAGGGGAACAGTTAGAGGAACTAGGGCAGCAGGGTGGGGAAGTTAGGGGCTACCAGGCAGGCAGGTGAGCAATTAGGAGCCAGCAATCCAGGATTGTGACAGGGTTGTCCGACTACCGGTTTAGGCCTGATTCCAGGGATTGGGCCTAAACCCCAAAGGGGTCCCGGACTGGAGTGCAGGCTGGGCTGAGGGGACCCCCCTCCCATGCACAAATTCCGTACACTGGGCCTCTAGTCTATACTAATAAAAGGTTAATATACTAATTAGGGTGGACATTTCTGGACGTTGACCAAGACAAAGCCACAGCAGCTGCGAGGGCCTAGGGCCAGTGGCTGCACGGGAGAGGTGCTGTGGAGGCAGGGCCACCATGGAGGTAAGTAGCAGAGGTGGGACCGCCATGGGAGTGGGAGCAGAGGAGGCAGCACCTCCGCTCACCTCGCCTCAGGAGTGGGAACAGAGGTGGAGCCACCATGCTACAGGAGCCCCTGCTGCTGCCACAGGAGCCCCTGCCATCACTGCGGGAGCCAGAGCGGAGGCACTACTTCCTCTCCCTGTCTCGGCACCACTACCACCACAGAGGCTGGACAGGGTGGTACCTGCTGTGCCTCTACTTCCTACAGCCCTTCCCATAGCCAGCCTGGCCCCAGATCATCCCCCCACCCACCCACACACATCCACTAGTGGGTGGGGGGCAGGGCCAGTGCTAAGAAATGAGGGCAGAGTGGCCGGCAGCAGTGGGGTGGTGGGGGCAGCACCTTCCCCTGATCAGTCTGGTTGCCTCGCATAGAGGCGGACATCTCCTGAGGTCTCCTAGACTGTGAGAGGAGAGAGGCCAGGCTGAGGGACCACCCTCCAGTGCATGAACTCTTGTACACTGGGCCTCTAGTTTCTTATATAACTCTTTGATCAGTAAACTCCTTAATTCTTTCTCTGAAAATGTCTTTGTTTTACCCAAATTATGAAATGAAGTATAGAATGTCCCATGGAATGGGAAGATACCATCTCATTGTGTTCCGACATCCACTGTCATAGTTGTGAAATGTACCTACCAATCTTGTAGTAATGCTTCTATTAGAGAAAACTCTTTTTCCCCCTCTGATTGATTCTAAGATCTTTCCTTTTGATGTTCTTTAGTTTCCCACAATGTTTTGATTACTATTTATCCTCTTCGGGATTTAGGGCATGTTTGTCACTCGGAGGATGCAATTCTTTTTTCAAATGGGAAGTTTCTTTTAGAATATGGCATTTTAGAACAGAGAGGGGGTATAGGGAAAGAGAGAGAGAAAGAGAAAGACAGAGAAATCAGGGTCACTAATTATGGTTCTCAGCTTAAGTGGTAATAAAGGATGTATATAGTTTCAAGAAAGTGTTTCTCCTTTCTCCCTTTTCCCATTATATCTCCCATGGCTCATGGCATTTCTGGTCTTGCTTTATACATTAAATGCCACTGCTCCTATCTGAACCAACTCAATACCATCCTGTTCCCTTGAGTTAATGATGTTATAAATGGTGCTGCAGTTCCTAATCAGCTGTTGGATCCAAGTTCTCATATCTCCATAGAAGTCCAAGCTCTTTCTGTTGCAAGTAGAAAGGGGCTTACCCTCTGATATGGTACAGATAATTTAGCTGTCCAATGACTCCAGTTCTTTAGGATCATTCAAAGATAGCTTTGAATCTGCAGGTTGACTATTATTTCTGGCATGAAATTTCTTCCTATTCCCCAGTAATTGCCCTATTGGCCCAGAAAAAACAACAACAAAAAAACTAATTGGCAACATCATTAACTCCCTCCTTTGATTCTAGTGTGTTTAGAGATAAGGTGACCATAGTACTTAGCTTCCAAACTGAGATATTTTTTAGATGAAAGGAGGGATTAATGTAATTACACCAAAATGGCAGGCTTAAGCCAGAACTATACTGGGCAAACTTTCTGGTCCTTTTTATATAGGAATCATAGCTGCTTACCTTGATCTCCTAAAGTCCCATATATGCAACCTCACCAAGATACACACAGACACACATATCCTCTATCTTCTTGTCCCTCTCCCTCTCTTTTTCCTCTCCTCCCCCCCATCCTCCTCTCCTCTTCTCCTCTCCTCTCCTCTCCTCTCCTCTCCTCTCCTCTCCTCTCCTCTCCTCTCCTCTCCTCTCCTCTCCTCTCCTCTCCTCTCCTCTTCTCTTCTTTCCCCTGTCTTCCCTTCCCTTCCCTTCCCTTCCCTCCCCTCCCCTCCTCTCTCTCTCTCTCTCTCTCATGCATATGCAAATTAGGCCCCAATATGGCCATATGACCATAAATCTACAAGGGAAATATGTTCTCAACTTATATTTCCTAGTGTGGGTTGTTTGTTTGTTGTACTGTGAGTGTGTGTGTGTGTGTGTGTGTGCCTTAAGGAATGTAGAAAACAAGTATAAAATATTAAACACCAGTTAATAGGGCAAACAGAAACAGAGAGGGAGAGGAACAAAGAAAAACCATAGGCACTCCAGTTACACAGTGTTGTTTGAACCTTCTGCCACTACAGCTGCTTCAGCTAAATTATGCTGCGCCAATTTACCACTGACCTAGACTGAGAGATATTATGAGAAAAAAACTCTACGAGATACTTTACTACAATTACTGTGATAATGTTTTTGAGGACATAGTTCATTAGTTTACATGGTTTCTTCTTTATAAGAATTTATCATCATTTGATCTCAGTACCAAAAAACGTCTATCTTGAACAATTATTTTATGTTACGTTTATTTTACAGGCCCAGAATCGAATGACTACTTACCTCTTTTATTTGGGAATCTGAGAGGCTCAGAGTAAAATTTGTGGCCTCAAGGAAAAGAATAAATAGTATATTTTGTTGTCAAAACCGGTTTGGCTCAGTGGATAGAGCATTGCCTGCAAACGGAAGGGTCCCAGGTTCAATTCTGATCCGGAGCATGTACCTTGGTTGCGGGCACATTCCCTATGGGGTATGCAGGAGGCAGCTGATTGATGTTTCTCTTTCATCAATGTTTCTAACTCTCTATTCCTCTCCTTTCCTCTCTGTAAAAAATCAATGAAGTATATTAAAGAAAAAAAAACCAATAGTATATTTTGTATATCAACTTCTCTCTTTTTAAAATTTTCCATCTTCATTTTCCCTTGAACCTAATTTCCTCAACTATCTATATTTCATTTCACCTTTAAAGTTAAGAGCTCTTCAAATGACAATAGAATTTCATCTAGTTCTTCAACAATAAATTTCCCTTTCTTTTACAAGAATTTCCTAAAAAAGGATGATAAATTTACAAGGTTTTACAAGAATTTTCTAGAAAAGGATGATAAATTGAGCAAGACCCTTGAGGATATGAAAAAGGACCAACTAGAAATTAAACATACACTGACTAAAATAAAAAATATTATACGGAGACCCAACAGCAGACTACAAGAACGCAAGAATCAAGTCAAAGATTTGGGATACAAAGAGACAAAGAACACTCCTACGGAGAAGCAAGAAGAGAAGAGAATCCAGAAAGTTGAAGATAGTGTAAGAAGCCTCTGGGACAACTTCAAGCGAACCAACATCAGAATTATGGGGGTCCCAGAAGCAGAGAGAGAGCAAGATACTGGAAACCTATTTGAAGAAATAGTGACAAAAAACTTCCCCCACCTGGTGAAAGAAATAGACTTACAAGTCCAGGAAGCACACAGAGTCCCAAACAAAAGGAATCCAAAGAGGACCATACCAAGACACATCATAATTAAAATGCCAAGAGTAAAAGACAAAGAGAGAATCTTACAAGCAGCAAGAGGAAATCAGTTAGTTACCTACAAGGGAGCACCCATACTATTGTCAGCTGATTTCTCAACAGAAACTATGCAGGCCAGATGGGTGTGACAAGAAATATTCAAAGTGATGAACAGCAAGAACCTACAACCAAGATTGCTCTACCCAGCAAAGGAATCATTCAGAATTGAAGGTCAGATAAAGAGCTTCACAGATAAGAAAAAGCTAAAGAAGTTCATCACCACCAAACCAGTATTATGTGAAATGCTGAAAGGTATTCTTTAAGAAGAGGAAGAAGAGCTGAAACCGGTTAGGCTCAGTAGATAGAGCGTCAGCCTGTGGACTAAAGGGTCCCAGGTTCGATTCCAGTCAAGGGCACGTACCTTGGTTGCAGGCACATCCCCAGTGTGGGTGTGCGGGAGGCAGCTGGTCGATGTTTCTCTCTCATCAATGTTTCTAATGCTCTGTCCCTCTCAATTCCTCTCTATGTAAAATCAATAAAATATATATTAAAAAAAACAAAGAAGAAGAGGAAGAAGAAAAAAGTAAAGATAAAAATTATGAAAAACAAATACAGATCTATCAACAAGAGAACCTAAAAAATCAAATTAATTAAAAATCTGAGGAACAGAATAAACTGGTGAACATAACAAGATCAAGGGCATAGAAAGGGAGTGAACTTATAATTCTCAAGGGCAAAGGGGTACGGGGGATGTGGGTAGAGACTGGACAAAAATCGTTCACCTATGGATGAGGACAGTGTGGGGGAGGAAAGGGCAGAGGGTAGGGTGGGAACCAGGTGGAGGGAGCTATGGGGGGAAAAGGAGAAACAACTGTAATAATCTGAACATTAAAGATTTATTAAATTTTAAAATAAAAAATAAATAAACCAACACTTAAAAAAATAAACTTTATTAAAGCAGTAAGTGGAAAAGATGCATCTTTATTAAAGATGCACACATAAGCATAGATTTAGACAGGACTTTTCACTTTGTGAATGAAAACATGGCAGAAAAAATATCAGGTTTATGTGTCAGCAGGCTTAACTCAAACATTATCAAAAATTCTACATTAAAAAATATCACTTGACTAATCTTACTTTCAAATGCCATGAATACTGTCACAAATCATTTAGAGCTTCCAAGTAAAAAGCTGTTATAAGAAACATGCTATAATGATTTGGACACCATCCTGACATTTTATTCCCTTGATATAGGATTTCTGACAAGCTATGCTTAATGGGGGGAAAAAAAGTTTATAATAAAGCTGAACCCTGCAATAATTGACTACAGAATAAATGGAATTTCCCAAAGCACTCTATTTCCACTGCCTTTATTTTTCTCTTTCTGAAAATTGTTTATTGGCCATTAGATTCAAATGTGGAGCACAGCCTTTATTACCTTGCTAGAAGATATTTCAAGATGTGCTATATAAATCCCCTTCCATCCCTCTGTTTCCTCTTGCCAGCAGCTCAGTCATCTGGATGATAAATAAGCTCATTCTGGTGTTAGAGTTTAACCAGCAATGAATTTCATTTTATTGCAATATTTATGAAAGCGTTTTAAAATGTGGTTAACTGAAAGTCTTCTTGTGGGCTGCAATCAATACTTCTTAACATGAGGTAGAGAATCCAAATCTTCAGAGTTTCTTTCAACTTGTGAGATCTACACTGACTTAAACATTCCAATTTTAATAGTCATAACAACCCTGCATGTTAGGAATACTTTTTACAGTTTTGTATTATTATTATTATTATTATTATTATTATTACTACTACTACTACTGCTATTACTACTACTATTATTAAAGTTTGGTGCTTTGCTCTTCTTTTTCTTTTTTTGTTAACTTTCCCCCTTTGGATAGAAGAAAACATGCAGCTGGGGAATTTAGGCCGGGAAACCTGAATTGCAATAATTACCATTTCCAGGCTGCAACTCTGTGTTTTCTATTAAGCCTGAAGAGCAATTAGCAGTGTTTTATAACAGCTGCGAAAATTGTTACTTGACCTCATCTGCTTACAGTTCTGACACTTTTAAGAACAAATTGGTAAACAATGTTGGCTTCAGAGGTCCTTTCAGATTTTGTAGGAAAGGAGTTGGCCTGAAGGGAGGAAGGATCTTTAACAGAAATGGGCTCAAAGGTAGCCCAGTCTGGAGAACAAATGACCCAATAAAAGTGTTGTCTTGTTAGCATGCAAGGTTTCCTTGGGCTGAGACTCAAAGGCAGAGCATATGTCAGCATCTGATAAACATAAAAAGGTATCAGCCAGGTAGGTCTAAGGTGAGATAAAAACAAAACAAAACAAACAAAAAAAAAAAACAGCCTTCTTATTCCTGGAAATAAACTGAGAGAATAATTCCTAGACCAAGGAAGCAGAATCATAACCTAGCTCTTCCAATTCTGATTAAACTTTCATTCCTCACAAGGAGCCCTTTAAGTGTCTCTGCTGCACCACCAAAATGGACTTCCAGCTCCAAAATGGCCTTTTGGGATCTGCAGAGAAGGTTCCAAATATGTCGGGTGCTAGCGATGACCACAGGTATGAGAAGTAAAACTGGGATTGAATCCCAGCTTGCCTGTGACTTGGCCATGGACAAGTCATTGAACTTCACTAAGCTTTAAATATCTCATCTATAAAATGGGATTTTTTTTTCATATGTTCGCCAGAAAATATCGGGTCTAGTAATACTTAATGTCGTTTTTAAACATTCGTTTAAAATCTTGCTTGGCATTGACTTGTATTGACATAACCTTCAAACACGTGGTATCTACAGAACGTGTGAAGTGCAATTAACAAGTTTTGCTTGAAAAAGTTTGTGTTTGGTTTGGTTTTTGTTGCAAAACTAGGGCTAAGAAGATGGCGGATGAAGAGCATATTCGGCACTGCATGCTTTACGAGTTCCAATTAGGAAGAAAAGCAAGTGAGGCTGCAAAAAATATCTGTAGTGCTCTTGGTCAAGATGCAGTTAGCGCCAGAAAATGCCAGCATTGGTTTGAGAAATTTCGCAAGGGAAATTTTTCGTTAGATGACAAGAGTGGTCGAGGCCGTGTGTCCAATTTTGATCAAGAAGCTCTTCAAGCTCTTTTGGTGCAAAATCCTCAAATTACCCAACAAGAGCTTGCGACAACTTTAAATTGTTCACAAAAAACAATTTCCAATCAATTGCGTGCACTTGGCAAAGTCCAAAAGTTTGGAAAATGGGTTCCTCATGAGTTGACCGACAACAATCGTAATCAAAGAGTCACAATTTGCAGTTCGCTCCTCTCTCATCAAAACCGTTTGCTGTTTTTAGAGCAAATTGTTACCGGAGATGAAAAATGGGTGCTGTATGTTAATTTGAAAAGGCGGCCTCAATGGTTGGACAAAAATGAGGCTCCGCAGCCCACGCCAAAACCTGACTTGCATGCGAAAAAAGTGATGTTTGTTTGGTGGAATTTTAAAGAAATTCTTCATTATGAACTTTTACCATCGTGTCAAACACAAGGCCCGCGGGCCAAATCCGTCCCGCCAGGTTTTGCAATGTGGCCTGCACCGCGCTGTCATCACTGCACTCCGCTGCGTTTCCATCACAATGACAGTTTATGACTGTTCAGTAAACCATTCGGCCCGCGATTTAGGCTGGATTTTAGATTTTGGCCCCTTCTCTGATTGAGTTCGACACCCCTAAATTCTAACCAAACCATTCCAAGTGCAGTGTATAGTGCCCAATTGGAAAGGTTAGCCCAAGCTTTAAGAGAAAAAGAACCTGTGCTGATTAATCGGAAGGGCGTAATTCTTCACCACGATAACGCACGACCGCATACTGCAAGAATCACTGCTGAAAAACTGCGCCAGTTGGAATGGGAAGTTCTCCCTCAACCTGCATATTCTCCTGATATTGCCCCTTCCGATTACCATTTGTTTCGTTCTTTGCAAAACTTTCTTCTTGGAAAAAAATTTAATAATGAAGAATGCCTCAAAAATGCATTGACCGAATTTTTTGCATCAAAATCACAAGAATTTTACAACAGAGGGATTAAAATGCTTCCTGAGCATTTGGCACAAGTAGTAGAAAACAACGGCAACTATATTGTTGATTAAATTTTGTTGTATTGTTTAAATAAATTTGATTTAAAAAAGTATTAGAAAACGACATTAATTATTACTATACCTAATAGTAGGGATAAAAAAATATGGTGGATTAGACAAGCTAATGGACCAAAATTAGCCTCATCTTTATTTTTGTGAATAACGTTGTGTTAGAACCCAGCCATGATGACAGACTACAACTGCTTTTACATTGCAAAGGCAAAGTCCAATAGTGGTGGTGGTGAACCATATAGCCCACAAAACCAAAAATATTTACTATTAGGCTCTTTACAGAAAAAAGTGGCCAGCCGCTGGAGTAGACCCTTTAGGATCCTTATCTACAAGGCTAATTTGACAAGCAAAATCTGTGGGGTTATTATTTGTATCAGAGGTTTCAAAAACAACTTTATAGAGCATTGATATTTATCACTCAGTTGTAAGATGTGTCCCACACAATTTGTTACTTTTAAGTAGTATTTACTAGTAAAGTAATAACATTTGCAAATAACTCTCTTACTTCCTAATTTAGAGCAATGTGATTTGTGCATTAGTATTATTCTTAGTTTCATTTTAATTATTTTTTTAAGAGGAAGAGAAGAGGTGCTCTAGGTACTTCCACATCCCTAGCTGCACCCAGGGAATATGTAGTTTATCATTCCACATGTGTCTTAGATAACAGCTAGAATTATTTCTGCTATAAGAAAATACCCAGCTAAAAGTGAATGAAGAAAGACAGACCTTTAAAATTTTACTTGTGTGGGGCACGACTATAGTATTTGGACAGGTTCAAGCCTTGGACTGAGGAGAGAGCACAGTCCTCTCGTGGCCACGTGCAAGACCCAGCTTGGAGGGCAGAGCACTCCAAGCACAATTATAGCCAACAGATATAGTTGTAAGCTTGAACCTATGGTCAGAACACGTGGCCCCAGGAGCCTAAGTGATAGAGGCTGCAAGTAAACAAAGCTTGATCAGGTGCATCTAACTGAGTAGAACTGAAACCCTACAGAATGTTATAAACATCTTGACCATGCCCTTACTTTGCCTCGTGGCACTGGCTATCAAATAAAGACTTGGCTTGTAGACTATGGTGCTGCTGGGTCCCCATCAGGGAAACAGTGTCCCACTGAGTCCTAGCTTTCCTTCTCTTGTCTATCTTTTCTCAATCCTTCATCACCCCCACTGAACCTGGCTGAGCTGGCACGGCACATAAGGTGCTGTGGGACTGAGTATGCCATGGCCATGCCGGCACCCCCCAACTTGACAGGAATATCACAAGTGGGTGGTTCTAGGACTGGATCAAACATATCAAAGCTATAGATATAATTTTTGCAACTCTCCTAAACATAACCTGTCCCATTATACCTTATGGGGATGCCCTGTGATATAGCCTTACAAGACAATGTTCAGGAAGAAAGGAAAAGGCAAAAATGAGTTGACTCCTCACCAGTCTTTTTTTAATTAAAAAAAAAAATTCTTTTGCAGAAATCCAGGAAGAATTACTTCTCTTTGCCTTACTGTCCAAAACAGAGTCACATGCCTAAACCTTAGACCAACCCTACACAGAAAAGATGACTGCTGATACTCAATTAAACACTTCATCCCCTTAAAGAGGGCATACTTCCAACCTGTCAAGGGAGAGGAAGTAATTTTCTGCTTCATAGAAAATTATATATGGTAGCTTGAAAAGTGGTTTAAATGGACTTATTTGCCTTGTTAGAATTGTGAAAGAAATCTCACAAGCTCTTGGAAAATGTGTTTTTCTAAGAACACAGCAAATCCCTTTAAAAAATCTCAAAACTCAGATCACTCTGGATTATCTGTCAATGAAATACATTAGAACAGTGCTTCCCACAGTGTGTTCTCTAGAAAAAAAAAAGTCCCTATGTCAAAAGAGTCTGTGATCTAATAGATTTGGGAAATACTGCATACTATACCCTCACAGTGCAAATATTTAGAATGCAAATTGGCATAGCAAAGTCTCTGAGAAGCACTGCAATAAAGAACATGCTCAGTTTGAGTTTTACTTAAACATTTAAAGGTGTTTTATGAGGCCTCATAAGAATAGGAATACCAGAAAAACTGATGTGAATTACTACCTCTTAAGATGAAATGGGAGAGTATATATTTGACAAATAAAAATGGAACCCCCATCTACTGACCTTTAAGAGTTCCTGGAAAAAGTTTTCCTTTAATGACTATACACCTGGGTCCCAAACTTCCTCTGGTGCCTCTTCTCTGAAAAAAAATGTTCTAATAAAAAAAGTACATGATGATTTCAAGCATACCCATAAACTTGACCAGTGTCTAGGAATCTCAAAGATTTGATTGAAGTTATTAGAGGTTGAATATGACCACAAATGCAACTCCGTGGGCTAGTTTTGCACAGGTTTTAACACTTGTTAAAAGACATACTCTTCCTCCCTTGTCAGTTTGTAGGTCCCTCATCTAAAACTATGGGTTTGGATTAGGGAAGTGTGAGTTGATAGTTAAGGTTTGGATCCCTTTTCTCTAAAGCCTGTGCTCTGAGTTCAAACAAGGCCCATTCTTTTGTCCCAGATTTAGCTGTTCCTTATAGTCATCTGCCTCATCCTAATCCCTATTTGTTTCTTCCCTCAAGTGTAAAAGCATGAGGTTTGGAATTAAATAAACCTTGGTTCAAATCCTGTTTTAGTACAACCTAGCAATGTTGCCTGTCTGAGCTTCAAACCACTCATCTATAACAAGCAGAAAATACTTAATTCAAGGTGCTATTTTGAGAACTATATAATAAAAATATGTAAATTGCCTATCATCATCAGTTTGGAACTAAAGTAGATACAGAATACCTACTGATTTCCCTTATTTGGGCTATTTCTGTTAAGAATAACAGCAAACATTTACTGAGTGACTATGGTTAGCTATGTGCTAGGCCAGTAGTCGGCAAACTCATTGGACAACAGAGCCAAATATCAACAGCACAATCGAAATTTCTTTTTTTTTAAGTTTAAAAAATTCAAATTTTTTAAACTTAAATTTCTTCTAACAACACTTCTTCAAAATAGACTCACCCAGGCTGTGGTATTTTGTGGAAGAGCCACACTCAAGGGACCAAAGAGCCGCATGTGGCTTGCAAGCTGCAGTTTGCCAACCACGGCACTAGGCTAAATGCTTTATACTAACTAGCTAACTTAATCCTCATAAGAATCCTATGAGATAGGTAATATTACTATCTTAGTTATATTTTATAGATGAAATAACAGATTTGTAGAGAGCCTAAATAACTGACCAGTCTCACCAGATAAGAATTCTAAAACAGATCTGTTGAACCCTGTGGCTATGCTTATTCCCTGAGCCACTACAGCAGAAACCACAAGCTACCCACAAAAACCTGTTCTCCACTTAATTCAAAATACCTGAACTTTATCTGACCTATGGCTAGAGTACAATCCCCTGACTCCCTTACAAATGTAGCCTCGATGGCTGAGTTGTCTCCAATGGGATGTGAGCAGAAGTCATGTGTGTCCCTCCTGGCAGGTGGCTCCCTGTTCTCTCCTTCCCTTTTCACCAAGTAGGTGCAGACAATGACAAAGTCCTACGGGATGGTCGGCAGAACCACAAGAAGGAAGGAGTTTGGGTCTTTGAATTGCCAAATCGAGAAGGGTTCTTTGCCTACTTATTACATAAACAAAAAATAAGCTTCTACTTTGGGCTGATTTGTGTTTGAGTCTATTTGTTAAGCAGTTTAGTCTACCACAGCTGCTACAGCCATTAATAATATGATCTACTCTGCACACATTATAACTTCTAATAATCGTTGTTGGCATAAGAACTTTCCTTACCAACTAAACTTCAGTCCCTTTGCATGTTTTCATCTAGGAAGACTTTTATTTTCCTACTAATATCCCTGTGCATGAATCTGTGCACCAGTGGCTGCCCAGAGGCTCTCCACACCCAGAGGCCCATCCATGTCGCAGCCTGACCAGAGGCCCATCCATAGCCAGGGTGGAATGCTTGCCTCATTGCTGCAGTGACAAAGCAAAGATTCCACCAGGCCACTCACGCTGCCATATTTAAGTGGCCAGCTCCCAGAACTAGGGGATTCCAGTAGGGCTGAGAGGACTGGGCACCACCATCTTGTGGCTATGGGCACCGCCATCTTTGTGATGGAGTGACAGTTAATTTGCATATTACCCTTTTATTAGATAGGATTTCTTCTTTTCTGCCTTTGTCATAGTTCCTTTCAGAATTCCCAGCCTGTTTTCTTTCCCTTTTTTTGAGGCCAGTGTTTTCTGAGTCACTTTCTCCTTTTTTTTTTTTTTTTTTTTTTTTTACCATTTACTTCTACTTAGCTTCATCTCATCCACAAGCATCAATCCATCCTGAATATGACATAATATATGACAACTATGTGAAAACTGCACCCTTATTGTGTTCCCAAAAACCCTATGACAGCATTTAGAAGTCTTATAATGGCAGTAGTCAGAGAAGGACATATATGAGAGAAAAGTGGGGGTGGGAGGGGCGGAACTATCAACCAAACTGTACCAGGTGCCTAGTCAAAGCATGGCCATATGCAATGTAAGTTCAAGGTCAATCACACTCTCTCCTGATATTCTAAAACAGTTATAAGTCATTAATGATGAAAAACAGTAGTGAATCTTTCTAATTAAAGTTTCTAGAAGAAAAGTATGTCTGTTCTTTAGTTCCTCATATCTAGTTTCTAAGAACTCTCCTAGTTCCTGCTCTTGATAAGATCCAAATGTTTAATTCAGCTTTAAATTTTGGGATTTACCCAGTCTCTTTGCTATGACAAATCTCCTCTTCCCCCTTGAGTTAGTCATTGGGGAATGGTATGCTTAAATTCTGGCATCTACCTAATCTTCTTTCTACAAATACCCTTTTTCCTTCTGAGTTAATCATAGAGGGTTTTCTTCTTACAAACAAAAAATACTGAGACACCATGCTACCCTCTAAAAGGATTTGCTAATACATACTGTATACAGAGGCTCAAACTATGAAGACATTTTTCCAAGCCAAGAAAAAACAACCAAACTAGTCTCTACCATCATATAAAAATACTGGAAGACATTGGTGATAGATTTCCTAACAGTGTAAAAATGGTCCTATGTTGACACCTGGGGATTGAAACAAATGTCTGGCCTAACACAGATTTTCACTTCTCGAAGATAAAAAAACAATAGAACTGTGGACCCAAGGGAAGCACTAAGTGGCCACAAAAGGCAGAGCTTGCCCTCTTCCAGAGCAATGTTCAGAGATCTTCACAGAACATGCTAAGGGCTATTTTGTTACAAAAACAATCTGTAAGAGTCACTCAGGAATAAGAAGGGTCAATGTCACAGGGTTCACAAATAAGAAAGTGTCAGGATATTTTTCCCATCATGGTCAGGCCAGGGTGAGGTTCTATTCACTTACTTCAGCTAAAACCTGCCTTTGTAGCTTGTTTTTAACAAGCAGGCCTCATGAGCCAAAGAAAGCTGTTGGTAGGTGCTATGACCTGCACTCCCTGAAAATCTAAGCAAGGAAAACACAAGATAAAGCAAAGAATAAAAAGCTAAGGTCGTGGAATGCAAACTGGGGATCCACTGAAGCCAAGAAAGTTAAAATTAAAATATTTCTTGCTTTAAGCAATAGATATGGCAAATGAATAGTGTCACAAGGAATCTGTTGAAACAAAATCATGTCTAATACATAAAAGGTGCTGGTTCTTTGTAGTAAGCCTAGGATGACTTCTTTTAAATCAAGGAATGATCTCAAATAGCAAATCATCCTTGCCAGTCTCTTTTTTTTTTTTTTTAATTGAGAAGAGAGAGAACATCAGTTGCCCCCGAATGTCCCCCAACCAGGGATCAAACCCACAACCTAGGTATGTGTCCTGACTATGAATCAAACTTGCAACCTTTTAGTGTGTACAGGACAACATAACAACCAGCTGTGCCACACCGGTCAGGGAATTCCCAGTGTTTTATATTTTCCTCGAGGCTTGTCCCTTCTCCCACTTTCCATAATTATACATTTCTTCTATCCACCAGAATTAAGAAATAGATGATCTATACCCCTGTCACCTCTAAAAATATTTTTATTTTCATCTACTTCACTTCCCCATATCTTTGCTAGATGCAAACCTTTCCTCTATGCTCTTGGTCAATGTCCCTTTTTTCTCCTTTGTGTTAGAGGTGAACCTTTCTCCTGTATTTTCTCTCCTTCTACCTCTTTCTCACTTTCTCTCTTACTCATATTCTATCTTTCTCTCTATATTGCTCCCCACCACTAACTCCTACCTCTCCACATACAGAGTCTACAGATAAAATAAGAAAAAAATTATTTTCCTTTTGTCTCATTATTTTCTAGTAATAGAGCATTTCCTATAATAAGATAACCCAAATATGGAAAGGAGACCACCATACTTTTTACATAATAAGCCACAGGTCCTTTATTTTTCCCAATGCTAATGTTCTGATTTTGTTATATGTGCTCTCCCTAGAGGAAGGGCCAGCTTTATAATGTATGAAACCTAGTGCAAAATAAAAATTTGAGCACCTTGTTCAAAAGGCAGGAGGGAAAGTGCCAATAAAAGTAGAAAAATACAGGGGTGGGGGAAAGTAAGTTTATAGTTGTGAGTGCACATAACAATTTATTCTTGTGTTATTATTTATTAATTGTTGTGTTATTTATTTGTATTACAACAGTGATCATACTTTTGCCCACCCTGTATAAAACTCTTTACTTTCTTCATTGGTTTTTCTGTTGACCTGTATGACAGGGTCTATTTGTCCATTATCTCTTAGGCATGCTCATAATTGCTGGAATGTGTAAACCCTCAGAGATTTCCAAGGGTCCTGTGAATCAGTGCACGACACCATCTTCTGGGTTCCCCTCCTGCCAGCCATTGACTGACCTGAGACTATAGGTAAAGAAGCCAATTTCCTCTTCCCCCAGAAACATATTGCATCCTCCATGCCAGGACATATCAGTACCTGAATAGGGGGTTTCCAGGTAACTTACCCCACTAAGTTCCCTGCCATACTGCCATGGCACCGTACATGCCAAAATCTCATCCTCCCTGAGCCCAGGCTCCTGCGTAGGTGGATATGGGAGGTAGCAGCAGCAGCTGAGAAATGATGGGGAAGCAAAAGATGAGTAGGTCTGGGCCACTAGAAAGCAAGAAGATCAGGCAGCCAAAGACCTGTCCCAGGGAAGCAAAGAGACTAAGCATGAGCTAAGGCTCTGAGACCTTTGAGGTTTCAGAAGACCATTTCTCATCAGTCTTCACCTATAAAACATACATTCAAAGATAAAAAAGTTTAAGACTTTTATGACAGTGGTAACAGTATTAAATCCCAAATGCGGGGCCCTTCTGTGCACGTAGTACTCAGTGACAAGTCCATAAAGCTGGCCCTTCCTGGAGTCAAATCATTATGTCAATATTCTAGTACATCCCCTTGATTACCCTCATGATATGCAATCATCTCTTGATAACCCCCTATCCAGTTTTTCTCTCATTAATATACACTCCATTCTGTCAATATCCTGAGGTTTCTGACACACAAGTCTGTCTGGTCATGTCATTACTCTCCTTAAAAATCTTGCAATGGTTTCCCCTTATCCTCAGGGTAAAATTGTATGAGAGTCATAAGAAACAGAAACCACACTGAATATTTGAAGCAGAAAGAGTTTGAGTCCATAGAATTAGGGGTTTACATATTAATTTGAGTAGGCATTATGCCAGATCTCTGGGAATGGTTCACAAGTCAATACAACAAAATTTGCCCACCAAAGATACTGCTGTCTCAGCCACAAACAAGAACATACTCAGGAGGCTACCATGCAGACTGTTGACTTCAAAATATATTGTTGTCCCTAGCCAGTTTTGCTCATAAAGGGTGGTGGGTTCAATTCCAGTCAAAGGCCCATACCTCAGTTTCAGGCTTCAATCCCCAGCCCCAAATGGGGCATGTGCAGGAGGCAACCAATCTATGTGCCTCCCTTACATCAATGTTTCTCTCTTTCTGTCTCTCCCCCTCCCTTCCACTCTCTCTAAAAATCAATGGAAAAAATATCTTTGGGTCACACACACACACACACACATCACTGAGGATATGTATACACACACACACACACACACACACACACACACACACACACTAGAGGCCCAGTGCACAGCTTAGGCCCTCTCTAGACATTCTTAGCACTGCCACAGAGGCAGGAGAGGCTCCTGCCACCGCCACTGCACTCGCCAGTTGTGAGCCCACCTCAGGGCTTCTGGCTGAGCAGCACCCCCCTTGTGGGAGCACAATGACCACCTGGGAAAGCTCCTGCATTGAGTGTTTACTCCCTGGTGGTCAGTTCATGCCATAGCGACCAATCTTTCCGCCATTTGGTCGATTTGCATATTAGCCTTTTATTATATAGGATATTTTGTTATAGTTGTAATCTCAGGATAGGAAATCACTGCCACCACAACAACCTCTCAATACCCACAAGAGCCAGAGTTTAGACATGGGAAAAATGCAAATTCTTCACCACCATGCTTGTAAACATAAAAGCAGCAGAAAGATGGGCTCTCCCTCACCTCTGCTTTCCTAATCTCATGGGAAAACATATGATTGGTGGAGTTTATCTAATAAGAGATTCAGGATTTTTAGGTTTTCAGACTGAGGTAGAGAAAGGTTCATTAGAAGGAGATTAAAATTAAATATCTAATCCCCATAGGTTTGAAAAATGTCATCGTAATTTTCTAGTCTTTTTCCATTCTCCACATTATTCCTTCCGTTCAGTTCAGCATCCTTCAGTTCAGCCACGCTGATGACTTTTATTTCTCCTACAATATCCATGAAATGGCCTTTCTTTCATTTTCAGATTCACCAACTCTGACTTCATTCTCTCTGAATCATTTAACCATTTATTGTGTATTACTACCACTAAATCTACTCATCTTGCATTTTAGTATTACACCCTTACTAGACTGAGAGGTTCACAGTGTCAAGAATTGTCTTATCCCTTATATCCCCTTATTAAGCCCAAAGTCTAAAATATATATATTGATGGAATGAATCTGTTGAGCAAAAGTAGAATTCTTGCAATTCAGACTTCATCAAATAGTGAGGTAGACCCTTATAAACTAACAAATTTTCAAGCAGGTTATGAATGCTGAAACCATTAGAGCAGAATAAGTAATTACAGAGCAAAAAAAGATAGCTGGTATCTTATAATAAGGGAATAATATAAGGTACAAAACCTCTCTCTTGCTTGCTTTTCTCCAAGGACTCTAGAATGTGGAAGTCGTCAAGCTCAAGTACCAACAGAAGCAAGTCAAGTGCCTAGACTATTACTTATATATCTCCCTCTTGTGGTAATTAGAGAGATTTCATTTTCTTTTACAATAGTAATAATTAGAATTTAATAGAAACAAGGCATACTTCATTTAAAAAGAAACTGCAACACTCATATGGTTTGAAGTATATTAATCCAACAAGTTTCAGCTATCTGTGTCTCTGTTAGGTCATAAACAATATAGACAAAAAAAAAAAAAAAATATATATATATATATATATATATATATATATATATATATATAATTCTAGAACATTCTTTCCCCTTGGTGATATCTTGTGCTTGCTGGTTTTTTCTTCTTCAGTAAAGACAGATATTTCAGTAAAAATGCAAAGTGGGGATGTCAAAAATATTATGATATGAAAAAATTTTTATAGAGTATTTTTCTTTAAGGAAGTAAGATTCTTTCTGTACCTTAACTATGCCCTTTGGAAATTTCACCTTATAGACAGACCATTATATTAGACTAGAGGCCCGGTGCACAAATTCGTGAACAGGTAGGGTCCCTTGGGGTGGCCTGCGGGGATCAGGACCCAGCTCTCACCCCCAGGCTCGCAGCCCCGGCTCATGCCCCCAGCCTCAAAGCCTTGCCTGGCACTCCGCCATGGCCTGGTACTGCCCCCTTACCTGCTCCATCAGAGCCAGTCTCCCCGCCCAACTCCCTCAGCACCTGGAAGCCAGGTGACGGCCCTACCCCCTGCTACTGGTCACTGTCTGTGGGGCAATTGGCAGGGTGATCAGGCCCCCACTCGCACCCTTCTTGGCCTGGAGCCACCCGCCACTTACTCCACCATCCTGCCATAGTCCTGCTCTCATTAGGGCCCATTAGGGCCAGCAGCATCTCCACTGCTGCCCATTGTCATCACCACATCTCCAATGCCAGCCATGTTCCCTGCTGCCCCTGGTGGTCAGCGCACGTTATAGCGAGCAGTTGAACTACCAATAGAACAATTTGCATATTAGGCTTTTATTAAATAAGACATATATCCAAAAGGGATGGTCCTTTAGAACTGACCACAAGATTAGTCTATTATACTCCATTGAGAAATGCACAATCACCTGTGCCAATTCAGGGTCTCCTTTCCCTGATTTTTTCTACTGAACTTAAGTTTTTATTCAAAAAACATTTATTAGGTATCTGCTATGTTCAATACACCTTCTATAACAGAGATGAAATAAGCCAACGTTCTGCCCTATATTGGTTTGCTATCTTTTAGAAGAGACAAGCCATGTGCCTAATAAGTATATAGAAGAAAGTGGGTAAGAGAGTTATATGTGGAATATTTTTTCAAATATGTTTCTACTATTTAAGACTTTAAAATAGTATTTTAAATGAGCATCCCAAGTGGCTTTGATATGCATATGCCTTCCCTCTGAGACTTTGAGGGTTCAATCTAGAAAAATGAGTGAGCATTTTCCAGGTAGGCCACTGGGAAGAATCAGGCAAAAGTACAATAACAGCATTTGTAAATACCCAGAAATATGGAAGTATCTTTATTAGAAATACCATAAACTCCACCAGGTCAATATACTTTTTTCCCCTTAGTACACTTCATCCAACACTACATATTGAAAATTCTACATAAATAGTTCTTAACCAGTTTTGATATTATGAGATATATTAACATTGAATAGTTCTCCCTAGTGACTTGTAGTTAAGTATCACAATCTGCAAAGAGCCCAAATTATGGATTCACTCCCATGTATCATAAAGCTCTTAGATTGGGATAAAAGGTGGTTAGAAATCATGAAATCTCTTTCCCAAAGTCACACATAGCTGTAGCTAATCTTTAATCACTCAAAGGTAAAAATAAATTCATATTCTTTTCAGTTCTCTCTTACTCTTCTTTCATTCCTTTTTGTCTTGTTCTCTGATTATATCATCTCTACCAGTAAATCCATTAGGAGCCAGATGTCCAGCTCAACCATTTTCCTACATGCCAATGGCTTTTACAATAGGTAAAAACTCAAAGAGGGAGTATCAGACTCACCAGCAATTTCTGCATTTGCTGAGAATTTTGGCCATCATGTTCCCATAGTCCCCATTACTATGGATGAACTGAGTCAGCAAAGCATTTCAAAGTCTGAGAGGACTGATATTTTGGCCTGTTTTGTCAGTAAAAGAACACTGAGTTATACTTCCTTTACCACAGAAGCCTGTACTCCTAAGCAAAAACATAACTTTTTACTTAGGCAGTGGACAACTGCACTCATTCCCATGAGGACCAATATAACTAAACACTTTCTAAGAAGAATGGATGTGATTTCAAACTTTGCTTGTCTGCAAGTAACAAGTTTGGAAATTTGTATTAGTTTGTGTGGTGAGCAAGAAATAAAAACAGGAAAATGTATTGCCATGCAATGCACTATAGAAAAATTGTGAAGAGCAATGCAAAAGCATAAGAAATGAAAATAATCTTCTACCTCAGTTTTCTGAAGGCTGTTAGTCTATCAGGGTTAAGGGAACAAAAAGAAAAATTTTCTCTCCCAAACCATCTATTTCTTGTCTCATAAATAAATTTTATCCAGGGAAAATATTTTTCTCTCTTTCTATTCCCTCTCCAAACCCCAATTTATATAGTCCTCTGCAGTTTCCCTCAACATCATTTACTAAATATATCATAATATACTCTTTCCCTTAGGCCACCATTTCAAGAGACACCTTCCCCCAATCTGGGAATTTCTCAAATAAATCACCCCATTTGGACTTTCTTCTTTCAATATATTTAATGCTGGGAACACATTGGTGAAGGTTATAAAAGCAAAAATTCTACTTTGAAATGTCAACGTATTTGGGGTGTAGGCTTAAGGTGCAGAATGACTCCTAAGGGCAAAGTCAATCACCTCTTTGGTTTTTTGAGTCTCTGGAACTATTTCACAAATGTTTTTGTTAAAATAATAACCCTACTCTCCCCCAAGAAAAAGCAGTGCCAAGCACTCTCCCCCTTCATGTGGTTTTGGAAGAAAATTCAATCCATACATTTTTTTGTCTTACTTAAACTCAAATCATTACAAGTTTTAGAAACTTCTTGTCCTGCAGCCAGGACCCCTGGCTATCTGTATAAATATAAGTCAATGGCACGTCTTTCTGAAACTCCAGAGAGATCATGTGCGTACTGTCTAATTTGATAGTACCCTGCATTACCTTACATTAAGCAACCTATTTTTCAGGGAAGAACATGTTAGAATTAGTGATAAGCATGAGATCCATTGGCCTTAAAATATACCACTCCAATTCAAGAGATGCTTCCTAGTAGAATTATTGTAATGGCTTCTTAAAACTAAAGTGCTAGCTTGGTGAGGGCCACTCTGCTGGTATATCCACAAGCTGGAAGTTTCAGAATTAGTTTCTGGAAGCAGCCATCAGCCAAGCTTGATGAAATGGGATGTGTTGGTCCCTACCTCCCTCACTTCACATGTAGACCAGCTCTGATATGCCTGTCTCATACCAGCTGCAGCTCTCCGGAAAGTTGGAACTCTATAGGAAACTTGCATGGTACATCCTGTATTGGCTGCTTCCTGTCTTATCTCTCCCTCCTCAGATTCACAGGCTTTCCTGGGATCATCTCTTAAATAAACCTCTAGCCTGTGAACCTTTGTCTCATGATCTGCTTCTGGGTGGACCCAAATTAAGGCAATACTTAAATATATATTTGATATCTCAGAATCAAATATGAAACAGCTTTCTTCCATTTTATGAATTGTTACACTATAATTTGTCTAAGGTAAGAAATATAAAATTTAACTGTGTTTAGACTCTTGTGAAGAACCTAAACAATGGAGATATGCCTGTTGGTCTAGATGAGGGGTTGACATATTTTTTCTGTAAAAGGCCAGATGGTAAATATTTTAGGCTTTAAGGTCATATACATTGTGTAGCATACAATTCTTGGTGTGTGGTTTTTTTGTTTTGTTTTTTTACTTTAAGTGTTTTTTACAACCCTGTAAATATATAAAAAATCATTCTCAGTTCATAAGCTATACAAAACAGGCCATGGGGCAGACTTGTCCCAGAGACTGCGGTTTGTTAACCCCTAGCCTAGGCAGAAACAAGTAGAAATAAGGAGATGCTAGTTTTACAACATAACCTTGTCTTAGATGTTAGAATATGAGTTTTAAAACACAGAGTTCTACCCACTCATATAAGATTATCCACATGTTTCTTTTCTATCTCTCATTGTCCCTGGTCTTCCAATCTTGTTTCGTCTAGGCTCCTGACTAATCTGCAAATCCATTCGCCATTTTTCCAGAATTTATGTATATCTTTACTTCAGGCCACTTTCCCTGCCCACCAAACTGATGGTTAGGTATACTGTCCAAAGCTCTGTCCACCGAGAGAATTTCCCTTCCCCATTATTTTCCAAGGTCACCTGAGGGTGACTATAATGCAGCAACAGTCCATACTACAATAAGTCATTTGTGATCCAGACCTGGATACTTTATTCCTGTATCAGTTAGTCATTGTGAACTCCCTGAAACCATAGGCATGAGCTAAAGAAGATATGTCAATACAACAGGGATAAATAACATGAGAGTCTGGGCCACCTGCTCACTCAGCTGTGCAATCAGGACATGCTCAGGGCTAATTATGAGTATATAATTTCCATCATACAATGGATTGCTGTTATGTCCTTTTAACTTTATTACTGAATAGGTCTGACAATATCCAACTCATCATAAGAAGTTCCAATACATAATCACTAAATGTCCTGCATGAGGCTGAGGAACATGCCAGGAACTGAATCTCAAACAATGAATATTTCTCTGCTGCAGATGGCATTGGCTTTGCTCCAGGGGTCCAAGCTGTGAATCTCCTATTAGGATTTGACAGAGACCCCATCACAGATACCTCTAATAATTTGGGATCTGCTGAGTCATATGGCCTAATCAGGTGTACTGAACATGTACTGAAAACTGATATTCCTGCAGAGACCTCTCTTTCTTTGTACCTCATTAAAAACCAGTATCCTTATGAATCACATAATAAATGAGCTGAAACAACATTTACAAATGTAGTCTGTGCTTTCTCTAAAATCTGCCTACCAAATTCATGCTTATCTCTTAGAAGTAAGAGGTACAGCCAATAGTTTGGGTAGGGTTTCTTTCCCACCCAACTGTGCGTGTGTGCCTGACCACAGCATCCAGAATACTGGCCACTTCCTGCTCCCCAAGTCCTATTAGCATGATGCTCCAAAAGGAAAACAAGTAAAATACTACAATATTAACATGCCAGCAATAATATGCCCCAAATTTTAATACAAACTCCCATTACCAAATTATTAAGGAGTAATTACAGTTCAAAAATTAAATTTCTATGGCAGTTAAAGCCATGAGTAATTCAAGGGTCAAGCTGTATTATCTTTTCCATTGTGAGTTAGAAATTCTAAAAAATGAATGTCAAAATTCATTCTCCCCAATTTCCTCTTCTGGTCAGCGGGGTCTCAGAAGAGTCCTCAATGCCTGAGTGGGGGTAGGAGTCCTTTAACAGCAATAGCGCAACGATTTCTCACTAGAATAAATTTAGTATTTTTATAAGACCTTCAAAGTTAACTTAGTTCAAGGCTAAGTCTTTACTGTGCGTGAATTCTCAAAAGTAGTTTAATTGTGCATTGCCCTTGCAACCCACCACATTTAGAAAAGAAGCCAGTCCCCTCGAGTAATTTGCCTGACATCATACAGCTACTAGTCAGGAGCAGCACCAGGATGCAAAGCCTCGGCAGACTGCCCTAAGAGCACATACTCCTAACCACCATTCTCTCCACTAGTTTTAGTCTTGCCAAGATGCCGGTTAATCTATGCCAGGTGTCTAGAATACGTGATCTATGAGCTTAAGCACATTTGGATTTTAAATTCATTAAGAGGTCAATTTTGGCACTATATATTCAAACACATCCTAAGGGAAAAAATATATTGTCTTTTCCCTCAGAGAATAATGCAGTTTTCTTTGAAAAGAAGTAACTACTGTCACCAGATGTTATTTGAGGAAGCTTTCTTTTCCACATGGTATATTTAAAGCCTCCTAATTTCCTTTTCCTGTTTGAGGCCCCAGACTTTGGCACCCCAGGACTACACTGAATAGAGGCTCTGACTAGAGATATATCATCTACAATTTCTTGTGAGCAGTGAGTTTCAATGTTGTATCACACTGGCTTTAAAAGTGTGTGTGTGTGTGTGTGTGTGTGTGTGTGTGTATTTCATTTTTCTTTTATTTAAAGTTTTACATATGTCTACTTTTTCCCTCAACTGACCCCCCCCCAACCATTCCCACCAAGGGCAAGCCCCCACCGCCCCAGTGTCTGTGTCCATTGGTTATGCTAATATGCATGCATACAAGTCATTTGGTTGCTCTCTAACCCCCGCCCCTTCCATTTGTCTCTGGATCTATTTTTGTTCATTAAATTATGTTGATCATTATAACCCACACTAGAGGCCCAGTGCACAAAATTCGTGCATGGGGTGAGGGGAGGAGGTGTATGTCCCTCAGCCCAGCCTGTACCCTTTCCAATCTGGGAATCTGGGACACTTCGATGTCTGACTGCCCGTTTAAGCCCATCTCACTGGGCAGTAGGACATCCCTCTTACTGCTGGCTTCTAACTGCTTGCCTACCTGACTGCATGATTGCCTCTAACTGCTTCTGCCTGCTGGCATGATCACCCCTAACTGCCCTCCCTTGCCAGCCTGGTCACCCTAAGTGCCCTCCCCTACCAGCCTGGTTTCTCCCAACTGCCTCCTCTGCAGGTCTTGTCTCTCCCAACTACCCTCCCCTGCAGGCTTGATCGCCCATAACTGCCCTTCCCTGTTGGTCATCTTGTGGTGGCCATCTTGTGTCCACATGAGGGGGGGGCATCTTGTGTGTTGGAGTGATGGTCAATTTGCATATTATCTCTTTATTATATAGAATATAAGATCATGTGATATTTATCTTTCTCAGACTGGCTTATTTTGCTTAGCATAATGCTCTCCAGTTCCATCCATGCTGTTGCAAAGGGTAAAAGTTCCTTCTTTTTTATAATGGCATAGTATTCCATTGTGTAGATGTACCACTGTTTCCTAATCCACTCATCTGCTGATGGGCATTTAGGTTGTTTCCAAATCGTAGCTATGGTAAATTGTCTGCCATGAATAGGGGTGCATATATCCCTTCTGATTGGTGTTTCTGGTTTCTTGGGATATAGTCCTAGAAGTGGGATTACAAGGTCAAATGAGAGTTCCATTTTTAACTTTTTGAGGAAACTCCATATGTTCTCCACAGTGGCTGAACCAATCTGCATTCCCATTAGCAATGAATGAGGGTTCCTCTTTCTCCACATTCTCACCAGTACTTGTTTGTTGATTTGCTGATGATAGCCATTCTGACAGGTGTGAGATGGTACCTCATTGTTGTTTTGATTTGCATCTCTCAGATGACTAGTGTCTTTGAGCATGTTTTCATATGTCTCTTGACCTTCTGTATGTCCTCTTTCAAAAAGTGTTTACTTAGGTACTTTGCCCATTTTTTTATTGGATCATTTATTTTCTTCTTGTTAAATTGTATGAGTTCTCTATAAATTTTGGAGATTAAACCCTTATCTGAAATAGCATTAGCAAATATGTTCTCCCATGCAGTGGGATTTCTTGTTGTTTTGTTGCTGTTTTCTTTTGCTGTGTGCAAGCTTATATGTGATTCTTAATGAAGAATTTCTTGTACCTAAGAAACAAACTGCTAAAAAAAAAAAAAAAAAAAAAAAAAAAAAAAAAAAAAAAAAAAGGCTGGGCTACTCATGTCCTGTTTCTCTTTCTAAAATCATCAGATGAATAAGTCAGCCCTTTTTACCATACAAAGTGAGAAATCAGTGAGGGGGTAGAGAGAGTGAGTAGGGTTAGAAAAACTGGAAATTTTTCCATATGGAAGAAAAATCTATGGTTAGGAAATAAGTATTTTGTCCTTAAAAAAAAAAAAAAAAAAAAAAGGTCAGGAAATTTCCTGAAAAGAATAGTGGAAAATATGCTTGAAGATTTAAATACCATGACATGAAAAAAAGAATCTCTGTGCTCAGGATAAAACAAGAAGGAGAAACACATGGATTGGTTTAGTATCAATGGGATATAATAGCATATCTTGTCTCTAAATTACACACACACACACACACACACACACACACACACACATACATTCTACCCCCACCAGCTGTTATAAATTCAACCAGAACTTTTTTTTTTTAATATATTTTATTGATTTTGTACAGAGAAGAAGGAAGAGAGATAGAGAGTTAGAAACATCGATGAGAGAGAGTCATCGATCAGCTGCCTCTTGCACACCCCCTACTGGGGATATGCCCGCAACCAAGGTACATGCCCTTGGCGGAATCGAACCCGGGACCCTCAGTCCCCAAGCCGACGCTCTATCCATTGAGCCAAACTGGTCTTGGCTCAACCAGAACTTTAAGGTAGCCACAGGAAGGGGAAAAAATAAAGAATAACATTTAGGTCTCCCTTCTTTGTTCAAAGTAGACAAGTTCTAGAAACCAGAAGTGATGAATAGCTTCTGCCAATAAATCATGACTTTTGTGATCAAACATACAAATATTTCATCAGAATATGAAAATTGATGAGTCCTTTCCTCTCATAGCCACTTTTGCTGCAAAGCAACAGGACAGTATTAGTGCCTTCTCTATCTAACTCACAAGATTAAGGGAAACTCAAAATGAAATAAGGAAGGGCTTTACAAAGCATAGAATAAGCCATGTTTGTTCACCACACTTCTCTTTCCCATTCAAGGGATGAGTTTGGGTTCTTCATCAGTTGTTGGTTGGTTGAGTGGCTTCATAATTTCAGGTTTTGCTTGCCCATCTGCCAGCTCCAGCAAGAACTTCTATTCATTTCTAAATACACATATTGATTGGCAGCTAAGGGGCAGCAGAACTCTAAAGGAAGGTAAGGAAGGGTCCGCTGGACAGGATTTCCTGACCAAGCAACCAGCACTGTGGCGGCAGAGACCTCTCCCAGAGCTACGGGCTCAGAGGGAAGGCTGCACCATCTTACCAGGAAAGGAGGATCTTCTCTGAGGCTTGGAAAACCCACAGCAGAGGAGAACATTGAGCAGCTGTGATGTCCCAATCGGCGCAAACATGTGGATTCAAGGGAGTTCTTCGATCACCCACGGAAAGGAGAAGGAACACCACATAACCAGACATCCTGAAAAGAGAGACCATTGGGAGACAAAGAAATAGCCCACACATGAAAGAAAAGCAGGCATCACCAGAAAAGAAAGTAAACGAGTTAGAGGCAAGCAACCTACCAGAGCAAGAATTCAGAGTAATGATCATAGGATGGCTAAAAAGAATGGAAGAGAAATTTGACAATAACCAAGAAGAAATGAGGAAGAACCATGAGGAATTAAAGAAGAACCAAGAGGAATTGAAGAAGAACCAAGGAGAAATGAAAAATGACATCACTACCATGAAGAACTCACTAGAAAGCATCAAGAGTTGACTAGATGAAGCAGAGGATGGCATCAGTGAGCTAGAAGATAAGATGGAAAAAAATACCCAATTAGAGCAGCTTCTAGGAAAAAAAAAAATTAAAAAGCAGGAGGAGAGCCTACGAGAGCTTTGGGACAATACAAAACAAAATAATATTCGAATAATAGGGGTTCCAGAAGGAAAGGAAACTGAGGTAGACATGGAAAAAGTATTTCAAGAAATGACAGAAAACTTTCCTGAGATAGAGAAGAAAAAACCCACACAAATCCAAGATGCTGGCAGAGTCCCAAGCAAAATGAATCCCAGAAGACAGACTCCAAGGCACATTATAATTAAATTGGCAAACAACAATGACAAAGTAAGAATCTTAAAAGCAGCCAGAGAGAGACAGAAAGTTACATACAAAGAAACCCCCATCAGACTAGCAACTGATTTCTCAACAGAAACTTATCAGGCCAGAAGAGAATGGGATGAAAAATACAAAGTCATGCAAAGGAAGGGTCTGAATCCAAGAATACTGTACCCAGCAAGGCTGTCAATCAAAATTGAAGGGGAAATCAGGAGCTTCACAGACAAAAAAAGATTGAAGGAATTTATCTCCACCAAAGCAGCAATGCAAGAAATGCTAAAGGGTCTACTGTAAAAATAAAGAAATAGAAAGCAAAGAAGAAACACGGGTATAGAATAAAAATGGCATCAAATGAGTACCTATCAATGATAACCTTAAATGTAAATGGATTAAATGCTCCAATCAAAAGACATAGAGTAACAGATTGGATAAGAAAACAAGACACATACATCTGTTGTCTACAAGAAACCCACCTCAGAAAAAAAGATGCACACAGACTGAGGGTGAGGGGATTGAAAAAGGTTTTCCAGGCGAATGGAAATGAAAAAAAAGCTGGAGTAGCAATACTTCTATCTGACAAATTAGATCTCAGAGTGAAGGACATAACAAGAGATAATGAAGGCCACTTCATAATACTAAAGGGAACAATCCAACAAGAAGAAATAACACTGGTAAATATATATGCACCTAATACGGGAGCACCCAAATACATAAAAAAAAAAAAAAAAAAAAAAAAAAAAAAAAAAAAAAAAAAAAACTGCTGGAGGACATTAAGAAAGAGATTAATAGCAATACAATCATAGTAGGAGATTTTAATACCCCACTGTCACCCTTTGATAAATCATCTACACAAAAATTCAGCAAAGAAATGTCAATCCTAAATGACTCACTAGACCAAATGGAATTAATTGACATCTTCAGAACATTTCACCCCAAAGCCACAGAATATACATTCTTCTCAAGTGCACATGGGACATTCTCAAAGATAGACCACATTTTGGGACATAGGCAAAGACCCTCCAAGTTCAAGAAGATAGAAATCATATCAAGCATCCTCTCAGATCATAGTAGCATAAAACTGGAAATTAACTACAATAAAAATAACCCAAAGAAATCAAACACATGGAGACTAAACAGCATGTTAGTAAACAAGGACTGGATTACCAGAGAAATCAAGGAAGAAATTAAAAACATTTCTAAATACAAAGCTTTTTTACCACCATGGTTCCATGCAATGGTTCCTGAACTGGAGTTTTCTAATATCCTGTCCCTTTTCTTCCTTTCTTGAAGGCATATTTAAGGTTGGATTATTTATTTGGGTGGCTTCTTGACATCATACTGACTCTTTGCTTTCAGAATCTCATTAGTTCTATCTGAATCCTTTCATTTGTCCCCCTCCTTCAAGTATAAAGGCAATAAAAATAAAAAGATGATCACAACTTACTGAGCATTTGCTAGATGTAAGCTACTGTAATAAACACTATATCAATTACCTCATCTAATCCTCAAAATAGTAGTAAGAAAGGCAATTCTCTATTTTATAGAAAAAGTGAAGTTATCAATAATTAGTGTACACACAAAATAACTTACCAATATTTATGGTAGAACTATAGAGACATGAGAAAGAGTAACTGGTACTTGTGGTATCCTTTTTTAATCCTAGGGAGAGTCTTATTAGTTTAGTACAAAGTCTACATTGCCATGTGACCTGCTCTCTCACTTGAACTAGTACTAATGTCTCATGGAATCCTTATACTGAGTCACATTATAGCCATTAGTCCTCCTCTCGTTATACAGGGGTAAATGCTGTGATAAAATCTGGCTGTTTCTTGAACTGCTTTTTTTTTTCTTTTCTTTTTTTTCTTTTTTCTTTTAATTCCTCACTGAGGATATTTTACCATTGATTTTTAGAAAGAATGGAAAGACAGGGAAAGACAGACAGAAATATCTGTGTGAGAGAAGCTCATCAATTGGTTGCCTCCTGCAAGAGCCGGGGAGGAGCCTGCAACCAAGTGCCCCCGTGACTGGAATTGAACCAGGGACCTTTCAGTCCACAAGTTGATGCTTTAGCCACTAAGCCAAACAAGCTAGGGCTGAAGTGGGGTTTTTTTGTTTTGTTTTGTTTTGTTTTTTTTAGAAAACAGAAGAATTCCTGTTGAGGGGGAAAAAATGTTCTTTTAAGGGGAGGTTGTTTTTATGAAATGTATAACTATATCTTATTCTAGATAAAGAATGAGAAAAAGAAATAAACTACCTTGTTCTTTCTTGCCTTTGCTTAAAATTTTTCACTAAATGAGAAAATCTTGGACCTTGGAGATCATTTAGTATAATTCTTTAATTTTACATGCAAGGGAACTGGGACCTAGATATATTAGGGTGACTTTCCCAGGGTTATCCAGTTTGTGAATGCCAGGATCCTTTTGCTGCACCATATTCTCTTCTGTTACTGAAACAGTATAATACAATAGGTCTACAGGGGACACAAGGATTAAAACAAAACAAAACAAAACAAAAAAACACGTTCCCTAATTCCCAGGGCCTCAGGCATGAGTACAGCAAGACTTATAAGGCTATAATTAAAAGTATAGTAAGACAAGCTATCTCACAAAAGGTAAATATTACTATAGGTTTCTAAAGAGTTCAGTTTAGTTGAATATAGAGATGTTCTATAGGCAAAGAGGCATTTTAGACTAAAAGATTGGATAGGTGTTTTTAACTGCAAGCAACAGAAAACTCTAATCAAACTGTGCATCAATAAAAATCCAGAAGTAAATCAGGATTCTCACTTGATCGGCTCAGTTAATCAATGATATCTTCTGTTCAATAATATTTCCATTCCACAGCCCTCACTATCAGTTTCTTTCTACGTCTGGTTCCCCTTATGACCATAATATGATTTTAGTGCAATCAGGGTGATATGCTTTCTTATTCACAATGGAAGAAAAGTACTTCTACCCCAATGTTGGGCCAAAATTATTTATTTTCCTTCTCATTAGGCTAATGTAGTCACACTGTGACCACTCTGATCAATTTCAGCCTTTGTCCTTGAACCAATTACTATCTATCCATCCCTCCTCTATTATATTCATTTCCCCTTGCTATATTAAAGAGTGAATGGATATTGAGGAATCAACAATACCTCTTTAATAAGATTTCACACAAGAAGGGGGAAGGTGGAGTAATTCTGAAAGAAGAGAAAGCAAGTAAAGGCAGAGAGGAAGAAAAACCCAACCTGTGAGTATCTGAGTCTGCGTGGAGCCTAGAATATGCACAGTGAGATGTAAAGGAAAATGGCAGAAACAACAGTAATGATTAGTTTGGTCCACACTATTAAAGGATTTGAGCATCAAGGTGAGGAAATTAATTTGTTGTTGATTGGGGATAATTGAAAAGTGGTGTGTTTTATTTTAACAAAAATGAAATAATAATCAGAACAGTACTTTAGAAAGATATATCTGGAAACCTTTTTAAGAATGGTTTCGAATGAAAAGAGATCAGTTAGATAACCAATGTAGTACACAAGATTAAATGCACTAAAGCCCTAAATTTGATGGAGATTATAGGAGGAGAAAAACAACAATAATAGAAACATGGAGGAGGCAGAGTCAGGACTTTGGTTGCTTATAAGCAGGAAATAAAAACAAAGTTGAAAATAACTCAGAATCTGAAAAGTCAGGAGTAGGAGTTGATTGGAATGTGTTGAGGAGAAAAACAATAAGCTCAGTTTAAAAATTCCGAGTTACCTACTAGTATATGGAGACTTCTAGCAAGCAATTAGAACTCAGGTGTAATCATCGGGAGAGAGGTGAGAATTAAATCAATGGGAGCCTGCCAGGGAGATAGTGAGAGAACAGAGGGAGATGAGAAGGGTCCAAATACATAACCTCAAGTGGCATCTATTAACAAGAAGTCAGAGAATCAGAAGGATAAGCAAAGTTAATAGAAGCTATCAGCAAGCATTCTAAGATAAGGCTGTGAGGTAAAGCATGTTGTATGCTGCTTAGGAGTTAAGTAAAATGAAGAGTAAGAAAAGCATATTCTATGAGGTGATTTGAATATATCTGGTGACATTTAAGAGAAATTTTTAACAGAAAGGAAATGGCAAAATGAAAGGATAAATTAGTTCGGTGGTTAGAAAAGTCTGGTACTATTTCTTATGGGTTTTGTTACTATCTGTAGCATTCTTGTCTATGTCTTCATATGCATATCTCACACCCCTGAGTGGCTCAAGAGCTGTGACTATGCCTTGTCCACCTTTGGGTTCCTAATTTGTAACTCACAGCTGGTGCTCCAGGCCTACAGGGAAATGGGAAGCAAAAGGAGCAGACATTTGATTAGATGGAGCAGATAAAAGGAGAGGGCTAGTTTAGAGAAAAATTGGAAATGCGAGAGAGTGTAAAAATAGCATTTGGTAGAGGTGTTAATCTTGGCAAGAAGGAGCACAGAGGAGAAAAGAAAAAAATTTGAGACAGAAAAGGGAGATTCCTCTGGGTAGCCTCAGTTCTCTAAGCATGTAAGGTGGATAATAGGGGGACTGAAAGTAAGTCAAGGAAAATGGGTAGTGCTGTCCAGAGGGGGTCAGAATTTAAGTCTGAACTGTCCTGGATCATTTTCCATCACTGGCTAGGCCTGCTGTACATTTCCCTGTCTTTTTGTCTTTTCTCTATTATTTTTTTACACTTTTCTTTTTCTCTTCTGAGTCACCTGCATATCCTTCCAATATTTCTAACACTTAACCTTATGTTAGCCCTCCATAGTTGGAGTCTGTGGGTTAGAGATCTAGGCCATTCATCTTCTACTTTGATAAAAATAATGGCCTTTCATCACTGGTATAGCCTGAATCGCATCTGCCAAAATCCAAATGTTAAAGCCCTAACCCTCAAACTGATGATATTTGGAGAGGAGCCTTTGGAAGGTAATTAGAAATAAATAAGGTCATAGGGGTAGCACCAGTTTAAGGGATTAGTGTCCTTATAAGAGAAGGAGATATGAGAGAGCTTTCTCATTCTCTCTCCATACATACACAAAAGAAAAGTCATGTGAGGATACATAGAGAAGCACCTTCATCATGAACTTCTAGCCTCCAGAATCATTTTAAAAATAAAATTATTTTGTTTAAAATACCCTGTCTGTGGTAATTTGTTATCACAACCTGAACCAACTAATACAATCACCAATAAAGTGACTGCATTTCTTTACCAGTCCCAGAAAATGCCCCAGATAAGAAATGTTTAGACCCGAGTTCTATAATATATCTGGCACCAACTAACTCAACTCTTTCTCTTAAGAACAAAGGTGTACCAGGGGACTGTGCCAGATATAGGATTTCCTTGAGAAACCAAAATCAGAGTGTAAAGCACTAGGCCACCTAGGGTTTCTACCAGGGGTAGCCTATAGGGTAGATCCTCAAGTGAAACCACAATAACATACAACTTCTAACAATGATTTTAAAAATAGGAAGTAAAAAAAAAATGGCACAGAGTAAGTGGATGCTGCATGAACATACTTTCAGGAACAAACCAAAATTACAATGAAAATATAGAAAATTTTCCTGAATAATCAATGGAAGACTCACAGGAGAGAAACCTGATACCCACTGGTAGCATGGGTAAAAGCATGGGTAAAAGAATGACAGGGCTGGCCAAGTGCTCACAGATAACAACTAAAGTTCCAGAGAGATATCTCAGCTCTTGGGGGTTGCTATTGAGAACTCTGGCATCTCTTCAATAATGGTGTTGGGAAAATTGGACAGATACATGCAAAATAAATAAATAAATAAAAATAAAACCACCAACTTACACCATACACAAGAATAACCTCAAAATGATAAAAAGATTTAAATATAAGTCATGAAACCATAAAAATCTTAGAAGAAACCATCGGTAGCAAAATCTCAAAAACCTCTCGTAGCAATATGTTACATCTTTATCTACATCTCTTAAAGTAAAGGAAACTAAGGAGAAAATTAACAAATGGGACTATATCAAAATAAAAAACGTCTACACAGCAAAAGAAACCATCAACAAAACAAAGAGAGCCCACTGTACGGAAAAACATATTTGGCAATGATACATCTGATAAAGGGTTAAAAGAGTAACATGCTAATTGACTGTACATTCATGACACCCACCAGCCAATCAGGAGTGAGTATGCAAATTAACCCAACAAAGATGATGGGTTAATTTGTATACACAAGCTCTTGAGCATGGGGCGAGACATTTGCATCATTGCCATTCTGTACAACCCCAGCCACTCCCAGCTCTGGGCCTCTGGGCAGCATGGAAAGGCAGAAGGGCAATTCCAAACCATAGAGTAAAGGATGCTCTGGAGAGTATCATGCTAAATGAAATAAGTTAGCCAGAGAAAGACAAGTATCACATGATTGCACACATATGTTGAATCTAAGTAACAAAATAAACTGATGAATGGAGTGGATCCAGAGATATGGAAGCATGGACAGGGTGTGGAATCTTAGAGGGAAGGTGGGGGAAGGAGGATGGGTGGGAGGTAGTCAACCAAAGACCTTGTATGTACATATGCATACCATGGACACAAACAATAGGGTGCTGAAAGCCTGGGGTAGGGGGTGAGGGTGGGCTGGAAGGAGTCAATGGGGGGTGAGGGGGGAAAGATATGTAATACTTTCAACAATAAAGAATTATTTTTTAAGATTAAAAATAGGGAGTGAAGAGACTGTAGTATTGGTAAATGAGATGGAGTTAAAGAGGTTAGCCTGATGGAATACCTCTGGGTAATCAAAGAGATACTCAACTCTATGCTAGGCTCCCTGTCCTAGAGCCAATCTAGCAAAGGCAGCTTCCATCTGTACTTTCTCCACAGCCAGCTTAAATTCCTGCCAGCAGAGGTGTAATCAGAGCTAAGAGTGCCACCTACAGATACTTTATTGCTAAATATTTATTAGATAGTATGAAGAAAGCCATTCACAATTAGTTGTGCAAGATCCTGGCATGTAATACCACAGACATTGTAGAAACATAAAGGCAGATTCAAATCCCAGCCTCCCTAATTACTATGTAACATTAACAAAATTTGACCACTACTTTTTTCTCCTAAAAATAATAAGCTACAATTAACCCACCAAGAAACTAGGAAATTAGCTGAAACTGGTTTGGCTCAGTGGATAGAGCGTTGGCCTGTGGACTGAAAGGTCCCGGGTTCGATTCCGGTCAAGGGTATGTATCTTGGTTTCGGGCACATCCCCAGTGGGGGGGTGGGGAGGAGTGTGTGCAGGAGTCAGCTGATCGATGTTTCTCTCTCATCGATGTTCCTAATTCTCTATCCCTCTCTCTTCCTCTCTGTAAAAAAATCAATAAAAGAAACTAGGAAATTAGTATGAGCAGACAGTTATTACCATCAATTTATGATTGATTAATAGTTACATTAATTATTGTTAATAACATTCTGTCTTTGGCTAGATTAAAATTTAGTGAAGTAAAAATAAAATCCTTGCAGATCTTGATGTTTTATCAGTAAAGAAAGGAAGGATGTGGGGGCTAGGGGTTATAGACCAGGAAAAATAATAAATGACTGAGATTCTAGGCCTGAATGTGACTTGAAGGATGCTAATGACAGAAACAATCACTGAAGAATACAGAAGAAGGCTTTGGGAGAGAGGATGAGTGAACGAACCCCTGACCCTCTCCTCCCGTAATCCTGACATTGAGTCTGAACCCACAATGGGATTCATTCTCACCTCTTCTTTTTGCCAGCATTTCAGACATTTCCTTGAGTCTGAGCTCCTGTAATTTGTGACAGGTAGTCTTAAAACTGCTATCTCTATGTGGCAACCTGTTTACGGAGATTTCCAGGAGTTAAGGAAAGTGACATGGTAGACGGTTCTCTCCCATTACCATCCCATGCCATCTCCACCACCCCACCAACTAGCAGCTACTACTTTTCTCAAGGTTTGGGATACATTAGATTTGGGATACATGAGACTTTTTTAGAAGGGCACTGAGCATCAACTCTTGAAATATCAGGGACTTAGTGTTGTTTTCTCCAGGTATTATAAAAAATTATCATGTAATCCAAAGGACTAAATCTATAATGGTAGAATTTGGAATGTGGACCCTCTTCTGAATCTTCAAGCTATGCAATATAAAACTTGCCTATATATGTTTAATTTTATCACAGATACTAAAATTAACACTTGCTTTTTGTGTGGTATAATGGGCAGTCAGTCAGATCTGAATGCAAAACTCAGCTCTGTCCCTTTTCAAGATGTGTGATCTTGAGCAAATCATTGAACTGATCTAAGCCTCAGTTTCCTACTCTGTAAAATGAGGAAAAAATACTTTTCTCACAGGGAGAGTTACAGATTTAAATATTAGAACATCCTTACAGTAAATCCAATGCCTCACATGTAGTAAGTGCTCAATAAATGTTAAGTCTCGTCTCTTGATTCTTCTTCCCGTTCCATTAGGGATAAAATGAGTCACTATTTCTGAGCAGGCTTGTTTAGTGGACTTCACTTTATTTCAGGTAGCCACTTCCATCATATCTCAGGTCATATTTTCCTTTATTACCAGAGGTTTATTACATTAATTAAACGTTTTCTCATGCTTGTCAGTTACATCTTAATTTAAACTCAAGCTCTCTCCACTTCAAACAGCTTCTTGTAAAAACAAATGAGAGAAAATCATATTACTCTAATCATAGGGCCACAATTCAGCAGGTACCAGATTTTCTTAATGAAAAGTACCAAGAGAATGAACAGAAGAAAAAATATATGCCAGAAACTCTAAAATGCACAAGAGGGACTAACGGAGAAGTGAGTTATAATGATGCTTTAGATTCTTTTTCCCTTTTATTTCTCCTGAGAATAGAGATCATTTTCCTGGCTCCCAATGCAATGACACCATAGATAGGACACATGTATATTTTTAGAAAAGCTATATTATTGTTGACCTAGAGCAAGTGCTGTTTTTAGTCATCCAAGACATGCCTGGATGATGGGCCTAACACAATACTGACAATAAAAGGCAACGGCTACATAAACAGGCCATTCCTGAAATGTACAAGAATATAATCAAACAGGAGGATTATCCACAATTCCAACATCATGTGCAATAGTTACTTTCCAGAGTCAGGAATGAGAAGACATTCCTCAGTTTATTTCTCACTGAACTCATTCTTTGTTTCCTTCCACCCACACTTTCATCCCTTTCAAAATCTAAATTAGAATGATTTTCTCCTGAATGAAGTCAGACCATCCATCTTTACTTGTGTAGATTTGGAGGATGATGTAGGAAAAAAAAGGAAGGGTGAGAAAATTTATGTTCTATCCATGCAGACCAAGCAGGTGAAGCCCAGGTGAGGATGAAAGGAGGAAGCACAATTTTGCCCTCACCTTATTCAAAGCCAAAGCTCATTGTTTTGATCACTCCAGTATGACTGAAAACAGCAGAGTGTAACCATCACTGCTCTCTGTAAAGACCTTTACCTTCAGCTTTTTAAGGGCAATTGTGTTTTGAAGGAAATGGGGGTGAAAACTCCAAAGTTGATTCAAAGATGCTGAAACAGAGGTTTGATCAGAGCATTACTGCATGAAATGGTGACATTCTGCTTCCATAGTCATGAGTCTGTGTGTTGTGGAACCAACACAAGGCACTACCAATCTCCAGTTATTTCCAGATGCAGTCAATGTGAGATAAGAAGGAAAAGGAGAAATTTTATAGCTTGCCAGTGAAGGAATTCACAAAAAAATTGAGACTAAAATTAAAACACTCTCTGGGATCAATATCCTCCAATGGATGCAAACACTGGGAGGAGATGAGGGCATGTGCCAGGGGGTAGAGGAGGCTAGGGGAAGGTCAATTGTGGCAGGGGGAAGGAGACCTATTTACTACTATGTGTAATACTTTAAACAATGAAAAAAATTTAAATAATTTTAAATGTTACATGCAATAAACATTAATATTTCAAGAAAAAAATAACCTCGTATGCATGCAGTTAGTTTTCAGCTAGTGTTCCAAAGATTCCTTTCTCGAGAACTGAGCACGTATTTCCCCATGGAAACAGTTTGAGTTGTTATGGTTAAGAGGCCAGCCTCATGACAGGACTCCATTGCCCTCTAAATGTGATACTCCCTGTATCCACAGGAGCAAGCCAAAATGTACCAGGGACTCCACAATCACAGGATACACATGGGTGTCTTCCTGGAATCAGTTGCACTTGATGATAAGTCATTTCAAACATAACATATAGATGAGTATATAGAGTAGATGACTAAATTCACATGAACCTTTAAAATAAAACCCAGATGTGCACAGAAACTGCAAATGGCAGTTAACCCTGTACTTATATAAATATATAACAAAACAAATTTGCATTGTTTGTTTCTTTTTTCCAACAGGCCTGTCTACTTTTATTTGGGGCAAACATTTTTTTTTAATCAATGAAGCTTAAAATCTCTGACTGGGAAAATTCAGGCTGTGTCTCAAAACAGTTGATTCATTGACTCTCTTCCAATACTGAGGTCTTTCTGTGACCAACAGATAAAAGCTTGAAAAGCAATGAGATGGAAAGAGCCCTGGGTTATATCTGAAAATCAGAGACCTGTATTCCAGGCCCAGTTTCACCATAATACCATGTGATACTGAGCAATCACTGCTGATCATTCACTTATCCAAAAAACATGTACTGAGCACTTACTATGTGGTAGACACTGTGAGCTAGGAATAATTCTCATCTGTAAAATGGAGATAGTCATATTAGCATACCATATTTACTAAGATCAAATAAAGTACTGTACACAAAAACATACCATAAGTACAGTTATGGCATATACTTTGACTTCAGGTACTTTATAGATAAAGAATTTCTTGGATTGACCTGTGAACCTAACCATAATTTACAGCATCATTACAGAGTGGGGCAAAAGTAGATTTATAGTTGTGAGTACTCAAAACATGGATATCAACAATAACCTCATAGGAATGCAGCAGTATGGCTCAGTAATACATGGTATTATGGTAAAGGTAGGCCTTGAATGTAGATCTCTAAGTTTCTGGTACAAGTTTATTCTTGTCTTAGTATTTATTATTGTATTATTTTCCATACAAACAACTATACACCTACTTTTGCCCCCTCTGTATATCCAAATAGCATGATACACATCTCCCTCTCCCTGTCCCTTCTTCCTCTTCTATTTTCTGACCTGTGAGAGTGGCTGGCCAAGGATAGAACAAGGCTATATTATAAGTAACTTTCCCTTTTCCATTTTAAAGCCAACTGATCAACTTTTAGGATAAAAACAAAAAAAAATATATTAATTCAAAGGACTTTTCTGAATCTCTAGGGCTCCACGGTGAATCCATTATTCTTTCAATATATCACAAACCTTCGCTTGTAAATTCATATGTCAGGTGTTTGAAAGTTACTAAATGAGCAATTGTGAAGAGAAGAAGCTAAGACAGAAATGGAAATCTCCTCTGGAGTTACAATAACCCTGAGTCCAGCAAGGAAGTTCTCAGGTTCACATCCCAGGATGAATGCAAAGTGTACAATCTTCCCGAAGAAGCTCAGCTTTAGTGGGCTACGCTTTTAAAGGCCACTGTGCAATGAAAATAAAAGAGGTAAAATTAAAGCAGCCTCCAAAATAAAGAAAATAGTTCTTTTCACTAAAGGAAAGTTTGTTCAAAAACTGGAAGCTCAAGCCACTGGACGGACTACTGTAAAGAATGGGAATGTTGCCAATGTATCTGGTTGAAACCCGCCATTAGAAAAGGCTGAATGCAGATAATCTCCCCTTAGACCAAAGAGAATCACGGAGCCTTTTAATTTTTGTTTTTTAATCCTCAGAAGGGTTGCAGGCTAATTGAAAAAAGCTTTGACAAAAGCATCTAGAAGCAAAGGAACCAATGTCATGGTTGTTAAGTTCACTCAAAATGAATAAAGAAACGACTTCCTGACCACATGTGCTCATGGCCAAGGACACAAGCCCTTTTTTCAAATGAACACTCATGTAGTAAGCACCTGCTATAATGTGAAACACTGGCAAGGTGCTCAAAAAACTGAAATGAGGATAGATAACCCCTGAGCTCTGTTTGTTCACTATGTATTGGGGAAACACACCCTACAGAAATAGCTTTACAGAGGAGTCTGTGTTAAAAGTTACCAAACCATGCTAATAGAAATACAGATGAGATACATTAATTCTGAGAGGATATTTAAGAGAGCACCTGAATAATTTAAAATGATAAAATAAAAAGATAATGTAAGTTGATGGAAGTGCAGAGGTTAATAATTTGGTAACTAAAACAGTAATAATTAGACAAAATGCCCAGCCACAAAGAAGAAAAAGGGAAGAAGAGGAGGAGGGAGGAAAATAAATCAACAATACATGCCTGTACTAATTATTTGCGCCATCCTTACTTTGTACATACAGATCTCCTCCGTTTCCCTTGGGTTGCTAAATTAGGTGAAGGGAGATTAGCAGATGCTGTTGCTTGCCTCTCCAATAGTTATCCTCTTTCTTCTCTTTTATTCAAGTAGCCTTGAGCTTTAAAACAGGCTGACCCTCTCCAGATCCACACGCGTAAATTCTGACTGGTCTAACTTTTTATGGTAACCTCAGCTCCCCCCCCCCCGCCCCCCCCCCTCCCACACTGGTTTGTTCAGGAATAAACATAGGAAACAATTCTGACCAATGACACTGCAGAATTTGGATGAAAGATTTCCTTGACCTAAAGAAGAGTTATTCTTTTTTTCTTCTTCTCTGATATTGTCTTGTCTGGATGTGGTGCCTGGGCTGCTAGAAAAAGCAGAAGGATGCTGACTCCTAAAGACTACACTACTGAATCCAATCAGCTGCTTGGCTGACCAGGATGAACGGCGCTCCCATGGCAGGCTGATCCCCACAGACCACGCCCCCCACATCAGTGCATGAATCTCGTGCACCGGGCCTCTAGTATATTATAAAAGTAGTGCATAAATGATCTTGGCCATTCTGTATAGCAAAAAGAATGTGGGTGTGATTCCTAGTCAGATCATACACCCAGGTTTAGGGTTCCATCCCTGGTTGGGGCACGTATGGGAGGCAGCCAATTTTTTATCTTTCTCTTAAAAAAAGCATCAATAAAAACATATCCACAAGTGAGTATTAAAACAAAAAGTGGTGCATATATGGGTTCTCACTATATAATTCTTTGACCCACTCTATATATTTAAAATTTTCTCAAAACAAAATATTTGGGAGAAAACAAACTATTTTACTCCTTACACATATTTAAATTTTTTCACAATAGGCTTACTTTAAAAAAAAAAAAGTTAAATACTTTATAAAATAGGATCTGTTTTTAAACAATTGTTGTATTTTATGATTTGAGTTTTTTAACTACCCTATTGATTAAGCACACTGAATTTGAGAGAAACCATGTAAAATATTTATCTTGTGTTTTATAGTTTTTTTCTTAATAAATCTTTATTGTTCAGATTATTACAGGTGTTCCTCTTTTTCCCCCTCCTTCATAGCTCCTCTCCACCTGATTCCCCACCCCACTCCATGCTCTTATCCCCCACCACTGACTTCATCTATAGGTGTAAGACTTTTATCCAATCTCTTCCCGCACCACTCAGACCTCTTTCCCCTAAGAATTGTTAGTCTATTCCCTTTGTATGTCCCTGATTCTATTATATTTATACAGGGGTTTTTTGTGTTTTTTTTTTTAATGTGATAGCCCCATTCAATCTAGTTACATTCAAAAGAATCAGCATCATTAACCATTTACTGTTTCAGTTGAAGAATCAAAGTTAGTAATTAACCATTAAAGGAAATTTTTGTAAAAACCAACATTTCTATTATCCTTTCATGTGCTATTTGGAGGTTTTTACATCCTATAACAATATACCAAAGTTTTAGGATTGGTAAAAAGCCTACCTCTGTTTTTTAAGGGGTAGAAGAATCTTGTGATTGTAGGCTCATTAGATATTGAAGACCGGGCAAGTGAGTTCTTAAAATCCACCCATCTATGTATATTCCTTGGTGTAGCCCAGTTTGAAGACTCTTTTCTACGTGAGAAATCATCACCTATAAGGTATACTGAGAAAAGACAGGATCAGTTTTCGACCATGAATCTGGAATGAATGTTGAAGACATATTTATGGGGATTAAGAGTGCAGGGCTCAGGGATACTAGCTAAGAAGCTATTGCAGTCCTTTGGATCTGAAACAGGAGAGAGATTTTGTAGCAGAAACTGAGAAAATAATTTGATAAATTCTTTCAAGAGGCAATGCTCAGCTAGATTGATGACTGACCAGATACAGAGAGGAAAGAAAAGAGAAAGCAAAGAGTGACCATTTGACCCATTATGGTAAGGAATACATATATCTATAGAAATTTAATGTGTACATTCTTCTGAGGATTACATGTGTTATGTTATGAAATTTTTTACAATCTTATTTTAGCTGTTTAGTTGTATTAAAATGTGACAGTTCAACCTAGAAACTGTACCTAAGTGCTGTGGCCTCCACAGCAAGCAGGCATACATCAAAGGGCTGATTGAGTTGTGGAGGTGCCTGCCTGGTCCCAAACTATAATGAGAGAATCTGAAAGAATATGGAATGAGGATAATTAGGATGAGCAGAGCCTGGGCTCAGCTTTGTCTCTATTCCTTCCTGTTAACTTCAGACAAATTACTTAATCTCCCTGACCTTCATTTTTATCATCCAGAAAACAGAAGATGGACCACAGATGATCTGCAAAGTTCCTCCCTCCCTAACCTTATTATAAGTTTCAAAAATCAATTGATGCTGGACTGGCCAGCTCCATAAGAATAGTGAGAGAGTTAAGAAGTTGAGTGAAGAATCTGACTGATCATGAGGATCAATTAGCTGCAAGGCGAGTCAGTAGGTGTAAATTGCTGGAAGCTTGGGGGCTTCTGCTGCCCCCAGTCAGCACCTGAAGGAAGAAGGTGCTAATGATACCATGGGGACAAAACCTGCTGATAGTTATTAAGCAGCAGGCAGTAGAAAACCCAAATTAACACTAATATAATCTAAATCGGTGCCAATATCAGCCCAATGACAGTCCTCTGGGGTGGGTGACAGCACTCTGAGAAGTTGAAAATGATAGCTAATAATAAAGCATGAAGTCAAACTAATACATGCATTTCTGATTCTCATTTTTTCGTTTTTAAAAAACCTACTATATTAACATGTGCTTCTTCCCAGCTAAAGAAAAGTGTTAATTATTTCCAATAGTCTTTAAACAGATGGGCCCATCTACTTTTAGAGCAAGTGAAAGACAGAGAGCATAGGTACTGGTCTTTGGCATTCTCTACAGGGTTTGCCTTGGGACTCAAAGTGAGTTACCTCAGACAAAGCAAAAGAAAATGGAAGGCAAACAGAGGCACAGAGCCACTAAATTGAGGCTGGAATTCCAGGTACCTGAAAGCTAGTTCAATTAGGACTGTTCCGTATCCGTAAAGAATTCATGAATTCAGGGTGGAAGAGCCAGACAAGCCAATCTCATGACTCCACTAGGAGTAGACAGAGCACTTTCATTTTTTCAATGCCTGTGATCTCACTTTAGCAAACATCTGTGACCTCCTACTTAACCAATTCCATTTCTAATCAGATATTGCATGTGAATTTGCTTTGGAAACAGAGAAGTAGATTTTGCTTCTCAAAATGGATTTTGCTATTATTATTCTCATTTGTCCTACCTGGAGTCCTTTGGCCCACCATAAACATAGTTCCTCACACCCATATTCCACTGTCACCTGGAATATTTCCTCCTCCCTGTCCAAGCCCCCTATCCAACCTGAGTTCATCATTCAAATCTCCCTTTCTCTTGGGAGCTACCAGGCCTTGCTCCATCTCTAAACTCCTACTATTCTTATCTTTTAGAGAATGATTCTCTTAATTGTATTTATTCTTAACAAAACAAATTTGTAATTGTTTACATCCTTATGGCTAAGAGACATCTAATACCCTTTGTCTTAACCCCCATAACTAGTAGAATAATTTGAGGCACTTAGTGACCATCTAACATCTGACTGGTGATTGAGGATGCTTCAGCGACCTGTTTCCCAGGATTTAGAAATAGCAAGCTTGTCCCTCCCATCCTTCACCCAGAAGCAAGAGTGAGTATAGCCATCCAGAAAAAAGAAGTAACTTTCCCCACCACCAACTGCCCTGCCACCATGCCTGGATCCACCCCAGTGTAGCCCGCACCTCCTAGCATCTTATGACTATCAAAGTATAGCTTCCTCCTGAGAGAGCCGCAGGGGAACAAGCAAAGCTCCGGTGTGAGGGGAGATGGAATGTTATGGAGGAAGAAGAAGCCAATAATGGTGACTGGGAATAAGGAGTGGAATGAAGAAGCATGAGTCCTGGAGGAGGATAACAGTCTATAGGCAGCTGGAAAAGAGCCCATGAATTAAGGCACCTCAAGAAGAGAAGAGATCACAACTGAACATGAAAAAAATGTTCAAAAGTAGAAGAGATCAAAACTCAAGCATCAGGAATTTTTTAAATCCTCACTTGAGGATAGGTTTTTATTAATTTTTAGAGAGAAGGAAGGGAGAGAAAGAAACATTGATGTGAGAGGAAACATCAATTGGTTGCCTTTCATATACACCATGTCCAGGGGTTGAGCCTGCAACCTAGGTATATGCCCTGACCAAGAATCAAACCTGAAACCTTTTGGTGTACTCTCTAATTTCAACTGAACCACTGGACTAGGGCAAACATCAGGAATTTAAGCATAATCACCAGAAAACCCAACAACTAGAACATGCCTAATCTTCAGTCATCTCAAATGAAGTCACCTTAAAAGTAACAGAGCATGACATAGTGGGGGTGGGAAAAGAAAATTTCACAGAAGCCGTCATTGACTATATCTGAAAAATGTGTGCTTTTCATTGATTAAATATATAAACAAAATCTGTCATCAATGATGCCTCAAAAGTGTGTGTGGGGGGTGGGGGGGGAGGGAATACAACCCTTTCGTAACAGATACTCTCCTGTACATGAGGCATAGAAAGTCAGGTGGAATAATCATGTAATTCAGAATAACTTAGTGAACATATATATGGAGCCAACTTCAAGAACATATGAAGTTACCCTGTGCCAGGCACTACTGTAAGTCATTTACAAATATTAACTCTTTTGACTCTCACACCTGCCCTATTATTATCCCCACTTTACAATTGAGGACTCTAAAGTATTAGCAAATTAAATCTTTCATAAGTTTACCCAGCTGCTAAGTGGTGGAACAGATTTGAATCCAACATGTCTGGTTCTGCAGTCCTTGGTCTTAGTTTTTGCTTTCCTAACCTCTTTTTATCAATGCCTTTTGAGCTGGGCTTTTTAAGCAGGTGACATAGAGATGCTTATCTGCTTCTATATGCCCCCACAATACCTTCTACCCAGAGCCTAGGTCCTGGATCTTCCCAGATGGGAACTCCTTAATCAGCCTGATTGTCCTACTCTCAGAAAGTAAAAGCTGAAGAAATATTTTACAGGTGTATTGGTATAATATAGATAAATAATGTAGAACATTCTACTTGCCAAATCTTTTTTATTTTTAAATCATCATTACTGCTTACTGAGATTCTCTTAATGACAATGAAAGAAAACATTGCTCCTTTTTTTTTTTTTTATCACCAGCTGCACTCCCCATCAGGATCCACCCAGGGATGTCTCCTCCCCATGGACCTGCTGCCTAGACTGTCACAGTCTCTCAGCATCTCAGAAAAGCAGGGATCCTCCTCCTGGCTGACACCCCGCAAACTCAGCACCTGCTTGTTGATTAGCTGACCTAGCAAAAGTAAGTGAAAATTTCAACATTTTCTAGAACTCTCTAATTTCAAACGCTTTGTTACAGCCACAAATTGGGGGACAGGGAAATATACACAACTTATATCCAAATTTGGCCTTAATTTTCTGAAATAGATATTATGAAAATACCATTGTTCCTAATGTTTTATAATCAGGAGGGGAATCCTCCCAGACTACTGCAGCTTCAGGAGGACAATGCCTCCACTTCACCATTGCTAGTTTTGTGGACTTTCACACACTGATGATTTCCTTTGCTGCCGCTTTACCAGCTTTTCCTCCTATTTTCTTCCTTCCTTCTTTCCTGCCCTCTCTTCCTCCCGGACTGGAGGCAGCCTGAGCTGGCTGGTGTCCTCCTGAGCTACTCTTCCTTGCTTTAGTATATATTGCCTCACTCCAGGTGTGTGAGAATAGCCACTGAGTCTGTCATTTACTCTGTTTAACCATGAAATAGACTCTACTGGATTGGGGGTAAAATTATGCTTTTGAAGGAGTCAGGCCCATATTTACAGGACATTTATTGCTGCCACTTTATGGGGAAAATTAGTCTTTTATGCTTTCAGTAATGATTCCCCAGGCCCTCTTTTCAATCCAGCATGCTCATAAATTCCTTGTTTTTACAGCAGGGCAAAAATGTGCTAAAGTGTGCTCTTCCTCACTCACCAGCATCATCCAGCAGAGAATGGAGAAGCATCCTAGTAAGAAGACAGCATGCTGGCCAGGGCCACAATGCCAGCAGACGTCTGGGCCCTCTTGGGACACACCTTCCAGGGGCGGGGGTCCTGCTATAACTGAGGGAGAGTACGCACTTCTTACAAACGCAGCTGGCTCTAAAGAAAAGAAAGCTAAGGCATTGGGCAGCAAAAAGTCTGCTCTGGCCCTCTGGGGCTTTGCTGGGGTTGATGCTAGCCAGATGCTGTTTGAAGAGGGTCCCTCATGTAGGGCATCTAGCCTCAGTACATCCCGTCTCTAAGCAAGCCAGAAAAAACTGCTTTAAAACCTGGAGAAGGTTCTCAGATAAAGCCAGCTATGGATTGTTTCACCCTCCCAGAAAGTGCTTTTCAGAATCAGACTTCCTGGTTCATGGCAGTGGCCTAGGTTTCCTTTCTTTTATATGAATATGTATAAATATATGTATAAAAGAAAGGAAAACATATATATAATATTGTTCTGAGAGAGAGAGAGAAGAGAATGGGAGAAAGAGAGAGAAACATCAATGTGTGAGAGAAACATCAGTCAGTTGCCTTCTACACACACCCTAATTGGGGACCAAACCCACAACCTGGGATGTGCCTGACCGGGAATGGAACAAGCAACCTTTTGGTTGACAACACTCAACAAGCAGACACACAGGCCAGGGCCATGGGCTACCTTTACTTGCTTCAGCACTACTTTCTGAGTGACCTTATCCTGACTCAGTCATTTTAGATTCCCCAAAACATGACTCAAAGTTACCAGTAAAAGAAAAAGAAAAACAAGTCAATTCCCATTTATTTAAAAGGAGGAAAGGGCAGTGTTCAGTGGGAGGTTACTGAATTCTTACTTAAGCAAGAAGTGGTGTTACCTAAAAATTAACTCTTTTCAAAGAAGAATACTCAAATATTCAAACCACAGAGCAATTTTATTAAACTATAGATTTGGATTCAGCAGTTTTGGGTGAGATCAAAAGTTCTGCATTGTGATAAGCTGCCAACTCCTCATCCCAGGACCGTGCTTTGAGTAGTGAGGTCTTAGGTAAAGAGCTCTGGCCATGGTGTTGAACAAATTCAAGCTTGAATTTGGTTACTTATTACTCTTAGGATACTGGGTGAATTCTTTAAGTGTTAAGCCTCCATTTTCTCACATGAAAAGTAAAGCAAATTGTAATGACCCTTATTTCACCTAATATGAGTTTCAGGAGAAAATATGTGTGTAGGAGTTCCAGAAGCTCTGAAATTATTATACAAATGTTAGTTATTAGTATTGATTCCTTTCATCGATATTATTTTATGTACTACGTTCTCCTAGATTTTGCTTAAATGGAAAAAAAAAATGCCTTTTGCAACTTATTGCAGAGACAGACTAGTTGAGAAAGAATTCCAGGAGGCTATTTTTCTTCCCTTACCCCCTCAAAGGCCAGTGATGAAACAGGCAGAGACAAATTACCTGTCCTGTTTTTAGAGAATTCTGGCGGAGGGAGATTCTACTGTATTTCTTGGTAGGCTGTTTAATCTCAAGTAGAAGAAAGCATTTTTTGGTTGAGTAATTACTGGGTCTACATGATCCCTACAACTGTTTGAATCAATAAAATCATTATTTATGTCTTGAATTTAGTACTGAATAAACATAATGGTAAAGAGATGGGTTGCATTTATTCTAGTCTCATTTAGTACATGCTGCCAATCACGTAGAAAAAGCATGGGCTTCGGTCACATACAAGTTTCAATCTATAGTCTACAGCTTACTAACTGCTCTGAGTCTAAACAAATTGCTTGGCCTGTTTGAATCTCAATTTGCTCACCTGTAAAATGGGACTAGGAATTTGCATTGCATGATATTATGGGGGTGATGGGAGGGTGTTTGAAGTTATAATATGTAAAGTTCCTGAAACCTAAAAGATGGACAGTAAATATTAGATTTTTCCCGTTGTTCTGACCAGAAAACAAAGAACAAATTATCACCTTAGAATAGTATTAAAAATTATCCAATTTTAAAAATACTTTCTATATACCAAGAACTTTGTGAAACACTTTAGGATTCCCTCATCTTATCCTCGAAATAAGCTTTCACTATCATTCTCATGTTAGAAATAGGAAATCTGGGTTGGAGAAGTAACTTAGTCCATTGAATGCACTTTCTTATTACCCTCAGGATACTGCATAGGTTCTTTATAGAAGACTGTAACTTGGTCCAGTCTCTAAGGCCAGTGCAATGCCAGAACACATTGTACAGAGGAAGCTTCCTCCGAGACCTTTGCCCTTACTATGCACACCTGGTTCCTAGTCTTCCCCTGAAAATAGCCCTTCACCTGGAGGCAGCTCACAATTCACTGTCAGCCTCTCATTTCCCCACTCTCAGGGTGCTCTTATGTTACTCTCTGGCATAAAAGTTAGTGCAAAAGGCATTACATTTTGAAGTTGATCTCATAGAGTACTAATACAGCTTTGTGGAACTACAACAAAGGGACATTAAAACAGGGCAAACAGATCTAGAAAGCAGGGAAATGACCAGAATGTCAATTTCACCTTGCATCCCTCCATAAACGTTGCATATAAAAGACTCTCTATTAATCTGTGCTTTTTAACTGAATAGATGGAAGAACAGAATAAAAGAAAGCTTTTAACCATATGAAACCCAATGACTAGTTTCAGGCCATTTTACCAATGGGATTTGTGGTTAAATAATAAATTTCAGAACTACTTATATCTTCCTTCTTCCTACAAGGATGACTTCACCCTAACTTTCCTCTTCTCAAGTGACATTTAAGAAGGAGATAGAGCAATTAATTTTTAACAAGGGTAAATTTTTCCTATCACATTATGGAGAAACTAATGGAGATACAGGTTAATTTCACATTATGAAGGTCCCAAAACTCTATGAGAAGTACAGGGACTAGTAGAAGCCAGGTTCCCAGACTCAGAACTCCAACTCCTGACTGATTGAAGGACTAATTGATTGATTGATTGATTACGACTAATATTTATTAAGAGTTGACTATGTACTATACCAAGTAACATTTTTATTTCATGTAATCCTTCATAAAATATTAAGAGCTAAGAGTTTGTACTATCCTAATTTACAGATGAGGAAACCAAGTGTCAAAGCAAACAAATAACTGCTCGAGATATATCTAATATGGACACTTAACTGATTCTGAAGACTGAACTTTTAGCCACCCTGTAACAATACTCTTAAACTTCCTACCTTTTACATATTTTCCTCTCTTTTCTTAAGCATATATACATACACATATGCCAGATAATAGTCGCATAGTCATAATCACTGATTCAGGCTCAAAATAATATATTGGTCTTTTTAGCTTCTCCTTCATTCCTGTCCTGTTCTTGGAGGTGCTATATGACTACTTTCTATTACCCTCCTCAATTCCCAAACTCCGTAAATGCATCAATAGTGAAGCATGAGTTAAATCAAGGAGCTGCTTGAATAAATTCTATGATTGTCCCATTTATAACTTCAACACATCGAAGTTAAATCCAATACATTGAGCTTCCCTATGTGTCTCTTCTTCCACCATTTACAGACAACAGAGACCTCCACCTCACTTATCCCTATGCTATTCCCACGTCCTTTCTTCATTTGTCACCCTCTACAATATGACTCATTGCAGTATGAAAAAAGACTTGTTTAAGCCTTAATACCTGAAGTGAAGTCTTAGTCCTATTATCATACCATCTGTGTGAATATGAGCAATTCAGTACACTTCCTGGATCTCAGTTTCTTTATCTCCAAAATTAAGGGGAAAAAATTCCAGACTAGCTTATAGCAAAAAAAATCTAATGAAACTCTAAGAGCTGTGTGCAATATAAAAAGACTACTGAGGATTTTTAAACTTTACTACGTGCCAGGTACCACACTAATAAACTTAAATGAAATGTCTTATTTAATCCATCCAAAAACACTATTAGGCAGAAATTACTAAAGGTGAGAAAACTGAAAGGCAAAATGCTAAAGTAGCCTACCCAGGACCACACAGCTAGAAAACTAGAATGCAAGCCCTTGTTTCAGGAATTTCTATCCTGTTTAAAAAAAAAGGGGGGGCGGGGGTGGGGGGGAGGGGGGAAGGAGGTATCTCCATTTTTATTGCCTGGCGTTTTTCCTGAAGTAAAGGTGGTTTGTGGTGATGTTAGGGTAACACCTGAGCATCAGACTATTTGAAAACTCCCAAGTGATTCCAGTGTGGAACCACAGTGGTAAGCCACTGCTCAACACTGGCAGAACCCGACAAAGAATGAAGCAACCAGCATGCTCAGATCTGGGCTCTGCGTGCTCCCTTCCCCAGTGGGTGGCAAGAGAGCAGGGTGGAGTGGGGGAAGGGAGAAGTCACTGAGAATTGATGGAATCCAATATTCATTGCTGCACTCCGAATGGCAACTTTCCCAGCAGATACATTACTAGTCATGTCTCAGCCATAAAACATAGAGCTCTCATTTCCTCAGCGGCCTTATATACTCTGAGTGCTTTTCAGCATTATTAACCTCTATGATCAAAATAGATAGGGAGGCTGAAAGCCAGGGAAAACCTCTTTACATCTTCTGAATTGCAAAGCCACACAGTGAGAAAGATAGCCTGTTTTTGAGCATTCTTGCTTGAGTCAGACAAATCCAGAACTTGGACAAATTTGCTTTGTGGACACAATAGATTCAGGATTGTCATAGATTTAGAGAAATAAATGTGTCACAATTAGACTCATTGCCATTAATATAAAAGCCTGCCTTATTTGAATAGTGTTCCTTATAAGCAAGGCTGTCTCAGCTTCTTAAGCACATTTCTATGCAAAGGCTAGGAAATGTAGAGCTACACATTTATATAAGACTGCCCAGCACCTAAACTCCACTCCTACTTTGGTGAATCACAGTATTAGTAGCAGACACAGTTCACTTCCTGTTGGGGAATTCTGAGAAAGATAGTCTCCCTCTCTCCTCCAAGGACGCTAGTGTGGCAATGTGACTTGTCCTGGCCAATCAGATGCTTCCACCTTATCCTCCCATAAAAGAATACTGTGGAGTCTGTCAGATTTATCATGGTCATTGGTGGATCAGAGGGTCCAGAAGCAGGGAAACAAGTGTCTAGGGGAGACACAGTCCCAGCACCATGATGAGTGTTCACTGAGTATGGTGCCAGCAGCAGTGGAGAGACCCCAAGTAGCAAACAGAAGTGTCCCCAGCAGATCATTCCACAACCATGCCTCAGCTATGTCTTGCCTCCCTTGATTACTACCTGAACTTGTTGTCCAACCTTCCTAGATTCCACGAACTACACCAAATACCTTCCAAGAAAATCCTCTTTTTCTTAATTTAATCAGAATAGTCTTTCATTGTTTCCAACCAAGAACTCTATTACTGCAGGGTAATATATGGGGCTCTAATGGCTGTCCCTTTAACTACTGGCTATCCAGAAGTTACTCACATTGTCCTACACCCTACAGATGTTTACAATATGGCAAGTCTAAATACAAACTATTATCCAGTTCCTAACCCCTCATATACAAAATCCAACCCAGGATATTTCCTTCTGTTTTCTTGTCTACCATTGTGACAACTTTTGATATAGTACACATAAGTGGTGAGAACTTCAAGTTATCGTTTAAGAAGTAAGAGTTAATTTCCTAGTCAGAAGAATGGGAAAACATGGTATACACTCTCACTAAGAGATCATAAGAGTAGCTAAGTAGTGTGAAGCAAGCTATAGAAGTACCAAAAGTTAATATTTCATTTTTTGACTAATAGGTAACCCTAAACCCTATAGCTGTCTTATTTGGGCTTCAAATGCAGTACTCAAGTGTACCACATCCAAAATTATCTCTAAACATTTTTATCTGACATCTTTTCTGCGAGTGGAGAGATAAAGTGTTTTGATCTCAAAGATCTTTTTTTGGTAAGTGAATTGAGAATGGTATAGAAAAAGGAATCCAATCCTCATTCTTCAGCCTTCTGTTGTAATATATATGTGTCAAGCTATATTTCAGATTAGGATTCCATGGAAAAGGTTATCACAGATCAGCTAAGGTGCTAACATAAATGTCACCAAAGCAATCAAATAGAGAGGATATAATATCACCTAAACTATTAATTTTCACCCTAAAGACCATCTACTTCATGTCCACAGTCCCTGATGATTTCTCACTCCCAGAGTATTTACTGTTTCTACTCATCATCCACATGTAACAAATAGCTCCTGACTTGAAGTGAAATGTGGGGCAGTTGAAAAAACGTGGGGTTGGGAAACAGACAATCCTAGTGCTATGAACTCTATGACCTTGAGCAAATTCCTTAAGCTTTCCAAGTCTTAGTTTCTTAAATTCTTCTATAACTTTGAGCTCTTTTTATTTTGGATTTTCCTAAAGTAATGTTGTCATTTCAGAGTCCTAGTGCAGGTGAACTGAGAGCATGCAAGCCTTTGTGTATTTATGGAGGATACACTGTGCACTCTTCTCTTCAACTAACAAGAGCCAGACCAAGCCCTAGGAAGCATTAATTTAAGGCATGACATAAAATAATATCCACATGAATGGATTATCTCATATTCAATCACATTTGTTTCAGTATTTATTTAATTAAAAGCACAACTATATTTATAATGGCAGCTTGTGCCTTCCAAGATCCATAGCCTTATTTCCTTCTGGAAGCACTCACTGAAGAGGAACTTTAAGTACTTCTCTTCATAGCCAAATAGATCCTATTTTCATTAGTTGTGCCTGAGCACAGAGACATTCACCAAAGCCTTATTGATAATTGTACCTGATTAACCACAAACTGTAATAGGACCGAATGCTTTTTATTAATTAACATAGTCAAGTCAAGGAAAACAGCCTACATGAGGGATAGCTTGTATAAAAATAATTGACTCATTAATCTTAACTATGTGAACATGTTCACATTAGCAAGGTCGCTAGAAAGGATTCAAACTGGAATAGCACATTCACGCAAGTATGATTCTGTAGTTATTTCATTTGGACTAGCATGGAATTCCTTACAACAGTGAAAGTTTTCAGAAGGACATAGTCACAGAAAAGGCAAAAGTTTCAGAAGGGCAGTCTTTGCTTCACTTTTTCAAGTTGGCAGGGCATTGGGGGAAACCACACATTCCCATTTTCATTCTAGCACAAAGGTACATTTGCAGCCCAAAAGCAATCCCATGGGCACATGCTTCCTCGTGCTGTGATCCTGTGGATATAACCACCTCAACAGCAGCATACATGTGCATGCCAGGGGCTGTGAACCAGGCAGACATTGCATCCTGAGGACTATAACCAGTTGGGAAGGGGATTTGGGTTCGGGAGCACTTAAGCCTGGAAAGCAGTCATTTAAAATAATAACCAAAGGAAGTACTTCTTCACACAGCAAGTGGTAAACATATGGAACTTGTTACTCCCTAAGAGTTGAACAAGCCAAGAAATGTAAATAGGTTCAAGAAGGGTTTGGAAAAATTGCAGATGCCCAATCTCTTACCAGTTGTTGAAGAGAGGTTCAAGGAGTTTGGATGTGTTCCCGACTTTTGATGTTGCAGAGGAAGCTGCCACACTTCTTTACAAAACATCCCTGGTTCCAGCCTGTTCAAATGAAATACACGGTGGAAGGAACCATTAAACTGACTCAATATGGCATATCTTTTGCTCTTGTATTCTTCTCCCCCCCCCCCATTTGTTTAAATGCATAGGTTGTTGGTTTTTTCGTTTGTTTTTTTTAATTAAAAACATTCATGCCACAACTTTGTCCCAACACAGTTATGTTTTCATTATATCAATTACAATACAATTACAACAAATAAATCGAGGAGAGGGGAGGACTTTAAACTTAAAAAAAAGGGGGGGGGGGGGGAAGAGAGCCCACTTCAAAGTTAAAAAACACTTACAAAAGCCTTTCTGAGTAATTGCCTACACAACTGTCTTATATCGGCATTCTATTTCCTGCTATCTGGTCAGTGCAGACCTAGGTAGTGCTGAGAAATAAAGTGCCCCAATACCAGATATACAGATGAGGTAATTTACAATAACAAAGAAGCTGTTACTCTGTAAACCCTTACCCTCCTCCCAATTAGGTCTTCTTTTTTTTCATGCTTCTGCAGTAACTCCTTAAGTAACATTTTAAAACCTCAACTTTTTCAATAATTTATTTATTTTAAACAATAATTTTATAATTCATTTAATGACAAGTGGTAATCACGAAATTTGCAGATGTTATCTTCAAGCACAGCACTAGCTGTGCTGTCATTTCCTGAGGTTAATCATATATATCAGACTTGGCTTATCACCAGCATTTATAAAACCAGACCTAGGAAAAGAACTTAATATAGTGAATGTTTAGCCTGTCCTGATTATTACAAAATATTTGCAGAAAACTTCTATTTCTTTTAAAAGGCTCTCTCATAGCATTTCCAAGTCCTTTGCATTCACATTCAGTTTCTTGCAAGGCCTAATGCATGTTAGGAGGTTCAGCTGTCTGCAGCTCCCCACATCAGCTGCTATTACATCTAGACTCTCTGAGTTACAAGGGTGGGATGTGAAGTTTTGATTTACAACAACCCTCCTCCCACCTAAAAAAAAAAAAATTATTAATCGTAAATTCAAATCGCAATCCAGTGCAAATGTAATCACAAATTGCATCTCTGGCACTTCCAGTGCTTTTAGCTTCTGGAAAAATTCAATATGTTGACCCCCATAGCATTCTAGGATATAAAAGGGTCAAGAACCATAATAAGTCCTGATCTGTTTGGCTCAGTCGGCCTCTGGTCAGGGGCATGTACCTTGGTAACAGGCACATACCCAGTAGGAGTTGTGTAGGAGGCAGCTGATCAATGTTTATCTATCATTGATCTTTCTTACTATTCCTCTCCTCTCCCTTCCTTTCTGTAAAAAATCAATAAAATATATATTTTAAAAAGCAATAATAATGACTGAGAGTGTCCACAAAAAGAAAACCACCCTACCACAGTCAGAATGTTTTCCCTATGGTTGAGAAGCATTATGAAAGGAGGTTTCAGCTTTCTCTAAAGTTCACCATTATATTCACTAAAGCCACCACCTTTATAAAGTTACTAGAGCCAAGATGGGTTATAAAGTTAAATAAGTTCATTGAATTCAACTGCTCAAATAATTACATCTGTGATGCCCAGGTGAGAAAGGCTTATGAATCCACAAAGATAGGAGAATGGGGAACTAAGACTTCAGGCCTTAAAATACCTTGGAAGAATTTTTCCAAGCCCCCACAAGCAGCTACTGTAATAAGATGACAGGAGAAAATACAGATCTATTGTGCTTAAAAAACTACCGTATGCTTCCTCAGTGAAGCACCTGATAAATTTAGGTGGTTGGATTACAGAGGAAAATCCACTTTACACACACACACACACACACACACAAAACAAAAAAACAAAAACAAAAAACTGGCAACTTTTTCCATCCCCAATCCCTGAACTGCTGAGACACATGAGTTTTACAGCAAAGAATGTTTAATCCCCAGAGACACCTTGGCTTGTGGTGCTTTTTTAAGGTCTCTTGACCATGTCTGGTATCACCGGTTGAATAAGGGGTGTATAAAAACAGGGGCCTTAGGAAGCCACAGTACAAGGCTGCAGGCCCCTCACATGTGAACCTGAGGCACCCACCCAGCGAGACCTTTACATATGGAACTTAAATCTAACATTGATCAATAAAACCAAACATGTATTTACATCACTATGAAGGACAAAGTATTACAGTTACACACACACAGCAAGGAGTGGTATGGCTGTAACAAGAGTTCATAGTTTTCCCACAATCAGGTCTACCGGTTCAGTTTCACTGGAAACAGTTCTGTTCCTACCTCTCAGATAGACTTACAAGACTGAGGGACAGGTCTTCTCACTGGATAGATAGTCTTCTCACTAGATGGTATGTGAGGAAAGGGGAAAGCAAGAAGAAAAGAAGGTATAAAGCTTAAAATGAAATAGTGTGGCCACATCTCCTTAGCTCTTACAGTGTTGGTAGGATGAAACCTACATAGGCAATGTTTTGTTTTGTTTTTTTCATTTGTAAAAAGCATTAAGTTATTCCCAGTAACTAACTGAATTCAAAATGGCCAAGTCAAAGAAAATTGAAAAAGATTTTGCCTTCCCCCTCCTGCCAGCTATAGAGCATGTTGGGAGATGAAATGGAAGAGGACCAAGGTAAAGAGTGTGGGAGGGAAGGTTATTAAAGTTTCCAACTAAACTGAAACTAAACTTATAAGTGAGCTGGATTTAGGGTCGGGTCAATAAGACATGGTTCACACTGAAGAGAAGTTTTCAGGACCTGTCTGCACTTTGGCTAGATTTTTCAGCATCTCAATGTAACTATTAAGACAGATTTCCACTAGATTCACCAGGATAACCCCAAGGAAGTACTTATGGAATAAAGTGATATAGATGACTAGCAAGACACAGCTTTAATAGGTGGGTCCTGCCTCCTTCCTTCTCACTTCCCTTGAAGAAGCTATATTTTTGTAATCTCTGGAAAAGAGCATGAGACACAAATCCCCAAAGTGTGGGATGGAGGGTGGGCAATGGTGGGCATAGGAAGAAATCTGCACCCAAATGTAAGGCTGGTTCATCTTTAGGAACGAAGAACTGAATCTGAAAGGGGGGAGAAAAAAATCTATCTATGAATTATTCCACTCGCAGGTAATTTTTCAGGGAACCCCCTGAGTTATGAAAAGTTTAAGTTAAAAAAAAAATCAGCCTATTATAATTTTTTTAAATGATTGAACTACTATGAATCCACAAGCAACTGTTTATAAATGATGCTTCTTAACTATTTTAACTCTCCCCGCCAGGTGCAAGCTGCATCAAGGAGCGAGTGGACTCCCCCACCTCTGCTCAGGCTCAGGAGACAGAAAGAGGCATTCCTGCTGAGAGCCAGCGGCAGCTGGACAGGCACCCGAGGAGGCTGGCAGCAGCAATCACTGGTGAGCCTGCCAGAGGTCCAAGGGGCGGAGGGGTTGCCACTTAAGAAATCCCTGACATACTGGGGCTGCTGACAGGCGTACTGCCGCCTAGATGAGCCCATTTGAGAACGGTCCTTCATAACAGTGTTGAAATAGAGGTGCTCACCCTACGGCTTCTCTTGCCATGACTGGCAGTCATATTGCAGTAGCACGTGCAGGAAATCCAAGACCTGGGGGCTGACAAGGTGCTGGTTTTCACTGTGGACAAAGCGTCCCCATTGCTTATGGGAGTGTCTGCCCAAGATGTGCATCTAATTCAGTGTCGGATGTGTCAATGTAGTCAAATAGACCTCTGTCCCCAGAACCTTGGCTATCCTCACCAACTGATCATCGGTCACATCCATGGAAAAAAATGGCTTCTTCCAGAAAATGGTATTCACCTGCATGCAATATACCAAGCTCCACATAATCCAAACTATAGTTGTACATCTGATCGTGTACAAGTAGCTCGGCACCTCAGAGGTTATGGAGCAGCAACTCGGACAGTATATGGTTGGCCTGGGTGGTAAAGTCAGCCAAACCTTGTCTATTTGTCTGTTAGCAGCAGCTTCCTGTGCTCGGGATCAGTCATGACTTTTGGGGCTTCCCACTCTGCAGTATCTCCACTCCATGACAGTAACCCGGCCCCAGAAGCTCACACACGTGGCGTCTGGTACGATGGCTTGAATCTGTAGTTTGCACAAGTTGCATAAGGCGTGATTCGTGGCACAGGGCCTTTCACAACGTCTGCCTGTGTGCCCGCCTCGCAGAGTCTCCAAAACCTTTACTTCACGCTTGATTGTCTCCTTTACCGGCTTTAGAATTTTAAAAGTGTTTCGTTATTTGTGATGTTAATGGCTTTAGAGACTGTACTTCGTTTACCAGGCCTGTTTCCAAGCCGGCTTGCAGTCACCTGATTTCCCCATCCCGCCACCTGTGACTCCGGACCCCAGGCCTGGGGTCCCCGCGGATTAACGTCTGAAAACCCAGCCAAGCCCCGCCCGGCCCCGACATCAGGGCGGCGAGCAAAGGCGAACGTGGTGTTTGGAGACCCAGCAGCCACTGCCAGGTCCAGAGACAGCTGGGTGAGGTGGGGGTAAGACTGTTCAAACCTCTCCTCCTCCAACCGCGGTGGAAGCGGTGGCGGTAGCCATCCTCGCCCCTCTCCCCACACAGACAAGATGGCGGCAGGGGCGGGGCCGCAGGGCCGGGCCACAGACCAGCCGGAGCAAGGCCGCTGCTGTTACCGGAAGCGGAAGCGGAAGCCGAGCCCCAGCGGCTGTGGTCTGAGAGGAAACCTTCAGAGGAACCCGTGGGCAGAGGCATCCAGGAATCCCAGCTGCCGGGCTGCCCTGGCTTCTTAAAAGCTGCGTGGTTTCTGAAAAGCCTCAAAACCTCTATGCACTCATCTGTGAAATGAGCTTGATTATGGCTGTCCTCCCTCCATCACAGTATTATGAGAAACGAGTGGTCCAGTGCACAGATTCATGCACATTGAAAGGAAATTAATTACAAGAAGTATTTTAAGATCACTCTTTGCCCTTTCTCCATAATAAAAGTGTCACAGATGAAAGAAAATTAGTAAAATGTATATGAAAGTAATATATATGTAAATTGATTCATAAACAATAACATGATATAACAAACAGATATGATATAAAAACATGATATATAAACAACTAAAACATGATGTAAAAACAGTGATAAAAACAATGACTAATAAATTGGTTAAACTTATTCTAATGTCTCCCTGAATACATGCAATTGGTGCCAGCAAGAACTTTATATGTATCATGCATGCGCGAGTCAAAGCTTATTTTTAAATTGTCAGTGCGCATCATATGTACCAGTCAGTCAGATGGTCAGATGAACATACTGTCGGTCACTTAGCCTTTTATATATATAGATGAGGGCAATCATGCTTTCTAAGTTATAAAGTACTGTGCACATGGGAGGATAGCATGTTTTATAATCCACATAATCCTGGATGCCTCCTGGGCAAACGCCAGCATTGCCACATCCAAAGAAAAATCAGTTCTGAAAAAGTTTAGATGATTGTGACCAAGGATTCTCTTTTCCATTCATGGCCCCACAAACTATTCATCATTGCAGCTGCTCCAAATCCCCTCTCTGTTCCACCAACTCCAGTCTTTCTCCTGGTTCCGCTCCAAAATTGTCTTTTCAAAATTATTTAAAAACCCATCACCATTATCCCTATTAACAAAACTAATATATATATATATATATATATATATATATATATATATATACACACACACATATACATACATATACATATATATATAATCATGCAAAGTGTCCCCCAGGAGTTCGATCACTAGCTATGATGTGCACTGACCATCAGGGGATGGTGTGGAATGAAGGAAGGCCCCAGCTGACAGCCGGCAGCTGGGGGAAGGAAGACCCCAGCAGGCAGCTGGCAGCCAGAAGGAAGGCCCTAACTGGCAGCCAGAAGGCCCTGATTGACCCTGATTGCAGGCCAGGCCTACGGACCCTACCTGTGCACGAATTTCAGGCACCAGGCCTCTAGTGTCCAGGATCAGAACAAACTAACAAAAAGGTGCCATACCGTATTTGTATATATTTTTTACCCTTCACAATTACTTCCAGCCTTAGAATGCAGTGACATAGTATGTACTAAATCCTTCCTGTTTTATGTGAGAGGTGTGTCATGTGGGCATAGGTTTAGAAGTCAGACATTTCAAATCCACAAATGCTCTCTCAAGTACCTGGTGTTCCTTAGACATTGGGGTAGAGGCCAGGGTCAGGGAAAACCAGGTCTTCTTATAAAGGCGGTCGCCCCTGGGAACACCACAGCTGGCACTTTTTGATGTCACTCTCACGTGGGTATTCCCACCATGACTTGTGTGAGGCTGCTTATCCAGCAACTCTCTGACCTCCATCTGATACAGAGTACTGAGTTTCTCGTTCCGTGGCTCTGAAGTAAAAAGGACCAATGTGCCAAAAGCCGGTTTGGCTCAATGGTAGAGCATCGGTCTGCAACTGAAAGGTCCCAGATTCGATTCCAGTCAAGGGCATGTACACTGGTTGTGGGCACATCTCCAGTAGAGGGTGTCTAGGAGGCAGCTGGTCGATGTTTCTCTCTCATTGATGTTTCTAGCTCTCTATCTCTCTACCTTCCTCTCTTTAAAAAATCAATAAAATATATATTTTTTTAAAAAAGAATCAATGTTTGAGTATTATGCCCACCATGTAAAAGCTGTAAGCCCTTGGACAAGTCACTTATCTTCTGTGGGCTACTATCTTCTTATCTATAAATATTCGCCAAAAATGGGCGAATGTCCCATTAGAATTAAATGACATGATGTATGTAAAGCATATAAGTGTTAGGCCTGGCGCAGAGTGAGTGCACAATAAGTGACAAATATGATGGTCACAGACCCTCTGAGGTTCCACATAGATCTACATGGTGTCACAGAATTAAAATAGCAGCTGCTAAATATCTTGCTTAATGTCATCCCCAGTGATGTGGGAGATGAACTACCCAGGGAACAACCAGATAGTTGACTCATTCTTCTAGCGTTCCACCTCAGCTGGCTGTGCCACCGGAAAACTGTTCTGCTCCAGAGGACACCAGACCCTGGGTCTTCCCCTGGAGTCACTGTGGCAGGTGGCATTTGTCTCATCTCCCACAAACTGTTGTTCTCTTCGAGGATCATTGCTTGTGAAAGCCACGTATTAATTTCTTGATATTCTGACATGGTCTCCCTCTGATTGTTACAGGCTTCCATGTAAGCAGATCACTCTGGACCTATTAAACACAGTATTTGCTCAATAGCCAAGTAGTCACTGTGTAAACATGCTGTGAAAAGGGGTATTTTCCATGAGCTGTATTAGAGGTCAGTGCACAGAGATTCTCATTATTTTGTGAGAAGCCCATGACTCTCTCACCCACATCACTCACATTCCAGGGAGGATGGAATGATGTCAGCACATATACCCATCAGGGAATCTTTTTTACCCAAACCACACAATCCTTAGGTCTTTCTGAAACAAAAGTTTTCTCCTTTATTAACTGTGGGACTCAAAAATTACCATTTATTATTCTCCCAGGAAAAAAAATATTCCCATTGTAGCTGGTAGTTTAAAATTATCCATGAAACCAAAGACCATTTTTATTTTGAGATCAATCAGATGGCATGTAAGACAACAGCAGGGGTGAGTGGGGATTAATTTCAGTATCTCAGAGCCATTTATATTGATTTTCCCCAAATTTGTACAAAAGAAAAGATTTCCCAGTTGAGCTGAGATCAAAAGTGGCAGATTTAACAGGATCTTCAGAATCCGGAAGGCCATCTTGTTTAAATAACTATACCATGATTCTTTAAACCTTATGCCTATAAAAGGGCAAACAGGTTGGGGATGGGGAGGAGGGTAGCATGTAGGGGAAGTCATTTCCTAAAAGGTGACACTAGAAAGCCCCAAAAGACATTTCAGGGAATTGAAGTATAATTGCTACAGCTAACAAATCATGCGTTTCCTGCCTCTCTCCTGCCTTTGCTGCAAGCTTCAAGACAACTGAGAAGGAAGTGGGCAACCTATCGATATGTAAAAGGGAGTAGCATAAAACATGAAGTACTAGGTGTCATGGGGGAATCCTGCAGCCTGAACTTTATGGAAAGCAGCTTCATTTGGACTATCAAAGTTGAGGGTGCTGCCAAGATTACAATGAGAACAGTTTAAGTTATTTCTCTAATTTTAACACCTGCTGTTAAAACATCAGAAAACCCCATGACCCAGCAATTAAGATTACAGTTATTATTTGTACCCATATTCCACATAATACCAGTGACTTGGACACTTCTGCTTCTTGTATATCACTCCATGTAGAGCCATAGCCTTTAGTCATGATCCTCTGATGCTATGATTGAACTACAAGGAATTTCACATAAAAGACCATGTCTACATTTTCAGGGTTGTGGCAAAAAAAAAAAAAAAAAAAAAAAAAAAAAAGATAATTTTATCTTGTATTGGCTCCTCTAATAAGCCTAAAAACAAACAAACAAACAAACTGAGGAAGTAATCCCTCCCCTTCTTCCTAAAGGTCAGTCTTCTCTGAATCTGTGCGCTAAATCTTGGCAGAGCAGGGAGTGTTCACCAGTTTTTAGGTGAAGGTTTCTTAGGAGCCTGTTAAGTGCCATGTCAATCACCGGTGATTGACACTATACTTTCCGTATGGAGGACAAAACAGGCTAACAAACAAACAAAAAGAACCATACTCAACACATGAGCAAGGGCTCAAATTTTACAGCAGCAGCTTTGTGGAAACCAACAAAGAAGGCCCCTTACAGGCCTGAACATCCACCAGGAACCACAGCAATTCCTGCAGAACCTCTATGAATCCAGTGAAAGATGGGAAGAGTGTCCAAGAAGACCCAATCTTAGCAGGTGAGCATAAGAAAGAGATGTGAACATATTCTGTTCATTTTGAAATGTTATTCAAATGAAGCATTATTACTACTCATTATAAACTGATCTCAGGAAAGCCCCTTATTCACATCCACAAAAGACAAATAGAAGCTAATGTATACCCCTCAGGTTTTGTGTATTAGGGAATTTCTGGCATGAATGAGCAGGTGGAAATGAGTAGGTAATACATGTGTGTGCACACGTATGCAGGAACTGTAAAGGACAGTAGGTGAAGCCACCTTGATTGAGAGCACCATATGGCTATCAGTGAAGCTAATCATGGAGGAACCCCCAGGCAGGAAAACAGGCAGGGCATGTTCAAGCTCAAGTCACTAGGCAGGCACCATTTCTTATTCCACAATGATACAACACATATGAATAGTCGTAATTCTAACAACAGCAACTACTATATATCTATCCTACATGTGTATATGTATATATAACATACTTACATATTATACAAATCACATAATTATATCATATAATAATTGTTTTCAATCTTCTGATAAGGGTCCTGAAATTCTTGTTCTAAATTCACATGCGATCTGATTGTAAGTGGGTAAGGGGTGGATGTGGGGAATAAAAGTGTAAATGTGTGTGTGTGTGTGTGTGTGTGTGTGTGTAAAAGAGATTGAGATGCATGTTTTATATTTCTTTAATGGCTGTTATGTCTCACAGTTTTCGTTTTACCTTACAGAAATTCTTACAGAAACTAGTATGTGTTTTCTAGATGTACTTCCAATTTTTAAGACCTTATTTCTGGTGGGCATATTTCATAGCGAGATTGATTCAGAGGGTCCTTCTCTAGTTATGGGCTTCCTACAAAGCACATAGGATCCTAAAGGCAAGGTGAGGAATATGAAACACAACAGCCATTAGTGCAGTATAGAGCACAATAACCTCTCTCTCTCTCTCTCTCTCTCCCTCTCTCTCTCTCTCTCTCTCTCTCTCTCTCTTACACACACACACACACACACCACACACACACACACACTCATTCTCCCATCCTACCCCCTATCCACTTACAATCAAAGGGCAAGTGGATTTAGGACAAGAATTCCAGGACCATTATCAGAAGTCTGGTAACAGAATTGGGAAAGTAGGGCACCCTGCTGCTTCCAGCATCCCCCAGAGAACTCCCTGCCTTCTGACAGCAAGCATGTCTGCTTCTATTTCTGACTCTTCCTTTAGGAGGCCCCTCAGGGCTTGGCTGCTCTGTTCCAATAGTACACAACCCAGGGCCTTCTGGCATCTTGCTTCCAGTTTCTATATTAGACTCGGCATTTGTGTACTGATATGCTTTCTCCCAAATCCATTTTCCATGACTGAGAGGTCTGATACTGGCAGCCAGAAAAATCTACCACCCTGTTTCCTTCTTCATGCCAAAGCCCATCCATTCAATTTTTACAATGAAAAAAAACAAATGATTACAAAACTTACACACTTCAGACTGAATTATGTATCCATATAAAGAATCATTAACCTTTTATACTCACCTTATCTTGAATTTGAGAAGGCTCATACAGAGTTCAGGGGCTTACAATGAGGCCATGCAGTTGTTCCTGTCCCTCTAAAGAAGGATAGTCATCCCACTTTAAGAACAAAAGAGGAGATACCCCTTGGCTAACAAGGGATTTACTTACCTTTATGAAGGGAACATCTGATTTCATATGTGAATCTGCACTTAAGGCTTTTTTCAAATGTAATTTTATACCAATCAACCTGCTTGTCTGCCAACAAACTGTGTATGGACAGGGAGGTGGGGATTGCTAAGCTTAGCTCAGAGTTGTGAGGCTGAACAGGCCAAAGAGATGATGGATCAGACCCTGGCAGAAAGAAAAAGAACCCTAGGCAGGAGGAAAGGGGAAAGCCAGTGGAGTGGGTAAGACCTGAAAGCCCTCCTTCCAGCACAGGGAAACAGCGACACCTGGATTCTTGGGCGGCTGTCAAGATCCAAGTTTAAACATTCACCAAATAAACGTTCTCAGAGAAAGACCTCAAGATCACAGAGTCAAAAAGACAGAGCAATCTATCTCTCCTTTGCTCCTTCCCTTCCTTCCTCCCTTCCTTCCTTCCTCCCTTTCTTCCTTCCTTCCTTCCTTCCTTCCTTCCTTCCTTCCTTCCTTCCTTCCTTCCTTCCTCCATTCCTTTCTTTCTTTCTTCCTTCCTCCATTCCTTCCTTCCTTCCTTTCTTTCTTCCTTCCTTCCTTTCTCCCTTCTTTCCTTTCTTCCTTATTTCCTTGTTTCCTTCCTTCCTTTTAAATTTAGTACTTGCATATCTCTGATTCCATAGAGGTGTGTATTGCCTTCTAAGGGAAAAACAAACCCACTTGTCACATACAATAGAGCCATTAAAATAAAGATACAAAGAACAAGAGATGTGGAATAATAAGGGAGTGTGGAGAAGAGGGATCACTGTAGCAGAAAACCTAAGCTAAGTATATTTATCACAACTAACCTAATCTAACTTTGAACTACTCTTCTGCAGACATAATGAGTTGCAGAGCACTTATTAACTAATAAAAATAAAGCATAACCTGCATCACAGAAAACAAAAGTTTGATGTTAAGGGGAAAAGTTAAACTGAAGATTTATTGTATTAAAATTGAAACTAATAGATATTAAACATGACTATATGCCAGATATACCCTCATTGGACACTCAGACCTACAATGTGGTCATTATTATGTCTGTTTTACAGATGAAGAAAAAGGCTCTGAGAAATGGAGTGACCTGGACATTAAGCAACTTCATGGATAATTTATTCAATAACAACTTGCCCATGCCACAAGCTGTACTTTATTTGACCCAAAATCTAAAAGAAGCAAAGTTGCCCACAGGACCAGTTGAAAAAGGAAGAGTCCAGCTGGAATCATGAGTCTATTTATCATGATATATCACAGACCCAACTTCATACCTGCACCTACTATTTTTGCTATTGCTTAAACTTACATCCAGGAGCAAAATCTATGAGGCAGGGGCAGGAAGCAAAGTTAGTGAAATGTCTGGAATCTTGTCCTAAATTTTGATTTTTAAAGGAAGGAGGACAACTATCAACTTTCAACCTGCCATGTGCCAGGCTCCCTGGGACTTCCAGTAGAAGTGAAGCAATGATTTCTCAGGTTTCTGAAGGTAGTTGAGAGTGGGGAGAGTGGGTGAAATGTGATCAGATCTGGTGGGTCAGCTATTTTGCTGCTACCTGTCTGTTTCACATGAGAATTCATTTGATCCTCATGGCAATTCTGGGAGATACATAATATGATGGTTTTCAATACCATTTTATGGACCTTGAAATAGAAGGCTTGAAGTTTTGTCAATGAATTGGTATAATCAGGACAAAACCTGGGTCTCCTGGCATGAAGCCCTGTGCTTTTTGCCTTAATCCCCACTCTCCCTCCCAGTAGGAAACACCCTCTTGGATGATGTTGAACAGCATCCTATTTAAATGGATTATGTGTCTGAAGAGCTATATGCCTGACTGATAATAATTTGCCTTCTCTTCCATCTTCTCTGAGCAATAACTTACGGGCCTCAGAAAGCTGACGTATATAACTGAGTAAGATCCTGCAATAAATTTTATTCTTGTACCATGCTTCCTGCATTCCTGTTATTGTCTGTTTCTGATTTCCTACATCCTGCTCCAAAACTGGGACTCATTCAAAGCCAGACACCTACTTTGTAGGTTCTACCCAGCTCCCCACTCTTAACCACCTTCAGAGGCCTGAGAAACCATTGTTCCATTGTTGCCGGAAGTTCCATCGAGCCGAGAATAGATTGAAACTTGACAGCTGCTTCGCCCCCCACCTCCACCCTCACCCACCCCTCCAAAAGGCAAAATTTAGGGCAGGATCCCAGAGAGTTTACAGACTTTGCTTCCTGCCCTAGCTTCATAGATTCTGCTCCCGGATATAAGATTAAGCAATGGCTGAAATTCCAGAGTTCTGAAAATATAATGTCAGCTGAGATGACAGAAAACAGATGTGTTGGAGCTTAGTTTCTTATAGTATCTGTGGAGAAGCTAAAAATTTTAACAAGGGATGGGAGTAGGGAATAGAAGTGGGAGAAATAAAGGTAATGACCATGAACTAGCTCCCTTAAAATCTTGGTTTGGAAGCAATAGTTAGAGAATCATGGCGATATCATATTCTCTGTCCTGTTAAAGAATAGTAAAAGTTACAAGTCTAAGAAAAATGGTGTACAAAATATTATTTTTTTATTGGCACCAGGCACACTGCACTGCTATACTTACAACTGGCCTGAAATTGAGAAAATTTTATCTAGTTGTGTCTGCTCTAAACAGATGTGAGGGAATTTGAGTTCAAGTGATAAAGTTTTCTGTCTAATAGGGTAATGGAAAAAGTATAATATTTATTTTTAAAACATAAATTCAGCTAGGCCTTATCTATCTAAGAGTATTATAACAGTGTCATGGATTCTTGATTGTACTTGATACTACAGGACCAGGGTCCTCCATGAAATAATTCCTTATTATCTCATCTATTTCTAGGAGCGGCCTAAGCCAGCAGTTGGACATCCCCCGAGGGGTTCTGGACTGTGAGAGAGCACAGGAACCTCCCTCCCCCGCCTCCCAGTGCACAAATGTCATGCACCGGGCCTCTAGTATATTTATAAAACCCGAAGCTGAATCTGCTTGAAAAAAAGTTCTTTTTCAGACTTTTGTAGAGCCTGAAAAGATCTCTACCTTCATAGATGCTTGAGTCAGCCAGAAATTCTCAATATAACCATGGCATAGTGGAGACTCTACAGTCTACACGCAGGGGTCCTCAAACTTTTTAAAGTGGGGGCCAGATCACGGTCCCTCAGAGAGCTGGAGGGCCGGACTATATGAACTACTAATTCCTACTGTAACACCTCGGCTGCGCTCACTGCCCAAAAAACCTGGCGGGCCGGATCAGACTCCTCTGCGGGCCGCATGTGGCCCGCGGGCCGTAGTTTGAAGATGCGTGCTAGAGGATAGTAGCTTCTTAACTCTGAACAACAGCTCAGATGTTGCCTTTTGAGGAAGGAGCAAGGCCCCTGTTAAAGCCAAATTTCCCATGATGTACCCTGAATTAACACTGGAACAAGAAGCAAAGCAAATCACAACATCTGCAAAAATTCATCAGTGGAGAGTATTCAGTTCTGTTTTGACTTTTGTTTTTGGCTATCATTGGAAATAACACTTCAGTAAATTCCAATCATCATTTTGATTATTCCAGTAAAATTTAGCTTAACAGGAAGTCCACCCTGGTCTCCACAGGAGTAAATAGGCACCTCAGCTTAGACACTTCACGGATTGGACCATCTCAACACCCTCTGACTTGTGTTTTCTTTGCTTTTAAAAGACAAGCCCTCCAGTTCCAGCTGCAAGAATTATTTGCTAAAGACCAGCTGTGCTGGTTGATGAGCATGGCTCTGCTGGGTCCCTTTCACTGACTCAGATTATACTAGCTGAGCCAACAGTCACCTGGTAACTTTTCCTCCTGTGTTGAAAGAAAAGCCAGAGGGAGGGTTTCTATATCAAAAACACTTGTTGAAATTTTAAAAAAAAACAACAACAAAATTTTCAGGCATTAAATTCTTTTTTAGCAAATAAATTCTAATATCTAGCAAAATATTTCCTTCACTTTTTAAAGCACAATTCCTTTCTGGACATGAGAGCAGAAGGATTGGCAGCAGACAGGACACATCAGGGTTGTTTCTAAGCATTAATTGTTGCCTATTGAGAGGCATATTGTATGCGGGAGCTCAAAACAAAGAAAAATTCTCTAACTAATGTAAATTGTCCAAATCCAAACTTACCTCCAAAAATAATTTTCTGAACAAATCATCTAAATCACCCAATTATTATTTTAATTTTTCTAACATGTATTTTTCTGTTCAAAAAGGACATGATTGTCTGTGAGACTATTTTGGTCTTGGGATTTGTGGTAGGCAATTTTTTTATACTTTTCTCCATTTTTATGAAAACAATGCATGCTTTTTTTGTGTGGGGAGTGTTTTCTTTTAATTTTGGATGTTGGAGGGTTGGTTATTTATTTATTTACTTACTTACTTATTTGTTTTACGTGTGGCTAGCCTTCCCAAAGCTCACTGCCTTACTTTGCCTTTTGTCTGAGAGAGGTCTCAGGAGTCACTGGAGCCGGCCAATTTTTTATGCAACCAGTTGGAGCACACACATTAACTTTATTGCCTTCTCTTGCCTGTAATTTAAGAGAGACCTCAAATCTGTTGAATCAGTTACCTAGGGGCAACTAAGAAAGGAAGAGGCTCCCTAAGTTTATTGCACTTGCTGAAAAGGAGGTGGATTGACTGAACGCAGCCCGGACACATCAAGGGTGACACTTTTATATTGGGTTCAGCAATTTAATTTGTCTTTGTGCTTTATGAATCACAGGCAGAGATGTATTTGCAGGGAAATACATGGGCATTTTTTAAAACGATTAATTAAGCGTGCAATTTATATGAAAACAATTTACTGCAGGACATTATCAGGGCACCCAAAATGTGCATGCAATTTCCTTGCCTTCTAATTTGTGGACATAATTTATTTTGATTGTGCAATTAGGAAAGAAGACCTTTATTAATTTTGGTGCAAGTCTAAAGAACCGAGACAAATTTCGCAGTGAAAGAGTCTGCCTTAATGGAAAAGAAGAAGGTGTGGCCTTGGGCTCTTGCCTTGTGGATAAGCTCTCTGTCTGAATTTGTAGCCATAAAATTATATCTATTTCTGCTCCAGACTTCCTTCAACAGGGCATTTAACCACTCTGAGCTTCAGTTTTTCTTCTATAAAATGGAACTGAAAAAAAAAAAAAGTCCCTCCTCCTGGACTGGACATTTAAGGACAGATTTGGAGGGCCAGCTGTGGTTCAATTTGTCCCTTAGTAATGGCAGGCTGTCCCATGCCTAGCCTCTCTGTGCAGCCTCATCCCTACCCAGACTTCTCCTTCAAGGTGAATGCAATTTCATGGCCTAGAGCAAGATTCACCGCCGTGCCCTCACCAGCTATCTTACTTCAAGGCCTATCGCCACCAAGAATGAAGAAGGCAGACAACAGCCTGAAACAGATTTTTGTTTTATGATAAGCAAACTTACCAGTGTGGAAATGGCATCCATGATGTTATTAGCCCAATACCACACACACACACACACACACACACACACACACACACACATTATACAAAGTGTCCCCTCGGGAGTTTGACTGGGAGACTGGGAGTTCAATCACTTGCTATGATGTGCCCTGATCACCAGGGATTAGCATGGAATGAAGGAAGGCCCCGGCTGGCAGCAGGCAGCTGGGGAAGAGAGGCCCTGGCTGGCAGCCAGAAGAAAGGCCCAGCCAGCAACCAGAAGGCCCTGATCAGCCCTGATCACCAGCCAGGCTAGGAACCCTACCCATGCACACATTTCATGCACTAGACCTCTAGTAAAACATAATAAATGAGCCCAAATCATCAAAATTCCTAGCTATTTTCAAATCATAAACCCCCAAAGAAGTAGGGGTTTTTTTAGGAGTTGGGAAAAGCTATCCAATCATCAGCAGAAAGTCTTTTGGAAGCCTGCTGGTGGCATGAAGAAAAACCTTCATTGGCTTCAGGTCCCACCCTTTCCCACCCCCACTTACTGAACACAGAAGAGGGAAAAGCCATGAAAGAAATAAACATACTCTAGATATCATACTAAACTCCCTTCCTATGTTAGGTCACACCAGGGCCATCGCAAACCCTTAAAATAGGTAAATGTATTGTCATTTTTGAAAATGGGCCTCAGAAAAGTTAGGTGGGGCTCAGAAAGATTAGGTGAAGTCCAGTTCCAATTGACCACAGAGTCCATCCCCTTTCCACTAGACCCCTGTGAGTCCCCTAGAAATGCAGAGAGTGGGGAGGGAAGGCTTGAGATCTTTCCTCTTGTGAGACTTCCTTTTGGCAGCCACCCCTTCAAAAGACATTAACCACTTTCTGAATTTCAAGTGGCACTTAGCCTGTGTGTACTAAAAATTACCACTTTCACTGTTTTGTGTTAGTCTTCTATCTTTCCTTGGTTTGGAATAAAATACCACCTTCAATTTCAATAGCACTTAATTGTTTCCTAAGTACATTCACAATAGCTATTTATATACATAATCTGGACTTTATCAGAGTGAGCTTACAACATAATATTTTTCCTTCATAAACAATTTACAGTGCTACACAATCCCCACACATCCAGATTAGCAGAATTCTAAACTTTCCTTCATCACAAGAAGAAGCTCTCTCCCTGTTATGATCAAAACCCCCAAGTATCCTTATTCGGTCCTCAGATTCAGTCTGGATTCTCTTGCTTTAAGGGTAAAGGCAATGGTATGGGCAAGTCAAAGAAATGTCTTGCTCATTGCCAATGTTGACACTATTACCAAACCAGGAAGGTGCCACTGGGAAACAAAAGTTTTGCTCATTAGAATAGGCACTAGGAAAACCTGGGAATTGGGAATAATTCCCATTTGCTTCTACTGTTGCTGTGGTTACTGGGACAGTATGTCATCACCCAAACCAAAAGGGTTTCCAAAGCTGATGGCCCCAATGCCATCCCCTGTAGTGACTCCTTAAATCCCATCATCAGGTTTCACCCGGATGTTCCCACCCAAACCCAACCTGGAGTCCCAGACACACTGCCAACTGTCTTGGACCTGGTGCCCTCTTAGGGTCATTCATTTATACCCTTTCCCTCCAGTGATTTCCTCTTAGAGCTCCTGCCACCTCTGGCTGAGGTGGGCTTTGGCCCAGTCCATCAGAACTTCAAAGGTTCCTTGGGCACCTTCTAAATTTGTGCGAAGATACAAGACTACAGTGGAGTTGGCCAGGTAGCTAAATACCTTAAAGAGGTTACTTGGTGGTCCTTCTCATAACTAAATGAGTCTGCCCAAGAATGAATAAATATTCTCTTCTATAGAAAGAAAACTGCTTATAATTCTAAAAAGACATTTATTTTAAAAGTCAATAAATAGACCTAAAGTTTTATTTGCCTGGGCCCTCTATAAATAAGCCTTTTTCCTATATATGGTTGTTGAAAGCACACATTCACGAGGGTTTGAAAGATGTGCATGCATAGTTCTTTTGAGGTGGTGTAGTATAATGCAAACGATTATCCCCTATGACAGAAATGGAAGTGCATTTTGCCAAAGGTCACTTTACTGACTTTTTAAATAAATGTCTTTTTAGAATTATAAATTTCTCTGAAAGAGAATATTTATTCATACACACAATTTGTTGACTACCTACAGTGACACTGTGCTAGATGTTTTAGTTGTGGTATATTATTTAATCATCACAATAACCTTACAAGATAGATACTACCATTATTCTTGTATTTCAGATGACAAAACTTGAGCTCAAGGAGGTGAAGTGGCAAACTAATAAATGGCAGGACTAGGATCTAATCCCACATGTACCAGACCCAAAAGTCTGTTTTCTTAACCATTTGTGAATTTTGAGTTAAACAACCAGTTTGGATAAGACCTCCATTGTAAACTTAGACCTTACTATTATTAGCTAAGTGACCTTTAGCAAAATGCACTTTCATTAATCATCAATTTCCTTATATGTAAATGGAACTAATAAAAACCACATTCCAGGGTGGTTTTTTGTGAGAAGAAAAAAAAAAAGTTCAATACTGTGAAAAGACCTTCATAATTCACAAAACATGTGAAACATGAGTTATATTTTCAATTTGTCTCTTGGTAACCTGGGAAGCAACATGATGAAAATAGACCCTGGAAATCTTGATGGCAGTGGCCATTACTTTGATTACAGGATTGCCTTCATGCCCTGACAGCTTGGTGAGATAGGAATAAGATGCCTCTAACATACCTAAGACATTATGGTGGACATCTGTCACTGGTAGCCACCAAAATCTTTTGATAATTTTCCACACTGTGAATCCACCTTCTCAACATAGAATCAAAAAACAAACAAACAAACAAATAAAAACTCTATGTCCTTATCTCCCTTGCTTTGAGTTTGAGAAAGGACTTGTGTGTTAGGTCCCACCACTCGGGCCCACCCATATGAGACTGATCCAGGCCCACCCATATGAGACTGATCCATGTTCATATGACAGGATCAGTGGTGGTCCTAGTCAGGGTTGGTCATTTTATACACTTTCCCTGTTCTATATGATCATCCTGAAAGATAAGTATCGATAATATTACTACAGATGAGCCATCTGAAGTTCAGAAAGGTTAAGTGAATCACATATGAATGCACAGCCAGTTACTGCAGAAGCAAGTATTCATAAAAAGCCCCTTTGTTTCCAAAGCCGACCATTCCCTCCCCTCTCCGTAACAGAGTGCGTACCTGGACCCACGCTCCTGAGATCAGCCTTCCCATAAACATAAAGAAATCATTTACTTTAACAGATTTAGCCACTGTATTATAATGACCCCCTCCACACACACACACATATATACACAAACAGCTCTAGTTTTATTTTGGAATTTATGTAAGATATCTTTCATGGGCAGGTTTATTTCATCTGAAAGAATAAAGATTGATTTTCCTATTACTCATTCTAGTGGGTTTTATGTATTTAAATTGCAAGCTCTCCTAAGAAGCAGTTCTATGTAATGAAAGGTAAATGGCATCTATTTAAAAAACCAAAGCATTCATATTTCAGAGAACTGTCATCCTTGTTAAACAACATCATGTTTGAAGTTTTCCTAATTTTTTTTTTTTTAATTTTGAGGAAAATGACACTGAAAAGTCACAATGTGTTTGCTACCATCTAATTGCCAGGAAAAAATGAAAATGCAGGTCTGTGATGTGAGAAGGGAGCAGCTAACTGGGAAACGCTGCAGGAGGTCCAGGAAGACAACTATCTTTCTCCTGCTGGTGGCAATGGCTACAGTTTAGGTTCAGGTTCCCAAACTAGGTGTCTCCTTCCACTTTATTGCCTTTGTTTTGTTAGAAGAAAATAATGCAACAAGAAAAATTTTTCCAGGTCTTAGGCAAATAAAATCAGCCACTCCACAAGTACTATCATTTTGATAAGAGTCCTCAAAGTAGGTCAGCTCTTCCTTACAGCCCAAGTATCTTAAAATTTATAAATATTCATACAAAAAAAACAGGGACATAAAATGTGTTGTTGGATTTGAATGTGGTATTTCCTTGATTCTGAGGTAGCATTGATTATCAGATGTGCAATTGGATTAACAGCTTCTCGGAGAAGACAAAAGAAGCAATATTTCAAATGAACATGTTCTTTTAAGATGGACCTCAATTTCCTAAAGAAAAAACAGTAAAAAACAAACAAACAGAAAACAACAAAAAAGCAAAAACATACATAACTCTCTTAGATGCAATCCAAACAACACTTACTGAGAAAGGCTGAAACACTGGGGTGAAAAGGAAGTGGACTGTCATTTTATGTTTATACCTTTCTATTAATTAAGACTCTTTGGGATACAAGTAACTAGTTCAAGCATTAAACCAAAGGAGGATTTTATTATAAGGATATACTGAGGTGTCTCATTAAATCCAAAAGCAAAAGCATAACCAGCTCTTAATAAAAGACACAAGGCAGTAATTGGAAAATTGGAGAACTTTAAGAACCTCTCTACATTTCTTGCCTCCTCCTCCCCTGTTTCTGCATAGATTCTTTATTCTTGCTCTTCTTTGAAAACAGGCTTCTTTCTTTCTCATGAATATGACAGTATTTAATTAAGCTATACAGACGTTACTTTCCTAGGTTCAAATTCCTCCATTCCCAGGAAAGAAATTCTGACTGTATAACTTGAATCATGTGTCCTCTATATCATGGGGGAAACTTGAGCCAAATATAAAGCTATGGTGTCAGGAACCCACCCAGGAGGCAAAAGGAACATGATGATTCTCAGGAAGGGGAGAGGCTCACAGACTGGGAAGCCCGTTCCTCCAGCCCATCTCCCAAACCCCCAACTCTAGATTCAGGGCTGCTTTCTCTGCCCAGAAGCTCACACATCCAAGATGAACAGCCCGGGACACATCAGTGAATGTATGATTATGTGGCCTCCTGAGGAAGGCCAGCCCCTCAAAGAGGCAGTCTCAGACATCAAATTTGCGTATCCTATCATCCTTCGCGTGAACATTGGCAATTATAAGATCAACCTCCATGCCATTTTGCTGTTTCAATTACTTGTAAGCTGAGCCAAAGAAACTTTGGTTTTATTTACTAATTTTGCCAATGAAGACTGAAATATCTGGATTTAATGTGAAATGACATTGGTGGGCACTTAGTCTCAGAACCAGCAATGTGCCTGCACTTGAAATTCAACATCTGGGCCTGACACCTGTGCCATGTGATGAGAAACTGGATTTGGGCTTTTCACTTTCATGATCTTACCCATAAAGACTAAACAATAAAACTGTGACAGATAAAGAGTCTTATGAAGATGGGCCATTTACAACAGTCAGGGTAAAAATTATGTAAGTTAATGCCTGGCATAGTTTGACATGTAATTTCTTTTCTTTTATTATTTGTAGAAAGCTGTGTTTTCTGATATGTTTGATTATTTTATAATCCTGGAAATTTTTCTTTCTCTCTTTCTTCCTTTCTTTTTCTTTTTTTTTTCTTTCTTCCTTTCTTTTTGTTTTTGTTTGTTTAGGATTTTAAAACTATCTGTAGGGATACTACTGATGTTGAAATCAGATTAGGAAGAACTCAGAAGGTACTCTTTTGTCTTGAAAGAACCCACCTCACTGACCTGGCCCCATAGGCATGGTCTTCCCCAAAATCAATGACTAGAAGGAAACAGCTGCTGCCTTTTGCCTCTTACTTCTCTTTTGCTCCAGAAAATTCCCTCAGTTGAAGAACTTTGCCCTGTACTTGGACTTTTTTTTTTTTTACAGAGAGGAGGAGAGAGGGATAGAGAGCTAGAAATGTCGATGAGAGAGAAACATCAACCAGCTGCCTCTTGCACCCCCTATTAGAGATGTGCCCGCAACCAATGTACATGCTCTTGACCAGAATCGAACCTGGGACCTTTCAGTCCACAGACAGATGCTCTACCACTGAGCCAAATCGGTTTCAGCCTGTACTTGGACTTTTATGCCTCGCCTTAGGGAAGGAATCGGTGGCTTCTTTATGTTGCATGCAAGCCTAATTCTTGGAACAGAAAAGCTGAAAATCCCTTGTATTGATATTTGCCCTCTGAATAGAGGCCCTTCTAGGAACATTGGTGGCTGTACTAACAACTGCATGCAGGGAAGGACAAGGAGACAGGATGAAGATATCCTGAAATATGGAAATAGTCTGTTACTAAAATAACTAAAATGGAAGCAGGAAAAACATGGAAGAAGAATGAACAATGGAGGTCTGACCATGAGATTACATTTATATAGCACATCTTGGTCCTGTGAAAAATGTGCTAAAGCCAGATTTGTATAATACCCCAAAGACAGTTTGTGCCCTTCCTGTATTTTTCTCCTTTATGATTGAAGGTCTTGTGTCCAACAAGTGCATTTGCTCAGCTCATACTACCAGCTGAGGGGAGTGTGTAAAAAGTGGCCTCCCAGCCCTAATTGCTTTGGCTCAGTGGATAGAGCATCGGCCTGCAGACTGAAATGTCCCAGGTTTGATTCCGGTCAAGGGCATGTACCTTGGTGCAGTCACATCCCCAGTAGGGGATGTGCAGGAGGCAGCTGATCAATGTTTCTCTCTCATAGATGTTTCTAACTCTCTATCCTTCTCCCTTCCTCTCTGTAAAAAAATCAATAAAATATATATTTTTTAAAAGTGACCTCCCAGATTATTACTTTAGTAAATGTTTTTAAGATCCATTGCTCAGAGCTGGACTTATATTGACTAAACTCTAAGTCTAATATCTAAAACCAGAATACTAACTTATTTATTTACAGGGAAATAAAATGCCAAAAGGCCCATACACATTTTGACTGGTCCAGGCATTCTCTTTCAATAGGCGTTTTAACTACGCAGGGGACCAAGCTGTAATAACAAAGTAACTTGGTGAACATAGAATCTAAACTAGGAGAGTTAGTTTATGAGGTGGATGTTTAATAGCATTAGGCTAAAATTACATAATATATTAATCTCTACAATAGGAATGTCATTAGACCACATATATACAGTAAAATTCTTGGGAAGGGCCCTGCCAGTGTGGCTCAGCAGTTGAGCTTTGACCGAAGAGTTCACCAATTAATTCTGGGTCAGGGCACATGCCTGGGAGGTGGCTCATGCCCATTGGGGGTGTGTAGGAGGCAGCCAGTCCATGATGTTCCTCTCTCATCAATGTTTCTCTCTATCATTTTTCCCTTCCTCTCTCTAAAAATCAATAAAAACATTTTTAAAAAATTCTTGAATGGTCTCTCTCTCTCTTTTTCTCTCAAATATTCATACCTTGACATAGACTTTCTTTCATATGTTAATAGTTTCAGTAAGTTTTCTTTCTGGTCTTATGGACAAGAAAGACATTCTCTTTCTTACAGAGAAAATTCATTTTGTTTGTTTTAAATGTTTAACTCTCAGACAGCAATCTTATTTCTTTTGTTGCCAGATTCTTGGAAGATACTATAGCTGCAGGAACTTAAAGTGCTATCCATTTGTGCTGCATTGGGCATTTAAGGCACATGATGTTTCACCTTTCAGGCTTCTTATGCTTGATGCTCTGCAGCCAAGAGTCAAAGAAAATTAACATCACCAGCGCATCCCAAGCCTTTGAGATATACTACACTCTGACGATCTTACATGCTTATTTGTGGATACTTCAGTTTTTCCTGAAATTCACAAGGGGTTGGTGGGTTGGCCAACATAGGATGATCAAATGGGCTTTTATATAAAAGGCACCTGCCATAGTAGAGATTTGAATAAATTCTGTAATTGAAATATATGTATGAGAATGGTACATCAATAATTGAAAAGGGAAAGACTTGGAGCTTTAAAGGTATATAAAAGGATGAGAGAGCAGCAATCCAGACAGTCTCAATATTCATGCATTCAGTTTTCCAGCCACTCACATATTTGGATAGATGAATGGATAGATGAATAGACAGCTAGTGAGATGATAGATAGATAGATAGATAGATAAGTAGATAGATAGACAGATAAGTAGATAAGTGATAGATAGGTAATATAGATATACATAGACACAGATATATATAATCCTAATATATTTCCATGCCAAAGTTGGACATTCATATCTTCATATCTCGGGTGACAAATGACTTCTCCAAGTCACCTCTCAACAAATGTTTCATTTCAGCAGCCTCACTGTATTTGTGTACATAACATTATTTATGTAATTATTCCATTTCAAAAACTTTTCCTTAGTATTTTATAAATAAGGGCTAAAAACATCAAATAGCTGACTAGCAATAAAATGCATAGATCTCATATACTTATTCAGTTGAGACAAAGAGGGAACTTATCAGGCATGCCAAAGGCAGAAAATCATTAATCTGAATTAAATTCTTACTGGACATAAGCCAACTTATTATGCATTCAGATACAAATAAAAATAAAAAGAAAGAACATCAAAATGATATTAGAAATGTAGTATTGAAGATTATATACAAAAATAAAGATGTAATTGGGAAATGGAAAATAGGTTTTGCTCTTATGAGTTTCTTCTGTAAGGTGTGTTTGTTGTTCAACTTTCATATATTTTCTTTCTTGCACATTTTCAGGTATACATTAAATCTGAAAGATATGTTTCAGTCTTTACTGGAAAACAAAGCAAAACAACAACAAAAACCCACCAAATTATCAAAATACCCAGAGGCCTTGATACTCCATTTCTTTTGGCAAGGAAAGGGCTGAAGTATGGATGAGCAATGTTAAAACTTCCTATTGCATTCTGCTATCAGAGACCTGCCTAAGATGAGGAAAGTGAAGGAAAATCTCAGTGAGGGAAGATATTTCCCCCTTAGCAACGAAGAGCTGATTGTGTTAATAAAGGTTATACACAGACTTCGATATCACAGTAGCCAGATTGCACTGTCTCTCTAAAGATGTGCTCACACCAGGAAGCACAAGTCAAACAGTGAGCCTCTTCTTAAGAGCTCGTCACTTAGCCATGTCTTGCTGATTAATGAGTACCTTGGCATCAGAATCTGAAAGTTGAAAGATAATGAGAGAGAGAACTCCTAGAACAGCAGCACCATCTGTTTGAAGACGACTATTACCCTTCCCCTACAAACATGATGTTCCTAAATCCCAAAATTCCCACATCTCAAACTTCACTCATTTAAGCAAAAGCACTGTATCATCATGAATAGCAACAATCACGATCCAAGAGAATTCAAGGAAGTTAAGGTATAGAGACATCAGGCCAAAAAGAACTCAGGTAAGGGGAAATGATGAACAACATAGACTGATGAACAAGAACAGACCCAGAGACAAGGAGGCATGGATCAGACTGTCAGACCTCAGAGGGAATGTAGGGGAGGGTGGGGATAAAGGGGAGAGATCAACCAAGGGACTTGTGTGCATACATATGAGCCTAACCAGTGGTCAAGGACAACAGGAGGGTTGGGGGTATGCGTGTGAAGGGATGGGGGATGAGAATGGGGGGATGAGCACAAATATGTGATACCTTAATCAATAAAGAAATTTTAAAAACATAAAAATAAATTTTAAAAAAGTAAAAAAAAAAAAAAAGAACTCAGGTGTCCCCAGACTCCATATTACCTTCTGCTGTAGTCTGTGGGATTCCTGAAAAGACACAGTTCTAATGTTATGTGTTGTGTCACTTAGTGCACAGGTAACACAACCCATGTTATCACCACCTATCATTTGAGGAACTTGTTACAATACCAGGTGTCGGAGAAGATGTGGGGACATGGGCTCTTTTATACAGCTAATGGGGATATAAATTAGTAGAAACACAGGAGAGCAGTTTGACAGTATTTATCCAATAAAATATCCCTAGGCAATAAAGAATGAATGAACTAGAGCACAATCTGTCACCATGTATATATCTGAGATACTGAATATCGAGTGAAGAAAGAAAACTGAATACAGATACATATAACATCACTTATCTAAAGTTTAAGACATATGGAACAATGGTATGCATTTTAATGGATGCATTTATATGTGTAATGACAGTATATAACTATGGAAGAAAATATTATAAGCTGACCTCAAGATGGTTATCTTGATGGTGGGACAGGAAAAGAAATGAGCCTGGAGAAGGGTCAAAGGAGCTTTAACTGACTGTGTGGTGTTTTATTTCTTCAGAAAGAAATATCTTATGCAAAGATGGCAAAATGTTACGATTTCTTTAAAACATGTTATGGTAGATTGAAAATGCACATTTACTTTTGTTCCCTCTGAAAGCCCACTAAAATAATAATACATGTTATTTTATACTTCTCTTTTAAAACAGTTTTATTAAGGTATAAATAGCATGAATAAACTGAAATTTTTTGAGTGCATAATATAAGTTTATATATATCATGAAATCACATATATACATTATGAATATTTCTAGTGTAAACATCTGTTAAAATATCTTGCCTGTTTTTTAGATATTTTATATCTTACTGAGTTTTGAAATTTTAAAACATATTATATATCTGTGTGTATATATATATGTGTGTGTGTGTGTGTGTGTGTTTATATATGTATATAGGTATGTGTGCATATACATATACATAAACATATAAGATATATTAATATTTGTAATTTTTTGCAAGCCAAATTTGGAAAACAAACTCATTAGTGGGCTCTATCAAGTAATAAGGGGATACTATATGCAATGCATTTACCACACAGCCTGGCACATAATAACCCATCACTACATAATTTTATTTGCTTGTTTGTTTGTTTTTGCTACTGTTCCAAGTAAACACAAACTATGAATGTCACACTGTATTGAGGAAAACTAAGCTATTATTGTTTAGAACTGGAATACAAAGCCCACTTAAAATTAAAGATACAGGAAAATATTTTAGAGATTTTAAACTGATTATAGACTTGTCTTTTCCCCTAAATTATTTCACATTATGTCAAAAATTAAGTAACAATCAATACTTTTGATTTTTACCTAGAAACAAAATGAGGGAAAAATATAGGGTGGATGGTAAAATGGGAGCTTTCTTACTCCATTACATTTGATTAGAAAATAAGTATTTAAAGTGGAAATCCCATATTTATATTATCTCTGATTTACAAAGTCTCCTATCAAATAAAAGTAGTATGCAAATTAACCATCACTATGCTATACCCACACGCCACACCCACCAGTTAATCAGGAGTGAGTATGCAAATTAATCCAATCAAGATGGCTGTGGCCATGCAGCAAACAGGAGGCTTGGGTTTCTCTGGCAATGGAGGAAGCTAAGCTTTTTGCACACTTTGGCTGGCCTAGGCCTCTACTCAAGGCTACAAAGTTTTGATTATAGAAGATAAATAAATCACAACAGAAATAACTGTGGCCACAGAGCTGGAGAGAGCAGGAGGCTTGAGTTGCTCTCAGCAATGGAGGTAGCCAAGCTTTTCCCACACCCTGGCCGGCCTAGGCCTCCACACAAGGTTACAAAATTTCAATTATAGAAGATAAATAAATCCCCCCAGAAAATGGCTTCGGCCAGGCCACAGAGCAAGCAGGAGGTTTGGCTCCACTCAAAGCTACAAAGTTTCAATTATAGAGAATAAATAAATGCCAGATACCAGGGCCTCCACTTGAGTTGCCAGGAGATATGGCTGGCCTGTAAATCACCACAGGCCCCTGGCCCAGGCTGCCCCATGGGAACCCCCATCCTGATGCAGGACATCCTTCAGGGCAAACCAGCTGGCCCCCACAGGTCCACCAAGCCTCTATTCTCCTATCTAATAAAATAATAATATGCAAATTGACCATAACTTCAACACACAAGATGGCAGCCCCAATGTGGTCAAATATGGATGCCCCCATGTAGACACAAGATGGCTGCCACAAGATGGCCAGCAGGGGAGGGAAGTTGGGAGGGACCAGGCCTGCAAGGGAGGGCAGTTATGGGCGATCAGGCCAGCAGAGGAAGGCAGTTGGGAGGGACCAGACCTTCAGGGGAGGGCAATTAGGGGTGACCAGGTCTGCAGGGGAAGGTAGTTAGGGGTGACCAGGATGGCAGAGGAGGGAAGTTGGGAGTGACTGGGCCTGCAGGGAAGGGCAGTTGTGTGGGACCCAGGACTGCAGAGGAGGGCACTTAGGGGCAAACAGGCTGACAGAGGAGCAGTTAGGCATTAATCAGGCCAGCAGGGGAATGGTTTGGGGGTGATCAGGCTGGTAGGCAGAAGTGGTTAGGGGCAATCAGGAAGGCAGGCAGGCGAGCAGTTGACAGCCAGCAGTCCTGGATTATGAGAGGGAAGTCCGACTGCCCGTTTAAGCCCGATCCTTAAACAGGCACTTGGACATCCCTTGAGGGTCCCAGATTGGAGAGGTGCAGGCTGGGCTGAGGGGCACCCCCTTTGCACAAATTTTGTGCACTGAGCCTCTTGTTATCTTATAAAATTTGATCTAGTGTACAGTCTAGCTAGTTGCTTACAAAGTATTTGGCTAGATCTATTTACAGTACTTGACATTTTAAGTAAACTCAAATTCACACATTAGAAAAGAACATTCTCATGTACCAATAATAAATCAAATTTATACAACTTGGCTTCAACCAGTTAGAAAAGCTAAGTTAACTTTTATCAAAAATATCTTTAAAGTAAATTATAAAAGCAGAGGTCAGGTATATAAAAGGAGAACTCCATAAGGATAATAAATACATTTTTAAACTTGTTTTAACCTTTTGGTTTTAGAATAATTTTTTACTATAAAAATAGTTCGGGAAATTATATGCAGAGTTCCTGTGTGTGTTTCACCCTATTTTCCCAAATGTTAACAACCTATCTAATAAAGAGGGAATATGCAAACTGACTGTCAAACCATCACAAAGCTGGTGGCTCCCAGTCCCCTCAGCCCCAATGGAGTCCCCCAGTCTTTTCAGCCCCGCTGGGGGGTGGCAGGTGCACGGTGCAGCCGGACCCATCTCAGCACCCCCAGGGGCTGGCCTGAGGTACAGGCAAGCTTCACATGTCAGCTCCAGCCCCCCAAGGCTACCCCAGGCTCAGGTAACCAGGGCCGGCTGAGGCTTGTGCTGCCAGCAGTGGCAGCAGCAGAGGTGTGTTGGGGCTATCGCCTTCCTCTGATCACCGGGTTGCCTCCTGCCCCCAATGGCTCCCGGACTGTGAGAGGGAGCAGGCCAAGCTGAGGGAGCCCCCGCTTCAGTGCATGAATTTTCATGCACCGTGCCTCTAGTATTTCATAAACATTCTAAGATTTTGAAGTGAGGAAGTTAACATTAATAAGAAATTTCTAAATATCTTAAAGATCTTGTTTACACTTCAACAACCTGGTGTCCTTTTTCTGGTCTTCCACAATGCATTAATATTCATCTCTTCCAATCCGAGAGAGTTGTGCAGTCTTTTAGGACCTTGCAGTCTCTAAGCATATGGATTCATTATTTTGTAGCATATCCTTCAATTTGGGTTTGTCTGATATTTTCTGTGTTGATATTAAAGCTATTAAATTTTAGGTAAGAACACCAAAGAAGTAATATTATTTCCTCAGTGCATCATACCAGGATTACATAATTATTTAATAGTGATATTGATATTCACCTCTTGCTCAAGATGCTATCTGTCAGGTTTTCTAACTAAAATCTTACTTTTATTTTGTAATTAATAATTATCTTGTGGGAAGATAATTTGAGGCTCTATAAATATTCTATTTATCATTCTTTCATGCAATAAAAATAGCATTTATGAATAATCCAGGCTGATAATAAATGTGTTTTTAAGGCATAAATCTAAAAGGAAAAAGAAAGTGGAAAAGGAAAAAAGAAAAAAAAATTTATTTCAAAAAAACTGAGCAAAGGGGAATGACAGTGGGGAAGCAGAAAAACAACTCGATTTTCTCTGCAGGTCCCTGAAAAGTTCAGAAAATAGCAAAACAAACACTGAAAGTACAGGTGAAAGTGGAGCAAAAATAGAATGATGGGTTGAAAGTCTATTTCAAAGGCAGTTAAATCCCCATATTCCTGTCCCTCTCTGAGCATCTTGGTGACTGAGCTTCTCACCTCCTTGAGAACTCTAAGAAGGTAAAACTGAGGGCCCATCCACTAGGACACATCCCAAATAGAAGGATCACAATGAAAACAGGGCTAAGAGAATTTGTATATGTTGAATCTGAAACCCAGAGTCCTCTTCCCACAGTCACTTGGTTTATAGAACAATGGTAGTAAGTCTACTACTCTCCAGACAAGACAAGGAAATAATTTTCTCTAAAGAATCTGACTATCTCCCAAAGACGGCTGGTTGGTTGGTTGGTTGGTTGGTTGGTTGGTTGGCTGATTGGTTGGCTGGTCTATATAACGCTTTATAAATATAAAACCTGTTCTTAGCTCATAGGCCATACAAAATTAGGCCACAGGGATATAGTTTGCTGGTTTCAGTTTACCCAACAGCAACACTGGCAGCCAAGTAACAGTGGAACAATGCATTCAAAAGATTTTTTCTCCTAATTATACTACCATAGCATGTGTGCCAGAAGGTAGAAAACATAAATTGAAAAAGAAAAAGAAATGGCCGAAATCGGTTTGGCTCAATGGATAGAGCGTCGGCTTGGGGACTGAAAGGTCCCGGGTTTGATTCCAGTCAAGGGCACGTACCTTGGTTGCGGGCATATCCCCAGTAGGAGGTGTGCAAGAGGCAGCTGATTGATGACTCTCTCTCATCGATGTTTCTAACTCTCTATCTCTCTCCCTTCCTTTTGTACAAAATCAATAAAAAATATTTAAAAAAAAAAAAAGAAAAAGAAAAAGAAATGCCATTACAAAGTCTGAGATCAACCAAGAGGAATATGAAATTTAGAGTATGTTAAATGAAGATAAATGTCAGGAGACAATCTGTTCCAGATTACAGGAGATTCAAGTCTCCAGGAAAAAAAAATTCTTCCAAGAGTTGGAATTCATAGAACATCTAATACAACTAAACATATTGATTTTAAAATGACCTTACTTTTTACTCTATAATTTGTCTTTGTGTCTGAGGGGAAATACATATGTACATACAGTGATTGAGTATTTTAGAATCTTACTTCAGGCCAAAAGAATAGTCATAGTGATCATTTGAGACCCTTATCTATCAGAGACCCTAAGCAACCATTCTAGCTTACTTTACAGAATTGCCTCAGGCTACACACCACATATAGGAAATCACACAATCCATATGTCTGAAATGTTTTTGACTGTCCCTTGTACTGGTTAAAACCCTCTGCTATTCATAAATAAAAGACACTTAGTAAATGACGAACCTCACCCTTCTTTTACTAAAATCCTCTCTCACACATCTTAGAAGAAATGCCATTTATATACTGCATTCATTAGAACATTAACCAAGTCATATCATTTCCTGCATCTAACCTCCATTCTTAGAAAGGACAAACCTGGAATGCATGCCTTCTGATGGCCCCAAGCCCTCACCTATGTGTTCCTCCCCTATGAACCCTCTTTATTCCTGAGACTCCCTAAACCTACCTATTTTATCTCTAAATTTCCTTCCACTATCACCTGTAACTAATCCCCAAAGGATTTAGGGTTAAGTGCATTTGAATTCAAAAACCCCTGTGGTCCTCACCCATGGCACCAGGCCTTTATCCTATCTAATAAAAGAGTAATATGCAGATTGACCATCACTCCAACACAGAAGATGACTGCCCCCATGTGGACACAAGATGGCCACCACAAGATGGCCAGCAGGAGAGGGCAGTTGGGAGGGACCAGGCCTACAAGGAAGGGCAGTTGGGGGTGATCAACCCTGCAGTGAAGGGCAGTTAGGGGTGACCAGGCCGGCAGAGGAGGAAAGTTGGGGGCAAATAGGCTGGCAGGGGAGCATTTAGGCATCAATCAGGCTGGCTTGAGAGTGATTAGGGGGTGATCAGGCTGCCAGGCATAAGTGGTTAGGGGCAATCAGGAAGGCAGGCAGGCAAACAGTTGGGATCCAGCAGTCCTGGATTGTGAGAGGGATGTCCGACTGCCTGTTTAGGCCCGATCCCACCCTATAGGGATCCCAGATTGGAGAAGGTGCAGGCTGGGCTGAGGGACACTTACTGCTTCCCATCACTCCCACCCCCGTGCACAAATTTTGTGGACTGGGCCTCTAATAAAGCTAATAAGTTGCAGAGCCACGATGCAAGCCTAAGTCAATCTGACTCCAAAATCTATGATCGTTCACCTGGTTTTGCATGAAACGGTGCCAATGCTTCTTTATAGCTTAATAGTATTGAAACATAGGGTTTGGAAAGCAGATCTCCCTCTTGCGGGTTCTTGCCTCACAAAGTTTGAAGAATAAAATTCACAGACTAAAAGAACTTATTAGTAAAATAGTGGAAATTTATTGGAAGCAAATACAGACTCCCATGTAGAAAGGGGCTCCTAAGCGAGTAACCCACTAAGCTTTTTTTTTTTTTTTTAGTTTTATAAAGGCTGTAGTTCTTCATCTCTTCATGCTCCCTTCCAATTGCACCCCTTCCCCATTTTATGACCCTGTGCTTTTCTAGTTGGTTAATCTTTTGCAGAATATTGGCTTCAAAATCCAAAACCCTTTCTCTTCCCCTTATCTTGTAACATTTCTCTATCTCCTGTGAACATATGTTTCCGTTTTTCCAGCATTTATAGATAGTTCTTTAACCTCTGTGAAAGTATGTTTCCTTTTTCCCCATACTCTGTGACTTTTCTTCAGCCTCTGTGAATGTATGCCTTCCTCTCCCCTTATTTTGTGGCACTTTTCTAATTTCTGTGATTGTGTGCCTTCTGGTGGCTCCAAGCCTTCACCTATGCATTCCTCCCCCATGGACCCTCTTTATTCCTAAGACTCCCTAAACCTACCTATTTTATCCCTAAAATTCCTTCCAATATCACCTATAACTAATCCCCAAAGGATTTGGGGTTACATGCATTTGAACTCAAAAACACCTGTGTTGCCTCAGAATAAAATAAGCAGGGGTTTTCTGGAGGATACTAAGCATATGTTAGAAGATATTATGTTGTATTCCTAAGGGTAAGAAACGTAATTATAATTATACGTGCACACACACAAAGAACTAGATCTTTACTTATTGACTTTTTTCATGCTCATACAGAAGCCAATGAAGTTCTTGTAAATTATTAAATGGGAGTAACACAGTGTTTATCCTAAGAAAGGGACATGTTTTCTTTTTAAATAGAAAGGACTCAATTCAGAAAATGAGATTTTTCTCACTGATGAAGATAACTAGGAGACACTCACCCAGCAAGAGTGAAGGAAGGAGTAAATCCAAGAAACTCCTCAATAGCACAGCCCTAGATAGTGGGGCTAGGAGACACAGATGGCATGAACAAGGAGAACATCAACACGGCTCCAGGTCAGACACACTGATGTGAAACCTACCACAGAAATGTCTGTGTGTCCTGAGTCAAATGAGGAAAGGATCCTAGTGATAGTGAGAGGAGACCTGCAGAGGGAGGACAAGAATGGGTGATGATAAAATGTCACTTGCCCAAACTCTACCAATGACAGTTTTTCCCAGGATTTAGGGGGAAATCACAACAGAAATTACAGAATCTCTGGCTTGAAATGGAAATCTATGTGAAGAGCTACAACAAAATCACATAATTTTAAATAAAAAAAGAACTTTGATATTATTTCACTTAACCCTTTAATTTTATAATATTACACATGCTATATTATAAAAAAGCAAAGACATTGGATTTGACATCAGAAGACCTAGAGAAAACAAAAATGTTAAATAATTTAATAAGCAGTTTATTACTATACAAAACTTCTTTCATTATCATTGTTATCTTGTGTGATCTTCATCTGACCATAAGATAGAAAGGGCAAATGTTAGTGTTCCAATGTTGCCAATGATAGAAATAAGGCTTAACAAGATTAAATAGACTATTTTCACCAGGAAGTGATAGAGAAATGAGACTGTTACTCAAATGGAAGCTTCCCTATTTCAAGTTGTAATATATCTTACTTTTTTTTTTTCTTTGTAGATTAATTTTGAGTACAATGAAAAGAGATTTTGGTGAGGAGAGAAGTGAAAACTGAAAAATTTCAGCTAAAACAGAAAAACCAAGACCAGTGCCCTTTTTAAGAGGGATCAAATAGAATAATCAGATACTATCTTTAAGTTTATAAGACTAATTTTAAAAGGATTAAACTACTTGCCTGGGAGATTGCTTTCTCTAAAAAGCTTCTTTCCTTCCAACTACTTTTTATTTATTTATTGCCTCAAGAGTTTAAATAAAGATAATAAATTGCATGACCAATACAAACAACCAAGTTGCTTTGCTGAAAGCTGATAACAGAGTATATAGATTTTTCATGAATAATTGAAAAGGTCCAACAAAAAGGTTTAAACTCTGCTGTGCCTGCCCCCCTCTTCGTCTGCATTTTTTACAGAGCCAATTCCTGACTCATCACATGGAAAGAAATCAAACCCATTTAAGTCAATCACCCCCACAACCAGGAGGATTTATATACTGCTTGCAAAGGGGAGTTACCACCAGCCACATGGCAGTAGGTGCTCAGGAAGACGTAGTCCACAAGCCTAACAGGACGGGAGCCTGGCAGTTACTCCTTCACCAAGATCAGGGGCTGAAGACCAAAGTGTGTAAAAGCAAGGCAATTCTTTTGTTGCAAATCACAATAACTGCGTTCCCTTCAAACCTCTATTCTTCAAGAGACAACAGACAGCTTTCTTTAAGGTGACATTGAAGGTATCTTTTTTGTTGTTGCTCTAATTTGTTCCAGACATGATAGTGGTAGACTCTTAAGATTGAGATCTACCCTCTTAACAAATTGATAAGTGCATGATACATACTGTTAACTATAGGCACAATATTGAAGAACACATCTCTAGGATTTATTCATCTTGCATAACTGAAACTCACACCTATTAAAAAGCAACTCCCCATTCAATTATCTGTTTCTATGGGGTTAACTATTTTAGAACAGGTGGAATCAGGCACTAATTGTCCTTCGATAGCTGACTTATTTCACATCAATGGATAAATGGAAAAAGAAAAAATGATATACACATGCAATGGAATAACATCAGCTTTTAAAAAATGAAATTCTGCCATATGCAACAACATGGATGAACCTGGAGGATATTATGCTAAATGAAAGATGCACTTGTAGTTCAGAGATATATATCACATGTTCACTCTACCAACAATGAATATGTAGGATATATAGGAAGTTATCTGCATGGCTTGAATCCCCAAGATTCTGACAGAAGAAGTTTGTAAGAACTTAAGGCTGCTGTAGTTCGGTATCTGATTGAAGATACCATACTTTGGTCATTTTGGTGACCACAGCCCAGTCTCTAGGGGCTTCTTCTTATTATTTTCCTCTTTCATTCTTCCCAAATGTGGCAGAAAAAGCAATGAACTATAAAGTAGAAAACATGAAGTCCTAGACCCAGTTCTGTCAAGGGATAAGTCCCCTTAGGGAACTTGTCTCTACTGACCCATGGTACGTGCTCAAAAAGTGTTTGCTGGGTGAAGAAATAGATTAATTTAACTTGAAGGAATCTCCATTTCTTCATTAGTAACAGGAAAGTTACACTGGGTCCCTTCAAAAATCTCTAACTCTGAGATTTTAAAATATCAGTAGCACTATCTTTTTAGACTTGCTTTTCAGGATAGTATAATTCTATTAAGTCAGATAAGGCAGAGTTCCATTTCTGACATGATAAAGTAAACTGATGGTTCAACCCTCTCACACAGATAACACCTCTTAAAGGTTCTGTAAAGTGAAGAAAAGCAGAAAGATTTTACAGATGAGTCAAAACTTGGAAAAAGAGACTAAGACGGGATGGGTTTTCCACTTTTCAGTTTTATACTGATGGCAAATCGCAGGATTGCAGGTATAAAACCAAACTCCAAGAGGAAACCTCCCACCCTCCTGCACTGAAGAACCAGAAGACAGAAGCTGGGTTATGACAGCCATCAGAAAGTGAAGGGAAATCTCAGAAAAATAAGGAGCTAGGAAATAGGCATGAGGAAACCACAAATAGTGAATATGAATTCTGCCTAAGTGTAACAGGAAAATCAGTGGGTCAGAGCTGCCTGTTACCTGAGCCAGTTAAGCAAATACAGGGTTGAACACTCATTCCAATAATGGTGACAGTATGGGAGAGAAGCAGGTCATCCACAAAAATCTGCTTTGCTGCCCACCATAAGCCAGCTGCTTATATTGGGTAGAAGGACAAAGATTACATGGAGAAGTAAGCAAAGGGGCATTTTACAGGTAATGTGGGCTATTAGGGAAATGCAAATCAAAACTATGAGATACCACCTCATACCTGTTAGAATGGCTATGATCAATAAGACAAGTAATAAAAAGTGGAGAGGATGTGGAAAAAAAGGAACCCTCATTCACTGCTGGTACAGCCAATATAGAAAATATGGAGGTTCCTCAAAAAATTAAGAATAGAGTTACCATATAACTCAGCACCCCTCTTACATATGAAAGCATTTATTTTCAAAGATATATGCACACTTATGTTCATTACAGCATTATTTACAGTGAAGACATGGAAACAGACAAAGGTGTGGTGAGGGCCTAGAAGGGGGGAGAGGGATGGAAGCAGGCTGGAAGAGTTAATGGGGGGTGGGAATAAGGACCTATGTAATACTTTTAACAATAAAGATTTTTTTAAAAGAAGAAAGAAAATACCCTGTTTTTCCACCACTGGAACCATGGTTCTCTTTAAATTGTCTTTTTTTTTTTTTTTTTTTTTTTTTTTTTTACTTTTTTATTTAAATACCTTTGCTTAAAAGACATGGAAACAAGCAAAATGTCTGTTGATAGATTATTGGATAAAGAAGATGTGGTACATATTTACAATGGAATTCTACTCATTTATAAGATGAAATAATTTTCATTTTTGACAATATGAATGGATCTTGAGAATATCAATGCTAAGCGAAGTAAATCAGAAAAGGTCAAGAACCATATGATTTCACACATATGTGAAATATAAAACTGAAAGCAACAAATTAACAAACAAGAAAAATGAAAACTTATGGACATAGACAACATCATGGTAGTTACCAGAAGGAAAGGAGAGTGTGAGGGTAGGAAAGGAGAAAGCAGGTCAATTAAATGGTAAAGGACGAAGATTTGACTTTGGGTGGTGCGCACACAATGCAGTACACAGATAATGTGTCATAAAATTATACCTATATAATTTGAAACTTGTATAATTTTATTAACCAATGTCACCCCAATAAATTTAATTTTAAAATGAAATAAAAACAGAAGAAACTGTATATATAAATGCCTAATATGCAAAGTGTCCCCTCGGGAGTTTGACTGGAAGACCAGGAGTTTGATCACTCGCTATGACATGTGCTAACCACCATGGAGAACAAAGAAAGGCCCCAGTCAGCAGCTGGCAGCCTGGGAAATGAGGCCCTGGTCAGCAGCTGGCAGCCTGGGAAGGAAGGCCCCGGTGGCAGCCATTAGGCCCTAATCAACCCTGATAACCACTCAGGCCTAGGTGACCCTACCTGTGCATGAATTTTGTGCACCAGGCCTCTGGTACAGTATATTAAGCATACATCTATATCTATCTCCTATCTATCTATCTATCTATCTATCTATCTATCTATCTATCTGCACCATTTATATATTGCAGGAGAGAGAATTATAAAATATTGCTGTTGTTAGAAACCAAGATAATTTCTTGAAGGAGGAGGGGAGAGGATAGCAAATACAAAACTAAGGTTAGTAAAAGTCATTTTGACTTTGAATTTGAGGTATCAACAACAAAAAATTTCCTAACAGTACTCTGAAAAAAAGTCTAAAGAAATTAATCTTAATAGCAATGAGACACAGTTAATACTTAACTTCTTATATTACTGTATTCCCTAATAGAAGTCACCAGGTCTCCTAGGAGAAATGGCTTAGTCCAAGTCTGAGACAGAAAAAGTACAAGATGATAAAAATGGAACATCTGCACCAAAAGCAATGAAGTACTTAAAAATTAATAAACCCAGAAGCTGGCCCAAGAGGACGGCCACTGGTCATATTTGATCATCAAAGAGAGCAATGATGGTAATGAACTAAAGCCCATGGAAAACATATAAGTCCACCATAATATTCAAAACAAAGAAGAGCGAGATGGGAGAAAAACTCCTCTCTACAGAAGAATGTGAGTTGAAACATGTAGAAAGAATAATAGAATGCAAAATGACCTCTCTGAAACATATATGAGTTGATTCAGGCAAAATCATCAAAACATGCTAAAGCAAATGGAAAGAAGACAATTGAAAAATGAAATATTCACATAGTCTCAAAGCAACCTCTTATCAACAGGTTGTGAAGGGGAAAGTGAATGTTTGCTATGGAGACATACAACTTTAACGAGGAGGACAAGTTCAGCCTCTCCAAAAATGGAACACAGCCTGACATTGCAGGCCTCCCGATGCAATGCAGGGGAGCTACACAGCATGGCCTACGTGGTGCTGCTGCCAGAAATACTGATTTGAGTCTAATTACAAAAAACTAACCTAAAGAAAGCAGAACTGTGGGTCCCCTGCAGGACCATGACCAAGATTCTTTACAAGAAATCAATGTCATAAGAAACAGAGGAAGCAGAGCAACTGGAGCCCAAACACTGGTTGTAGAAACTTATCCTGGATGTTTATTCTTAATCACCTAGAAATGAAAACAGCCCAAATTTCTCTCAACTGGTTAAAAGATAAACAAATTATAGTACATCCATCCACGCAGTGGAATAATACCCAGTAATTAAAGGGAACAAGTGATTAACCCATGCCACACGGTGGATGAATCTCAAATGAATTATGCTAAGCAAAAGAAATCAGACTCAAAAAACTTAATTCTGTGTGATGCCATTTGTATGATATTCTGGAAAAGGCAATATTATGGAGACAAAAATAAAATAGATCAATGGGTGTCAGGGACTGAAGGTAAAGAAGAGTTGACAGCAAAGAAACTTGAAGGAATTTTGGAGGATGATCAAACTATGCCACTCCTAGACTGTGATGGTAATAACACAATTGTATGCTTGTCAAAACTCATATAACTATATAATAAAAGGAGTGAACTTTTAAAAATATGTTTATAGTTATGCAAGTCAGATTTTTAAAAAACAAATGAGAGGGGGGGAAGGGAGGGGTGGAGGACGGTAGGAGGGAGGAATGGGAAGAAAAAGAAGGAAGGGAGAAAGGAAGGAAAGTAATGGAACTCTCCTAGACTGGGTAAGACTAAAAATACATAATTTCCAAATGCTACTCATGAGCCTTGATTGGAGCCTGGATTGTGGAGCAAAGGGTAGACAGCTACAAAAGTCATTTCAAGGGATGACTGAGGAAACCTGAGCTTTGACTCTGTTTTACTGTTACTGAATTAATTCCCCCCCCCCCTCAGATGCAGTAATTGGGCTGTTGTTGTATAAAAACTTGTCCCGTTCTTAGGAGGTGCATGCTAATGTCTTTAGGGGTAACTTGTAATCACTGAAATCTTCTTTTGGATACTATATCAAAATGAAATGAGTCTACAGGCTAAAGGAAGATGGAATTTGGGTCTTTCCTGTGCATTTGAAAGATTTTAAAATAAATAGAAATTGTTTTTGTTAAAGCCCATTAGTGCTCAGCTACAGCCCCCATCTGCAGACTTCTCGCTGGATGTTGTGGCTTTGCTAATCCAGCCCCATTTTCTCCAGTTCTTCCCTTTCAGAAGTTCCACCCTCTACATCCCTTTATTTCTTATTCTCTGATCATACCTTTTGGCTGCTTGGAAAGCATTTCTTTCCAAAGCTGTTGATCTTTGCTACTACCCTTCTCTTTCGTCTCCCCTGAGCTGTAGCCTGGCCTGCACAGCTTTGCTATTTTTATTTATTTTTTTAAATATATTTTATTGATTTTTTACAGAGAAGAACTAAGAGGGACAGAGAGTTAGAAACATCGATGAGAGAGAAACATCGATCAGCTGACTCCTGCACAACCCCTACAGGGGATGCGCCTGCAACCAAGGCACATGCCCTCGACCTGAATCGAACCCGGGACCCCTCAGTCCACAGGCCCACGCTCTATCCACTGAGCCAAACCAGTTTCGGCACAGTATTGCTAGTTTAAAGTCTATTCTATATTCTCCAAGTATCTTTAACAGAGTCAAATAGTGTCTAGGTCTCTCTGAGAACATCCACCTCCTCTTTTAAAAGCTTCCCACTCAGCCCTCAGCCCTCCGCTTTGGATTGGAAGTCCATTCACCAGCTTTTCCTCCTCTAGCTCACCGTCACTGAGTCAGAGAGGGGTTTTTCTTCTAACATCTCAGAAATTCTCCATCCTTAAACTGCCCTCATCCATTGCTCCCACTAACCTAAGATTTAGCTGTGACTTCCTCTCCCTGCCTCTCACCTTCTCACATTCTTAGGGTCACAGTTACACCAAACGTGACCCTTTACATCAGGGCATCTCTGCAGACATGATGCAGGTGACTCTTACAGATGAGAGGATAGAAAGGGGCCCCAGGATAGTCTGCAGCCTGGCATGCACAAGTAGCTTGAGATGGCTTACCACACTAATCGGTCACCCTTTTCCAGGAAGCTCGTTTCAAAGCACTCAGAAACCATCATCTTGCTTTTCTTTTAGAGGGTGAAAGCAAGGAGCATAAACTTGTCTTTTCAATAAACTCTTTCCTCCTCCCACTCAAAAATACATCAGCTATAATTGTTATGCTGACTTTGTTAATGAAATTATCTGCTGAGAAGTGGCCATTAGGACTGAGTATAAGCTATTTTCCATGGTTTCCATGCACAGCCCAGTAAACTTGACCAGATTGTCTGGCAGGTTGGGTACCCAGCACCTCCTGTGCTATGCGCATCACAATTATGAAGCTGATGATGCTCAGTTATTCTAAATCACTCCCTAATAAGATCCTAATATGAACCTCCTGGCAATTGGCAGCTCACTGGTTTTCTGCTTTTCTTTTCATGCGTACTCCTCCACCTTGTTCTGGGTTATGTTTTTCATCTGGGCATCTTTGGATAGATTTGATTCCGTTGGCAGGTAACTTTGGAATATTTGCTCTCAGAGAACCAGGTATGTAATTTATTTCATCATTCAGATAAGCCAATATCACTTCTTTGAGGTAGATCTCCTTTCTCTACAAGGGTTCATAACTTTGCATTTTCAACAGCAACAGAGAAACATGTTCATTCAAATAAATTAAAATTTCAATCCCAAAAAATTGATCTGAGAAGAGTAAATTGGTAAAACACTAATAACAGGCAAAGTAGGCTTCAAACTCATTAATTATCAAAGAAATAATTTTAAGACAATTACACTCAGATTTTAGCCATCAAAAATGCAAATTATTTTGTAAAGGATGATATTGTGTCACCACAGAGATAGTGTTGTGGAGATGCATGCCTGCCCAAGCAATATAGCTGGCATAGTAAAGGCAGAGCATCTGGCTGCAGAGACTCAGTACTTACATCATCCTACACTATGTCCCTTAAAATAATGTTTAAATAAACCAAAGCATGATTATAAGATAGACTATCAATTAAAATTTAAGCTCTCTAAGAATAATTAATGATATGGAAAAATGTTTATGACATTATACTAAGTGAAAAAATCAGGATACAAAACTGGCTATACAGGATGATCCCAATTTATTTTAAAACATGAACACAGAGATAGAGAGGCCTGTTTGTATGTGTTGACTTACATTACGAGTAAAGATCCCCTAGATTTACATGTTGAACTAAATTGGCTTAAGCCACTAATTGCATACCTTATGAAAAAGCTAAATCCTTTCTAAGATTTCCTAAAGGGTGCTATATGCTTAGTCATCTCAACTCCAGGGTCCTCTTCTGTCCCATCCTGTATCAACCCAGAGTTTAGGCTTTTAACTCAGCAAATTCCTCAGTTTCATGAAGGAAAAGCACACAAAGCATTCAAGAGCATAACAGAATCAAGAATTTGGAAGGGAGATAAAGGAGAAGTTCATTTAACACAATGCAAACTATTTCAAAATGAATATTAAGTATTGCCATTTTTAAAAATTACTTTTAACCACCCACTGCAAGAAAATTTCCACTGGCCATGTGCCTGTTTGATTAATCACATTTCATGGACACATCTTCTTCAACTGGCCTTTTCTCTCTACCTCTCCACTTTTAAGAGCAATAACATAAATTCTCTTATTTGTCCATGCAAGCAGCATGACTCTTACAGCTGAGATCCGGGGCAATAGTCCTCGCTGGGTCCTGCTTCCTATCTCAGACTATTTATCAAGGTATTTTCCAAATAAAGACAGTGCCTACCCCCAGAGTAATCCTGAAATATTAGCTATAAAAATAATTGTTCTCAATCCAGGTTACTCATTGAAATATTTGACAAGTGTTATTTTTGTGTTTTTTAAAAAAATATATCACTCACTAGCCTCTCTGAAAGATGGGAGGGTATAATTAGGGCGTGTGTGTGTGTGTGTGTGTGTGCCTGCACATGATACATATACATATATATGTGTGTGTGTTTTTATTTCAGAGAGAAAGGAATAGAGAGATAGAAATATCAATGATGAGACAGAATTACTGATCAGCTGCCTCCTGCATGCTCCACACGGGATGGAGCCCACAGCCCAGGCATGTGCTCTAACCAGGAATTGAACCGTGACCTCCTGGTTCATAGGTTGACACTCAACCACTGAGCTATTCCAGCTGGGCACATAGATTTATTTTTAATATCTACATGAGTCTAATGTACAGCAGACTTGAAAAAAATCATGCTGAAATAAAGATATCCACATTGTTACACATAGATCAAGTATCTTTGATTCTAGGATGCATATTTTTTCACAGCTTGGTATATTTTTACATTAAGATGCATTTAATAATGTATATCAAAAAGAACTTATAAGCTGCCAAGTAAAGTAAATTGTGACATACTTGTCATTTCTTGCAATACATATGGGAACGGTGCCCAGTCTCTCCAAATATATCATGAAATCTTTAAAGCTAGGAGAGTTTGGTATGACTGATTCATGCATTTATGAAGGACTGTTATTTGGGCTCTAAAAATTTATAGTAAAAGCTTCTGGCTGAATTTCAAGTGTAATTTCAAGTCAATACAGAAAAAAACAACAACTATGAGGTGAACCAAATAGAAAATGCAGATAAATCCCATTACTTTTTAAAATGTTTTCACATTAGACTACAGATAAGGATGCCAATGGGATAAAAATTTGAAGTACATGTGATAGGAAATAGCACATAATAGAGATGATCTATATACCTATGCTTGGCCAAAAGTGATACTGAACTAACTTTAGATTGGGAATGAGAAGGAAACATACAGTCTTAAATTTTGTGAGAAGAAAATTGTCAAATTTTTAGCAAAAAAATAAAAGTAGCTTTAACTTTGTAAATATAGTAATATAATAACTGAAATATAGTAACTGAAATGATATTCTATTTTATAACAGGTAGTATCTTAGAATTGAGAAGCATAATACACATAGATATTCATAATCCTAGAAAAACAACTAGAATGAAACACATCAATATGTTAGCAGTCATTGTTAAGCGATAGACTTATAGATAATTTTTACTTTCTTCTTTACATTACCTTTACTTTCTAAATTTTCAAATGGATATGTTAATTTCATCATAATTAGGAAAAGTGAGGAATATTAGCAAGACAAATATATGAGCTCAGGAGAATCATTTTCTATTCCATTCCCCTACCCCTGCCCCCCAAAAAAATCATTGGTCAAAAGTAGAAATATCAAAATAAAAAAAGATAAGAAGACACAAAAACTAGATTGCAGAGGACTTAAATGTAAGCCTTTAACCACAATATCTGTTTTGGTTTTTAAATGAAGTCCAAGGACTGTTAAGCCTTTCTCTGTATCCGTTATCCATATCCCAAACAATCTTTAATTAAACCCAGAGCCCAGCTTACTGGAATGATGTTAAATGTGCCAGAAAAAAAGAAGCTAAGAAGCTGTCCACCTTCTCGCCTTCCCGCATTTCTCATCCCCATGGCATGCTGTGAAACACACACTTAAGTTGATGGGTATTAATGCATGCACACAGGTTCCAAAATGTCAGCAAGATGCATTTGCTTTCAAGTTATATTAATTCTGCTGATTACAAAGAGCTGGGTAAATAAATCTTAGTTATACACAAAATATGTTTTAAGGTCCTCTCATATACCTGCTCAGAATTTTCCTCCTCTACTGCCTCCCTTTATTGATGTATTCATTTGACAACTGTGCGCCAAACTATTCTAGGCCCTGGGAAAACAGTAATGAGCAAGGCTGTTTCCTAACCCTAACTTTACAGCTAGTAGGGTTAGGAAACAAACAAGAAGCAAATAAGTACACTGAAAATAATAATTAAAAAAAAAAAAAAAAAAAACAGCAGAGAATGCCTGAGTCAAATAAGGAGAGAGAAGCAGGGAACAGGTACTCGAGCTTAGTTTTAACTAAGAGAGGAAGGAGCAGGACTTCTCTGAGAAGGCCATATTTCCACAGAGATGGGAATGCTCATGAGGAGGTAGCCCTGAAAAGTTCTGAGGAGCATTACAGGCTGAGGAAACAGCGAGGGCACAAACCACAGTGTAGATGAGCTAGGTGTGTGCATGGAACACAGGGAGGTCAGTCTGACTAGAAGAGTGTGGGGGTGGGGACGAGTGGTACAAGTTGAAATTAGAGAAATAATTAGGATCCAGATCATGTAGGACCATGCCATGCAGGCCATAGGATGGAGATGGATTTTATTCTATTTGTTATGTAAGATCTTTGGAGTGATGTGATTTATGCTTCATTTTAAAATGACTAACAGAATGCAGGTATGCACATTATTCCTCCCCAATCTATTCACAACATGAGAAATGAACTGGAGATAAGAACATTTTAGAGCATAGCCAGAAAACCTGGAATCTAGTCCTATATCTTCCAGAAGCTGCATTGTTTCAATCAATAAACTTAATCTCTGGCCTCTGTTTCCTCATCTGTAAAATAGAGGTACTACATCCTAGTACTGAATAAGATATCAATGAGATGAAGGATTTGAACTCATCCATATTGTAGATAGAATACAGTCCCCTCTTTCTTTTCCTCCTTCCTGAGATGCAGAGAAAGGGGGTTCTGGGGCATAAACTTCCACAGGACACATTATGATTACTAATTAAGAAAGTGAAGCAATGAGAGTGGGTCCTTTTTTTAGGTTGAGTTCCTCCAAACCTGGCTCTGAGATAAGAATATGAGTTCAGCTGGAAGACCATCCTAGGAAGTACTGTGAGAGAGGAAAGAGAAGAAAGCAGATAAAGGTATTATCAAGCATGGCACCAACCTGGGAAAGTGCTGACTCAATGACCCTGGGGAACTCTGGAAGACAGTGTAAAAGACACCATGGAGTTTCCCCACATGAAGGGCAAAGGAGACTGGCATTTAGTCTTCAAATCATTCAGTTCTAAGGGCTAACTCCCTTGCACTTTCAGCTTGCCACAGACTTGGGCTGAGAGGGCTCCCATGGCCAGAGACAGCCCTAAGCAAAGACTCACCGGTCCTTGCAGCAGAAGCCATAGGAGAGGTGTGTGTGGGAAGAGTGGGAATGTGGCTGAGGCACCAACCGTTATGTGGCACAACCTCAGTCTCTTCTCCAACACACTGTGAGGTCCTCAGGATGTAAAAGGCCTGCTTTGACTGCCAGAGCTGCAAGATGATTTTCTCCATGTCGTGACAAGCCTAGGGAATACTGAGCATTGTGATGCATGCTGCCTAAACCTCTGGTTTTCACTCCTGAAAAGGTCTTCCCAGCAGGGCAAAGACTCTGGGCACTACATTCCTACTCACACCTGCAGGAAAACTCATCATCCTGGCCTCCACTTGGATCAAGATTGTGGTTTTCAGACACAAAACAGGTTGAACCCATTAGGGATTCCAGCCTCTAGGAAAATTTTTCATAAACAGCCATCCTATTTAAGAAAAAGTTAAAATCAATATGCTTTGAGAATAGCCAGGCTTTTCAATGTTTAGTAATTGAGTGGGGGTTTTTTTCCCTAGTATTAAAATGACAAGGTGAAGAGCAAGTATTTACTGAGAGACTTTACCATGTGTCAGGGAAGAGAGGTATATACCTAATGCCATATGAATGAAACCTCTATATAAATGAGAAGCATGAAATAACTTGTAATGTAAAGATAGGCTATAACAGAGCCAGATGTCATCTAACAGGACTGTACTGCATTTGAAATGACATAATATAACCCATGGAGGGTCACTACTATATCATTGAGGATTAACAATACTGGCCTTAATTTACTGAGTACTTATTATAAGCCAAAAATAATGCTAAACTTTCTATCTACTTCAGCATATTTATATGTCACAACATCTAAGAGAGATGAATATTACAGTTCCCCTTTAAGAGATGAAGAAACTATGACAAATTAAAATAAAGAACCTGTATTTAACCCATGGTCATACATCCCACAGGCTATAATCAAGGCTATAACTTGCCCAGGGAGTCTTTATAGGAAGATCCTACTGAAAATCTGGATAAGCAGCTATGAAATTACATATGAGAGAACTGACAAAGCATCCCTGTGCTCTCTCCAATCAATGAACCCCAGCTGGGGGAAGCCTGGAGAAATGTCATCTCCTGAGCATCTTAGATTCTCCATTCCTATGGGCCAATGGAAGCTCACTCACATTTCTGGATTCTGTCCTGTGTTTCTAAAAATGACTCCAGGAAGAGCATCATTTAATATTTCTAAAACCTTTATTCTTAAAACTGAAGGAAACCATAAAACAAAATCTGATTTCAAATTAACATCACTGGTCAATTCTTTGTCCCTTCAGTTGATTTCATGAGGAGAATGGAAGATATTGCCTATTGGCAGAAAACCAAAATATCTTTTAATTGATTCTTTATCTTCACAGAATAAAACAAACAAAAAGAATCTTTTAAGCACTCTCTCTCTCTCATGGACCTTACAAAGAGACTTCTCTATATTTGGTTCTCTATGGATTGGTTCAAAATTAATAGCACCTCATTTTCCTTTACTGGGGGAAAAACTATGAAAATAACCACTAGCAACACCCAAACACTTTGCAAAAAAGTAGCTCACCAGAAAAGATGGAAGTAGATTTTTTTTTAACACAGCAAAATGTCAATTAGTATATCCTCTTCTTTTGCAAACCTAACTAATATTCTCTAGGTAAAATCTTTGTTTCTGGAGGAAGCTAAGTACGTCAAATCCGGTCCATCTCCTACATTTCCTCTTCTCCCTTTTTATCAGCCACCAAAATCAGGGGACTTCCTGGATCTTCGCCTGTTACTAAATTCAAAGACCCTGCACTCATTCTCTGTAAATGGACACACCCTGCCACACAAGCCATCAGTGCAGTGGTTCTGACAGGTGAGGCACAAACATGGGTGTCCCTATTGCAGCCGCTATCTCTTCCAAAACTCAGTGGCTATTACAGGCAAGTCTCCATTGGGCCCTTTGTGTTTCTTGTGAGCAGAGGCACTGACTGCTTTGGATCCAGATAATCTCGTTTAGGGTATTTGTATAGCAAACAACTTGGGAAGATGGGGACAGTATATCCTTCTGGGGCAAAGGCCAGAATTATTTGCCATACAATACAATAAAAGTAATGTCTCCCTCCAGGGTAAAGTTTGAGCAGATTTTCTTGAAACCCTCTCATGAGAGCTGGAATGTCTCAGCTGAGGGTTACTCAGCTGTGAGGCAAACCACTGTGCATGCAGCATCCACCTGTGTGTATCCCTGCATCACCCCCACAGGACTTGGAAACAAGAGGGAACAGATGCAAATGTGAGCTCACACTGACTGCTGTGCTGTGACTAATGCAAGTCTTTGACTCTGACTCAGGAGTCCTGTGACTTCTACTGGTTTTCATAAACTGTGGAATGTTCATTTGTTAGCTTACAAGTAGGGTAACATCTCATATCCTTCTTAGTTTTGACAGCCGTTTTAAACAACGAACACATTTTCTCACAATTTCTGAGAGTTAGGAATCTGCAATTGGCTTACCTGGGTGATTCTGGCTCAGGGTCCCTTGAGATTGCTGTGGAGCTCTCACCTGGGGCTTTGATTAGGGCTGAAAAATACAATGTCAGGAAGGCTAACTTATATGGCTGTTCACTGCAGGCATGAATGCCTCACCATACTGGCCTCTCCACAGAGTTTTGGGAGTGTCCTCAAAACATGGCAGGTAGCTTTCCCCTAGAGCAAGTGACTCAATAGAGAAAAAGTGTGGCCAAAATGGAAGCTGCAGCGTCTTTTATAATCTAGTCTCAAAAGTGACATGCCATCACTTCTGCCATATTCTGCTGGCTACACAGCTCAAGCGCTGCACCATATGGAAGGGAATGCACAGAGCTCTCTGCACATCGCAAGGAAGGGATCATTGGGGCACCAGGAGGCTGATGTCAGGTGAGCACCTCACTCACACACAGGGAATCTGGCTGACATTAGCAAGAGCTTTTGAGCCAAGGAAGCTAGAACTGATGGGAGAAGAGCTAGGAGGAAGAAAAAAAAAAAAAAAAAGAACAATCTTTTTTTTTTTTAATATATATTTTATTGATTTTTTACAGAGAGGAAGGGAGAGAGATAGAGAGCCAGAAACGTCGATGAGAGAGAAACATCGACCATCTACCTTCTGCACACCCCCTACCGGGGATGTGCCCGCAACCAATGTACATGCCCTTGACCGGAATCGAACCTGGGACCTCTCTGCAGACCGACACTCCACCACTGAGCCAAACCGGTTTCAGCCAGAACAAAGTCTTGAATTTTAGAACTGGCTCCAGAAGTGATTATTTCAGCAAAAAGAGAAACTATGTAGTGCTCCTTCCCTTTGAAGGGCCATGGAACTCAAAAGGATTTATTTTCATTTCCTTTTTGATCCAAGTACATACTCAGTTTAGTCTCTAGGAAAAGAAAGATGCTTCAGTTGCTCCTTGCTCCTTTCTTTCTTCTTGGAAAGAGCAGCAATTCCTTTTTTTCCTCTGTCAGTCCTCTCCCAACAACACTCACCACTTCCCCATTTGACTAGCCCATGAGAGCGTTGGGAGCATTTTTCTCATCTTTTAAATGAGGGTTTGACAGTGCCACCCAACACATGCATTACCGTGTCACTTTCAAATGACACTTTCACTATTTCTGATTCCAGAAGAAACACATCCAACAATAAAATCGTGTGCAGTGAGGGCATCTAAAAAGGAAGACGGAGGAGCATAAAATGCAGAGGGGGAGTGCACGTGTGCATGCGTGCATGCAAAGAGGTTCTAATTAGGAGTCAGGAAGTGATTAAGCACTATACAATGCAATTCTAATTCATATTTATCTTGTTCCACACTGTGGAGGAGAACAGGGTAAGAGAAAAAACATTAGGAAATTTTTAACTTATTTATACTGACTGAAACTTGCAGGCACTACCATGTAGCATGGAAATATTTGCCTGGAAGATACACAGAGAAGTGGTGTGTATATGTATGTTTAGTATGTAGAGATGACAAAGGAAGGTTCTAAGAACCTTTATTTTTATAATTTATCTTTATTTTTGAAAGTATTACAGCTGCCCCCCTGCATCCCTGCCCCCTATTGACCCTCTTCTTTAGGGACTTTTAGAAATATAAAGCAATTCTCTTCATTTTAGCAAAATAAAATAAATAAATAACATGCATTTTTGAGCACTCTCTATATGCCAGACTCTGCTAATTTCATTCATATTTAATCTTCATTCAGAGCAGACATTTAAGAGAGAAATAATTATGTCATTTCACAAATAACCAAAAAAAACACAACAAACAAAAAACAACACACGTGTGGCTCAGAGAGAATGTGACTTGCCTTACTTGACATAGATAGTGACAGATGGAGATTTGAGAATATATGCTCTTGTGCATCTCAATAACTCACTGACAAAATAGGAATATCTATTGGGCTTAAAATGGTGAAAAGGAGAAATGCCCGTGTGGAATTTTTATGTATACAACCACTAGTATTTCTATAATATGGTTAGGACAAAATAAGTGAAATAACTAACAGTGAAGATAATTAACATGTCATCCAAAGAAGAGGCAGAGTGCACATCAGTTCACTAATTTCTTGTCTCAGGTAAAGTGTTTCATGGGCTTCTACTCTAACAGCAGTTCCAGCGCTTTGAGTCCTTGAAAGAGGGCTGGTAACCAACCCAGATATGCATGAAGGAAAGGAAACCCAAGCATCATGGCCAGGACCTTGCTTCTAGGGTTCTTATCTGGAACATGACCAGCTCTAGGGTCACTGCTGATCCAGCATGCCCTCTATATGCCAGACTCTGCTAACTTCATTCACATTTAATTTTCATTCATCAGAGCCCTTTAAGGTAAGAAAAATCCTCAACAGGGTTTGCTGTCAGGAGCTATTTTAGAGGGCTCCTCATTGACACCTCAATCATCCTTGGAGCATTAGCCAGAATTCTTACCTCTGTGGGCATGGAAACACTAGTAATGGTGGTCAAAATTCCCCAAGTGAGCCTTCAATTTAATTCTATCCGTCACTTAGGTGATGTTGGGAAAGAGAACCAGGAACAGTGAGCACCATCCCTTGCAAAACATCTGGTACAGAGTCTGCTACTTTCTCTCAGTCTTCCCCGTGATCTGCTGGGATGTTAAAAAACCACTTGCTTTCAGAGGCCCATTAAACGTGGCTCACGTGGCAAACTCATGGCCGTGAATGGAAAAGCAGCACTTACCTGACCAACAATATTTTAATTGTTACCAAGAGGAAATGACCTTGTTCAGAAACATCAGAGTACACAAGTGGTTGAGAGTGAGAATGGAATAGTAGTACACATGATGCTATTCTAAAGAAAATCATTAGAAAACTCTAAAACTCCTTTCTCTAAAATTTTTCTCCAATCCTATATAATAAAAGGCTAATATGCAAATCGACCAAATGACAGAACTACCGGTCCCTATGATGCACACTGACGGGAGCTGCCCCCTGGTGGTCAGTGTGCTCTCACAGGGGGAACACCGCTGAACCAGAAACCAGGCTCATGGCTGGCAAGCGCAGCGGCTGTGGTGAGAGCCTCTCCCACCTCCGCAGCAGTGCTAAGGATGTCCAACTGCCAGCATAGGCCCACTCCCCATCAGTCAGACATCTCCTAAGGCAGTGTTTTTCAACCTTTTTTGGGCAAAGGCACACTTGTTTCATGAAAAAAATCACGAGGCACACCACCATTAGAAAATGTTAAAAAATTTAACTCTGTGCCTATATTGACTATATATAAAGTAATTCTCTTGAATAGGAATCAAATAAACACAAAGAAAGTATTTTATAATTACTTTATTATGAAATATTAAGTAAACAAAATAGTGAAAAATTATAAAATTCTTGTCTTGTCTGCACCTACGGCATACCAGGCAACATCTCGCGGCACAGCGGTTGAAAAACGCTGTCCTAAGGGCTCCCAGACTGCAAGCGGGTGCAGGCTGGGCTGAGGGACACCCCCACACACAAATGCACAAATTGTGTGCACCAGGCCTCTAGTAGGGAAAATAAAATGTGAAACCCTAACTCTTCAAATACAGTGTAAAGTGTACAATGCATAGCACATAATCATCTGGCTGGTGAAAATTCACATATATAATAGAATGTCTTATTGGTGGGGAAAGCATGGACTCTGGAGTCAGGCACACCTGGGTTTCATTCTAGCTCAATACTACTAAGTTATATTACATGGGACATTACATTAACATCAAGTCTCTGAGTCTGTTTCTTCATTTGTACAGTTAGGTGATAACACCAACCTCTAGGCTTTTGTAATACCTACCCATGAGATAACATAAGTAAACTATCTAATACAGAGTCTGGGGGATGCTGTAAATCACAGCAATGAAATCCATTCATACATTTTCCAAGTCATTATGTGGAAAATTTTGGTCTACACTTTCAGGAAATAGCCTTTCGGGTTCTAAAACCACAGGCAAACTAAGTTTCAAATTGAATTGGGTAAGTCAGAGGGTGTTTAACAGAGCGCTGGTCTTGAAGAGAATGGAAGATTTAATTTGGTTTAGTTCCTTCAGCATTTGCAGGTAAAAACCACCACAAATTAATTAGCATGTCTTCATTTGCTTGAGGATGATTAATAATACTCAGGGAAAACAGGTTTTACATAATTCATCAGTCTGACACAGTCCAACAACTCTAGAGTTGCAGGAACTTCCAATCCCAGCTGGTCTGTGACACTTTAAAACCAGCTACAAAATGGTGCTATTCTTATAGACCCTTTGCTAGCTGTCTGTTCTGAAGCGAGGGGAGAAAAATCTAATCACAAGCTTCAAGGCCACTTTCTTTCCAGTTTGGGGGGAAAGAATATAAATAAATTCTCTCAAAGGGAACATACTTAGTCATCAATAATTCAGCCCACAAAATAGGTAGATCATTGACTACATACAGGCACTATCATAGGTGCCTCATTTTTATTCTTCCCACCATTAGTCTGTATAAGCCCCCAAGTAGTGGGCCTGTTTCTTTGGACATAAACTAGGTCTGTACGAGGTGAATGTTATTCATATTGTCGAAGATGTCCTTGCCCTAAGAAAACAGAGTTTTCTAAGAGTGAACTACAATGTAATAGAAAAGACACAAGCTAAGGCATTGAGTGCATGAGTCACCAACATACAACCAGAAAGCAAAAAGTTAAGTTGATCAGTGTTTCTGAATTGAAATTGGAATACCTGCTGGCAAAAGCTCTTCATTATCAATTGATGGCCTTAGGAGTGAATGAGAAGAGGAATCCCAAGAAAATATTATGAGCAATACCATCTTAAAATATTTGGAATAGGGTCTGGAGGAAGAAATGTACATTTTAAAACAGAAAATAAGATTTATCTTTTGAGATGTGTAGACCCTGAGTTGAACCAACTGATATAATTATTGTAGATGTCAGGTGGTCAGATGCATAATTCAAGCCAGAAATCTGCTCGGTGTGAAAGGTTGGACAATATGAACAGACTCTATATCCACTAAGGTCCTAAGAATATTAATAAATTTTGAAATAAAGAATTGATTCAATTTCTTCATTGAGACCTGTCTTCAATTGTGTTTACTCTCAACGTCAGTTATTCATCTGACATTATTAAGCCCAGTATGTGTGTGAATTGTGACTCAATGTTTTGCAGGATGCCAACTCAGAGGGAAGGGTTACCTAGCCAAGATCATTCAATGCTACTTCAGTTGAGGTTATCTTGATTTCAATATTAAAAGCCAACTCAAACTACTCTGAATCTAAGAAGAAAAGAATGAAAGCATTATCTAAGAAGAAATGAATGGAAGCATAATCTAAGAAGAAATTAATGTCTCATGGTTTTCAAATGTAGAGAGGATTAGGAAAAGAGCTGGATCATCAGGAATGTAGGTAGTTCTCTTTCTCTGCCTTGCATCTCCGTCATTCCAAGAATAAGCTTCATTTTTATTTTATTTGCAGAATGGGGCTTCTCTAACTTCATATCCACATGGCAGGAAATGTCATACTGCCATATTGACATCATGTCAGATTCAGCAACAGTAGAGAAAATCTGTTTGGCCCCAAGTGAGTCAGTTAACTACCTCAGATCACATCAATTCTGGCCAAGGAGGAGGGTAGGGTTAGGCACTAGAAACACGGCCCCTGATGACCCAGGACTATGGAAAATGAGAAGTGATATGAGAAGGAAAGTGGTTCTCAAGGAAGAAAGCATTGGGGGGTGGAAAAGAATCTGTCGATCTTACAAACACATCAACTTCTTATTTGTGGCATCTCAAGCATGGTGTCTTTCTTCATGTAAGACTTCAAGTCACAAATAACCAATATTTGGCCCGAGGAAATCTTAGGGCTATTATAAAACCAGAATCCTATAATCCTCTGGTGTCTTATAGCTCTAGGAAAAACAAGTCACCCTCTTAAAAGAACCATCTATGGTTGTTTCTTCTCCTATAACTGGAATTTGGCTTAATGACCCCATTTCACTGGATGGGGTAGGCTTTTCCAGAGAGAATGGAAGCAAACATTTTTTATTTCCAAATCCATCCAGGAAAATGTTCCATCTAATTCAGTTTTCTGCTGTCTGATTGAAAGAAATGTGACTAGTATACTAAATGTTTATCTCAATGTCTTTCCTACAGCCAAAAACTGGAAGGAGGGGAAGGAGTTTAGATAGATAGGTTAACAGAGAGTTGAAAATTTCAGCCTAACCAATAATAACAATAATAATAATACAAAATACCATGTTTTCTATCAAACTAACAATTTGCTTTCAAATGTATATAAAACAAAAAGACATTCCATCAGCCTTAGCTGGTTTGACTCAGTGAATAGAGCATCTGCCTGCAAACTGAAGGGTCCAGGTCTGGATTCCAGTCAAGGGCACATGCCTGGGTTGCAGGTTCAAGCCCCAGTAGGGAGTGCGCAGGAGGCAGCCAATCAATGATTCTCTCTCATCATTGATGTTTCTATCTCTCTCTCCCTCTCCCTTCCCCTCTAAAATCAATAAAAATATATTTTAAAAAAATACACTCTATCAAAGAATATAGGGGGTGGACAAAAATAGATTTACAGTTGTAAGTACACAAAACTCATCACAAAACAGTTTATTCTTGTACTATTATTTATTTGAATTACAACTGTAACCTACACTAATAAAAGAGTAAGATGAAAATTGACCATACCTTTGCACCACCCACCAGCCAATCAGGAGTGAAAATGCAAATTAGCCCAACAAAAATGACAGGTTAATTTGCATACACAGGCACCACGTGGCCAGGGGTGGGATGCTTGCATGGTCACCATGGCAACGACACAGGTGTTCAGCATCACCCAGCCACTCAGGCCTCTGGGCAGCGTGGGAAGGCGGAAAGGCAACTCTGGCAGAGCAAAGGCAGTGCCGATAGCCAGGATAAGGAAGGCCCAGTCTTGCACGAGTCTTCGTGCATCGGGCCTCTAGGAAAAATATAAAAAGATGTTCACCATCATTAGTCATTAGAGAAATGCAAATTAAAACCATAATATGATACCACTAAACACCTATTACAATGGTTAGGTTTTAAAAAATTGATAATATTAAGTGCTGTCAAGGCTGTGGAGCACCAGAAAGCTCATTCTTTTTTTTTTTTTTTTTTTTTTTGGAATAAATATAAAATGTAGACCTACTTGGGAAACTGTTTGGCAGTTTCTTATAAAGTGAAACATGCACTTACCACGCAGCACAGCTAGGTATTGACCCAAGTGAAAGAAAAACATATATTTATTTCAAAACCTGAACACAAGGAACTTTATGCATAAATGTCAAAAACTGGAAACAATCCAAGCATCCCCCTCTAGGAAATGAATAAACAAACTGTGATACACCCCTAGAATAAAATTCAACAACAGAGGAACAAATTACTGATATACAAACAATATGGATGAATCTCAAATGCAATGAGTAAAATAATGTTTCAATATTAAATGAAAGAAGCCAGACTGAAAAGGCTACATATTATATAATTCCATGTATATGACATTCTGGAAAAGGCAAAAGACAGAAGAAAATAGATCAGTAGTTTTCATGGGCTGAGGCAGAGCATTTCAACCTTTTTCATCTCATGGAACATACAAACTAATTACTAAAATTCTGTGACACACACACACACACAAATATTTAATTTTTTTTTATTTTTTTATTTTTTTACTGATTGGACAAAAAATATATAAGTATTATTTTAATTCATTCACACCAGGTGGCAATTGTATTGGCTGTTATCATTTTTTTTTTTTTTTTACTTGACAATCTAAGCAAAAAGGTCAGTGCCCCTGACTCAGATATTGCATGTTTTTAAAATTCTTCAGGCACACTGAAAATCACTGGGCTGAGAAGTGATTACAGAGGAGCACACAGAAATTTTTAGGGTATGCCTCTGTGAAAGAAAAAAGCCACATGCTAACCTGACAAGCTCAGGGAAGGCCTGCGTGGCAGTCTTGCAAACCCAGAGACCTAAGATAACCACAAAAGATGGTTTGAAAATTAAATATCTAACAGGATATAGTATGTAGTCATGTCCCAGATATTTTCCCAGACAAAGATCAACTTTGATCTTTTTACTGAGCCCATTTGCCTTTTTGCCTCTAAGATAACATATCTGTGAGATGTCTGGGTAACTTGTAACTTCCCTTTTTCTGGAGCCCCTGGGGAACAACCAAATGTGGTGGGCGCCAGGACAGATGCCTCAAATTCCTTCTTTATCATGTTAATTGTTCCTGCACTCACCTGAGTAAACATCCATCATTTTACTTTTTATCCAATCCCAATGGTTTCCCACCGCTTTGCTTTCTCCCACCTCCTTACTCCATCACCAATGAATTTCATGTAACCCACCTATATCCCTCCTTTGATTTCAGTGTATAAATAGAGAAATGTAACCCGCCATTCTTCGGAGCATTATCTCAATCCAGTTGAGGTTCTGCTTCCCGGCATATGTTGACAGTTTTGGCTCAAATAAACTCTTTAAAAAATTCTTTACAGGTTTCAATGGGTTTTTTTGTTTACACCTCTGTCTGCTTAGAGGGTATATCTGGGTTGAGTATTAGTTAAATAACTTTATGCTTCAGTCAAAATTCACAGAACTATCCACTAAAAAAGGGTGAATTTATTTTACGGAAATAATACCTTAAGTAAAAAGTTGGGACAAAAAATACACATTTACCAACAAAGATAGTGTACAATGCATGAACTCCTATTTAATTGCACTAATGTCCATGTTAGAGATTCTCACTGGAAAATATTTTTCAACTTCACAGCAAACCCAAGGTACCTTGAGTGTCTTAGATTGCTTCAGTGCATTTGTAATCAGAAGTGAAAGCTTCTCCTTTGGCTCCATGGTGTTCACCTCTGGAGCCCACTTTCTGAGACCAGAGCCCTTTTTGTCTTGGATTTACCACATAAATGGAGAGAGGCCAAGCATGTCCCATGGGCACTGCCTAAACTGAAGACTCTCTTTGTGATATTAAACTCCTCACTTAAAGAAGAGGGAAATCTGCTTTTTATTTTCCCTGCTGGGTACCTTTCCTAAACCTGCACTTGAATTCAAGTATCTGTAGCGCAAACAGCTGGAGATGACACCAGGTCCTTGCACCCTGCATTATTCCTCATTACTCCCAGAAGGAACCATTACCCAGCTCCTGGGCCCATCAGTCTATCCTTTGGGTGGCATATATGGGCTATGTTAATATCACAAGATGCTTCCCCTATGCATTCACCTCTTAAGAGTCCATTTCGGTCCTAATAATTATTCACAATTGACTTAGTTCTGGCTAACACAGAACTAAAGAATGCTTAGATGATGTTTTAAAATGACACACTGCATAGGAATCTACACAAATCTTTGCTTTATTGCCGGGACCAGAGGTCAACATTAACAGGACTGCCATTTGCTTCTCCATTTATAATACTATTAATTACTCTTGTGTTTTTTAATCTGCCTCTACACTTAAATGGAAGCATTGCAAAGCCACAATGCAGGGATTCAGCAAATGAGGGTTTGGGATAAACCCATACTCTCTAGAATCATTGGTTCTAATTTCATCAAGGAAAGTAAGGCTCAAAACCAGATTGTACCTTATGGGTTCTGACTGAAATCCATGTGGGGAACTCAGGTGTGAGACAGAGGAAATAAAGGCCAAAGCTCACTGTGAAAATTTCATTGATGAAGAAAGTAACTGTGAACTGTCTCTCTGCAAGTTAGGTAAATCTCAGACTTGCCATCTGGGTCCCTCTGGCTGTACTAAACTAGCCACAATCCTAATCAAATGTAAGCGCCAGCCTGCCGCCAGCCACAGCAAGTCAACCCTGACACCAGGATCCTCTTGTCCTCTGACCTACAGGGATGCTACAAGCAGTAATTAACATCCATTAAGTGGCTAGTCATCTTTATTCAGCTGCTTTCTGTCAAGCTCTAAGCAGACAGAGGCATACCCCATGACCCAGGGCACTCCATCAAACCACTTTCTCCTCTGAGGAAAGGAGGTGACCTCAGCTACAGTTGTCAACAGTGCAAAGGCCACAGACACTGAAGGACCTTTTGCCACCATAAGTGTCCCTAAGATAGAGTTGAACCTGGCTCAGAGGTCCCAAGGCTGGGCAGGCCAGGAGGAAATGGCTGTTGCTTGACAGAGGCGTCAGAGTTCAGAACAGTTAAACCAATGCAGACAGCTCTGATGGATGGAAAAAGTGCCAGAGCATTCTTAATGCAAGCCTAGCCAGAGCATGAATGATGATCTACAAAGACTTCCTCCTGCTTTCCAAATAGCCAACTCTACTCCCTTACAAAACAGCTCAGAATTCATGAGGCCCTACTGGGACTACTGAGTACCCAAAGAGGTAAAGTAGTCTGAGAGGAGAAACCAACATCTCTTAACTTCTAAGTAGTGCCAAGTTCTTTAAATCACATCCTTAGCATAGCACCTGACACATGATAGGAGCCCAAAATTCTAAAGCTTGAGTAAGGCTTGTCAAATGAAAGGATGAGAATGAATTACCATTTAATACTTGAATCAGTTCCAAGTAACAATTCACAAATGGGGAAACTGAGCCTCATAGGAGCTATAGGCTTTTGTCATATTCACAAAACTAGTTAAGGTTGAAAGAACTGAAATGCAGGAATAGGCTTTACTGACTCTTTAGAAGACAAGGCTCTTTAGAACCCTGCTTTTCCTTGGTACTGGTACTTTATCCTGTTTAATCCTGGTTGATGTTACCTGCTATTAAGAGACCAAGAGGTTGGTCTTCTCACCCAGATTGTTTGGGTCAAAATTCACAGAGGCTCCTCTTCCCAGTTCTCATCTACCAAGGACTGGTCATAGTGTTCCCTTTACATCTAATTGCCTATCAAGGGGAGAGCAAAAATAATCCACAACCCTTGCTGGGAAGACTTTCATTCCATCATCTCTAGGTCCCCAGAGGATGTAATTTCTATGCCCTTCTCCATGGGAGAGAGTAATATTGAATATTTGACCAGATTCTATGGTTCTCTCTCCTCCCTTGACCCACACATACTCATAGGTGAGGTTGTTTGCCCACTGCTGAGCCCAGTCCATCAAGTCGTACACTGGTGTGGAAAAGAAACAGAAATGGAAAACCATCTCCACCACCTTGCTTACATGGCCTCCTTCATGCATAAGAAGTGCCAGCACTCCTGGTTTTCCAGGGGTGGTAAGTACCTAAAAAAAAAAAAAAAAAAAAAAAAAAAAAAACCCACTGCTTTCCTCCACTTCCTGAAGCTCTCCAGTGTGCCAGCAGTGGGCTCTGTGAGGGGTGGTTATTCCTATAGCGATTGTCCAGAGCTGTCAAAGCTTGTTGAGCAGAGCCAGCTCCCCCACAGATAGGAGGCACTATCCAAGCTGAAAAAAAGGTACTTCCACCTTGGCCTTAGGTCCTCTCTGCAATCTCTGTGGCTTGGCTCTACCCTGGCCTTTGGTAACAAAGGAGTCCTCATTTATACGCTCTGATCTGGCTTCTTTGTCAGTTCTCTAGGATCTATCTAAGCCCTAGGGTCAAAGGCTAGAGGTGAGATGCAGATACTCATCACTCCTCCTCCCTCAAGATTGTGGTCACTTGACATGGCTGATGAAGCCTTTAATATAAGCTTTCAAGGCTGAGCACCAGCCAATAAAATTTATCTTATCTCTCTTCCTGTATAATAAAAGGCTAAATGCAAATTGACCAAACATTGTAATGACCGGTCGCTATGACACACACTGACCACCAAGGAGCAGACACTCAACGCAGATACTGCCCTTCGGTGGTCAGTGCGCTCTCATAGGGGGAGTGCCATTCAGCCACAAGCCAGGCTCATGGCTGGTGAGGGCAGCGGCAGTGCAGGAACCTCTCCCACCTTCATGGCATCACTAAGGATGTCCAACTGCTGGCTTAGGTGGGGAGCAGACCTAAGCCATCAGCTGGACATCCCTCGAGGGCTCCCAGACTTCGAGAAAGCACAGGCCAGGCTGAAGGCCCATGCTCCACCCGCCTAATTAAGCAATTTTATCTATATACATAAAGCTCTTGCTAGGGCCAATCACACACGTGTGTTTCCATCTGTCATTGTCGATCGTGAATTTGGTTGACACTTCTATTATAGAGAAAGGGTAAAAAGTGATATTAAAATATTTCTTCTAATTTCCTTTCAATGTGCAAGAATTCATGCAATGAGCCTCTAGTTAATTATAACAGCACAGGGCCTGGACAAGGATGCGGGAGAAATGCCTGACATAGAGTTGCTATTTTAAAGTGCATGTTTAAGAAACTCTAAAAGGAATTATTTTTCTCTTTTCTTCTCCCTCACCTTTCCACTTCTCCACTCTACCCTTCTCTCTTTTGCTATCTTCCTTTTTTATTCTCCCTTTACAGCATATTTCCCCTTTCTTTCTCTCTTTAAAACTTGACAAGATTATTTGGTGTCAGATAAAGATCTTCCACACCAAACTCAAGCCCTCAGAGAATATTTTCAACACAGACATTTCTATGTCCTGCAAATTAGAATCTACAAAGGAAGTGCTGACAAAAGCCTTAAGTAGGGCAGCCCTGCACAGTCCCAGTCTCATTTAATCAGCTTTCCGAGAGCTGGACCCAGAAAACAGGATAAACTCCATCGTCAAGCTTTTCACGAGTCTTTAACCCACCTACTTCTCATCAACCTATTTATAATAAGCTATAAATGAATCCATCACAAAGCCCCAGACCTGGGTGCAGCATTTTATTTCACAAAAGAGCTTTCCACATTAATACCTTTTGCTTTCTGTCATAGGCTTCTTGGGAAAGACATTATTCTCTCTTTGGGGAGAGAAAGAAGCCAAATGGCTTTGAGATAGTTAAGATTTAGTGAGTCCTTACTATGTGCAGGGCTCAGCATTTTACATGCATCATCTCACTTAATCCTCATAGCGATGCTAGGAGAAAGATCCAATTATTATCCTTTGTTGCTTATAAAGAACCAGAGGAAGGCTACTCCAAGCTTGTGGGGGAACATACAGTGAGGACCTGGTGGAGTCAGGATTTGAATCTAAGCCATCTGACTCCCAGGTTCACAGGAACTCATTGTTTCCTAAGCACAGAATTCCAACATGGTCTCATGGAAAGTCCTTACCAGGACCTACCTTACTTAACTGGGTCAGACCATGTGGAGTATATTCAGGGTTCAGAAGACATCAGAGCATAGATAAAACTCCAGCCTCTTGCTTTAACACCTTGCACCCCCCACACCCTTCCATAGATCCAGATATGTAATTGCAAGCACAAGCTATGCTTTATCTTATCTCCTTCTATCTTGCCCAAGACTGAATAGCAATATCTATTCCTGCTTGAGAAAGAGCAGGGCTTGAGATATAGTTTTGGAAGGCATCAACAGAGACGTCATTGGAAACCAAGTAAATAGATGTGGTTGCCCAAAAGCAGAGGAAGGAAGAGCAAGGGCAAGATAACTTCGTGGGGGGGGGGGGGGGGGGGAATAAAGTTGTACTATACAAAGAAGACTAGGAAGCAGCAGTAGTAGAGGGGAAGACATGAAATCAGCTGTTGATAGGACAGTATTTGACATTGTGGGACAGAGAATGAGGGCATCAGTTTTCAAGGAGCGTGGGCCCCAAAATAAATGGCTTTTTTTTTTTAAATCACCCCATAAGTGTACCTATGAATGTGTACAAGTTGTGTGTGTGTGTGTGTTCAAATCCCTCACCATCCACCTCCTCTTTTTTACCTTACTTTACATTCTTACTAATATATGACACTAGTTGAATGTGCTGATCAAAGAAAAGTGGCCATACTTTCATATTTCTTGACACTTCTTTTCCTTCCCCTTTCCAGTAGCCACAGCCCAGATTTCCAGGTATGTGATATGTAACACAATAACAGTGTCACACAGCTGACCTCCCACCCCAAGCATCCCAGGCCATGACTACCACCTCATCTTCCCCACCACCCCACTCTCTACTTTCACTTGTAGAAGAGTTGTGGGTTTTTTGGGTTTTGTTTTTAAAAGAAGGACAAAATTAAGTTCTAACAGATTGGGGGGAAAGAGCCCCAAAGAAGGTGATTAATATCATCGCTGCTAATTTTCCACAAGCACTTGTCAGCACAGCAGTGAGCCAACTCAGACAGTGCCAAAAGTCATCTTGAAATTCTCCAGCATCTCGCTCCAGCAATAAAACACAGATTTATGTGGTGTAGGCTGTAATAGAAGATGGAATAAAATCATCCTAGATGACTAAATCGCAATGTTTCTGGTTGGGGAGCTTAATAACTGAACTCTTTATCCCTCCAGGGAGTACTCAGTCATTTATTTTCATTTCTCTGACATTTTGTCAGAGTCACATAATCAGATGTGCCGACCTCCTGCATGGGCTGGGCCTCAGAGATCACTGAGCTTCACAATGGGGCCTGGAGGTCCTCCTCCAGCTCCTGCCCTGTCACCCCTGACTCTGAGACCTGAGGCAAGTCTCCCCATAAACAATGCCATGATTGTCTCTCACTCCACCTTAGAATTTATTTCAGGCTCACCCACCTCCCACCCTTCACTCCTCCTAGTTTCTCTTCCCCATTTGGTCCCATATCTAGATACGTTCCTGTTAGGCTATTTGGGCCCTGGTTCAGACTATTTCTGTAAGAAAACACCTCAAAAACCTAAATTACTTTTAAAACTATGTTTTCAATAGGTTTCACTGTTGATTGTTACCTGCAGTACCTTTGAGATTATTTGGGTTTAGGGTTTTTTTTGTGTGTGTGTGTTTTTTTTTTATGCGGGGATGGGGGATCATCCTTTTCCACTAGATTTGTTTCTTTCTTTTTTTTTTTTTAAATATATTTTATTGATTTTTCACAGAGAGGAAGCGAGTGGGATAGAGAGTTAGAAACATCAATGAGAGAGAAACATAGACCAGTTGCCTCTTGCTCACCCCCTACTGGGGATGTGCCCGCAACCAAGGTACATGCCCTTGACAGGAATCGAACCTGGGACCCTTCAGTCCGCAGACCCACGCTCTATCCACTGAGCCAAACCGGTTTCGGTTTGTTTCTGTTTTCTCCTTTTTCTCTGTATCTTTTTCCATTTTTCCCTTCCAATGTCTTTCCCTCTGCCTTCTTCCTCTCTTTTATTACTCCTGGTATTACCTTGACCTGTATCTGACAGTCTTTGACATGCATTGCTTATTGACTGGTAACACTCAATAACAAAGAGGGCACTCAACATTCTGCAGACAGTGTCAGTTCAAAGTTGTGTGAAGTCCCGAAGGAACAGTTTAAAGCAGTTTACGTATTTAGCACAAGCATGCTTGGAAATGAAATGGTGACCGCACAGTTGCAGCTAAGGGATACATTTGAGAGTACAATATGGGACATATTTGAAGAAAAATGATGAAAACTTTGGAAGCATTTCTCTGCATGAAGATTACTCTTCTTGTCCTCAGAGCAAAAGTAGATTGTAAAACCCCACTAAAAATAACTGTGAGGGGAAAAGCAGCTCCTGAGTGTTAGCCAACAGCTGAGGGCCAACATGCTTGAGTTTCAGAGTGGAAAAAAAAACAAGTATAAACATAAACAGGGCAAATTATACCTGTGTACGCCCAGCTAATGAAAACCCCTCCACAAAGCTCACACATAGTGCAAATGCATCCAGGGAAACTGAAAATTCTCCAGAGATCCTTTCAAACATTCCACATGTGTGCATCTCTCTCTCAGTTTATATGTTTACATAACTTTTTAGGTATGACTAAGAAGAACCTGAATTGGTAGGGCCAAATTGACAATTTCTGTCATGATTCTTGTACACAAAATTGGTAATATCTTCTGGGTATTATAAGGAACATATTAGTCTTTATCCTAGATCCGTGGTTGGCAAATTGCGGCTCGCGAGCCACATGTGGCTCTTTGGCCCCTTGAGTGTGGCTCTTCCACAAAATACCACAGCCTGGACGAGTCTATTTTGAAGAAGTAGCATTGGAAGAAGTTTAAGTTTAAAAAATTTGGCTCTCAAAAGAAATTTTCATCATTGTACAGTTGATATTTGGCTTGTTGGCTAGTGAGTTTGCCGACCACTGCCTTAGGTTCTTGACACAGAACTCCTAAAACCCTTTGGATTTCCTGATAGGACTGTCTTTTGTTACTCATAAGGAGCCTTTTTTTATAAACCTGAATTTATACTAATGACGTGACTCACGGAGCAGGGACCTAAATAGCCTCTGCATGGGAGTCAGGGTATGTTCACCAGAAGAACTTCACCTGCTTACATACCATAGTTGGAACTTTCAGCCCTACTCCAGGAGGAGACAGGAGCTGGGAATTGAGTGCAATCATGGGGACAATAATTTAATCAATCATATGATTTTACTTACATGTGAAATTTAAGAAAAACAAAGCAAATTAAAAATCTAATGGATATAGAGAAAAGACTGGTAATTATATGAGGCAAGGAGGTTGGAGGAGGGCTAACGGGTGAAGGGGTTCAAAAGGTGCAAATGTTCAGTTACAAACGGATGTCATGGAAATGTAATGCACAGCATGGTGACTAGCCTATCTAATAAAAAAGTAATATGCAGATTGACCATCACTCCAACACACAATATGGCTGCCCCCATGTGGTCAAAGATCCTGCCCCAATGTGGACACAAAATGGCCAGCAGTTGAAAGCAATCAACCCTGTATGGAGGTCAGTTAGGGATGACCAGGCCAGCAGAGGAGGAAAGTTGGGGGCAAACAGGCTGGCAGAGGAGCAGTTAGACATCAATCAGGCTGGCAGGCAGAAGTGGTTAGGGGCAATCAGGAAGGCAGGAAGGCGAGCAGTTGGGAGCCAGCAGTCCTGGATTGTGAGATGGATATCCCAGATTGGAGAGGGTGCAGGCTGGGTTAAGGGATAATCCCTCCGCTTTGCCCCATGCATGAATTTTGTGCACCAGGCCTCTAGTTTTGAAATATAAATATTAAAATAGAAAACAGCTAAGAGAATTGAAAGTGATTAGCTCTGAGGAATGAGAATGGGAATGAAAATGGAGAAGGAAGAGTGCTGGTTTGCAAAAAAAAAAAAAAATCAACTTTTAAGGGCTAGAATAAATGTTCCTTGATGCTCTGATTATAAACTGAAGTTGTTAATATAAAACTCTAATAAAATACCGACATTCCAAACAACACTTTTTATTTATCTATTTCTCTCTCTCTCTCTCTCTCTCTCTCTCTCTATATATATGTATATATATATATATATATATATATATATATATATATATATATGTGTGTGTGTGTGTGTGTGTGTGTGTGTGTGTGTGTGTATAACAGATAATATGCAAATTAGCTGGGCGTCACGACCAGAGGCTGCATCATGACCCCTCAGGAGAGCTGCATGTGCCGATGGGCGGGAGGGGACTGTGTTCTGCCCCCAGTCCCAGCAGACACACCCACACCAGGGGTGGGGGCACGTTCTGAGCGGCTACACTGTACTTCTCAGAGCATGCTCCCAGTGGGTGGCAGCAGCGGATGGAGCAAAGCAGCCCTTGTGTTTGTGTGTCTCTCTCCCAAGCCCTCCACCAAATGGCCTGAGACAGCATGTTCTGGTTATTTGGATCCCTCTCTTCTCATGCATTTATGTTTCCATCATTTTCCTCAGGTGTACCACTTAGATAGTGGAGAAGGTTCATACCTCACAAATTTTCTAAAATCAAATGAGGAAATGAGTGTGAAACTGTTTTCAAAGGAGTAAAGACATAAACGAATGCCACAAATGTTTGTTTCAGTGAGCAACTGTTTATTTGTTTGCTTGCTTGTTTGTTTGGTGCCCTTGACTGGAATCAAACCTAGGACGCTCTATCCACTGAGCTAAACCAGCTAGGGCTGTGAGCAACTGTTTTATATATGGTGTCCCACAAAATGTATACACACTTGGAATAATTATTAATTCCAATGGGTTAAATTGGAAAAGAAAGAAATATCAATTAAGCTATCAGGAAAAAAATGTGTATAACATTTTTGGGGATACCCTGCAGAATAATAGAAATTCAGAGTTAAAGAATTTTATCAGACCCTCCCAACTCTGTTTTAATCTCTTTCCAACACCCCACATTCGCTCATTCATCTAATCCATATAAAACACCAACTCAGACCTATGCACTCAGAAGGCCCTTTGAAATGGTCTGTAGTGAATATCCTCCAGTTACAAGAAATTCACTCTGACCTGAAGGATCTCATTCCATGTGGTGCAGCTCTAATGGTCAGAACTTATCCCTTGTAATAAAAGCCAAGTAACCTTATCAGTAGATAGGTTTGGAGGGAGTGGGGGGAGGAAGTATAAAGTAAAATATCAAGGGCTTGGCCACCGCTAGCTGGGAGATACAACTTACACACCTGAAGCAATAGTGAACAATGCAGGGTGTGTTCTGATGTGCATACTGATTAAATGTACTCAGAAAAGCTACAGGGAACAATGAAATTTTCACTGAGGAGGTAGAACTTAAATGAAGCCTTAAAGAGCTAGAACATGAGAAAGGGTGAAGCAACTTTAGATGCAACCAACAAAAAGAATAAAGGCACAGATGCAGCCGTGGGGAAAAGGATATGTGTTTGACAATAGCAGAAGGTCCTGAAAGCTTGACAAGAGAGTTTGAAATTGATAGGACGGGAACCAGGAAGCCTCTGAAAGCCATTGAAGCATTCAGTTTCGTTCTCACAGAGCACTTTTTATCTGAACAGTAAATGGGTGCTCTTCACCCAGAAGAGGAAGATAGAGACATAGAATAGTATAAGTCCAAAGAGGACTTCAGGCAAAAGGTCGGTTAGAGAGGAACTGAAACAAACCAAAGCCTGTGATAGTTAAGTTGACTGTTACTTGTTTTACAAATGGTCTGATGAAATTGCCAGAAGTCAATGCCTTCTGGCCCTGTTCCATGTGCAGTGTGGCTTCCTAAGGTTTGTGTAAAATTTTTTGTTCTCTGCATTTTGTCAAAAGGAATGAAGTATTTTTATTAGAGTCCCATAATTTAAGAAGTAGAATTCCCTTATAGTAGAGACACCACAAATAAATGGAATCTCTTAATTAAAACTTGGGTTTTATCTATACACTAGAGGCCCAGTGCATGAATTCGTGCAACAGTCGGGTCCCTTGGCCTGGCCTTCGGGATCTGGTCAAAGTCAGCTCTCCCACATCCCCTGAGGGGTTCCGGGTTACAGAGGGTACAGGCCAGGTCAAGGGATCCCACCTGTGCACAACTGGGGCTGGGGAGTGACCACAGGCAAGCACCAGGGTGTGTCCAGCCCTGTCTCACCCAGTCCCGATTGGGCCAATTGGCACTGGCTGGCCAAGGAGGGACACAGGAGGAGCCAAAGGAGGGCTCCAGGGAGGTCTGACCCATCTTGCTCAGTCCCAATCAGCCAGACACCAGCAGCAAACTATCCTACCCGTTAGAGTGTCTGCTCCATGATGGTCAGTTCACATTATAGTGACTGGTTAACCAGTTGACTGTCTGCCCCCTGATGGTCAGTGCAAGTCATAGTGAGCAGTTGAGCAGCCTTAGTATATCATTAGCATATTATGCTTTGATTGGTTGAATGGTGGACCAGTCGACTGGTCAACTGGATGTTTAGCATATTAGGCTTTTATTATATAGGATTTGTTTTTGAGTATGCCTTAAAGTGAGATTTCTCTGAATTGGGGCTGAGATTATTCTTGTGCTCCACCAAATACCCCACTCAGGTGGGATATGTGTAAGTTACATCTAGGTAAAATGATTGAGGATAGTTTTCTTTTGCCCACAATACTGGATGAACAACATTCTGTAGAATGTTGTAGTGGCCAGTTTTAAAAGCTGATAAATCACAGAAGCCACCCTAGTCTGAGTCAACACTCACTCATTTAATCTCAGTGACATGGGTGCCATACAGAGGCTGACCATGGGGGTTTACTGCTCTTTTATTCCCTAGAAATCCAGGGCCAACCCACCAATAGCCCCTGCTCTGCTTGTTCTCTGATGGAAGTCTGCGGTCTTCGTTTATCCAGATGGGCCTGGCCCATCAAGTGAACTATGAGCAGTTCATTTGACCTTTTACTTTAAAAAATATATATATATATATATATATATATATATATATATATATATATATATATATATTTAAGAAAAAAAGGGAGAAGGAGAAACAGAAACATCAATGATGAGAATCATTGATCAATTGCCTCCTGCATGCCCCACACTGGGGATCGAGCCTGAAACCCGGACATGTGCCCTTGACCAGAATCGAACCCAGGACCCTTCAGTATGCAGGCAAACTTTCTATCCACTGAGCCAAACCAGTTAGGTCATGACCTTTTACTTTTAACAGATACATAAAAGCAAGCAGACAAGCATAATTTTGAAACAATAAGTGATGTTTAACAAAGATTTTCAGACATTACACATTCTCTTCATTTCAAAAATAGCATGGCTTTCTTTATGGAAGGGAATTCTTGCTATATATTACCTAAACGCAACAGTCAGTAGTCAATCTGATAATCCTACTGGTTGCCATGAGAAACGAAAAACACAGCATGATGATCTCATAGGGTCTCAGCATGTTCCCGAAGATAAACTTGTTACAGTCCTCAAATCTATACTCCCTGAATAAGTCATTTCTCCCCTTTTTCATGATTTAAGCAATTATTTAGTAAATGTAATCTATTATGTAGAACACTGTATGTAGATCTACCCTAAAATCCTCAATGGGGCATCTTGGTGTGAAGGTGAATGCAAGTATGAATGAGGATATGATAGGATAGATGGCCTCAGCTGCAAAGATTAGGGAATTGGGAAGGCTAGTGTCTACACCTCCTTTCAACAGAGTCTGATTCTAGGCAAGAGAAAGGTTATGTTTATTTAACTCAATATATCCAAAATGTTTTTAATTCTACATGTAATCAACATTTTAAAAAGTTATTGATGAGATACTTTATATTATTTTCTCCATATGTATCTTTCCAAATTGATGTTTACTGAATATCTATATCTGAATTTGTACTAGCCACACGCCAAGTGCTCAATAGCCACATGTAGTTATTGAACAACACAGCTATGGTGTATATTATGAGAGAAGTGAGGTACTAAGAAAGCTGATATTTGAGAGTTGATAATACAAAGATTGGATCCAACTAGAATAGGATGAATCAAATAGATTTAAAGCATTTTTTATAATCCTTGTAGCAATAAATGAAAAATTATAACTACAGAGCATAATTATAGGCTATCAACAGATACCAAATACTATTAAGAATCACAGCCTTTAGGATTCTAATTACTCCATTTAACCTGATGGCCCTCAGCAACACCTGGCCACCTTATGCTGAGAGAGAGGCCTGAGACAATAAGAGTTAATTAGCTGATGGCCTAAATGCTTCCTGCCCTTCTTTCCAATTTGCCAGATTAAAAAATGTGAATTAATTAAATATGTCCCTTTCCACTCAGACTTACTCAAGGTCCAACCCCAGGCTGAAAGCTTCCTTTCTTACCAGTAATTGTTTCTTACCATCCCTTGGCTAAGATCTTGAACTACTTAAACACAGATCAGAAGGAGTGAAAGGAAAATTTTCTGATTAATTTCCAGTGTTGTGTCATTAAAACTAACTATATGTATCCTTTTCAGTGTTTCCCAAAGTGTGGTACGTGTACCCCCAGGGGTATGGGAAGAGTTTGGTGGGGGTACGCGTTGCACCGGAGTTTGGTGGGGATATGCACTGCACCGTGCTTAGCTGTGCCTAATTCTATGTTCTCACGAGTATGAGGGTACTCCTGAGTACAAGGGGTACTCAGTGTTACAAAAATTGTAGAAGGGGTACACATATGTCAAAAGTTTGGGAAACACTGCTTTAAAGCAAGAAATAAATCTCACAGCTTATGGCTAGTAGGTCCAGTCACTAACGCCCAGGAAACTTGGAGCTTAAATCTACCCTGAAACATCTTCTCTCCAGCTTGGGTGATGCTCATAAGAGAGTTCAATCTTTACGTAAGTCATCTTATTTAAATTATGCTGTCAAGGAAACACATTCTTAAAACAGACAGGGTTGGGTTGGGTTTTCTATTCTCAGCTCTCACCCAGAATGAAGCTATTCTGCATCCCATCAAATTCACCCCTATATCCTTCACTCACACTAAAATGTAAATAATTATACCTCAGAGCTCTAGTCTCAAACTTGATCAGTAGCAGAGCCCCTGAAAATCACAGTGTTCTTCTTGAAATATCATGAACAATTACCATATACAAATTAAAATCAATTATACAATTCTATGTTAAATTGGATATCACCTTAAATTCATAAAACACAGTACACATCAAGAATATGAAGAGTTAGATGGGAGAAAATTTACCATTGATAATTCCCATCCTTTAACATTTTTATTAGAGTTGATGAAAATGGCCATACCCAGATGAGTAGCAGAACCCTCTACGAATAAGTTTTTTCTTGGACCCTTAACTTCAAAACTAATAGCTTTCAGAATCAGCTTTACCTTTCAATAGGATCCAAGACTTTATGTTTAGTGGTAGAGAAGTGGTGTCAAATCTTAGCCACTAGTATAAAAGGATAGGTTTTCTGACTTGTGGTCTGTGGTAACCTCCCAGAATCACAGCGTAAGCAAGGAGAGGTATGCTGATTAAGAGCCAATGCCACAAATCCTAGGAACAGATTCTCCTCAGTTTATCTAACCCAATTTGTCCCACTGGATCCTGCCAACAGTCCACAATATAGTAGAAGTGAGAGGAGGGGACATGGAGAAGAAAAGTAAGATCAATACAATGTGGCTGAGACCTGAAAAACAATGGTTCCATATATTTAAAGAGGTCCTGGGAATGTCATTCTCATTCCTGAGGCATCCTCTACACAGCCATCATGTGTCTTAGTCAGAGACCTTTGCATAGGCCCTTGCCTACAGCCAAAGTAGCAGTAACCAGAATTACAGTGATTCAAAGGTCGTTAACCACAGCGGATTCTCTCCAACATTTTATTATGGAAAAAGTCACACATATGCCAATGGAATACTAGAGTGAACACCATGTCCCTATCACCCAGCTTTAGTTATCAATATATGGCCAGGTTTGCCAATCTATACCCCCACTTACTTTCCCCCACACATACACTGGATTATTTTGAAATAATCTCAGATTTTATATTAATTCAAATGTAAACATTTCATTATGTATCTATATAATGTAAGGCTTTAAAAATATAACCAAAATACATTATCACTTTGAAAAGTTAACAATTGACTCACGCCCAACTCAAGCCCAAGTACCTAAGTCCTTTTACTGCTGGTCACTGTCTAGAAACTTGGTCTATGTTCTTTCCCTTTACTCTTCCAAAGTTGCAGCACTAGGTTGTGTGAGTAAAAATCTTTTACTGAAGGTTTAGGCTTAACAAAGAGCAGTTATAATAAATACATGAAGAAACAACTTCACACTGAATGTCAGTCCTCCCTGTTCCAAAAATTTCATTAATGTTCCCCTCCACAGGAAATTGATCACTCTAAGGATCCTAACCTCCCACTGTGTTACTGAGTGTTCGTTCTCTCTCTCTCTCTCTCTCTCTCTCTCTCTCTCTCTCTCTCTCTCTCTCTCTCTCTCTTTCTCTCTCTCCCCTCTTCTTACCTTCTTCTACCATCTCAAGGTGCCAGAGAACAACTCCAAACTTTCTGTTATTTTACTATACAGACCAGCATCCTCATCTTGTCTAAAGGTCTTCAGTTCCAGGGATGTCCAGATACCTTGCTTTCAATAACAAACAGGCTTACAAAGGCATTTTCCTAAACAAAAGATTAATGTCTGAAAGAGGAATTAATTCTGCCTTCCCCTTGGGTCAAACAAGCAGCTCTAAAAATATCATTGATTTTTTTCATTAACATTTAAAATGGGAATAATAATACCTTTCTTGCAGCATTGCTAGAAAGCTTTATCAGGTTAGGGAAAGTGTTTAATCTCTTTGTGCCTTGGTTCACTCATCTGTAAAATGAGGATAAATAATAATACATACCTCATAGCTCACAAGGTTTTTGTGACAATTAAAATAAAGTAATATATGCAAAGGACTTTGAACAGTGCCTGGCACATAGCAAGTACCCCACAAATGTTAGCAGCTGCTGCTGCTACTTCTGTTATTTTATCAGACATCTGATCTAAAAAGACTGTTTCAACATGCTTCCTTGGGAAGATAAGAGTCCCTACAATACAGGGTTATTGTGAGGAGCAACTGATATGTATAAGCTAAAACAGCATCTAGGATATAATGACTAATAAAGACAGACTCTTAACACTGAGATGACCAGCAATGATGTGTATAAAGAATGGCACGTGATAGAATATCAATAATGTGAGATCTAATCATTTCACCTCTAGGGAGGTAATGAATGATGTCAGGGATGGAGGACTGGGGAAGCTGGAGTTTTCTCCCCCCCCCCCCCATCCCTTCCTCCCCCCTCACCCCTGTGAACGAATTTCATGCACTGGGCCTCTAGTGTGTATGTAATCAGCCAACTGGCAAGAGGGGGTCAGAATAGAATTTCCAGGGTGACTGACTCCTCTCCCCATACATTATTGGAATAAATGCTCATATATAATTTGACCCTATCTCTGCTTAATTTGGTTTGAGTAGTGATAGGCAGCCTCAGACCCATTGTGTCTGGTTTCAGAGCCAGCAGACCCCACCAGCTTCCCTAGGAGTTAAGAATAAACATGAAAGTGAGAAAACCATAAAACACACTGAACCTTTGCCTAGACACCAAACATTACCAATGATGTCGGCCAAGGTGACCAAAGGTGTGAGAGTTTCTCAGGAGCAGTGACTGCTCCACAGGAGACCAAATGTCAAAGAAAGGCATTCTCTGTCCTGGCGTGGAAGTGCTGAGAGAATGCCTACGGCATTTCCATGGAGATCTGAAGTTCAAACCCACTAAGAGCAAGCAGGCAACAGCATCAGGTGTGCACTGGCCCGAGCCCTGAGCAACAGGGGAGATCCGCTGGGGCCCAACCACAGGCCACCTGTCTCACTTGGTGAGGCGGAGACAATGCGGACATGTGGGCATCAGGGTATCTGAGTAGCACCTGGCTGATTCTAGCCTGCCTCTAGAAAACAAAACATCAGGAAGTTGGATCAGTGGAAAGTTGGAGAAAACCTCTTCAGCTGCCTACTCAGAAACCCAAAGCCCCATTTCTCAGAAACAAAGACCCCATGGAGTTAGTTTGCTTCAAAAGTTTCTCAGTCATGTCCCAAAAATAGACCCAGGAGCAGGGGAAAGGAAAGGCTAATGCAGGATACTGGCTACTCAGAGGACTGACCCTTATGCAACAATAAACCTCTTAAGAAAGAAACTAATTAAACGTGTCTGCACTGAAATGATTACATGGCTGTTATCTGCCCACTCAGAGAAAAAGGGAGCCACGAAGCCCAAAACGAGGCAACCAGCAGGCTTAATTGTCTTCCTAAGAAATGGCTTTGTTTTGCACAGCGCTCCATCAAAAACACTAAGTGTTAATGTACCCTGTAAAACCTATCTGGCCAGCTAACTAGTTTAATTCATCACACACCACGTGAAAGAATAAAAGCAGGTTAGTAGTGACAAGTTAATAGTAGATGTAAGAAATAAAATGGAGAAACACACTTTGATTGATGGTGCAGAACTATTAGGTGCCACTATAGATGGACTCTGCCTGGTTTTATATAGTAACCAATCAAAGCAAAATAGATCTAGTAATTTAAAACTTTAAATACGTCTCCCCAACTAAAAATTTAAAGGGCCAGTGGATGTCTTGCAGTTTGATTGAATAATAAAAATTCAATTACAGCCAACTCTCAAATATCTACAAGTAGATTCACCATAAAAAGATCTTAATTTTAGCTCCTCATTAGCCTGAATATCTGCTCTGCCAGCCCCACCCACCCAGGCTGTCACCAAAATCTCTACTTTGGCTCTAGCTACACTTTCTTATACCTAGACAGAGAGGGCATCTCTGGAGTAGGAACATTCAAAATCAAATATATCCTTTACTTGCAGAGACTATGAAAGGGTGAGAGGCATCAATCTTACAGGATCTAGATTTGTCTCCTTACAATGATGCTTGAAATAATGTCCTATATCCCCAAAACTGTGAGAGAAATTAGGAAGTTTTATAGAGGCAAGATGGGGAACATTATGGCTTTCCAGAACTTATCCATCACAGCAGAACTTGTTGGATTCAACTGAACCTCACATCCAAAGCTGATGCCCTCTTGGTCTGTTTAGTAGCTGTAAAACATAAATAGTCAGGGCTATTACTGTAAGTATGTTTTCACATATCAGAATACATGGTTGACTAGGAGTTTCTTTCAGCATAAAACTAACACTCTTTCTCTCTCTCTCTCTCTCTCTCTCTCTCTCTCTCTCTCTCTCTCTCTCTCTCTCTCTCTCCTCTCTGACATACACACACACACACACACACACACACTCCATGTACAGACAATATTAATCATTGCTATACAATGCAATAGCAAAATACTAGAAACAACTTAAAATTTCCACAAAGAGAAGACAGGTTAAATAAAGTATAATCCATCCATAGCAATGGAGTATGAGCATCTATAAAAGAAAAAAACAAATGGCAAAGTTCTCTCTATACTAATATGAAATGATTTCCAAGTCATATTGCCAAGTTTTGGGTTTTTTTTTAAGATTCAGATAGGTATATATGCTATAATCTCAGTTGTATAAAAGGTTCACACACACACACACACACACACACACACACACACATTCATTTGCACATACATAAAATATCTCTCAAGAAGTATGTAAAGGGCTGAGACTGGTTTGGCTCAGTGGATAGGACTACAGGAGATTCAGAGAAATGAAAAAGGACTCTGTGGCAAACACTGCAGGCTGGCTGACCCAATGACCACTCCCAATCATTGTATCTTGCCACCATCTGCCATAAAAGTTAGATGAGCTAAATAACCACTTTACCAGATTTTGTTGCAATTGAGAGTGGCCAAGTCATGGTACTGGCCAAGGAGACAGTGAGATGAAAGTCTACAAGCAGGTTTTTGAGAAACAAAAGGAATAGAAATAGCTGCCAGTGCTCTTCCTCTTTTTTTTTTTCCTGCCCTTACTCTTAACTTGATAACTGGAGGGACAACAGCCCTCTTGCAACCATGAGGCAACATGTGTGAGGAAAAGAGCAAGATAATGGAAAAAAAAATTGGCCTGGTATCATTAAGCTACCAAACCAGCCCCAGCAGCTGCCTCTAGACTTCTTGTTCTATGGAATAAACCAATCCTATTTGTTTTAGCCCCTTAGTAAAGTTTCTGGCTACTGGTAGCTAAATACAATCCTATATGTTACAGATGTTCCCAGCAAGAAATCCGTATTCTAGGGGTAGAAATAAGATATGTTTTCAAATTTCTAAAACACGTAGTGGGAGTTATGAGAATGATTTGGCAAAACACAATAAATTATATAGAAGTCATAACCACATTTATCTAAACATTTTAGGAAATGTTGGTAGAGATATTGTATATTTAAGTGAAGTACTTTATTCCATAGTCAGCATTCTAAAACATAAATATATTACTGCATATAGCTGAGCTCTTCAGGAACTACAAATGAAAGACACATTACTTGGAAAATATCCAATTTTACATATAGTATAGTACTTATCTTTTCAGATATATGAAAACCATAAAGCAAAAGGATTTAGACACATTGTAGAGAATTTGACAATGCCTATGGTTATAAAAAGTTAAATTTCCAAATTTGCTGTGCAACATTCATTTGGTTTAGTATTTTCCCAAGCAATTCATTGTTAAACCCTGAATAGATATGACAAAGTTTCATATTTTCCTACTATTATAGATACAGCAAACACACAAATTGAAGAGGCTGCAGATATCTTCACTTACTATTTTTTTCCATTGCTCTTATGCTAGGTTTAAGTGAAAAGTTCAGAGTGTACAGTATATTCTACATACAATCTTCCAGCAAAGAGATAAGAGTATTTTAGTGGTTCTGTTTTGCAATATGTATGCTATTAGCATAAGGTCTCAAATACAAGCATATATTTTTTTTTAATGATTTACTACATAATTCTTAGGACAATGGAAACCACTAACATTAGTTTCATGTTTTAAAACATTTCAATTAAATTTGCATTCAAAATTGGCATTGCATTACCATCATAAATCTCACCAGGTCCAAAGGTGACTGAGCTGGAAAGGCTGTGTATCCTATATAATAAAAGGCTAATATGCAAATCGACCAAACAGTCATTATGGCAAGCACTGACCACCAGGGAGCAGACAGTCCATGCAGGAGCTGCCCCCTGGTGGTCAGTGTGCTCCCACAGGGGGAGCACTGCTCAAACAGAAGCCAGGCTCACGGCTGGTGAGTGCAGCGCCGGTGGCGGGAGTCTTTCCTGCCTCCATAGCAGCCAGACATCCCCTGAGGGGTCTTGGACTACAAGAGGGTACAGGCCAGGCTGAGGCACCCCCCTAGTGCATGGGTTTCGTGTATGGGGCCTCTAGTTATAATGAAAAGAACATTGAATTGTCTTCAAAAGACTGAAGATCTAGCTCTGACTCAGGAAATTGCGAGCTGTCCAACTTCTGAGGTGTCACTAATCTTTCTGAAGACCATATTTTCCTCATTGGTAAAATATTAAGAGTAATATTCATCTCATAAGGTCATTAGAAAGGTCAAAGAAGAGAAAAGGTGGTGGCTATGCATTTTAAACTACAAAGTATGCTGCAGATAAAGAGTATAAACTCTTCCAGTTTTACTACCAAATCAGGACAATCTTGAGATGTGTGACAAGTTTTGTGTGCTTTTACTTAGGAGTATATTCTTTGCCAGGAAAACTTGTGCTCCTCTGTTAAAGGAAATGTCAAAAACATAATAGGAAGTAGGAAATCTGTATACTTTTTATTTATGCATTCATTCAACTAACATTTCTCAAGTGCTGACTATTGTTAATACCACAGATACCCAAAATCTTCATATATATAAAAGGCTAATATGCTAAGTGTCCCTCCCACCATCTGACCACTCACTATGACGTGCGCTGACCACCAGGGGACAGACGCTTAACGCAGGAGCTGCTGAACTGCAGTGGCTTGGCAACAGCCATTCTCAGGTGACACACCCCAAAATCGGAGAGGAGGAAGCCTGGTTCCTCACAGGGCTATGCAATTCCACCTTTGTCCATGGGTTATGTTGTGCTGGGGCACTGTCAGAGTGACCCTGCTCAGTCCACAGACGTCCTTTGAGCCACCCAGGTGCCACCAGCTGGAGAGGGACCATTGGAGGTTGGCTCCAGGGTATGTCTACCCAGTCCCACCCCACCAGCCACCTTCTAATTAATTTCCTTTCAATATGCACGAATCTGTGTACCAGGTCACTAATATAAAAATAAATAGGATACACTTTCCTGACTTTCAGAAGCCCAAGGTCTCAAAGGGGCTATAACTGCACAAACATGATTATAATACACTGAAAAGAGTGTTAATAATAAGAGATGTTCAGAAGTTGGTAGTCTTTTAAAGAAGCTGAAAGGGGCTCTGTGAGCCTTTTAGTTACAATCTTATAATGTGAGTGATCAGAGGGAGAATCAGAGAGGAGGGATAACTGCTGGGTAAAGACAAAAGACCTCTTTTGTCACAGTTTGGAACCTGCCCTTCAAGTCAGGCTTCCCAGGAGTCAACTTCAAGAGCTTCTTTGGACCTTTTCAGATGAGAGAGTGGTCATGGTTGGCTGAATCCCTAATGGCAGTAAACTCTCTTAAAAGGGACCATATATGATGAATTGCAATAAAGTCCTTTTCCCAGTTTTGGCGTTGATGAATTCTTGGCTTTAAGAAATACCTTTGTGATTCAGTGGTCCCTTTGACCTGAAGTCAAGATTGAGGGGCACCATCATCTTCCCAATCCTAAACTGGAATATTTCTCCTCAGCACAACCACATCCAGCTCACTGGAAATGCACCTCCTGGCACCATTGTTCAACTAGCATACACAAGATTTTTACAAGAAATCAAAGCAGATTTCATTTACTCAATAAACATTTTCTGAGAGCCTATTAGACACCAGACATTAGAAACACAAAGTTAGCTAGGACATCGTTTTTGCCTTCAATGTCCCTACAGTCTAGAAGGGGTGACAATTGTGTAATTAAATAGCTCCCATAAAGTGCTAAAGAGGCTATCAAACAAGGTGCAGCAGAGGCATGAGGGATCTAGAGCTGGGATTTCTTGGAAGTTCAGAAAAGGATTCACGAAGACGGTGAGTGTTGAAATACAAATGAATTTTAACCAGATGGACAAAGGGGACGGATATTCTGGATACCAGTACGAATAGGGTGTAAAGGAGGTCTATTTAATGAACTACACTTATTTTTCTGTAGCTGCAGTATCAGGCCACAAAGAGATGAGAAGTGAGAGTGAGAGCTGACGTCAAGGTAAAAGTTAGGCCAAGAAAGCCCTCCACACTAAGGAGTTAGGGCTCCTGAGGAATCTTAGGATTTCAATCTGACTTTAAGATTAAATGAATGTTGAGGAGGGTGACCAGCCTGAGTTTGCCATAAAAAGGATGCTGATGGCTCACTACAAGCAGGACAAGAGAGCACTTCCAAGCTGCTCATCACTTTTATTGTACCTAACACCAAAAACTCAGAGCCATATCTAAAAAGCGAAATTGAGATATTCAACTGATTAGGTTCCCAAGTGCTGAAAAGGGGGCTTTTAAAGTGCTTATATGTCCCTGAAACATGCAAAGGTAAAGCATTTTCCCAGCTGTTCTCTAATCTGGGAACTTCTCATGATAACTGACAAGAGTTCAATGCAATCAATCAGACGTCCAATGAAAAAGACACTGCTGCTGAGTTTCTACCAAGAACCCAGCCATGTTATATCTACAAGGAAACCAGAGACTGTGCCAAGTGATTGTTAAAGTATCAGCTTCTCTGTAAGAAAAGAACCATTTGTAAAAACAGTTCTCAGCAATAAAGCATCTCCTCCTTTCAAGGAGAATCTTTCACCAAACTCTCTAAGCAAAGACCCTTCTATTCCCACATCAGAAGTTTCAGTGAATAGGTTGCAAGTTCAGACTAGGGCACAATGGGTACATATTTCTGCTAGGTGGCTTACAGGAACTCTACAAAAGTGGGTGGTGTTGACTTTGACAGTGAAGTCTGCAGCTTTGCGGTACCTGGTGGCCCCTAGTGGAGGCTCAAGTCTCTTCTCCCACTTCATCCCTCCCTCAGTTCAGCTCACTTCCAAAGAGAATGGATAGCTGGTCTGGTTTCAGGGCATTTTATTAGCAATTGTACTAGTAGATAGGGCTCTTTACTCTGCCAATAAATCAGGAGACACTCATAACATTCACGGATATGGAGGTATCTCTTACTATATTTTGTATAGAAGTTAGAAATTTTTTAGGCCAAAAACAGATAAGAAAATAAATCTATCTTTCTATATTTTTATATTTATATCTCAAATCCCTCTTCCTCTTAGTAACAGAAACTTCATATTAGACATGGTAAGCACAGGTAAACCAAGATTTTCTTTCTGTGGCTTTGTCCAGAGATTTTCAGTCCTCGTCTGGCCCATTGGTCCTCTCTTCTATATGTGAGAGGCCTTCTCTAGACTGGCAGGGATTGGGAGTGCAGAGGAGATGTTCTCCCAAGTCACCTTGGGTTGTGGGAAAGTCAGCGGGGCCTCTATCTCAGGTTCTGTTTGCTGAGATTTATGCAATATGCCAAGCTGGATGGTACACGAGAACTGAGAAGGCCAGCCCTTCCCTGGGCTTCTCCTGAGAAGCAAGACACAGATCACTCTATGTTAGGAGCCCCACTGAATTTTGGGGTCTCAGCCACTCTCAGAATACAACTGCCCAGTTCCATACAGCTTTGTGCCCCATAGTTTTCTCCAGTCTAGACAGGTGAATAAAACTGCCTCATCTCCCAGCCTCTTGTTTCTGGCTCACACAAAATCTAAGCTTTGCCCCAACTCTACTTCTCATGACTCTTATGTCTGCCCTAAATTTCAAAGAGCCAGGGACCACTTCTTTGTTCTTTAAGATTCTTACCTGTGGCAGTTCTAAAGCAAGGTCAGCCACTGACTGAATGGAAAAGAACCAAAGGTGACAGGAATTAACTAAATGAGAAACACAGCAGTTGTTACGGCCAATACTACACTACCCAGCCACATTTGTTGCTGCCATAAAGCTGGAGAGTGGTATAATTTGAATGGTTTGGGCCTGCTTCCTCCCAAGAAAGGGCCCATCTTAGCTTGTGTCTGCCTATGTCTGTCCCCCTCTCTCCTCTTCCCCAACCAGCCTTCTCCTGGTGTGGTCCTGAAGCCCAAGACTTTTCCAAAGGGACACATGCCCACCACTTCTTATTCTTTACTACCAAGCAGGGGAGATATGAAGGTATGAATAACTGGCCTGAAAATTCTTAAGGTGTAGAATCAGTTGAGTCAGTTTTAGGTCTGGAACTTATAGGGGAAAAGTAAAACCTTTCTGGTTTCTCTCTCTCTCTCTCTCTAGTCTCCATGTGGTCTACCCTGGATCACTAGAATTTTGCCAGTAGATTTAAGTCTCAGCTGTTACTTTGTACTGAGGACAACAGGGAAGTCTCCAGGTAGGAGTTGGCATTTGATCTTGATCTTGAAGGATGAGGGATGGAATGGAGGGAATACCAGGGGGAAAATTCAGCATGAACAATGGTCAAGAGTTGGGAACACAGGTAAAGAGACTAAGGAAAGGAGGAAGTTAAAGATGACCCCAAATTTCTGTCCCTGTGTCATCAGGCAGATGATGAAACTCTGAACCGAATCAAGGCTTCTTCTCACTGAGCAATTATCTTAGGCAGTATATGTTCTATTTTTCTGTCTTTATCTTGTCTTCTTGAAAACAGAGATCACCTCTGATTCATTCATTTATTCATTTATCTTCCTTGCAACCAATATGCACTGTAATACCTGAAAGTGTGTCATGGACGATATCCCTCAATCTAATTTTTGGCTTTTCTCCATCCAAGAAAATGTTGCCAAAACTATAGATAGCTATGTTTTTCTCAAATTATTTTTTAAGGTTTGGTGATTAAGGGTTTTTTTCTTCCTTACATATTTTAAACTATAACTAAGGTCAAATAATATATCTTCAATCATGAGCATTTAATGATTTAACCTTCAAGATATTATTGCAAACCTTCAAAATATTATTTTTCAGGGTCCTTTGACTCATTTGCTATTTATCTTGTCAACAAGGTAGTTTTTCCTAACAATATTTTTAAAAATGGAACTGTTTGTTATAAATAAATTCTAATAAATTATTTGAGTCCACCTGGAAATATAGAAATGCCTAACTGCCAAAGCATGTCCTGATTCTATTTTTTGATAGAGTCACAAGACATACAAGAGACAAGCAAACAAAAAGGCCCTTTTATTTTGTCTGAAACACAACACTGCCCTCAGTTTTTCTCATCATACCAGAAAATTCCCTCCAGCCCAGCTGATTGCAGTTCAGCTCAGCAGGGTGCATTCACATAGTTCCCTTCAGAAGCCTCTCTTCCCATCTTCTCCCTGGATGGGATAAATGCCCCAGCAGCTGGGCTCATCCTTGCAGAAAACGCAACCCTCAGTTTTATCCTCCAGCTCCTATCTCTCTGTTTCACGTGCCATCAAATAAAATAAAAAATATCAAGAACCAGTTTATATTACAGGCAGAGTAGTTACTGAGAATTTGGGTAAAGAGCACAGTGATTTCTGGAATTTTAAAACCCTACCCTATAAACAGCTGAAGAAACTATTTGGAAACACCCACCTGACTGCTTGCTTTTTTGAGAGCATCTGGAAAATTCTTGGTATCCTCAGGACATATTTTTTAAGAAGTGTTCTGCCTTTTCTAACAAAGAATATTTATCTGCACAAATTTTAAAATCCAATACTTTAGTTTTTCTGGAAGGTTTATTTGACTTTGCTCATTCCTTTTCCCCAAACCAGAAAAAAAATCACACAAAGCCCATCCTCTTAAAAGCCAGATGAGCACAATTACTCTCAGAAAGTCTCCAGTCTTTTGGTTTGGACTAACCCATTTATCTCTATCTGACAGAGAATTTTTTTTTTTTTTTAATACTGTGAGTCTAATATTGCCCATTCCTCTCCCAGAGTAAGTGAAGCCTTATGGCCCAACCCAAGATCAGGAAGCACAGAGAGGTCAGAGACAGCAGCTCCCAGGTCAGCTTAAGTTTTCTCAGAATTTTCATTCATCTTGGAATTACAGCCATTTTAGGGCCATCAGGATGTCAGCCCCATATAGCTCTATCCTGGGAGGTTCCACCCACTTCATAGATTTCTTCCAAACCCAAAAAGTTCAGACATAAGAGGGATGTTGGGCAGATGGGCCACCTGCATTGAATTAGTTCTTACACAGCTCATTTTACCCCTGGGTACTTTGATTTCTGGCTTCATCAATTCCAAAATCAATTCTCCTATTTCCTCTGCAGTCTACTTTCTCCAGCCCCATATGCTCTTTGTCCTACCTTGCTGGCTCTCAGCTTTTCTGCTCCAATTCCTGGATTCTACCCAGCATTTTCCTTCTGGACTCATCCTCTCAAGGGACTCCTACTCTACTAGTAAAACAATTTTGGTTGATCCTGCAGCCCCTTCACATTCTTGAGCCAAGGGAGCCCAACCTCATGGTCTGGTTTCTAAAACACCTAACTCATTTGCTGCATAAATGAGGAAATTGAGACTAAAGATCACATTAATCACCCAGCAAGATGTGAAACCAGCACCCTGGCTCTAAATCATGGGCTCATTCTTTTTTTTTTTTTTTTTTTTTTTTTTTTTTTTTTTTTTTTACACAGAGAGGAGGAGAGAGGGATAGAGAGTTAGAAACATCAATGAGAGAGAATCATTGATCAGCTGCCTCTTGCACACCCCCTACTGGGGATGTGCCCATAACCAAGGTACATGCCCTTGACCGGAATCGAACCTGGGATCTTTCAGTCCACAGGCCGATGCTCTATCCACTGACCCAAACCGGTTTAGGCTGGGCTCATTCTTTTACATGCATTTTAGAAGAAACCCGTAAAATTACCATTTAATCTTAACTTGAACTCAACTGCTGGCTGACACTCTGACAAGCCCGACACCTGGACATGTGCCCTGACAGGGAATCTCCCTGGCCTCCAAACTCTGGGGTCTTTCTTTCTTTCTTTTTAATATTTTTATTGATTTCAGAGAAGAAGGGAAAGGGAGGAAGAGAGAAAAACATCAATGATGAGAGGGAATCATTGATTGGCTGCCTCCTGCATGCCCCCTACAGGGGATCAAGCCCACAACCTAGGCATGTGCCCTGACTGGGAATTGAACCATGACCTCAATCAGGTTCATAGATCGACACTCAACCACTGAGCTGTGCTGGCCAGGTGGGTCTTTCTTTTCTAACTTTAACATTGTCAAAAGAGTACCCTTCTCCCTTTCTCCATTGTGTTGCCTAGAACTCAGATGTGATGGCTGGGACATCTTAGACCTTAAGGATGAGAGCTCCACCCTGGAAACAGCAAAGTGATCATCTAGGAGCCTGGTCCCAGGTGGCATAAAGGAATCACCAAATTGGACTGATTGCCTCCAAACTTCTTTCATGAAAGAGGGAAATTAAAAGTACATATTTCCATTTTAAAAAGTATTTTTTATTGATTTCAGAGAGGAAGGGAGATGGGGAGAGAGACAGAAACATCAATGATGAGAAAGCATCATTGACCGGTTGCCTCCTACACACCCCCTACTGGGGATCGAGCCTGAAACCTGGACATGTGCCCTGACAGGGAATGGAACCATGACCTCCTCAATGTTCAATCACTGAGCCACACCGGCCAGGCAAAAGAACATATTTTCATTTTTCACATTAAGTACAACAAACATAGCTTCAGCTATAGCAGGGACCACATATTAAGGGATGGAAGGACAAAAATATCAAGAGCCTAGGTCTGAGATGGTCATGAAGCTGCCATACTTGTCCTGGTCTTACTTTCTTTGGAAGAAAAATGAAGCTTCTAAATTATTTAAGACTTCATGAAGAAAGTGGGGCTTGAGCTGGAGTTTCCATAGGAAGAGATGCTTGACCACATGGACTGCTCCTTGAGCAACTGGGAACGCCCCTTTTTTCTGTGGAGTTGGGTAGCCACAGTCAAGGCTGTGTGATTCAGAGGTACTCTGGTCCTTCAGACAGAGCCAAGGGCTTGACCTGGTATCTAACACCAGCTCCTAAAGGAACCTGTGAAATGTCCACAACTCTTAAGCCTTATGCCAGAGTTTAATGCAGAGGTTTCTCAAGGTCCTGTCTGGGAGAAAAGACAGGGAGGGACCCGGGAGGGAAGCAGTTACAGTGCTTATCCCAGTGATTTACTGCAACCAACCTAGAACCATGAAGCAAAACACAGACACAGTTCAGGACTTTAGTCTTCAAACTTCTCACCGGCTCTATGCCTCTACAATGTTTACTGTGCAGCCATCTGTGAAAATCTTTGTGAAACTAGTTAAAGCCTTTTATGGGATCCTAAACTTCTAGTTACACTAATTTCCCCCACACACACACACCACACACACACACACACACACACACACACACACACACACACATGAATTAAGACCTGAATAAACAAAAGGCAGACGAGGATGGAGAGCAATTGCACAGCATTAAATGGTGCGTTTAACAGAGTCTGCCCACAGATTTTTCCGTTCCCATCCCTGGGCATGCAGGCAGCACTGAAGCCCATATAATGGAACCTTTATGTGGTACTTGGTTAGAAAAACGTATTGACAAAGAATCACAGACAAATCATAGCCGTGACCTTTAGTGCTCAAACAAGATTTTCCTTGGGAGTGATTTAATTGCCCAAGTAGCTCGCTGGCTGCACACATGAACGGCCTTTGTGGCTTTCCAAAGGCCACAGCCAGGCCAGTCTGGTTTGCCTTTCCTGTGATGTTTGGCGGAGAGCTGTTCCTATAATGAGGCTCCATTGTGCCATACGAGCATAAACAGCACATGACATCCAGCTGGATGCAGCCAGCTTGAAAGATTGCTTCCCAAGCCGACCTTGGCTGGCAGTGCCCCTGGCCACACACTCATCATTCTGATGACTGGCACAAATGCCATGCCAGGCCCTGCGGCCTGCAGCTACATGGCTGGACACTGATTGCCAGGTGTAAGAGCAGAGCCTGGGGCTACAGAAGGAGGTAAAAATGTTTGTTTCTGCCCTTCTCTAAGGGCACCTCCCGCCATCCTTTCTCCTGAGCTCTCCTTGGTCCCCTCCTTACTCTGAGCTTGAGGAAAACAGAAGCCAAAGACCACCTGTTGTGTGATCTTATTCTGAACTGCATTTCACTCAAAGTATCCTTACCACATGAGTGACTCAACTTATCAGCTAATGTGATGAATAAATTCAAGTTAATATGATAATGAGCTGCTATTCATCCTTTCTCTGTCCTCTTCTATGGCAATCTGTATTGCTTCCTTTAGGGATATTGTAACTTCTGCTGCTTATGGAGAGAGGGAAAGCAAGAGGGTCTTGTAATATTTTCTTGATCTCTCCAACTGGGTAGCTACTTACCTTATTTGTAAGTCAGACCCACTGTCCAGCTTAAAAGGCATGTCTGAACACTGGAGTTGCCAGAGCCATGGACAAGAGTGAATGGTACCATTGCCTGCTTCTCCTTAGAGAGCCTGAAAACACTGACTTAAATGACTTTAAATAGTGAGTGAGGCTGGATGGGGAAAGAGAGTTCACAGGCTTCAAGAGAATGGAGAGACCACTAACTTGACAGTCAAGAAAATTCTGCCCTGCACTATCGTTGATTCAGCTGATTAGTAGGACAAGGCGGTCTTCCTTTTAAGCCATACTTACCTATATTATTTATCTTCCTCTTCCCATCGAGAATGCAATCTATATGCAGCAAGTATATTTAGTCAGTAATACTGATAACAAGTGATAAAAATCAAACTCAGAGTAAGTTCAGTAACAAATAACTATATTAGCTCTTTTATGAAGATGATAAGATATCCCCATGGAATAGTAGTAGCAATCTGGCTTTGGAAAGAAATCCAGAATTGTTCTCTAGGGGCTCCCTGAGAAATAACCTTCTTCCAGCTACATGGAGGATAAACAATGTGGTAGAGGAGGGTTGGCAGCAGCAATGAAGACAATGGGAGCAGCACAATGTTTCATAATGAAATTGCTGGGCCAGAACTTGGACCAAAGTAATCCAGAGCAAGTACAATCAGAAGAAAATAATGCCATCTGATTTCAAGAAAAGAGGAACTCTCAGGTCACCAACATATAAAAATGAAGATGGGCACATTATTGAGGAAGATAAAAATGACAAAGAGGATGAGGGAATGGACCAGGCGAGTGATGATTTGATCTCAAAAGGAACAACCCACAAACAGTTACATGTTACTTGGACTTGCCAATCAACATCTTGGGCCTCATTAGACCCAACTATAATAAAAGAAAGTTCGTTGGCCAAGAAAAGTTGTTAAATGACAAATTCAGGAAGACCCACTATGAATTACAGTTCCTAGAGTAGTTGTCAAAGTTAACCCCAACCTGTGTTGAAGATATTTAAAATGGCATCATTGCACAAGGTGTCCCTTTCCTATCAAAAAGAGAGTTTAACATAGATAAAGACCAAAGGTAGTAGTGGTTGGGGGGGTGTTAAGGTTTTTAAATAGTTATCTAGATTATTCAGAGTACTCAAGTCAATCATTAGTAGCCTCCCTTGATGGCAATTCCTGGTTTTTTTTAAATGCTCACCCTTCTGTGGTACTCGTGGAAAGGGTTTAATATAACCTTGGTAATTCTATTCTATTCCCTCTGATATGTGATCCAACCCTGGTCTCTGTGGTGGAAAGAAGCTTTAGAAAGGGTTTCAGTGCTCATAAAAAGAAAATAAATAGAGGACAATTTCTTCACCATCCAGACATTGTATGTCTACATAAGATGCCTGATCTGGGGCCACCATTTAGTAAACAAGAAAGTAGAGCCCTAAAACCAAGTTACTATGCTGAGCATAACTTGCTAAACAATGGAAAGAGCCTATGTCCTGAATGATATTTGTGAGATTGGAGAACCATGCTGGATCTGTGTATATTAATAATATTAATAATATAATAATTTGTATTATCTTTGTTACCATTACAATTATCCTAATTAATAAAGAGCAAAACACTGAAATGGCTTCCTCTCTAATTATTCTCTGTATAGTAACCAAAATAGTCCTTTTAAATTCAAATTTAAATGTCATCCTCTTGCTTAAAACTTTCCAAAGTCTGCCCTAGTTGGTTTGGCTCAGTGGATAGAGCACATGTGTCAAACACAAGGCCCGCGGGCCAAATCCGTCCCGCCAGGCCTTGCAATGTGGCCCGCACCGCGCTGTCATCACTGCACTCCACTGCGTTTCCATCACAATGACAGTTTATGACTGTTCAGTAAACCATTCAGCCCTCGATTTAGGCTGGATTTTAGATTTTGGCCCCTTCTCTGATTGAGTTCAACACCCCTAGGATAGAGCATCAGCCTGTGGACTGACGGGTTCCAGATTGGATTCCAGTCAAGGGCACATGCTCAGGGTGTGGGCTCAATATCCAGTAGGGGATGTGCAGGAGGCAGCCAATCAATGATTCTCTCTCATCATTGATGTTTCTCTCTCTCTCTCTCTCTCTCTCTCTCTCTCTCTCTCTCTCTCTCTCTCTCCTTCTCTATCTGAATAAAATATATTTAAATAAAAATATATTTTAAAAACTCAAAAAAACCTTTCCAAAGTCTTTCCTCACCTCCAGAAGTAAAATCTCATCTGCTAGCCGAAGCCAGTTTGGCTCAGTGGTAGAGCGTCGGTCTGCGGACTGAAAGGTCCTGGGTTCGATTCCGGTCAGGGGCATGTACCTTGGTTGTGGGCACATCCCTGGTGGGGGGTGTGTAAGAGGCAGCTGGTCGATGTTTCTCTCATTGACGTTTCTAGCTCTCTGTCTCTCTCCCTTTCTGTTAAAAATCAATAAAATATATATTTTTTTAAATCTCATCTGCTAACAAAAGACTGTAAGCCTTACATCATCTCCAATCTCATCTTACCCTACCTCCTCTTTCATACTTCCCTTTTTTCTTCACATCTTATTTTTCTTTGAATACTCTAATCTTTTCCTTATCAGAGGTCTTATTCCAGCTGTTTCCTCTGTTGGACTTGCTCTCCAGATCTCCTCATGTTTAACACTTGTACTTCAAGCATCAGCTCAAGCATCACCTTCTCAATGACATTTCCCTTGAACACTCAAGTGAAATTAGCTATCTTTCTCGCCTTGAGTCAGGTTTTCTTCTGACTCAATCACTTCCTATTTTATTTCCTTCATAGCCCATTTCACTATTTGCAGTTACTGCAATTATTTATCGCTTACTAATCTGTCATCTATTTTTTCTACTTATATGTAAAACCAAGAGAACAAAGACCTTGTTTGTCTTGTTCACTATAATTTCCCCCACCCTTGGAAAAGTATCTGAAACATCATAAATTCTCAATAAAGACTGTTGAGTGAATGAATGAATGATGAATGAATTAAAGGAATAATGAAAGGGAAAAAGAGAGGAAGGAAGGGAGAAGGGAGGGAAGAAGGAAGGGGAGGAGGGAATGAGGGTGGGCTGTAAGAACCAGAGCCTCAGATACTGAAATGAGAGGTTAGAGTATTTTGAAATTGCCTGTCTTACTCTTATCAGCTTAGTGTCTCTCCAGATTTCAAAAAGGATGGTAGCAGCAGCTCTAGAGTTACTTCCTCCCAGCTTATCTTCTCCAGCAGAAAAGTATTTCCTCTCTCAATGTCTGTATACTGCTCCCAGGAAAGAATTCCGATGGGCTCTGCTTGGATCATGACTTAACTATGGATCAATTATTGCATATAGAGAAATAAGGAATTAATATTGTCCAGGGCCCAAGTTACAATTCATCGCCAGAGTATATTGTATCAAGATTAACAGCTCCACCTGCCATGATTGATAGATCCACAGGAAATAGTAGGTGGTTAGTACAAGAGGAACAGGGAAGGGAAGAAAGGAACAAGGAAGGAAGAATGAAGAGAAAAGAGGAGTTCTCAAAACAAAAAAATACACGGAATTCCTACATAGAAAAAAATCAGTAGGTGTTCCCTATATAAACAGACAAACTACACTGTACCTTGCCAGAATGTTTTCCTAGTTCTCCAGATTTAAATCACACTGATTTCTGTTTTACTATGTCAACATGAATCCGTATCTACACAACCAGAATAGCAGAAGAGAAAATTTAAGTCTATACATGTACTAGTATACAGTATGTGGCTTTATGTTGGGGTTGGAGAAAGAGTAGAATTTAGCCATCCACCTTGTTTTGAAGGCATCTCTTGCTAACTATTCGGCCAACATAATGGCCTTCTACCACTCTGTGATATGGTCTACTGTCTATTCAAAGTTCTTCCCACCATCCCAATCATCAGAAAGAAATTGCTGCTTTTAGCATAAAGGCAGCCTCTGTTTCCTCTATTCAGAGAATGACTCAACTACATGAAGAGCCATCATGATCCCCACACAAATACACAAGACAGTTGAACCATGGTCAGACTGGCAGTGTGGTGGCACAACAAAGACATGGGTCGGTGAGGGGATGGCTGTCATCTATACTGCCTTATAAAGGGCCAGTAACTTACAGGGATAAATACAGGTTCTTGGCTCCAAACTGTGCTCTAGTGGTGCATTTTTGAGGGATAGTTATATTGGTGGTGTGTCTTTCCCCTAATAGGCTTGTTTACAAAAACATTAAGCATACATTATATATCAACATAAATAATTCTCCTTATATCTCTGTCCTCCAAATTTTGCAGTTAATTAAACTAATTTGTCTGTTTTTATGAGTTGGAAACTCTTACTGTCATCTTTCCAATCACTACTTATTTAAATTTCATCCTTGACCAGTTTCATGATAATGTTTATCTACTCTAGAGGATTTGAAATGAGAGAAACACATAGGGATCCCATTTAAATTCTTCCTTGAACCTGAAAAGAGCCAAAAATCAGCTGGCCAGTTAAGTAATAATTTCTCTTGTATGTTATTTGCTTAAGATAGCTGGTAGCTAATTTAATCCCAGAATTGCTTATTTATTATACATGTTTCTGTGAGGAATTCCTTGCAGTGAACAGTGAATTGGGTAGAAGGATTCTAAAGAAACATTCTTTGAAGAAATGTCTATTCAAGTTCTTTGCCCATTTTTTAATTGGTTTATTGTTGTTGTTGCTGTTGTTTTTGTAGAGTTGCATAAGTTCTTTATAAATTTTGGATATTAACCCCTTATCAGTTTTTATCATTGGTGAATATGTTCTTCCATTCAGTGCATTCTCTTTTTATTTTGTTGATGGTTTCCTTTGCTGTGCAAAAATGTTTTAGTTTCATTTAGCCCCATTTGTTTACATTTTCTTGTGTTTCCTTTGCCTGAAGAGATATATCAGCAAAATATTGCTACGAAAAATGTCTGAGATTTTACTGCCTATGTTTTCTTCTAGGATTTTTATGGTCTTGAGTCTTATATTTAAGTTTTTAATCCATTCTTGAACTTCCTTTCTCAGTAGCTTCCAACCACACAACTCACCCAATTCCCTCAACCCTTCCTCACCTCTGACAGCTATATTGACACTTTTCAGTTTCTCAGATGTTTCTCTCTTCATCCCCTCCCACTCTACCAAGCTAACTCCAGCTCATCCTTCAGGTCTCAGTTCAAAGCCACTTCTCTGGGGCTGCCTTCCCTGACATGCCAGTCTACATCAGGTTCCCCAGGATAGTCACAGAGCTCTTCACTTCTCACATCACACAGTTCTGATTGATTAGTTACCTGTGTAATATTTTGCTTGAAGAAAGCCTCGTTCCCCTACGATGTTTCAAGTTCCACACATGACAAGGACTGAGTCAATATTGTTCACTGCTGTATCCCACAGTGACTGGCACATAACAGGTGTTAAATAAATATTTGTCGACTCAACAAATGGAAAGATGTTAGGTAGGTCCCTTAAACTCTATGATCCTTTTCACATCAAGAACTATATGAATCTGTAATTCTGTGCAACACAGATGCTAGAACTGTAACAATACACCCAATTAATATTTGAATTATGCAAGTATTAATTGGTGAGTGGGAAAAAGTGAGAGAGGTTGAAGACTAAGCTGGCCTTAGCAGCTTAAATTGCCAGGGACTATCTTAGATGCTTTTGGATAGCTTATCTCAATCAGCTATCACAACAATCCTTCAGTTTTGCTTATCATTTTTCCCATTATTCAAGTCACACAGATAGAAAGTGATGGGGTACTTGAATCTAAAACCTGATTATATGCAGTATACTATAAATTAGATCTATGCATTAACTTTAAAAAAGAGAAGAAAAAGTATAGAGTCTGGAAAGACAAAGAATGGGAAGACTCCTCGTTTTATTCCCAGACTCTAGTTAGCCTGTTCTTTCTTATCACACAGCTTTCACACCTACTCCTCCACCTAAACACACACACACACACACACACACACACACACATCACTGCAGATCTCCCTATGTGAGGATTATTTCTCCAATTCTTGCTGATAACCTATACAGTTAAATAGGTGTGGTGTTAACTTGAAATCTTGGTCATCACTCTGCAGCATTACACATTCTCCTCTTTTATCTTGGGTCCATTTTCAGCTGAGCATGATTTGACACTCATTGATGTGTCTTTTAGGCCATTATCTCCACTCCATGTTCTGAACAGAATTGCACTTTAATAAATTATAACAATAGACTCCAACTGACTTTGAGGGAAAGCCTCACTTTTGTTTCCCACAAAGCCATATCTGTTCTCACCTCCCAGAGGAGAGGAACACACACCTTCTACCCCAGCCAAAACGAATTCAAGCAAAAACAAAATGACACAGAAAATCAGATGACATTTAGCACTGTGGAAATAAGTTCAGTGCGGCCTGGAGGGGGGCCAGACACAGAGGTGAATGCTCTCTTGGGATAGAAGAGAGGTCTTCTCTGACTGCCCTGAGCACCACCAGCCAGTTGCTTTAAGGCTCTCTCGCTAGAGGACAAACTTTCCCTAGAAGTCCTCACTTTCCTCTGTTTCTTCCTTGTTCATCTGATTCTACTCTTTGAAAAAATCTATCCAGGGATCAAAGTAACTCTGCTAAGGTTCCCAAGGACAGTTATCCAGGATAAGACATGCAGACCCCCACTGTGAGCTCAAGAGTTAGAACAGCTGTCATTGAGTTCAGGTTCTCCTCCTGCTACTCCCCGCAAGCAGATGGAGACCAGGCTTAGAGGAACCATGAACCTTCCAAATGGGAGATTTGTAATATGCTAAAAATTGGAAATATTCTTAAATAAGTTTACTAAATTATGACAGATACTAAATATTTGCATTGAACAGGTCAACCCTCTACTAATAGAGCAGATAATGCAATTTCGTGGATTTAAAATACAGATGCTCAGTTTCTACTCCTAGTAATGAATGGCAGAGGAACTTTTATAAACCCCACCCCAAGCGTCACCAGAAGCAGGCAGAGATTAGAGAAGCATTTGACACTGGAAGAATGGACTGGCCGTGGGTGAGTTGGACTTTTATTTAGTCTTTTATAAGTAAGAAACCTAAGTAAGCAACATTTGGGGAGCTGAATCTTTGGCGACTGCAACATTTGGAAAGTGAACAGGCATCAAGTGGGGAGACATGAAGGCTGAGGAAGAGGTGATGGCTGGATCTAGAATCATCTAAATTCTTATTCACTTGTTGGGCTCCTGAGCTGGGATGACTTCAAAAGCGAGGGCTATTCAAACACTTGCACATGACCTCTCCACATAGCTTGGCTTTCTCACAGCATTGAGACCTCAGGATAATTGGCCATCTTATAAGAAAGCTTTGGTTTCAAACATAAAATTTATAGCATATAAGGCAGAACTTACATAGCTTTTTCAAAACCTAACTCGAAAGTTACACAGCATCTCTTCCACTGCACTATATTAGTTACCAGTCAATCACAAGCCCCCAACATCCAAGGGGAGGGAAATTAGACTTCACTCTTGACAGGGTGTGATAAAGTTACAGAAGATCAAGTGAGATGAAAGATATTTTTATGACTATTTTGAAAAATGCAATCTCTTAAAAAAAAATCAATGACCTAAGGGTCCACCATCAGAGGTTGAAAAAGAAAAGCAAAATATACCCAAAGTAAGTACAAGAAAGAAAGTAATAAAATAAGGATGAAAGTAAATGCAAAGATGGACAAGACATAGAAACTACAAAATATTGCTGCAAGTAAAGAGGAAGAAAACTTTAATAATATGAAAACTTTGGAACTATTTAGAAATAATGTCTTGAAAAATTTATTATGTTCATGAGGAATTGGAAGACTGCATTTTTATGACACCATTTCTTCCCAAGTTCCAATAAAAATGCTGTAGCCTTTTTTAAAGAAATTAACAAGCTTATTATAAAATTTATATGAAATTACAAAGTACATAAAATATAATAGTCAAGGCAATCTTGAAAAAGAGTAACCGTTTTAGAGAATTTACACTAACCAACTTCAAGATTTCCTCTAAAGCTACTGCAATCAAGGCAGTGTAGAACTGGCATACAGATAGAAAAACAAACCAATGATAGACACTTAAGAAATCATTCGATATTCAACCAAAGAGCCAAAACAATCAATGGGGAAAAGATGTCTTTTTATAAATAGTCCTAGAACAATTGGGTAGCCATATAAAGTGATTGTCCAAATCCTTTACCCATTTTTGTTGTTGTTGTTGTTGTTAATCCTCACCTGATGATATTTTTCCATTGATTTTTATAGAGAATAGAATGGAGGTGGAGAGACAGAGAAGCATTGATGAGAGAGAGACACATCGCGATCAAGCCTGCAACAGAGGTACATGCCCTTGACTGAAATCTAACCCAGGACCCTTTGGTCCACAGGCTAATGCTATATCCACTGAGCCAAACTAGCTTGGTCTACCCATTTTTTTAAAAAAAAAAATTACTTTAGTAGGGAAAAATAACATTAGTAGGGAAATTGGTATATCTGAATAAAATCTATAGTTTAGTTAACAGTATTATGCCAATGCTAATTTCCTCATTTTGATAACAATACTATAGTTACACATGATGTTCACATTAGAGAAGCTAGATAAGGCATATAGAGAAACTGTACTATTTTTGCCACTTTTCTATAAGTCTAAAATTAGTTCAAAATAGTTTTTTTTAAGTGGGAAAAGTATTTGGACAGACACTTCATAAAAATATATGAATGAGTGGTAGGTAGAACATGAAAAAGTAATCAAGCAATTAGTCATTAGAGAAAAGTAAATTAAAACCACAATACCAGTTCACAATCATAGAAGAGCTAAATTGAAAAAGACTGATAACACCAAATGGTAGCAAGGATGTGGAGCAACAGTAAACACACATGCTGGTGGGAACATAAAAGGGCATGTTCACTTTAGTGACATGACTGCAGTTTTTAAAAACTAGACATATACCTACCCTATCATCCAGGAATCTTACTCCTACATATTTACCAACTAAAAAGAAACTTATGTCCACAAAAAGGTGTGTGCTACAATGTTCACAGAAGTTTTATTTGTGATAGCCCCAAACTAAAAACATTCCAGGAGTCCATGGAGAACAGGAGAATAGCTAAACAAACAGTTATATTCATACAAATAGTATACTACTACTCATACATTAAAAGGAACAGACCTATTAATACATTCAACAACATGGATGGATCTCCAAAACAGTATGCTGAGTAAAAGAAATCTTATATGAGAGAATAAATACTGCTGTATCAATTCGTTTATATGAAATTTTAAAATAAGCAAAACTAAGGTATAGTGAAAAAAGAAATCATATGGTGGTTGCCTCTGGGGGTTGTGGCAACAGTCATTGATTGGGAAGGGACATGAGGAATTTTCTCAGTAATGATAATGTTTGGGTTGCACTGGTGTATGAATTGTGCTGGTTCACAAACTGTCCATCATGCCCTACTCACCTCCAGCCCCAAGCACATACACACAAAGAGGGAGGGAGAGACCAAAGGAAGAGGTAATTGGTCAGTGGAAGGTTTAACAAGCCAGGGAACTTACTGACCAGGCTTATCTTGAGTAGATCTTTGCACCTGCCATTCAGAATCTTAAGAGTTTATTTTTATTTTATTTTTTAAAATATATTTTATTGATATTTTTAAAGAGAGGAGGAAGGGAGAGAGAGAGAGAGCTAGAAATGTCCATGAGAGAGGAACATCGACCAGCTGCCTCTTGCACACCCCCCACCGGGGATGTGCCCGCAACCAATGTACATGCCCTTGACCGGAATTGAACCTGGGACCCTTCAGTCCGCAGACCGACACTCTACCACTGAGCCAAACCGGTTTTGGCAGAATCTTAAGAGTTTAGACATAGGCTTTAACTGTGTTTGGTCACTATCATCCAGAGGGCTTTGTCCTTGAAAATGGTCTGGAATGGTGAGCAGATGGGGGAGAGGGGAAGGAGTCTCCTATTATCAGGGTCAACCTGTGGTTATGTCCTCTCAATGGTCTCTTCCAACAATTTGTCAAAACTTACCAAACAGCCCGGCTGGTGTTGCTCAGTGGTCAAGCATGAACCTGTGAACCAGAAGGTCACAGTTCAATTCCCCATCAGGGGTTTGAGGGATTGAGGGCTCGATCCCTGTAGGGGGCAGGCAGAAGGCAGCTGATCAGTGATTCTCTCTCATCATTGATGTCTCTATCTCTCTCTCCCTCTCTCCCTTCCTCTCTCTAAAATCAAGAAAAACATATATTTTTTAAAAACTTTCCAAGTAGTTCATTTAAACTTTGTATACTTTACTATATATAACTTTACCTTAAAAAACATAAATATTGAACTCTAATAACATGCATGAAATTTAAGAATGAAGTACACTGACACCTTTAACTTACTTTGAAATGCATTTTTCAATAAAATGTTAGATAGAGGAATGGGTAGATAAATATTTGACAAAGCAAATAGAGCAAAATGTTCACTTTTAAATCCAGATTGTGGGTACATGGATGTTCAATGTACATGAATGTTCTTTCAACTTTTTTAATGTTTGAAATTTTTCAATGTTGGGGGAAAATATAAAGACAAATTTATTTTTAATGTGCATTCACTTTCTGTGGTACCAGTATCTGGTATGAGTTTAAAATTGCGTGATAAACAACCACTTATTTGCATGTTGTCAGTGTGTCAGCAGCGCTTCATTTAAAGAGAGTAATAACCAACTTATATTGCAGTTTTTCTATAAACCTGAACTGTTCTAAGCACATGGGATGGATTATCTCATTTCATTTTCACAGCAACCAGCCCCACCACTAATCCAAACAGCAACTTATTGCAAATTAGAAATAGGTATTCTTTCTCTGAGACACTAGACTGCTGTCTGCCAGAAAATTGCCTTTATAACTTCACACACCTACAATGGCTCCAAGAAAATGATGCCTCAGAGTTGAGCAGACCCCCCCACTTGCACATCAGTAACTGGTGGCCCTTATAAGAGCCCTTTGAAGTCCAATTACCATCCTCAGAGTTAATAGCGGATTTCAAAGTATAACAGCACCATTGCTTGAAATATTCAAATATTTACTGGTGGTAAAAACTCAAAACTTGAGCCACTCAATGTGTCTGCAGCCACCCTGGGCTTATGGGCTCCCCTGGACTTCCCATATTTAGTAACTCTAGGAATATCGCAGTGCCGGTGAATAGAAAATTCTAGGGAAAATGTTTGTTAAAATAAGTAATATCTGACTGAATAAAAGAATGTGCATGGGGGTAGAAGTACATGTCTATCCAACTGCCCAGAACACACACTCACACACACACACACTCACACACACACACATGCACATACCCACTCATGCATACACGTGCGTGCTTTCTCACACATCAGAATATTGATAGAGTTATACACAATACTTGAAGTGGTCCACCTAAAAGACAACACAGGCCGTTATTGTATTTCTTTGGGGGCAAGTGTTAAAAATTGACAAATTTTTCATCAATATAGAAAATAAAGCCTAGGCATGCCATTTTACAAGGGTATCTAACACTGCTGAGTAGCCTATAATTCATCTGACTATTCTGTACCTTCATCCACTAACCATTTTCATTGTTAAACCTATAACTAAATAGATAATTCCATGTGAAAAATAATTAAACAGATAATTTCATGAAAAAAGAGAAAGTAGTAGAAGAGTTTTGAGCACATGGGGACCAGAATAAAAGCCATATTTATTCAATAAAGAGCTATCTGCTCTGGAGGGTGGGTGGGTTAGCTAAGATGAGTGGAATATTAGTTAGAAGATGTGTGGGACAGTAATCCAGACCAATAAGCTATGTAACCAGGGAGGAGATATTTGCGGGGCTGAGGAGGGGGGAGGAGGGGTCACCAAAGTTATTGATTGACTGGGCATAAAGGACAAAAGAGAAGGAAGTGGGAAAGATTTTGAGCCCTTATAGCTGAAATTACCCACCAGAATGTCACTATCTTGTCCCAAGTTGCACCTTCCAGATAAGAAAAATGGTAAATAACATTCTACTCTGAAATTCTACAGAAGGCAGCCACTCTGAACCCTGGTGCTAAAACCACTGTCACAGTGAAGGACTTTGTGTGGCCTTGTGTCCATAAAAGAGGAAGAGAGATGAGCATCACTGCTCAGAGCTCCTTTGCTGTTACCCACAGCCTAGCAATAATTTATCATGTGTGCCCCAACTGCCAGCCGGGTTGTTTGTTTTCCATATAAACCTCCTATCTCCTACACTGGACCAAACAGAACTTTAAAAAAGTCTCTTCTGCAGGGCAAAATATGTTCATGCCCACCTGACTGTCAGAATAAATTTCTTTAAAATGCTCTAGGAAGAATGCCCACCATCACTTGGACATTCCCCCACTCTGACCCCTGACCACTATTCCCTACACCCATTGGGGCCAGATTGTTGCCTGTGGCATAAATTGCTTGTAGTCCAGCCAGTACCCATCCCCTCCCACCATGCTGCCCTTCCTCATTAACAGAAAGTCTGTGGTCAAACTAAAAGACAAACTCCCTTAAAGCTAACATGCTTACAGGGAGCTGTGGTGGGGTTATGACCTTTTGACTCCTCCCCTCTTTTCTAAGCTCTTGAAAGTCAAGGGGAAGGACTAGACTCTAGTGTGTCACATGTGTCACATGTGTCAAACACAAGGCCCGTGGGCCAAATCCGTCCCGCCAGGCCTTGCAATGTGGCCCGCACCGCGCTGTCATCACTGCACTCCGCTGCGTTTCCATCACAATGACAGTTTATGACTGTTCAGTAAACCATTCGGCCCGCGATTTAGGCTGGATTTTAGATTTTGGCCCCTTCTCTGATTGAGTTCGACACCCCTAGACTAGAGTGTCAGTGACTGTCTTAGACCATGAGGTGACACTGGAAATGGCAACCACATTCTAATAAAATAGAGCCAAAAGGTAGGGAGCTGAAGTCCCTGAAGATGGCATTGTTATCATAACAACTTGGGGCTGCCAACCATTGGATCTCTATTATCACACTAGAGGCCTGGTGCATGAAATTCGTGCGGGCGGGGGTGGGGGGGCGTGAGGGGAGGGCATGAGTCCCTCAGCCTGGGCTGCACCCTCTCAAAATCCAGGACCCCTCAGAGTAGTCTGACTGCCCATTTAGGCCCACTCATTTCTAAACAGGCAGTTGGACATCCCTCTCGCCATCTGGGACTACTGGTTCCTAAACACTCGCCTGCCTGCCTACCTGCCTGATCACTCCTAGCCATTTTGACTGCCTGCCTGATCACCCCAACCTTTCTGCCTTTTTGATCACTCCTAACCACTTGCCTACCTGCATGATTGCCCCTTCCCACTCTCCTGCCTGCCTGAGTGCCCCTAACCACCTCTGCCTCGGCTCCCACCTCTGCGGCTTCGTCCAGAAGGATGTCTGGAAGGTCATTTGGCTGACCAGCCTAATTAGCATATTATGCTTTTATTATTATAGATATTTCAGCTCATTGAGTCTGCTCCTATTGAGAGAACCACTTTATAAAGTTGGAAATTGAGTCTCAGTAATTTTTCCAAAGTGTCACATCCTATCAGTGACTCAAACCCAGGTCCCAGCTACCCAGTGCTTTTTACATTAGAATGTCTTGACTAAAAGATCCTAGAGGTAGCTTTTAAGCTACAGAGCTCCATGGATCAGTTTCAAGTTACTTCCACTCTCTCACCATGCCCCAGTTCCTTCTTGGTTACCACCACACTCAGGTACTTCCCAGCACACAACTGTTTGACTCTGTGAAAAAATAACTATAAACTGTACCAAAGGTGAGAAGCTGTGAACAGGTATCATGGGTATGCAGTTCTGTGACTTAGCCAGGGCAGAGCTCCTCCATGTAGATCAGAAAATGGGAGTGCTGAGCAGTCTTCTCAAAAGGAAAAGAAGAAATGTCATCACTAGAGCATGTGACTATCCTGTTGACAGGGCCCTGCTGACCTTCCATTCATTCTCTATAAAAGCCACAGCAACAGCAAAACTGGATGCCTCATACCCAGTGATACGTTCACAATAAGGGCTGCAGCCTAAAGTCCAAATACCGGACACTGAAATCTTCAGCTTTGCTAAGGGAATACCTCCGTGTTTAAACCTCTGTTGTGTTATTTTGTATAGGGCAGTCTCTGTATTTGGTGGTGGTGCTGGTGAGTGTTTATAAAACAATTACCAAACACTTGGATTTGTATTTATTTTCTATTATATACTTCTTCCAGATCCCATGTTTCCCTTTCCTTAAAATTTGTTCCTTTCAAAAAATACCTGCTGGAGATGCCTATGTTAAAAAGAAAGAGAAGAAAAGAGGAGGGAGAAGGAGGAGGAGGAGAGAGGAAGATGGAGGGAAGAAGAGGAGGAGGATGACAAGGAGGAAGAGTTAGGTTAGGAAAGGAGTATGGCCTTTGAAATACTCAAAGCTATTTGTGAGGGGAAATCAAGGAAAAGAAATAATACTGCACTTGGAATGAAACGCACCACAAAGCAGTTGGCCTACTTTCTTGTGCTGCTGCAAATGTTTCCATTTCTGAAACAGGGTGCTCTTGAAGGGGCCTAGGACCTACTTCCCCACGCCAGCCCTTCTAAGGGGTTTCATTTCCCTCCATCTAAGAACAGTAATTCCTTAAGGGCAAAAAAAAATCAATTACTAAACACCGCCTGAAAGGAAGTTCTGAGGTCTCTGTTGATGTCTGCCTAGGATCAAACGGCTTAATATGTAGACTTACATTAGGAAAAACAAACTAAGTCAGCTTGTGACTTTAAGATTGCTTTTCTTCATTTTTATTATTAATAAAATAATATTTTTGGAGTATCCAAGGAGTGTAAACACACTGCCCCTGGCCCTCCTCAGTTCTCTGGGTGTTTTGGTGTCCCAGTTTTACCAATTTCTACACCATGTAGTGCAGAAACATTACCTACATGACAAAATTTCAAATATTTCCTCCACATACACTTAGAACCATCCTTGGCAGTATTATAATTTTTGCTCCAACAGTCAAACATAATTTAGAAGTCTCGGGCACATGGAGGGAGGCTGAAAGAGGCTGTGAATACTCAGCACCATCCCCAATTCCTTTAGTTTTACCTAATAAAAGACCTATTTCTGAAATACATAATTTTTTGTATAAATCTGTCACTGGAAAAAATAGTAAGATAAACTACTATTTTTAACGGAATTCAGAGGCTTGTCAAAGTAAGAAAGTCAAGACCCAGCCCAGGGACCTGCCTCAGCCAGTCCCCTACGCTTTCCCTCATTCCCTCACTGCTTTCAACTTGATACAGCTAGCTGTGCGGGAAGGGTGGCATGACATGGTCCCAACCAGCCTGCAGGAAGGGAAAGAGACAAATAGCTTCACTCTCATAAAAAAACAGAAACTAGGAGTTAGATGGTGGCTAAACAGGAAGTTCAAAATGAGGGAGCAGTCTCAGACCTCAGACCCTGAATCTCTTATTGGGGAATAGCTGTCCTTGGTCTCCAAGAAATTGATTTCTTCCTGACGAAGTCTGAGGAGGTGTGGCCTGCTCCCCACATCTTAGCTTAATATTAATATTAATATTAATAAAAATGAATAACAGCCCAGCACCTGGTCCTACTCCACAGCAGTAGGAAATGCTGGACTTCCAGCTCTGTGGGTGTGGAGGTGGTGCCCCCAAAGACAAGCATTCACCAGTGACCTCTCTTTCCTTTCTACCTCAATGCCAATGAGCCTGCAAGCAGAATTTTATGGACTCAAATCCTCCCACCATTTGTGCCAAAGATTGGAGACGATCTGGGAGTTTACCCCACTTGCAACTTAAGTTAGCCTGTCACAGCTTCATGGATGTTAGCAGAAGACACGAGATTAAAAAAGAAATAATTCCCTATTGTTGAAAGTATTTCATATGTCACCTTTCTTCCCTCACTGACCCCTCCAGCTCACCCCACCCACCCCCACACCTCACTCCAGGCCTTCAGCACTCTATTAAGACAGGACATTTGTGGGTTTAAAACAAAGGACTTTATTAGTCACAACACAGCAAGCAGCATGAGCTCTATGTCTGCCTAGAGTTGGAAAATAAAACTCACTTGTAATTACCTGATGAATACCTGTCTTTCCCTAAAACTGTAAACTCGCAAAGACTGTGACACTTGCTCTTTTTGTTCTACCATGTCCAGCTCCTAGTGTCTAGCACAGTGTAGGCACTCAAGGAATTAATGAACAACCTAGCTCAGGGCAACTGGGAAGTGCAAGTTGGCCAGTTGGATATGTGCCTGTGATAAAGCTGGAGATGGCTACACAATCCTGCCTTTCTCCCTTGCTTGTTGGTGTTCTCTCCATCAATGTATCAAAGCACAAAACAATCTTTTCTGGGGGTTACACAGGAAACTTAATTCATCTCTAATTTGAGCAAACCATCATCTAATTTAATAATTTAATTAAATATGCTAATAGAGAAGATTTTTTTAAAAGAATAATTAAGGGACTTCAAGAGGCTAATTACAAATGGAAAATATTGAATTGATAAAATTTCTATTTTCTTTAATTACTGAAATGTCCTCCTAGCAAGAGGACTTATCTATATTTAAGTGTTGAATGGTATGAAGTTTTCTCCAGGCATCAGAGAAAATATAATTAGGTTATTGGTGAGGCAACAACCCAATTCTTTTTATTATTTAAGTTATTATTATTTAAGTTATTTATTGTTTAAAGCATTACATATGTCTCCTTTTTCTCCCATTGTCCACTCCCCGGCTGTCCCCATCTACCAGCACATGCCTGCCCCTCCCCCTGTCTGTGTCCATTGGTTATGCTCATATGCATACAAGTCCTTTGGCTGATCTCTTACCCCCTCATCCCCCGCCTTCCCTCATAGATTGGACAGTCTATTCAATGCTTCTATGACTGTGGTTCTATTTTTGTTCACCAGTTCATGTTGTTCCTTATATGGCACAAATGAATGAGATATCTATATTTCTCTGACTGGCTTATTTTATTTAGCATAACGCTCTCCAGTTCCATCCATGCTGTTTCAAATTGTAAGAATTCCTTCTTTTAATAGCAGCACAATATTCCATTGTGTAGATGTACCACAGTTTTCTAATCCACCCATCTGCTGATGGGCACTTAGGCTGTTTCCAAGTCTTAGCTATTATAAATCGTGCTGTGATAAACATAGAGGTGCATATACCCTTTCTGATTGGTATTTCTGTTTTCTTGGGATATATTCCTAGAAGTGGGATTACTGAGTCAAATGGCAGTTCCATTTTTAATTTTTTCAGGAAATGCCATATTATTTTTCACTATTTTTTTTTTTCTACCCGGTCCCTAGGGACCTCACCAGCCTGCATTCCAACCAGCAGTGAAAGAGGATTCCTTTTTCTCTGCATCCTCTCCAGCACTTTGTCATTTATTGATTTGTTGATAGCCATTCTGAGAGGTATGAGATAGTACCTCATTGTTGTTTTGCTTCACATCTGTTGGATAATTAGTATCTTTGAACATGTTTTCATATGTCTCTCGGCCTTCTGTATATCCTCTTTCAAAAAGTGTCTATTTAGGGCTTTGGCCCATTTTTTGGTTTGGATTGTTTATCTGCCTTTTGTTAAGTTGTATCAGTTTCTTATAAAATTTGGAGATTAAACCCTTATCAGAGATGGCATTGGCAAATATGTTCTCCCATGCAGTGGGCTTTCTTGATGTTTTGATGGGTTTTTTTGCTGTGCAAAAGCTTTTTATTTTAATGTAGTCCCATTTGTTAATTTTCCCCTTAGTTTCCATTACCTTAGGAACTGTATCAGTCAAGATACTGCTACAACAAATGTCTGCTATTTTGCTGCCTAGGGCTTCTTCTAGGATTTTTATGGTTTCCCATCTTACATTTGAGTCCTCTATCCATTTTGAGTTTATTTTTTTGTATGGTGTAATTTGGTGGTCTGGTTTCTTTTTCTTTCTTTTTTTCTTTTTTTTTTTTTTCCCATGCAACATCTTAATTCTAGTCCAGACATTCAAATTCAGTCATAATCCAAACTATCCCATAAGACTCAGCCCTGAATTAGGGTCTCTGTGGAGACTGGTGGGACCCTATGACCACTAGAGTCAGCAACACAATTGCACTGCCATGTTTTTGTAAGTTAAGCAAATTCCAGACTCATGGCTGGAGGTAAATTTTCTGGAGAGTTTTTCCTACCTGGTCCCTAGGGACCTCACCAGGGAGAGTTCTAGGGAAATGATCCTCTGATAGTCCTGACTGGTCCTGTATGTCAATATTTCTCAAAGTAAGACCTGGGGCTCCTAGGACTCCCTGGTGGCTCCAAACATATATATATATATATATATATATATATATATATATATATATATATATATATATATATATATATATATATAATGTCATTTGTTTGAATCTCAGAATGCTGCTCAGTTCAAGAAACTTCCAATATTTGCCTGCACCAGAGGGCTCCTTAATCCACTGAGTGAGTTACTGAGAGTGACTAAAGTTTGGTATTTCTAAATTTAAATGAGCAAATCACTAAAATTTACGAAGCACTAATTTGGCATTCTGAGAAATCTGGCAACCATGCCACACTTGGAAAACTCACAAATCTTCTGCTTAATCAGTAAGAAGGATGTTCCGGTAACAGGCACCATCAATACTGTTTTGAGTTGGTAGCAAAGTGCAGTTAAGAGAAGGCTCTAGAATCATCTTACCAGGATTTGAAATTGGGTCCCTCCTATACTACCTGTGTGACTTAGAGAATCGACTTAACTTCTGTCTTCAGTTCCTCATGTGGGAATAATAATAGCACCCACCTCATTGGATGCTGGGTGAGCTTACATAAGCAATTTAGAATGCTCAACACAGTGACTAATGATAATGCTCAATAAGTAAAATTGTAAATCCATGACCTTTTCACTCACAGCTACTTGTGTCAATCATTATTGCAGTGACATTATTACTATGAGGTGTCACTTTTGTTCATGCTTTTGTTGTATAATTGCTGCGCTGTTATCATTTTGTTTTTCAACAGTTGCTGTGTTGTTACCTCTTGATCTTCCTCATCTGTTCTACTAAGTTCTGGTATTTCCTCTGGGAAAAGGGAAAAGGTGGGTAGAGGCCACTGTTCCCAGGACACCACCCCTGTCCCACGTGCCCCTCACTGCTGAGCAGCAGCCCCAAACCACCTGCAGTCTTCCTGGTGTGGGCCCAGAGGCCAGCCCAGAGGATAAGCTGACTAAGCACAGATGTGACAGGCCAGCAGTGCCAGCTCACAGCACAGCCATACACACCTCCTCAGCACAGGGCAGCCAGTGCCAGGCAGATATTGGCACTGGGAGAACCAAAGGAAGGTCCCGATAAAGGCCAGAGGAATCAGGATGCCTTTGGCTTCACAAAGATTCTGAAAGATCATTCCTTTTTACTCTTGTTCAGGAAGATTCCCTGACTCGGCTTTTCTTTAATTCCACCATCATTCAAACACCAGCTTAAAACATAGGCTCAAAAAGGAAAAAGTCCTTAGTTTTCCTTCCCTATCTTGCTTCCTACAGATTCCCCTTTGCAGTGAACCTTTGTGAAGACCTGTACATAATGAGCTAGAGGCACTATGGATTTTAAAGTCAGAAAACCCTAGTTTCAATACTAACAATGCTACTCCCTAGTTATGTGACCTAAGACAAGTTACTTTACCTTCCCAAGCCTCCAATCCTCATCTGTAAAATGGGACTAATAAGGCATGACTCATAAGATTGTCATAAGGATTCAGTGGAATAATGCTCATGAAGGCACCTAGCCAGCACCTTGCAGGCACACTGCAGTAGTGATCTTCATGCACACACAGGTTCACATACATGTACACAAAACTCACATGCACTCAGTAAGTTCCTTCAGTTTCATTAACCATGTGACCCAAACTGGTTCATTCAAAGCACATCATGCCCATCCTGGGACAGTGTCTAAGCAAAATCTCACAGAACTGCATCTTCTCTCTTACACAGTGCCATGGTTAACTGGCAGACCAGAGCTGATGCACGCAGGTGTTTGATGGCCCTCCCTCAGAGTCCCCGGCAGACTGCACATTGTCCTGGTATTGCCACCCTTACCCCATGCATTTATGTAATTCTCCTTCCAGAATTGCCTTCATAAAATAGAGCACATTCTTTGAAATACTGTCAGGGATGGTAAAACTTTACCCCTTTTGGTGGATATGATCATTTTTAATTTTTTTATTTTGAGATAATTGTAGGTTTACATGCAGTTTTAAGAAATAATGCATAGATATCCTGGCTACACTACCCAGTTTCCCCTCAATGGTTGCAGCTTATGAAATCATAGTAGAATATCCCAACCAGAGTATCAGCCTTGAAACAGTGAAGATACAAAACATTTCCATCACCACAAAGATTTCCCATAGTGCTCTTTTATAGTTACGCCCACCTCTCTCTCACCCCCAACCCCTCCTTAACCCCTAATTTGTTACCCATTTCTATAAATTTGTCATATACATAGGAATATACATAGGAATGTTATATACATAGGAATGTCATATACATAGGAATGTTATATACATAGGAATATATGGTATGTAACCTTTAAGTTGGCTTTTTTTTACTCAACAAAATTCCCTGGAGATTTATCCAAGTTTCTGCATGTATCAATAGTTCACTCTTTTTATTGCTGGATAATATTCCATTAAAAGGATGCACCACAGCCGAAACCGGTTTGGCTCAGTGGTAGAGCGTCGGTCTGCGGACTGAAAGGTCCCAGGTTCAATTCCGGTCAAGGGCATGTACATTGGTTGTGGGCACATCCCCAATGGGGGATGTGCAGGAGGCAGCTGGTCGATGTTTCTCTCTCATCGATATTTCTAGCTCTCTATCCCTCTCCTTTTCTCTCTGTAAAAAAAAATCAATAAAATATATATTTTAAAAAGGATGCACCACAGTTTGTTTAACCATTAACCTATTGAAGAACATCTTGGTTATTTCTTGTTATTAATTCTTATGAATAAAGCTACCACTAACATTCATTTACAGATTTTTATGCAAACATCTCTAAGTTATAATTTCTCTGGGATAAATTATAGTGTATGTGGTCGTTATATGTTTAGTTGCATTAAAAACTGCCAAGGAGTTTCCCAGAATGGCTGTACTATTTTACATTCCCACCAGCAATGTATTAGTGATCCAGTTTCTCTAACTCCTCACCACACACTACTTTTAATGTTAGCCTTTAGGACAAGGTGTGTGGTAATATCTCACTGTGGTTTGCATTTCCTTAATAGCTAATGACCTTGAACATCTTTTCAGGTGCTTATTGCCATCTGTCTGTGTTTGGTGAAATGTCTGTTCATGCCTTTTGCTCATTTTCTAATGGTTGGGTGTTTTCTTTACTACATGTAATTTTTTATTAAGTAATTTCAGCAAAGTGTTATGAACACCTTGAGTGGTTTCTCTGAGTAGTATCATTTTGTATTCCACCAAAAATACCTATATACATACACACACACACACACACACACACACACACACACACACACACAAATGTACATAAATAACCCAAAAAATGTATCTCTAATCAGTGAGCCTCCTTTTCTTGTAAGGATCTTAAATGGGCTCAGAGCAGTTGCCAAAACATATGCTGCTAAGCCTCTTAAATGTTATAATCATGAATCTCTCTGTGAGTCTGACAGGTATAAAAGATCCTCTTTCCACAAAACACACAGAATTTTTCCCTAAATTTTACAGGCTTCATGGGGCCCTTGAAGTCAGCCATGAACTTCAGATTAAGAAAACCTAATTTAGCAGAATGCCTAAGTGGTTGACTGGATGTGGCTTTGAAGAACTCCACATTCACTTGGAAAGTACAGCTTCAGAGCAAGTTTGAAACTCCCAACAATGATGTCAGTCTCCAGTGAGTCAAAATTACCTTGGCACTCATTAGCCACATGCCTGGGCGCACCTCCAGATCTGACTTGGTAAGTCTCACATGGAATCCGGAAGTCTGTATTTTACACAGCTTACAGGCTGGGGCTGGGGAGTGCAGCTGGATTCGACAACCTTTAGTATCCACCCTCCTTCCCTAATGGGCATTTTCCTTTTACTTAAAGGACTCGGGGAATGAGATTATGTAATCTCCAGAGTGTAACTTCCTTTTCAGTGGGGGGGGGGGGAAAAAATCTCCCTTTAGATTCTGACCTAAATACGCTTGGGACATCCCACATCTCCTATTTTCCGGACAAATGCATCTTTAAAGTGCCACCAATGAAATTTTCAAATCCTTAAAGCTGTATGGAGGCAGCTCTCTAGGCTGTTCTATCCTGAACTAAATCCCTGCAGGGTGCTTTCAACTTTCCCCAAATGTTCACTTGGCAAAGTGAGCATTTGGTTCCTCTCTGCTATAAGCTGCCCTGTAAAAGCTCATCTATTGGTTTTAGAACACCATGCCCATAACTCCCAGGTTACCTGCAGAAATCAGTGGAGTGTGTTCCTTGGAGCAGCAGGGTTCCCTGGTTTCCCTGGAGAGATTAACAGGTACACTGTTTTACCTACACAGAACAATGGATATACTGGCTTAGCGTCCACAGACATCGTGGGCTCTAAAGGCCTAATTCCAGCTGGCCTCAAATCCCAGCTCTGCCCTTACTAACTGCACATCCTTGAGTATCATTCTTAACCTTTCTAAATTCCACTTTCCCTAAATGTGAAATGCGAAGAATAAAATAGCACCATCCTCACTCAGAAGTTGAGAAAATTGGAAAAAACAATACCTGCACAATTCTTGGCAAACAAGGGCTGTTTGATAAGCAGTAGCTCCACTTTTCTTTTCTTTTTTAAAATAAATCTTTATTGTTCATATTATTACAAATGTTCTTCATTTTTCCTCCCTCCATTGCTCCCCTCCACCAGGTTCCCACCCCACTCTCTGCCCTTTCCCCACCCCCATTGTCCTTATCCATAGGTGCACAGTTTATGTTCAGTCTCTTCCTGCACCCCCCACTCCCCTTTTCACCAAGACTCATCAGTTCACTCCCCTTCCATACCTCTGATTCTATTATATTCAACAGTTAATATTGTTCATCAGATTTTTTAATTTCCTAGGTTTTTAGATTCACTTGCTGATAGTTACATATTTGTTGTTCATAATTTTTATCTTTATTTTCTTCCTTTTCCTAAAGAACCCCCTTCAGCAATTCATATAATTCTGGTTTTGCAGTGATCAACTCCTTTAGCTTTTTTTTTTTTTTTTTTATTAGTGAAGCTCTTTATCTGGCCTTCAATTCTGAGTGGTAGCTTTGCTGGGTAGAGTATTTTTGGCTATAGGTTCTTGCTATTCATCACCTTGAATATTTCTTGTCATTCCTGTCTGGCCTGCATGGTTTCTGTTGAGAAATCAGCTGACAATCGTATGGGTGCTCCTTTATAGGTAACTACCTGCTTTTCTCTTGCTGCTTTTAATATTCTCTCTTTGTCTTTTGCTCTTGGAATTTTAATTATGATGTGTCTTTGTGTGGTCCTCTTTGGATTCCTTTTGTTTGGGGCTCTGTGGGCTTCCTGAACTTATAAGTCTAATTCTTTCACCAGGTGGGGGAAGTTTTCTGTCACTATTTATTCCAGTATGTTTTCGGTATTTTGCTCTCTCTCTTCTTCTGGGACCCCCATAATTCTGATGTTGGTTCACTTGAAGTTGTCCCAAAGGTTTCTTACACTATCTTCAACTTTCTGGATTCTCTCGTCTTCTTGCTTCTGCTGAGGAGTGTCTTCTGGCTCTTTATGTTCCAAATCTTTGACTTGATTCTTGCAATCTTCCATTCTGTTTTTAGGACTCTGTATAATATTTTTTATTTCAGACAATGTATTCTTTATTTCTAGTTGATCCCTTTTCATATCCTCATAGGTCTCATTTATTTTATCGGCCTTTTCTAGGAAATTCTTGAAAAACCTTATAAGCGTGGTTTTGAACTCTATTCAGTCGCTTTTTGTCCTCCATTCCTTTCATTTGTGATCTGTTTCCTTGTCTCGGCATTTTCGCAGCTTCCCTGAGTTGGTAGCCTTAAAAGTCCCTGTGTTCAGCTTGGATGGGGCAGAGTTTCAGAGTGGAGTCTACAGCCTTGGCTTCTGTCAGCCCCGCCCTAAGAGGTTCCTGAGTCTCAGTGTTCCTCAGGGTCCTTGGGTACTCGATGCAAGCACCTCTGAGAGAAAGGCGCCCTCGAGTTTTGCCTGCTACCAAACAGTCTAGGCTCTCCCCCAATGAGCTCCAAACTGGGGTTCAGTTCAGTTGGAAATGGGGTTGGAAGTGGGGTTTAGAGCAGTCTGGAGCTTTTGTCTCCTTCCCACTAGGGCAATCCAGAGGCACAGTCAACCATCTGTTTTCTGCGTGCAATGTGTGTGCCTCCAGGACTTCCTTTCGCCGCTCCCCTGAGTTTCTGCCTTAGAGCCCAGGCTCCCTCCGTATGAGCCTGGGTCCCCAGGGTCTCGCCCAGAACAGGAATTCAGTGCTGTCAGAGCTGGGGTTCAGCACAGTCTGGAGCTTTTATCTCCTTCCCACTAGGGAACGCCAGCCCGGCACTCAGCCTCCCCCTCCTCTCTGGCTCCATCTGATTTTCCTTCTGGTTTTCTCTTTTACAGCTCCTCTGATTTTCCTTCTGGTTTTCTCTTTCCTTCTAGTTGTAGAATTTCCAGTCACTCGACTTTCCTGTAGTTCTGGGTAATGTCCCTTTTGTATTTTAGTTGTATTTTATTGAAATTGTTGTGTGAGGCTGCAGTTAGGTGTTTACCTATGCCGCCATCTTGGTTTCTCCTCCTTGCTCTTTTTCAAAAGTGGCCAGCCCCACTTCTTTTCCATGGATATTGACTTAATAGTATCTTTCTACCTGGAGTGAGGTTGCCCTAAGCCAGTGGTCGGCAAACTCATTAGTCAACAAAGCCAAACATCAACAGTACAATGATTGAAATTTCTTTGAGAGCCAAATTTTTTAAACTTAAACTTCTTCTAATGCCACTTCTTCAAAATAGACTTGCCCAGGTCATGGTACTTTGTGGAAGAGCCACACTCAAGGGGCCAAAGAGCCACATGTGGCTCACAAGCCGCAGTTTGCCGACCGCGGCCCTAAGCTCCACATGGGTTAATCTACATCTCTTTCTTGCCCCACAAGGAGACCCTTTTTATTTCCCTGGTGCAGCAGGGTCTCCACAAGGCAACACTGGACCCTTCTCTCCCGCCAAGCTGGGCTATGTACCACCCAGGCCCAGGTCAGGTGGGACTCTTGGCAACTCAGCCTCTCCAGCTTCTATGAATGAATTCTCTATCAGGACAGAGAGCAGAGGTTGTAGGCTCAGAGCTGGGTGGCAGGGTGGTGTTTTTACGCCTTGAATGTGTCACTTCTCCAACATCTGCTGCCCCTCTGGCCCAAAGGGAGTCACTTCCTCTCACAGCAGCCCGAGCAGAATCTTGAGAGAAAGGAAAGGGACTGTTCCAGAAAGCAGAGATTACTCACCTGTGCGAATTCCCCAGGGACCACAGAACACTCCAGCCACAGCCCCTCTTTCATGTGTCACGCCCTCCTCAGCAATGTTATTCTCCTCGACTTCAATGAGCAGAATGTTTCCTCTCCTCTGCTCATGTGCATAGCTCTTTAGCTGGGTGCAAGGACTTCTTTACATTCACCGTGACATCTCTCAGAGGGCAAGCCCCAGGTGACTTGAGCCCCAGGACCAGGTTGCCTAAGTTAAAACCCAGCTTTGCCCCTCTCTAGGTAGGTGACTTTGGGCAAATCACTTCATACCCCTGTGACTCAGTTTCCTCACCTATGGAACAGAAATGAAAACAATACCTACCTTCATAGGGTTACTTTACTGTCAGGATTAAGTGATTAGTATGGGGAAGTACTCAGAATACCCCCCAGCACACAATAAAGCATGTGTGCAAAGTAGCTTTAGAACTATTACAGTATTTGTTATCAGGAATTGACACCCATAGGAAATTGTCAGTGATAGTAAGAACAGTAATTGGACCAGGCTCTCTGTGGCCCCATCACTGCTCCCCTCTCTCCCTTCTCCCCCCTACCACCACGCCATGCTGTCACAGCTGCTGTTTCAGGTTCATCTTATTATAGTCCAGCCATTCTGAAAACTCTGGGAAAATTATCTCCTCTCCCCACCTAGCTAATCCAAGGAATCAATCTTCAGTAAGCAGAGAGCTTAGGGGAGGAATCCTTTCTGCAGAGCCAGCTAGACTTACCTACATCATGCTTCCTAGCGACTCAAAGACCCAAAGGCAGTAGTAGTTCTCTTCGCTCAGTTCCTCTGAGCTTTCTAGGTCCTGCTCTGGTATTTTCCCAGGGACTAGGGCATGGTTTACTCCTGCCCACTAGCAGTTGCCCACTATAGGCACTTCTCTACTTGCTGCTTTCCCCCGTCCATGTTAGTTGCCGGCCCGCAGAGTAGTGAAGAGTACAAGTTCTGCAGTGAGATTTCTGAGGTTCAAATGATGATTGTGTTGCTTCTTCTCTGTGCCAAAGTCTCCTCCTCTGTAAAATGCATATAAATTATAGTGCCTGCACCATAGGATTGTTAGGGAAATGAAATGCAAACAATGCAGGTAAAGCAATGTGCCTGGCACATAGGTGGGTACTTAACAAATGTTGGCACTTTTTAGTATTTCCTTTCTCCAGTCTCTTCTTAGTCCTGTATATATTCTTGTAGCATGGGAAGCTCTTTGATTTTGGCCAATATGAGGCAGGATCATCACTCCATATACACTCCCCCACCACACACACACACACACACACACACACACACACACACGCACTGCCCAAGGCAGCTTTGAGAGGCTGGATGACTCCATGCAGAAATTATGCTACATGGGGCTGCTAAGAGAACCTAGCACTCCTCTTTCTCCCCTCATAGGTGACTCCGTGGAGCTGTGTTTCTGGGGCCATGGAGGGGGAGGTGGTCTGTCTCGTGATAAAGTCTATATCAAGCATCCCCCTCACAAGGGCCTGGTCCACAGTGCACTATGACTAAGATCAGCTGTTGTTTTCCAATTTCTTTAGTGGCCACCTGCTGTCTAAGCTAATTTAATAGCCTCCACAGCACTGGGGAGCCGGATGTTCAGATGTTAACAGGAGTGGGTGGGGGAGGCTCCGAGACAACCCAGTTTGGAATGTTAGCACTGATACAGCCATATATCCAGGCGGTGAGTAAAATAAGCCCATAGATTACAAACCCCAGAGGTTTTCTGCTAACCCTGGATTAGCAAACATGCCCCATAGGGGAAATCTGCCTTTCCATGCTTTCCTATAAAGTGATCCATAACATCAGGAAGGAATTCAAAACTCTGCTCTCTGTGCACTCATGGCCTCAGCTCAGTGTTGCTGACTGGGAATTACAGGGTGTGAGGGAGGAGAGAGAGTGTGTGCATTAGTTTGTTGTGTATGTTCATATGCTCCAGTTGGGAGGACTGGTGATGAGGAACAGGAATAAAAGATACATAAAAAATAGTAATTCTCTTTTCTAAGCCACACAGCATCCCCAACACTGGTATCCATTTCCATCACCAGCCCCTGGAGATATTTATCACATGCCAAGGCAGGAGTTATCTTGGGGGCTAGAGAACAAATGAGGTGCAGGAAATTTAAAATGGCTGCCCTGGACATGAAAAACCTGCTCTGTCATTGACATGGCTTCATTTCCACTTCAATTCCTCGTTGGAACAAATATGCATCAGGCTTGGGACCTATTTTATACTTCCCTGTGATTTTTCTAGAGCATCGTTTAGATTCATGCCTATTATTCTTGGTTTTCCTACTGTGGGGAAGTATGTTCCAGCAGATCCCCTCTCCTCTCAGACTAGAGAAATTTAAACCTTGCTGCTCTCTTCAGTCAAGTCCTTCTCCTGAGGTCCTATGGCATCTTTCTCTTTCAGCCACTTGCTTGCTTTGCTTGCTTGACTCGCTCTCACAAGTCAGACTGTGCGTTCACGGGAGGCCAATGCTATATCCCTGATTCCGTCCCAGCATCGGCACAGGACAGGACACTCAGTGGATGTTCAATGAATCCAGATCGCTTCCTCTGATAGGCCCCTTTCTGCTGTGTGCCAGGCTGCTGTGAAACAAAGCTCTTAAGAGTCTTAGAAGCTCTGCTGTCAAGCCAAGAACATTTGAGAGGCAATCATTAAGATTCTTAGATGTCCTGTTATCTACCTAAGATCTACAGACACACCCTTAAGTATTACTGAGTTTTTAACATCAGGTATACAGTCATTTTTACTTCAAGACAATGTTTTACAGCCCTGGATTTGTTTCTTTCCCCTAGAGCCTTTATCACTTGGAGGACTTTTTGCTAGCTTTTGCTCCATTCCTCTATATTTCTTCTAAATTCTGCTGAAAACCTTAACAGTCCCCTCTAAATCTCATCTCTATCTCTACCTTATCACACACTGCTGAATGGCACTTTCTGTATTCATCCAGGATCCCCTTAACCAAATCTATAAGTTCATTAAGTCTATTTTCTATTTTCCAATTACTACGGACCATAGTGTTGCCAAACTTTTCACCACTAGGCATGAGTTGCCTTTTCTTTGTCCTCTTCCTGACAACGATTCAACTTCCTGACAACGATTCAAACCTTCACTATTACCTTCCTTGAGACCCTTCAAATCTCTGCCAATGTCAAAACCAATGTCACATGAGTCACAAGGGATTGACTGAACAGATTAGACCTGATCCACTGTGGGAGAAACAAGTGAAGTACAAGTCCAGAAAGTGATAACTAGAGGATCAGCGAGAAGTTCCTAACAGAAACTGCAAGAAGAAGCCACCAAAGAGGTCTGTGGAGGGCTATTGCTCTATATCCGGAGTTGGGTCTGGAGTTGCTGTAGGTCAGTAGGGCCAGAAATCAGAAAAGCTGGACGTGAAGTGGGGGGCGGGGAGGATTTGAACCCACAAGTCAAGCCTGAACTTACAGGACACACCAAATCCACTTGTGTCTTTCACCACATGTACCTCAAAAATGCAGCGCCCTCACCACAAAGATGCAGGTACATCTGGCTCAGGACGCTGAAGGACCAGAGTCTGCAGGTGCTGGAAGATCTGAAGGCTCAGCTGCCGCCCCAACCCTGCTAGCAAAGTGAGCAGCATGTCAAGCTTTGTAAGCAAGCCTTGGAGTGGGCTTTGATAGAAGCCTTTTCAGGGTTTAAGTAGAGGAGTGACAGGAAGCATCACGTGTTGCACATAGACCGAAGAGACCAGTTGGAAGACCACTGCAATAATGTTAGGAAGAGAGAGCCCAAGTGCATGAGCTGTCACAGCACACAGACCCTGCCTTGCCCTCCAGGGTACATATTGCTGCTGCTTCAATTCTGCCTTTCAGATCTCATGCAAATTTCTCTTGTAGGTAACCTTAACCCACAATCATGCCAGGAAGGTAATCTGGGAACTACTGTTCTGGTTTTGCTAAATCAACAAAGTATACAAACATCACAAAGGCTCTTCATTCATGGTCCCTATCTTAAAGAAAACACTTAATAAATGTTAAGTACTTATTTGTATTCTAACCACCTTGCCCAGTGCTTAACACAAAGCAGGTGCTCCAATTTTGTTTGTTATACAGAAACTTGGTTTATGTCCCAGATTGACTGCTACACCTCTAAAACATTTCCCTGGACACAAATTGTCTTTTTCTCTGTAAAGAGATAAGAATCTTCTGCTTCAACCTAATATTTGTTAATTTCCCTCTCTGTGGGATGGACAGTTTATTGCTTAGAACTAAAGCCATCTACATGCAGAAAATAGCAGCATTAACATTCATTTAAACTTAGCAATCAGAAGAAAGATGATCTCATGATGTTAGCATTTTCAGTGGGGCCTGAGTGAGAGGGCAGGATCCATGCTTGAACACTTTCTCTTCATTAGCACTTCAGTTCCTGCACTGGGCTCAGCGCCCCACCTCACTGACCCCACTCAGACAAGGGGAACTGAGTGATGAGGTGATAATGAGGGGAGAAAATGTTCTGCCCTGTTCTGGGTCTGGCTGGTATAAAGCAGGACCACAGAGATGAGACTGTACCTGGCTGTTTTAAAATCTTTTCTCATTTGGGAAGCAGCATGATGAAAATTCATCATCATAATAAAGAAGAGGTTACAGCAGCAATGAGCAAAAGTAAAAGTGTAGGCAAAAATGTGCTGGCCTGGGCTCACCAGATAAACTCAGATTCTTGTTATGATAAGTCTTACAGAAAATCCTGGCATTACTCTCCACTGCTTAACAATACCAGCTATATGACTGTGGGAGGGAGGGAGGGAGGGAGGGAGGGAGGGAGGGGAGGGAGGGGGAGGGAGGGAGGGGAAAGGGGAAGGAGGGAGGGAGGGACAGGGAAGGGGAAGGGGAATGGGAAGGGGAAGGGAAGGGGAAGGGGAAGGGGAAGGGGAAGGGGAAGGGAAAGGGAGAGAGGGAAATAGGGAGGGTAGAAAGGGAGGGAGGGAGAAAGGGGAGTGAGAAGGGGAGGCTTTCCCCAGGAGATAACAGTGAAAGAGAAATCTTTTTAAGCCATAAAGAAGCCCCAATTTCATGTTATTTATTTAAGCCTTTGTCCCAAATTGTGATTTTTTTTTAAATTAGAAAGTTTATAATTTTTCTTTCAACAGTACTGATTCCCCAAGGCATGTAGAATGCTGACAATATGTGAATGTTTTCCTAGGCCCCAGACCCAGGCTAAAGAGGAAAGCAGCACATGAAAAAATAGCACTTGCTCTTTCCAAGGTGGTTCCCCCTAACAGTATAGGGGGATCATGAAAAAAAAAAAAAAGTGGGAAACAAAATCTTGGTAAGCAAATAGCAATCTCTGCTACAGCCCTGAGAGCCTCTTTCAGAAAGATCCCTGGTGTGCTCCATCTACAGTGTCTCTAGGCCAGTTTCTGGTTCTATTAGACCGTTCTCTATCCCACCACATTTACTCACCCCTTCTTATTACTCTTTCACTCTGTCCCATCATCTGTATCCCCAACTTCCCCTCCTTTACTTCCAAGGTATTTATACCTTTATTTGGCCTTTTAGCAATCAAATGAAGCAGAAACATTATCATGAACCAATTTTTAGATGAGGACCGAAAGCCCAGAAAAGATTAATTACTTGCCCAAGGTTACAATCTGTCATTCTATTTACAGCAAAATCAATACTACAGAAACCAGGACTTGGAATCTTAAGACTTCTATTCTTCCAATTCTCCCACCCATTTCTGAGTCTACATGTGAAGGAACATGTTAAAGAAGGATAAACCTTTTTTCTTACCCACAATTTAGCACTGAAGTGGGGTTTGAACATAATATTCCTCCAACACTATAAATGCATCTGTCTCAAGGTTTATAAGTTGCATTGCTATAGAGTTATGATCCTATGGATGGTCCACAAAGAGACACCAATCTTGATTTTTGGTTTGACAGATAGTGTATCTACTGTGAGAAATTCACTAATTAAATAATTAAATCTGTTAACATTTATCATATCCAAGGCTCAATATTCATTGATAAAAGAAAATGATTAGGACATGTCCTGTCTTTTTTATTTTTTAATATATTTTATTGATTTTTCTTACAGAGAAGAAGGGAGAGAGATAGAGAGCTAGAAACATCGATGAGAGAGAAACATCGACCAGCTGCCTCTTGCACACCCCCTACCGGGGATGTGCCCGCAACCAATGTACATGCCCTTGACTGGAATCGAACCTGGGACCTTTCAGTCTGCAGACCGACACTCTACTGCTGAGCCAAACTGGTTTCGGCACATGGTCCTGTCTTCAAGAAACTCACAATATAGTCAGGAGGATGTCTAAATGGACAAACTAATTCTTATACAAGTCATGATAGAATAAACCCTTTCAACAGAAGATAAGATTTCAGATGATGAAGCCAACATTGCTGCAGGGAGTTAGTAGAAAAGTCTTAATTAAAGAAATGGAATCTGAGTGGAATCTTGAGTGATTGGTAACATTCTGGTAAACAGAGATGTAGGAAAGATTCCTAAACAGAAAGAATAGCAAAATCAATGGCCAGAGTTTTTCTTAAAAAAAAATCAAAGGAAAAGGAACATTGCAATTGGTAGTGGTAATATCAATGTGACTGGGCTAGGAGATGCCTATGTAGCTGTAACACATTATTTCTGGGTGTGTCTATAAGAGTACTTCTCAAAGAAATTCACACTTGAAATGGTCAGCTAAATGAAGATCACCCTCACCAATGTAAGCGTGCCATCCAATCCTGAAGTAGATCAGGATTTTCCATTGCGCATAACAGAACCAGCTCTAGTTAAAAGGAAGATCATTACAACTAATGTGAAACTCACAGAATTTTCAGAAACTCAGAGCCAGTGAATCAAGCTCAGCGACTCTACAGCCAAGAAGAAAATCCAAATGCCCATACCAGACCACGCATAGGCTAGTCTTATTGGCATTATGGATGCAGGACCACAAAAAACCTGCAGGACACAGACCATAGGACACTGAGCCAATCATGCCGATGCAGGATTTTACTGTTAGGAGCTTTGCTGCTGCTACTCCTGAAAGCCCAATCATGGCTTGCCATTCTCTGTGAAAAGGCAGGTTCTGAATGTGACCTCCCTCCTTCTGTGGCCTGTTTCCCCGGAGGAACCTGGCTCACCTATCTGGCCTTAGCTAGCCTCAAGGATGGCTTGGAATGCAAGCTGCCTTGCCTGTAGTGTTGCAAGGTAAAAATCTCAATGATAAAAATCACCAAAATGGAAGATGATAGTCTAAACTAGGGGTGTCGAACTCAATCAGAGAAGGGTCCAAAATCTAAAATCCAGCCTAAATCGCGGGCCGAATGGTTTACTGAACAGTCATAAACTGTCATTGTGATGGAAACGCAGCGGAGTGCAGTGATGACAGCGCGGTGCGGGCCACATTGCTAGGCCTGGCGGGACGGATTTGGCCCGCGGGCCTTGTGTTTGACACATGTGGTCTAAACAATACAGGGCAGCATGATTATGACAAATACAAGCTCATCTAGTACTATCAGAAGGTTCTTTCAATATAAAATAAAGGAAATTTTATATATATATATATATATATATATATATATATATATATATATATAACTTGAGTTTTCCATAATTCTAATTTTTGGCTCTAAGAACCTGTTGAATTAAATGCCAAAATTCATTCATTTGATCAATTATACAGGCATTCACTATTGCCCATACCACATGTAGTCCACAGTGCTGTTGGGAGTGACACTACCCTCCCTTTCTAAGTCTGCCTCAGTGATGTTACTCTCTCTTCCTTTTTTTCTTTCCCTCCCAAGCCTACATCTGTTCTTTTATTTTCCATTTTCAATCCACAAAGTTAGTATAATCTTTCAGAACTTGGCCTGAAGAGAAGGAAAAAACAATTTTTCCTATTAGCATATATGTCTCCTGGGCCAAAATCTTCAAATAATCTTCCACTTGCCAGAGTGAATCCAACTTTGACACCTGCCCAAGACACTAGTAATAATCCCAACTCCCCTCAAAAGCTATAACTTTAATAGCTTACAAAAAACCCGGTCACATGTCAGACACTAGTATTGCCAGAAGATGCAAACACATATGAATATTCTACTGCCAATAATTCATAAAATGAAATATCCAACAGCATCCTCTTCTCCAGTTCCTCCAAGGAATTTCCTGGGAAACGGAGAAGGGGGCATCTAAATGTCCTCAACATTCTGGATGCAATGTACAGAGATTTTTGGTTGTCATGGTCAGCCTCCTTATCAACAGAGAGTAATTGGGACACACAGTTGGAGGATGAGTAATGAGGGGGCAATAGGAAAGGTATACATTTGAAGCCAGACAAACTTGGAGTGCAGTCCTGGCCTTTTCTTTTATCAGCCTTGTGATGTTAGACAATGATGTATTCTACCTGTCTCAGTTTCTGCCTCTGTAAAATGGGCATGCAATTCCTACCTCACAGAGCTTTTGTGAGAATTAAAGAAATATATGCAATACATCTCATATAGCAGCAAGCAAATGGTAACTGAAAGGTTAAAGTCGGTGGTGTGTGGGCAGGCTAAAGAGCCATTTTAGATGGTGATTAAAGAAAAATTGAATTTATTTAAGGAAAAGTTAATGGGGATATCCAAAGGGAAGGACTACGTAGCACCAAACCAAGGGGTATTGGGGTCAACGATGACAGTAAAAATATACTTAGGACAGTGAAACAAGGAAGGGCATAGAAAAAGCAACAGGAAGGCCTAAGCTGGGCTGATTTGGCTCAGCTTAGGAAGTCAGAGGAAAGGGGGCCTTTGAGACAGATTCAGAGCATTAGCCTAAGACAAGTTGCCACTGCTCATTGCCCCCCAGGTTGCAAATCTCATGGGGTCCCTTAAGAGGTTAGTGGATATGTGCTTGTGGAGGAATGGCATGGGTGTTCTCCTTGGAGGGAGAGTGTATATGGGTCCTTTGTCCTGGGCATATTTATCTTTCTTGCAGGTGGAAATCTGAGGGGAACTGTCAGAGGACAGTCTTAATAGAATATTCATCAGCTTTCCAGGTATGCTCTTTCAAAGTCCTGCTCTTAACTGATTGGTCAGAGCCAGGGCAAGGGATCATTAGTCAATGTAGCTGGTCCTGAGACAGCCAGGGCATCACTTGTCTAGTTCTGCTGCTTTTTTGGGGGGTCTGGAGGTGAAATACAACTGAGAACTAGATGTTATTTTTAGGGAGAAAAAGGTCAGCGGGTCTAAACTGCCTGACTGGTGATATGCTAGGGGAGGACTGGTTTCTCTGGGGGTGAGGTTCTTGTTTTCCCAGATTTGCTCCTTGCTAAGCATCTAGGTCTTTCTGCCCTGGTGAGCTTCTGTGCTTGGCTCATCATCTTTGCTCTGTTCATGTCTGTATAACAGTAATTACTACTAGTGAGAAGGCTAAAAGGCTAATTCCAATGTAACCCTGATGTATGTGTGTGTGTTTGTTTTTTGTTTTGTTTTTTTGTTTTGTTTTGTTTTGTTTTTGTTTTTTTGTGTGTTTTTTTTTGGGGGGGTGCTAGCAATCTGAACCTGTGCCAGTAATCTAATGTTCATTGTTAATAACCTATGATTAAGTCACTGCCCCTTTCTCCAGAATCTGGTCTTGCAAAACCTGTTACCTAAATGCTCACATTTTACAGAGGCCATAAACCATGAACAATACACAACCTCCAGAGGGTGTTATAAGCACTGGCGCCAGGCCAGGCCCTTAGATATAGTCTCAAAGAGGCTTTTTGCAAAGCCCATGGAAGGTCTGGAAGTCCCATCCAGATTTGGGGGGCATAGAAACCAAAAGGGATAAAAGAAGAGCTTCCACCATATCGGTTTGCTCAGACTTTGGAGGCAACTCCTCTGAGACCACAGGCATAATAAAGCTGTGTAACTCCATTTCTCTAAGCATGACTTGGGTTTCTTCGGTCTTCTACAACACCAGTTCTGCTCTTAGTGCTGGTTACTATCACCATCACCTTTATTATTGAACCTAAGCTGTCCTATTAGCTCAGAGTCAAAAACAGAAAGAGTCCCTCATGCCCATGCTGAAAGTTCATCTCTAATAGGTGGAAAAACCACTTCCTTGTCATTTAGACAATGGATACATTCAAATTCTGTTAGACATAATGGTTAGCCTGCAAGTGGAGATGACAGCTCCCGGAGGGAGGGAAACAGAACTATCTCTTAGGAACGCTGTGAGGAGCTTAACCCCTTTTCACCTCCAGTAGTTGCTTCCTCCCGTTTCTCTTAACCTAGAGACTGGCTTCCTCATTACTATAAGCAGCCTGGGGAGGGAGGAGGAGGTTACTCTCCCTCTCTGCAGAAAACAGTGACTGTGTGCATCGCCCTGTAGAAAGTGAAACTGCATGGCTGGGAGAATCCCATCATCATTCCACCCCCTAATGAGAGAGATTGTTTGCAGGCAGATGAAATTAAATTGTAAGCTCTACTGACTTCAACAACAGGTGCCATTTGGGCAAACCCAAAGGGGGCTATTGAATTGTCAAAGAGATTTAACTCTTCCTGACACTTCGGCATTGGATAATAGCCTCCCACAAGTTTTGCTGCCAGAAATATCACCACTGGAGATCCATTCCACTGGGTTCTTGCCCTGAAATCCTTTTTAAAATGTTGATCCTCGGGGAAAAGAAACAGACGACTCAATCATGCTAAGGTGCTGGTATCGAACCTTAGCTAAGGTGCTGGTCCCAATCCTGGCTGAGTTCCTTGGCCAACATTCCTCATCTGGAAAATGGAGGAGTGCTGCGAATTATAGCTACCTCCTAGGGTTGGGGGGAGATAAAATGAGAACTTATACAGAAGACACATAGCACAGGACCTCGCAGTATGAGCGTTTCACAAATCATTCATCATTTGAGGAATCTTTACTGAGCTTTCTCTCTGGCAAATACTACTAACGTGCTTGGAAAATCCGCAGACCCCCTTAACAGTGGCTCTGGGCTGGGGCTGCAAATATGCACTTTTAACAACCCTCCCGGTAACTTGTAGAGGAGGGTCAGGGCTTAATCCTCAGAACCTTACTCCCACCCCACCATGGGGCCAATCCCTGGGTCTAGCAGATAGGGGTTCCATTCTCCCCACAGGAAGGGCCTGAGTAGAGGCGGATGGATAAAGGGTAGAAGGAGTGAGTACTAAAAAACACCAGGGAAAGAAATGATAAAATTCTCAGAACCACACTTTTCAGCAGACACCCTGGGTGAGGAGACCATTGAGGGTTAAGTTGAATAAGAAACTGAGGGAACAAATAGTAGTCTATACGAAAGAAGGTGCTTTCAAAAAAGAATCATTGTGAATCCCAGACACCAGCCACAGGCCCTGAAATTCCAGTGTAAAGCAACTCAGTTCCTGTTTCCTTCAGCAGGCTATGAATTGCAGGCATTTGCACTTCTGTGGCGCTTTTCATGCCAGAGCCACAGAGCCCTTTTCAAACACAAATCTGTTCAGCCTCACAACCTCTCCCAGAGATTTGGCAAAAGGACAGCAGGGATCACTTCCCTCCCCACCTCAAGGGAAGCATTTTGGGTGGTGGGAGGCCAGAGGTAGGAAGTAGAGGCTGTTTAACAGCCACTTAACCAGGTACCATCAGCACCATTCCTGGGACACTTAGTCTCAGGCATGAAATTGCAAAAATACCTCGCTATCCACCTCTGCCTTTTTGGCTTTTTCCCCACCCCCTTGTTTAGCATGAACAGTGTCCTATGATTGGTAGACACTGAGAGTGCCTACCCAGTGTCTTCCCTGTTAACAAAACCCCAGTTTTTTTTCTAGGGTAAAACAGCCCCGAGGAGTAAAGCGTGGTTCGTTTAAGGCAAATTAGCAATCTTCTTCCCATTTTCCCAGCCTTCCATGCAGCTATGAGTGATCATATAACTTCAGTTTGGCCGATTAGATGGAAGGGGAAATCTGCTGGATTTGGTCATAATTCTGTATGCTACAGTAACAAATTAACTCTGCCTTGGTGACTTAATGCAAGAGAGATTATCTGACATTGTAACTGTAATTGTATGTAAGGGGCAAGAGGTGGAACTATTCCACATGCACCCATGAACTCAGGCTGATGAAGTCTTCATTATGTTAGAATGGAACCTTCTGCACTGTGGTCTCCAAGAGTCATCATGAAAGAGACAGAAAAGACGAGAGTTGTGGACCTTGGGTCTCAACTGCCTGTGCTAGGAAATGACACTTGCCACTTTTTCTCACAGTCCATTGGCCACATGGAGTCACGTGGTGCTAATCTAAAGGAGGCTTGAAAGTTCAGGGGTTACACATAGAATGTTTGGTGACACCGCCTATGCCACAGCCATGACTGCATGACACAGATGACCTCTAATGCTACTGCTGCCGGAGGATTAGATTGGTGGGATTCCTCCATCACTAGTGTGAGTGTGGTGACTCTTGTGCTATCTTTAGAAAAGGAAATTTCTAAGACTCGCATGGGAGAATGGAATGTTTTTTTTATTTACATAGAGTTCTATCCTTCTGGTTGTGAAGTCCCATTGTCCTTAAACCAATTCTAAAAAATATCCAGCTAGGGCTCCAACAGAGTCAAAAGCAGAGCATGTGTCCAGAGCTTCCTTTCCATAATGGAGCTGGGTCTTGTTCTGGGGTCAAACCCTGGGTTCAAAATAAGACCACTGGAGGCTGATGACTGATTAAAAAAAGCAGGCAAGGATTTATTGAAAACTGGCTAGGACAGGACCACACAGTTTCAGGTGTAGGCAGTCCTTTTAAAGGTCCAAACCACAAGAATTTTCCTTTGTTCTAAATTCTAAATTCTAAAGGCTGGGAACATTGGAATGTGGCCCTATCTTGCAATAGCTGATAATACAGAAGCAGAGCTCAGCAGTTAATCTCTAAAGGTTATCTACAGTTTCTACCCCTGAAGCTACTGAGTCAGTGGGAATCAAACTCCTGTATTTCTGGTCCCAGGCACAGGAAAATTGTCTTAGCCTTCAGGTCTCCACCTGGAAGCTGAGGTAACTACCCTATGTTTAAGCAGGTGCAGAAGCCAGAATAGCAGGGTTAAAATTCAAACAGCAGTTTTTACCCAAGTATGTTTACTACCATATTTCAGGTCCGATGTAGCATCAGGCCAGATTCAGCCCATCAGTCCATTGTGTGGATCCCAGATGGCCATGAGTCATGCGGGCGAATGCAGGGGAGTGTGCCCCCTACAACAGGGATCCCAAGAGAGCAAGAGGGCTAAGAGCACAAGAGAGCAAGAGAGGGAACTCCGTATGTGCAGGAGTTTAAATATCAAATCTTCACAAGTTTGCAGAGGCCACCCCTATTCTGGCCACTGGTTCCCAGATGTGACTGACAGGTAAGCATGCCATCCAGACCTTACTGGGCATGCATCTATTATCCAGTCCCTTCGCCCTATTGATCTGTGGGGAACAGACATGGAGAATGTTACCCTGCAGCTTCCTAGCAAAGCTGTATGAATGGCGTGCCTGTATTATGTAGTCTCCCTTTACTCCTTTCCTGTTAATAACAGCCAGGCTATTAATGGTATCATTACCTCACATACCTTTGTATCCTGTAGTCTGAACTACCTCTCAATTAAAAGCTAAAAGTGCCTAACCAGGCTAGCGTTGATGTCAGCTCAGCACCTGTATAGCTACAGGTAGCCTACGGCTGTGCAGATAATGTCGGGAAGTGTAAGAAGAATGTCACCACCAGCAATGTCACCACCTTTCTCTACTCAACAAGAGAGGCATATCATTTCCATGCCAGGCTCTGTGGTGGGCTCGGGAAGCCCAAAGTAAATAAAATGAGTCTACTATTCCTCAAAGATCTCGAGGGATTTTTACAGAAATCAGGAAGAACTTTCAAATATCATCCTGCTGATGTTACACATTCTAAGTAAACACTGAAAATTAATTCCATCTACAGCACAACCTATAGACCAGAAACCTGTGCAAAAAGAATTCTAAGTAAAAAAATGGAATTAATGGCAACTTTAAAAGATATTTCAAGAATTAAATATTTAATGTAAAAAGGGACAATAAAATAGGAAATAATACTGGCATTTTTGTCATCATTGAATGTTTAGTGGTTTGGAATCATAAAGCTTGAAGAAAAGCTCTTTATTTATTTTTTAATATATTTTTATTGATTTCAGAAAGGAAGGGAGAGGGAGAGAAATAGAAACATCTGTGATGAGAGAGAATTATTGATTGGCTGCTTCCTGCATGCCCCCTACTGGAAATCATGCTTACATTGGTCAATCCCCTTACATTGGTCAAGCACTGAGCCATGCCAGCTGGGTAGAACATGAAGAAAAGCTCTTTAAATAAACTCGTAAAGTTTACCTCCAACATGGGAACACATTAAAAAGCCCCACAGTGCCCTGGCTGGCCATACTCTCCTTCAGTCCTCAAAGACGCCCTCCTTGTGTGCTCCTGCCAATCATCTCAATCACCAATGGGTCCTCCCTAATCTGAGCTGTAATTTGGTTTGAAAGGAATGTGGAGAACAGTGAACCACTGGAGTATTGCATAACTTCAGAAATCTCTTGAGATGAAATGTATGCAAATGATAGTGTCTATTATTGGTCTGATAACCATTCTTTAATTCCAACTTAAAAGGGGAGAGATTTCCAGACACTGTGATGTATTTGCTCCTATGAAATATTCAAACTAACTTTATATCACTTGGCTGGTAATTTATCTTCCCTGCCTGGAGCAGAAAAAGGTTTCAGAACAGTAATAATGGATCTATATCATTTTCCCCCCAAGTCAGTTTCTTTTGATGGGAGCATGGACATTCAAAACTATGTAATCTTTATAGCAAGGAGTTGCTCTGGACAGGAAGCAGTTCAAAGGCTCCTGAGATGTAGGTAATCTCCTCCCCACCAATTGTTGTGTCCAGGTTAGGAGTTTAGTACACAAGGATAGAAGGTAGTTCTTGATATCAATCAAGTGTGCAGTGAGAGGAATGAGAGAGAGTGGGAAAGAGATGTGAAACAAGTGGCTGAGCTAATGGGACAGATGATAGGGGAGCTAAAGAGAAAGAGAGAGCAGTAACTTAACAGGCCACACCTGTACTTTCAAAAGACGGAGTCCTCCTTTTTTAAAGTGACTGCCAGGCATTTCCCATTCCTCATCACATTCCCCTGGACATCTCTGCTTTTCCCAGATTTGTTCTTGATGCCACTGCCCCCCAGAAACTGAGACTCCGCCAAAGCCAGGAACCCAGCAAAGCAGGAGAGTCCTGTGGGGCCTGGTGGGGATAATGCCTGTTTTATTCAAATAAGGAGGAAAGTGATAATAAATGCCTGTGACAGTTAATGATGCGACTTTCATTTCGAACACATCATTGCTCAATATTGAATCCATCCATTTTGATAATGAACGCCAGGACCACGGAACTCTTGCTTTTCACCCACAAATAAAAAAATAATAGGGACCCGTTTTACCCGCTGGGATGGGGGGAAGGATGGCAACTCCCCTGCATGCCTTCGCATCTTATGAACTCCACTCAGCCAGATGGCCTCCCATTCGTCTCTCTGGAAATCCAATTTCCCTCTTGCAGGTTCATCTGCCAGTTTTCTAATTTTCACATCAAACTGCATATTACTCATTGTCAGCCTGGTTGTTCTGGAAGAATCGTTAGTCTTAAACCCTTTCCTATTATTTTCAGTCCAGCCACAAGACTGGCATCCAGCCAGGCATCACATTTTCCAAACCGCCCCCCATGCGCTCAACATTTCAAACCTGCATTCTCTTGGCCCAGGCAAGGGCCAGGGAGAATAATACTGCCTGAAAGATAAATCCAAATTCTTTAATGCAGCAAAATGCTCCCTCCCAGCACCCTCCGTATTGTGTGACTCATTCTCCATCCCCAGCACTTAGCACACAATGGACCCTTAATAAATCATTGATTTCAAAGGGAATAAATGAATGGTATGTTGTATATATGCACACTTCTGCAAGATTACAGATACAGGTTACACATGTACCACAACTGAATTTTATTGAACCTAGTATCAGTTTTTATTTAACCCATTTATGCCAATGAAAATATCTTTTTATTTCAGAAGGATCACTAATGATGCTTTTAAGTGGTAGTTTTAATTGATATAATTCATTTTAATTTGCCATGAAGCTGATCTGTATCAAGTGACCAGGCTCAGGTCTTCCCCTGATACTGTATAATGATCATATTTACAGGGTCAGGCTGGACCCTGTAAATACGATCTGTATACTGGGTCCTAAGGTCCTTGTTCACACTCACATCCCCAAGTTGCCAGGATGTTGGAAGGGCTGGCTTGCATTTCCCCTTTAGGGCTGGTGTTCGTCCTGGAAAGGGATGTCTCCGGGTCACTGCAGCCAGAGAGTGAACAGGTTCCGCTGGAGATGCACATCCAGGCTGCATGCAGAGGGTGGGCAGACAGCTGTAAGAACCCACCTTTCTAGAAGGGCGGGTTCCATGGACATTTACCCTGTTACTGGAAACATCCCCAAGACTGTTCTAGGTGCTCCCTAGGTAAAAGCTCCAAGGGACCAGAGGAAATGTTGCCTTTCCCTTACAGTTTTCTGGGAAGATGAACTATATAGGAAGTGCTTTATTCCTTACTAGAATCAAACCTCAAAAGCCTAAGGTTCACAGCAAGTAAATGAAATTCTTGACCCTGAATGTTTTACTGGAGGGGGAAAAATACTACAAAGGACGTTCACTGAAATATGGCTGGTGGAGTAGATAAAAGTATTGTATCAGTATTAACCTTACTAAAGATGAAAAGTGTACTTTGTTATAAAAAGAGACAATTCCAATTTTTAGGAAGCCTGCACATGTACATGAACAGAGCTTTGATGTATGTAGCTAAGCCTCAAATGATTAAAAATATTATATATAATAAATATGAAACATTAAATATAGAGAGAGAGTGAGCACATACAATAAAGTAACTGGTGTAAAATGTTAACAAGAGTTGAATCTGGTGAAGTTCATGTAATATCTTTGTATTATTTTTATTTGTACAACTTTTCTATAAATTTTAAATTATATCTAAGCTAAAAGTTTAAAGTGAATATTTTAAGACCACTGACCAGGCTGGACCCTGTAAATACAACCAGGCTAAGGCCAGGGGCTGGGGTCTTTAAGGGGTCCTACCAGAGCAGGAGTTTGCAAACTCTGTAGAAGGCCAGATAGCAAATACTTAGCTCTGCCATTGTAGTGCCTAGCAGCCATCGACAATATGTAAATGAGTGGACCTTACTGTGTTCCAATAAAACTTTATTTATAAAAACAAGGCTGGATTTGGCCCAGGGACCATAGTTTCCCAACCCCTGAACTAAATAACTGGGTCTTTGGGATCTAATTTACTCCCATGCCGCTGGGGTCCCCACCTTTCTCCCTGTGGCAGGCTTCATCTTTAACACCTGCCACCCTCACCGCCATCAGATCACAGTGATTGACGTCCCTAATCTCCACTTTCTTCAGGAGAAACTGCAGAGAGAAGCCCTCTCATCTGCTGGCTACCACAGGACAGCCGGGAGAACACAGACGACAGCCTTCACGTTCAGCAGGAGACAAACAAGAATGTCATTACAAATGCCAGTCTGGATATGAAGGGGCAAAGGTTCCTCTTCCATACACAGGCAAGGGAAGCTTGCTCCTCATAAATCACAACTCCACACTATACAGAGAATGTTTCACTTTATTTGAAGAAAAAAAAAATGTTTCTACTTGGATCCACTGTCCCACCAGAAAATGACCACATGTGATGGGTGCCACCAACCAGATCAAGACATGGAGAGTACATGCAGCAGCGAGAGGTGGGTAAGGCGGGGAGAGAAGGGAGAGAACGTGGAGCAGCACGGTTAAAATTCCTCTTGCTGCTGCAATGGTTGCCACTGGGCCGTTACCCTCATGTTCCCCTGCTGGTCCCCTTGGTGCACTCACAGTCATCCGGCTTCTGCCCTGACTCATTACACATCCTATGCTGTGTTCTATGAGTTCCCGTGGGGAAGACAAGGCACCTGCCCCACCGCAGGCTGCCAGGAGGCCCCAGAGGGGGACATGGACTTGCTGGCGCTCAGCCAAATCCCCCTGCTAACTCGGAGCCTCTGTTCACCCACAGCCCAGCTGTTGGCGCTGTCCCAGGGCACTCGTTCAAGCTAATGGTGCCTGCCCAGGACCCCAGGACAGTTGGCTTCTTGAGAGGCAATTTTATTCAGAAGGTAATGAATCCCCAGGCAATGCAAAGAAACAAAAAAACAAAACGTCTGGAGCATTTAGCGTGCTGACTTTGGAAGTGAGTGGAAGACTGTGGAAGCAGGAAGGCGGAAGTCAGACGCTTGGTAGTTCTCTCTGAACAGGTCCTCTCACTCCTTTTACCTTTGTCTTTCTGATTCTACCCAGAAGAATTCACCTCCTATGGGTCTGGCAGGCACAGAGGTGAGTAAGACAATTGCAGCCCTACCCAGTGAAACTTACCTCGGGTGCGGGTAAGTTCTGAACAGTGGACAGGCAATTACCATATTTTTCGGACCATAAGACGCACCAGTTTTTAGAGAAGGGAAATGAAGAAAAAAAGATTCTGAAACAAATAGTGTCCTAAAATATTTTATGTGCATTAAAACCCAACATCACAGTCATAAACACATGTAATCAACCCTGTAAAGTAAACAGCAGCATTTAGAACCATTTTAGAGCCGGGCAAGCACACAGAGACCACACAGAGCCGGGCAAGTAAAAAAACTTTTTTTTTAAAGTATATGTGTAGGCTATATTTGGACCATAAGACGCAGGGACTTTTCCCCCCACTTCTGGGGGGAAAAAAGTGTGTCTTATGGTCCGAAAAATACGGTACATTGGAGTGAGCAGCGGTTTTCAGACGGAGTGAGCACCACAACCATCAGAAGGGCTATACAGCAGAAATCAATTTCTGATTCAGGGCTTATGATCGGGGCCTGAAAATCTGTGTTTCTAACAAATGTCCAGGTAATGCTGATGCTACCCAAGGACCAGACCTTGAGGACCACTGCACTATATATAGCATGATTAGTGTGTAAACGTGGAAGCAAAGGGTGTAATGTGAGCTTATAAAGGGGGACCTACCAAGACTCAGGTCATCCCACATATGAGTTAAATCATAATGGCGCTCAGCTTTTTCTAACTGACATATTTTGCTTGGCATAAATTCTCAGTAATAATATTTATTGTTTTTATGACATTTAATAGTAAAAATTAACCATGCAGTAACTTTATGCCAGATTACTAACTTACTGCTGGTCAAACTGGACTTCTATTTGGGTCAGCAAGTTTGGACAGTCTCCCAATAGCTACAACAGGTATGGTTCTGACTGACAACCACCCCCTTGTCAAATGACCTGAAATTTCACCATTAAAGACTCATTTCTTAGCATTTCTACCTCGTCACCCTTTCATCTAAGGCAGGGGTCAGCAAACTACTTTTTCAAATAAGGTTTTATTGGAACACAGCCACACTCATTCATTGACCTACTGCCTATGGCTGCCAATATGGCAGTTTAGCGGTTGTGACACGGATCATATGGCATGCAACTATGTATTACCTGGCCCTTTGCAGAAAAATCTTGCAGGCCCGAGTCTAAGTTCTTCTGAAGTTCTGTTCAATACAGTACAGTAGTTCCCCCTTCTATGTGACCCCAAACCCCCAGCAAAGCCTGAGACTGTGGTTATTACCAAACCCTATATAACCTTTTTTCATACACTTGTATACCTACACTATTTTGCACAGAAAAGAGATGAGCAATAACTACGAATAAAACTGAACAATTACAACAGTGTACTAGAATAAGAGCTGTGTGGACGTACTCACTTGTTTCCGGGGACCCCTTTCTGAAGTCTTCCTATGGGCTCCGTGCAACACACTGCGTCCACGAGAACATGATTTCCATCCAGGTCTCCCACCCACAAATCCCACAGCTTTCCACCTCAACTAGGCACTCTCACACCCGGGGGCCATAACTTGTGCCCTTTGCACCCACAAAACTAGCAAGAGTTTCTTTTTCCGCCTTCACAGTTTCACAGGTAGGAGGTTCGTTCTTAGGACAGATGGTGGCTACCTCGGGCTAGGATCATTCTCCTTCCTTATTAACCAAGGACTTTCCCCGTTTCCCCAAGAAGGAAGCACTTCCCGGCTTCTCTTTGGCTTTGGCACTGCCACCACGCTGCCCTCACGCCTTGGCTCCTTAACTTAGGGAAACGGGGGTGGCTGGAGCCCAAGCACCACAACAGGTGCGACAGGTGCGCACGCAGCGTGGAGACGCTGGACCCGGGCGTGGCTCACGTGCTGAGCGGGAAAGTCTCGCGAAATTTCATCCCGCCGCTCAGAACAGCGCAAGTTCAGGCTGACTGTGCGCTGTGGGTTTTCCATTTCATATTTGCAGACCACCGTTGGGCCATGGGAAGCAAAAATACAGATAAGGGGGATCGGCTGTGCCTCAGAATTGTCCGGCCTATGTAAGTGTAGCCTCTCCGGCCCCACGTTCTAGAAGAGCAGGAGGCCGCTAAGACGCGGACAAAAATTGGTTCCTGCCCTGGCCGGTTTGGCTCAATGGGTAGAGCATCGGCCTGCAGACTGAAAGGTCCCAGTTTTCATTCCAGTCAAGGGCATGTACCTTGGTTGCAGGCACATCCCCAATGGGGAGTGTGTGCAAGAGGCAGCTGATCAATGTTTCTCTCTCATCGATGTTTCTAGCTCTCTATCCTTCCTTCCTCTCTGTTAAAAAAAAAAAAAAAAAAATCAATAAAATATATACATTTTTAAAAATTGGTTCCTGAGCGGGACTATGGAACCATCTCTTGTGATCTTTGAAAACGAGTGCCCAGCCCTGGCTGGTCTGGCCCAGAGAATAGAACGTTGGCCTGTGGACGGAAGGATCCGTGTTCGATTCTGATCAAGGGCACACACACGGGCTGTGGGCTTGATCCCCAGTAGGCGGCATGCAGGAGGCAGCTGGTCAATGATTCTCATCACCGATGTTTCTCTCTCTTTTCCTTTCTGAAATCAATAAAAATATGTTTAAAAAAGTAAATGAGTGTCCATTAGTGTGGGCTAATTCAACAGTTGTTCTTCCTTTCAGGTTGGACTTCTTTAGAAAAGAGTCTCTGATCTGTGTCCCTGGATCCCCAGCACCCCCTGCAGCCTGCCCGCCCCCATCCCAATCTCTTCCTAATTAGCAGACACTGCTCGTTTCCCACAGCCTAACGACAGGGGCAATGAAGGTCACCAACAGGACTGGGAAAGCCATTTGTCAGCCTTATTGTCTATCCCACTGGGAGCTGCCCAGAGCTGAGGAGAAGGCTGCCCGGCACAATATGTGAGTTTTGGAAGGACCAGACCCAGCTCCGAGATCAAACAGCCCATTCTGATCGCCTGACACAGAACTGTGGGGAGGAAGCCGTGTCTGGGTGAGTGAGACAGCGGTGCCCCCAGCAGGCCATCTCCCCAGGGCAGAGATGGTGGGCACTCATGAACCACCCACAGGGGAAGACTTTTTCCCCCAAAGCTGAGTCAGCCATGCACCCCCAGCCGTCTCCCCTCCTCCAGCAACTTACCACAGGCTTTTAAATCTGACAAGATGAGGGGATTTCATGTTTTCTAAATGGGCTTTTATATACAGAAAAAGATATTCAGAAGTTACTGTGGTTTGTTAAGAATAATATTAAATTTATTCAAGTAAATTAAACCTAATTCTTCCTTAAGCTTTTGCATTCAGCTTTATTACTTTATATATAATTCTAGTAAATCTGACCATCACTTTTAGGGACCTTTAGCTAAAACTGGTCCCATTTACAAAATTAATTAAGCATTAAACATTTAAAATTGTATTTATAAATTTAATATATTCTATTAATGTATTCTAGCTTATCTTGTTAAATTATTTTTTTGTTGTTGTTAAAGTAACTCATGCACATAATTCATAGCCAAATAGTAAAAAAGCCTTATAACAAAACAAAACAAAAAAAATGTAGTTTCCTGCCCTTGCCAGGTGGCTCAGCTGGTTGGAGCAATTCCTGTGGGTTCAATTCCTGGTGGGGTATGTACAAGAGGCAACTGGTCGATGTGTCTCTCTCACATCTATGTTTCTCTCTCCCGCACCTTGCTCTCTCTGTCTCTCTTCCTCCCCTCTCCCTTCTTCCTTCTCTAAAATAATTTTTTTAAATGTAATTTCCCTGCCTCACTGCTCACACTACCTGCTGTTTTTCTAGACTTTTTTTTTTTAATATACACTCCTCCACATTTCTCAATAATATGCATATGCTATTAACTTTTGGTAACTCAATTTGAGTTATTTCTGCTGACCTATAATAACAGAAAAGGATTTTGCTCTCATGCCACCTTCCTCTTTGCTTCTCCAGATCATTGTCTCACTACAGCTATATCAAGGTCTTTGGTTGAAACAATCCTCAGTGGTTACATTATGTGTCTATGAGGTAAACGTTATTCTCAGCTAGGCATCGTAAGACACTATGATTCTATTTCTTTTTTTGTTTGTTTGTTTGTTTTCCCTGAATGTAACAATTGCTTGCTTTTTAAAAATTTGCTTAGGGGTTTTTGTTTGTACATTTTGCTTTTTCTTCCAATTTCCACAAAACTCAGTTCAACATTTCATAAATGTTATAATGTCAGGATCTAACACAGCATTTTCCCTCTTGGAGGCCTCCCTCCTGGAGAGTCCCATTCTCTGGTTCCCAGGCTGGTCTAGGCCTACTGCAGAGTGTCACCATGATTCTCTGTACTGAAATTCCAAGAATTCCCTGTGTCTTCTGATGAGTAAGATCCCTGTTCCCTGTATGGATCTCATGTCACCCTCCTTCTTGGTTTACTCCCCAGTTTTGTAGGAGCATTTCCTCCAGTTGGTTGACTGATTTAGAGGGTGGGGATAATGACCAATATGGTGATGACAATCCATCCACCTCTTGAGTCTCACTGCAGGGCACCCGATACCTCCCTTCACCACAGTCCTGGAGATTCCTTGCACCTGTGCCTTATGCTACACTCCAGTTTTCTTAACCCTGAATAGTTTATATAATAGAATACTTCAGACTTATCTCCTATTTAAATCCTAACCATTCTCAAATGCCCAACATTCTATCTAACACAGAGCCAAGTGGCCCACTTTCTCACCCTAAAAGAAAATCAGAATATAGAAACTCAACATTTTCAGTGTGTCCTTACAGGATGGACTGTAAATTTCCTGTTTTGGTGATGTACATTCCCCACTTACTTCCCAAGAATGTATGCATGGTAGCTAAATCTTCTGATATTTCTGTGTCTGGAAATATCTTCTTCCTACCCTCACATTTAATTGCCATTTGTCTGGATAGAAAATTCTAAATTGAAAACTGTTTTTCCTCTAAATTTTGAAGTCATTGTTCAGTTGTCTTCTAGTTATATTATGGCTGTTACAAAGTTTCATCCAGTTTCAATTATTAATTTTGAACATTTTTTATATTTCTTGTTAGCAGCTATGTAACCCCACAGTGATGATATTCTACATTCTGTGCTTGATATGGACTCTTATGGTCCATCATGCTGGTAATGTGATGAGCCCTTCAAATCCAAAAATTCCTGTCCTACAAATCTAGGAAATGTTCTTAATCATTTCTTTGATGATTAATTGAGCTATTTTCCCCCCCTTTCTGTTTCTTTCTAGAACTTCTGGTATTTGGATGTTGGTTGTACTAAGTTGGTCATCTAATGTTTTTCTTTTATCCTCTTTTTTCCCCCCTGCCTCTATTATTTTGCAGATTGTCTGGAGGAATTATTCACCTTTATTTCTTTTTTATTTTCTTCTTTCACCTGTGCTATCCTGTTTTTCATTTCCGTGGACCTTTTTTTTTTAATTTCCTAAATCTTCCTTTTATCCCACCTTGTTCTTGTTTCATGGATGTAGTGCATGTGCTTGTTTTTACTTGTTGCAAGAATCACATTATTTATGTTTCCTTCCCCTAGTGGTCTCTGCTTCCTCCCACTCACTGGTTTGTTTGTCTTGGTCTCTGTCATCCATAGTAGAGCCTTTTTTTCAGATGGCTAGCAAACCCTGTTTGACAGATGGAAGCTTAGCTCTCGGTGGCTGCTGGAACTGAGTAGGAAGAATGACTTGGTGAAGGTGGGAGCGGGGGTTCTGTGGAGGCCTCAGCACTCAGCACGCCATGTGCATACATTCATTTATTTAATCTACTTTCTTTGGCACAGTGCTCATGCTGTCATCTGTGCCTTCGTACCCTCCAGTCCAGAATCCCTCTGTTTGATTCTGCTTAGAGAAGAAACGTCCATGTTTATTCTGCCAAGGATGGAGAGAGGCACTCAGCTGGAGGTTTGCAATGGGAGATGTGATCTAGGGCTCTAACTACTTTTAACCAATGGTCCTTTTTTGACCACTACCTCCACCTGCTTCCCCAGTTTCTGCTCTGAGTTTTTTTTGAGGGTGCTATGGTTTAGATCAGGGTATTCTTGGCTTTCTCCATTTCAGGCTTAACATTCCAGCTTAAGTTTTCTTGCATCTGCTAAGTAAATTAACAGTCATCCATCTGCTTTTCAGCTTCCAGAATTTATTGCCTTTGTCTCCTTGCCTTTTCTCTCCATCTTTATGGCTTCTGTCTTAAAAAAAAAAAAAATCCTTTGCTATAGCTTTTCTGAAGTCTCAAGAGAGAGGGAAGTGATATGGATGTTAAATCTACCTTCTTTACCATATTTTAGCCTTTTGAAGCATATCAATGGTCTGATTTAGCTTATAAAACCAAGTACTTAACCCTTGTAAAGCTACCAATTAAACTTATAAATTCAGTGAATCTTAATTTTTACATGTTCCAATACTATTTATAAAGTAACTTCAACTTAATATCACAAATTTAAATAAACTGAAGTACACCTATGAAATTAGAATTACCAGACATACCTTTATTCTAACAAGCTAAGTTATTTTTAACCTTTGGAAATGATCCAATATTCACAGATTCCTTAATGCAAAAAAATATTAACCCTTTGCACTCCGAACCATTCTGGACATTGCCTACCAGCTACTCGACGCTACTTTGCAGCGGACACATGCGTTGGATTAACTCAATTCCCTGTAATCACTAATAAACTGCAATGTCCCCCCTGAGGGGACATCCGAGTGATATGCTAGAATTCCGATGTCCCCTGAGAGGGGACAGCGGAGTGCAAAGGGTAATGTGTTTTTAGTTTTAAAATTCTACGCAGGATTATATATGTGAGGTTAAAAGATGCAAACTATATAATCCCAAACAATTTTGGGATTGTCTCCTCAAATGTTTTTGGGTTTGCTGTATCCTTCCTTGCTGTGATTTATTAACTACAGAAGAGGCTCCTCGTGGGACGATGACTGAGTTTTTGCCACAGCACTGACGGGACACATGGATTCCCATGTGTTCCTGAGAGGGACCATTTCTCAATTCTCTCATCTCTTCAGGCAAATTTGCCACATCTATCATCCTGCTATCCTGATTGAATTTTGCATTTCTTTGGCTTTTAAAATATTTAGATTGTTTTTATGTTTACCTCTAAAAATCTTTGAATCAGAGGAAATCCTATAACTATTTCATCATCTCCCATTTAGGACAATGTTTCTTTTAGGAAATAAAATAAAATAACTTCCAATTACCCTCTTGAAATCCTTCTTGGCCACAACTTCTAGGGTTAGTCCATGGACATAATCAAAGACCAAAACTAGAGAAGCCAAAGGAAAAACCAAGGTTCAATAAAAGCAAAGTGTCTGAGGAGATTTGATCTCTGCCGCCTCCTTTCACATATAATCTCAGGAGGTTCTGTTACCAAATGTTAAACGTGCTGTGCTCACTTCGGCAGCACATATACTAAGATTGGAACGACACAGAGAAGATTAGCGTTGCCCCTGAGCAAGGATAACACACAAATTTGTGAATCACTCCATATTTTAAAAAAATGAATGAATGAATGAATGAATGGTAAATAAAGCGGGCGTGGCTGGGCTGTGAATCCACTGGGGCTTCCCCCTGGAGGAAGGTGGGAGCACACAAAGGGAGGAGAACGTGCTTGTCTAACTGTGGGGCTGTGACTCAATATAGACCAGAAGTGCGCATGCCAAAGGCTACCTCTGATGTCACCTTCAAGTGAGCCTCAAGGTGAGGGGGAAGGCTCAATGGAAAGCGGCTTCACAGATGGCCAACGAGGTCAGAGAACAGCCAGGCCGCCAGCACTGATTTCCGACACTAGGAATGTGCTAGTGCTGTTCGCTGGGAAGACTGAGGCCATAGGAGATGCTGGCGCCACCTGGTCTAAGGATTGCTGGAAAACAATCTGGCAAAACTAGCCTCAGTCTCTCCACCACGTCAATTTATTGTGTTACTCAGAGCTATGACTATGAAACTCCCAAACCCACAATCAGTTTCACTGGGGATAACTGAGTCCCAGTGACAGTGTTTGTCCATTTATATCTGCTCCTCTTCTAATGACCCAGCAACTACCTCAGAATATTATGTTTTTTGCTCTCTCATCAATGTAACTTATCCCAACTTCGGCTGATTAATGACCCATCTTGGCTTGCGAGGTGCGTGCTTTCAGCCTTAGATCGTCTTCATTTCCAATTCCTGCTCTGCTCTTTCCTATTAGGGCAGAGTCTCTAGCACTTCACGGGCCACTGGCCAGCAAATGTTTACTTGCTCTTGGGTCAGGTCCCCACTGCTGGTTCCAATCAGGTGTGCTGGGGTAGCAGCATCAGACATGGTACTAAGGTATGGAGATGAGAGCTATTCCTGGACCCCTGATCTAAAGGCCTAAAAGGAAAAACTCATTTCCTTGCCTTCTCTCCTTTCCATCAAGAGGAGCACTCAAAAGGCTGAGAGATCACTGACAGTGCCTCAAGGGAACCAGAAACAAAGGCTTTATCTGCTTTTGATTAGGACTAAGGAGAAACATTTGGGGTTCAAGGCTTGGGAAGAGATCTCTTTTGGGATCTTAAAACACTTGGTTAATCAGAAATTTTAGTCAAGGCAAAATTTGTTGCTACTCTTATATTTGAGGTCTTGGGCATTTTCTGCTTAGAATGGCTCTGAAAACCCTACAGGAATGAGGATAGGCCAGAGGATGGGGGCTGGAGCTGCCAGTCTTAAAGCTTGTTTCTGTTTTAAAGGAGAGAGAAAAGGCAGGACCTTCAGACTTCACCCTAAATTAATTTAAGCTAACTTCCCATAGTGGGAGGTAGCAGGATTCAGGCCAGAAGTTGCCATAGTTAACAACTGAGTCACTGCCTAAGACGTTCTCTGGTGGGCTTTCTGGAAAGCGAGAAGGTGAGCAATAAAGTTCATCAACTGTGATGGACAAGAAGGAAAGTTCTGACCAAGATAAACACCATAAATCTATGACTAGAAATCTGTCCTCTGCCTTTTGAGCTAAACGATGGCATGCTGAGATTGGAGCTCGTGCCCCCAAGCCTCTGGGCCAAGGTAAAGAAGTTCTTCTGACCCGCTCCCCTGCAGCCTTCTTCCCTCCAGCAGACCCTGGAGCTCAAGCTGTTGGCTCCCAGGGCTTCAGTCATTCTTTTGCCTGGGTTTCTGCTAATCCCAGCCAGAGAAGTATAGAGCAGCGTTTTTCAACCGCTGTTCCGAGGCACACTAGTGTGCCGCGAGATGTTGCCTGGTGTGCCGTAGGTGCAGACAAGACAAGAATTTTATAATTTTTCACTATTTTGTTTACTTAATATTTCATAATAAAGTAATTATAAAATACTTCCTTTGTGTTTATTTGATTCCTATTCAAGAGAATTACTTTATATATAGTCAATATAGGCACAGAGTTAAATTTTTTAACATTTTCTAATGGTGGTGTGCCTCATGATTTTTTTCATGAAACAAGTGTGCCTTTGCCCAAAAAAGGTTGAAAAACACTGGTATAGAGGATAGGATTCCCTCCCTCGTCTTCCTGCCCACCCAGTCCATCTTACCGCTAAAATCCATAATAAAACAGATAAGGGTCTAGAAGTCTTAAAAGATTTAATATCACGTTAATGATGGGTCTTTATTGAGATGTGAATGGCACTGGTTGGCCTGTCCTTCATGAACTCACCACACTGCAATCTCTTGGGAGCCCAGTGACTCCCTCCTGCCCACCATCAGGAAAGGACACTTGAGATTAAACATAGACCCCTTTGTCCCTGAAGGCTTGGGGGCCTTTATTTACATCCTAGTGATCTCCCTCCCCTCAAAAAGAAATAAGAAAAACAATAATAATGAAGAGGAAGAGAGGCAGTACTATGCTTACTCTCAGGCCGGTGCTGCACTAAGCTTCAACATACATATTTTATTTAATCCTCACCACAGCCCGATGAAATAGATAGTATCTCTATTTTAAAGGGACACTAAGATGCTAATAAGTTTGCCTAAAGCTACAATACAAAGCAAGTAAAGAGAAGAGCTAAAATTCAGTCTAAGCTTTATCTGACTCCAAAATACCTTCATTTTTGTAAAAAAATATATATTATTAAAATATCTATGCCCCGAGGAAAGGATAAAGAAGACAGTGAGAAACCACACGTAATTCCATTGCTGGGATATAATCACTGTCAACATTGGGTACATTTCTTTGTAGACCTTTCCCCCTAAGCATCTACACAGATACATGCATATACTAAGCACGTATTAGTTCATATATCAAGTAAGTTTTTAGCATCTGCTATGTTGTAAGTCCTGTTCTACATATTGGAGTATTCCAAGTTCCCATTCCTGGAGGAGCTTACAGAATCTATAATAATAAAAGCACTATATGCTAATTAGACCAGATGTCCTTCCGGATGACCTTCTGTACAAACCCAGGGCTACGAGGCAAGCCCAGGTCCTGGGTGCCTGCTGGCAACCAAAGGGAAACCCAGCTCCTGGGTGCCAGAGAGAAGCTGATGCCAGCAGCCACGGGAAGGAAGGCCTATTCTTGCATGAATTACGTGCATCAGGCCTCTAGTCAGAAAGTAAACATATAAGTGAATAGATTTATGCTATAATATGGGTCAGCATCCATCCACAGCTATGGATATTGTATCTGTCATTTCTGGAACTCGAGCACTAAAAAATTTGGAGAGTGCCATTGGTGTAGCCTCCAGTCCTAGCAAATTTAAAAAACATTTTGGCCTAGTTTTATGTTAAAAGTTATTCTTTAAAAAACAGAGATTTAAAAAGAAGAAGAAGAAGAATTGAAGGCACAGGAAGCCAAATAGCTTTCTCTAAATTTCTCAGCAAAGCAAAAAGACAAGCTCGGGTCTACCTAACTCGAAGCCCTCGCCTCAGCCCTGTCCGTTGCACTCTGACTCACTCTGCCCTGCTGCCATCACCAGCCCTTCCCAAGCTTCCTCAGGCCTAAGAGCGAAGCAACAGCTCTACCGGGAACAGTGTCCACTCTGAGCCAAAGCCTCAGGGCTCCATGGAGTCAAGGCCAGGGCCTTCCCACCTTTATCTCCAATCTTTTCTTCACAAGCTCTGTGAAGCCACACAGGCCACTTCCTATCCCTCTACATACCCTGTGATTTCCTGCCTCCTGCCAGCTCCTGTGCCCCTCCTGTGTCCAGGTGTCCTTCCTTGCCTCCATATGCTAGAGTCCTTCCCACTCTTTCAAGGCCCAGCTCAGGTGCCACCTCCTCCAGGAAGCTTGGCCCAGTGTCCTTGGGCTTGCCCACCTCAGAACTCCTACAGCCCTTTATCTGTCCCTGTCTTGTGAGCATTAATCCTTACTACATTATATCTTGTCTCACCAGATGGGAGACTTCTAGAAGGAAGGGGGGATAGTACCAGGCACAACCGATTACATAGGGTTGAAGGATGGATGGATAAATGGATGAAGGAATAGATAAATGAATTCCCTCCCTATCCCTGGCTTGGTAACCTTTTTAAGTTTTATTTTATTTAAACTCTGGAGCCTGTCCCAAGCTGACCCTAAGTGCCCTGAAATTCCCCAATGTCCCCCTTCCACTCTCTTGCTACTAGTCACCCAGTTCCTCCAACCCACCTCCATCCTATCCCCCTAAAGTTCTTACTGCAGGTTTTCTATAATTTCCTCACTCAAATATTTCCAGCTGAGAACTCACATAATAGGCATTTAAAATATAGTCATTGCCAGGGGGATATGCATTTTAATAGGACTTTCCAAAAGGCAGAAATCATATAGGTTTCTAGTAATGAAATTTTAGACACGATGATAAGAGGTGGGGAGAAACCCTGTCTAATTATCTACTTATCCCCTGACTCGTTAGCCTGTGTGGCCAGGTTTTCTGTGAGGGAACAGGAATTATCATGAGGAGTCTGCATCCCTGACTCCCACCCGCAGCCTGACACAGGAACTGAGAGGAGGACATCTCAGAGCCCCTGTCTCTGCTGAAAGACACTCTTGGCCAAGCCAGAAACCTCAGCCAGGATCCACTTAGAGCTGCAGAGGCCACAGCCCCCGAGTTAAACAGCATTAGCACGCCTAGTTCCTGCTCCAGCTAGATATCGCAAAGCCAAGAGCAGAGCCAGGGGCCCTCCCCAAAAACCCAGCAGGAGACAGGCAGCCACCATCTGCCTTTCTGGGCTCTGTCCCCAGAAGCAGGACATCAAAGGGTCCTAGTAGGGATTCCTGAGCTTGGGAAGGGACTGAGCCCCAGCCTGACTCTAGGGAAGTTGACCCTGTTGCCCCACCCAGGCAGGTCTTCCCAGCATCCCACTCTGAGAGTCAGGAGCCCCAGAGGAATCTTTCAAACTCTGGCTCTGCACTCACCTTTGGGTTCAGAGAGTCCATAAAAGATGGGCTGGTTTTGACTTGAAGGAGGGCAGTAAGTGCAAATAAACAAAGCACGGGGCTGGGTTCCGATCCACCTCCATCATTACCAGCTGTGTGACCTTGAGCACATGCCCAACTTACAGCAGCTTTCACTTGCTACAATTTTATAATAAAGCAGTACCAACTTCATTGACTGGAGATGCAAGTACCCAGAATAGTGCCTCAATTCATAGTATGAGTTCAAGTAATGTTAACAGTTGTTAAGGAAATTACAGACTGGCTGCCCAAGATTAGGAATGGATTTAGGTAATGGACAGAAGGGGAGAGAAGTAGTAACACCTAACACGCATAGACCGCTACTCCCATCCCACTTTGGATCTAGGTCCTGTCATTGTCCATGGGAGCTAGCACCAGCCACAGATGCCTGGTGCTCTTCTGCCTGACCTTCAGGACCCTCCAGAGCACATCCTAGTCTTGCTTTCCATCTTCATTTCTCTCAACTTCCTTCAAACCTTGGACACTCTGCCCATAGCTGGCTGTTAACCTTTCCTGTCCCTGAGGGCCTGGGCGTCTATGTCGTTCCCAATGTCAACATCCCCTGCACCATTCAAGCCTTAAATCCAAACACCACCTCCTCCAGGAAGCCTCTCCAACCTCCAGCTGGGATAAAAGTCATCCTCCTCTTAGTTTCCACAGCATTGTTAAGTTCGTAAATCCAGGAGGCTCTGTGTTTCCTCAGGTCTCCCTTTGAAGTGCAAGCAACATCACAGGCATGACAATTTTTCTGCTGAGTTTAGATGCTCTGAGTGTAATAAGACTCCGAGAAGGGACACAGCACATGGATCGGCCACCCTGCTTAGTCATCAGGCCCAGGGCACCCCCGTGCTTCATTCCCAAGGCAGAAAGCTCAGCCTTCAGGAGCTAGTGCTCTCCCTGTCCCTGCCCAGCCCCTGGGGAAGCAGAGCTGGTTCTGTGTAAACGTGGATCAATTCCTCCCTGGCAGCCTGAGAACCCTGGCCGTGCCCACAGCCTCAGGATGCTCCTCTCACTCCCCTTCGGCGCCTCTCTGGCTGTGGAACTGCTCCCAGTATGTTTCACCTGCTGGTCACACCAGTCTCTGTTTCGCAGATTTTGTCAACATATTATCCTGTCTTTGTTACTTAGCTCCACAGCCAGCCAGCCTTGGGCACTCCTCTGATCAAGCCCCACATCCTTGGCCCTTGCAAAGCTCTCTCTGCCTTGGGCTTTAACCAAAGGAAAGGTGGGCAACACATCCCTACACTTCCTGTGGCGGCATTACCGAGCACCTTGTCTTGTCACCTACATCCCCGAAAGTCTCCTCTTAAAGCCTCACATGAGATACGTCTTTGAGAATTTACTGCTAAGAAAAGGTTTTCCGCCTGCCCTGAGGAACTTTCCACAATTCTCTCTGATCATCAGGATTGTGTAACAGTTCATGCCCCATTTTTGGATTTTGACTGCCAGGAGCTTGGCAGCAGATTTGAGGCCCTGCTAAAGGAACTTGGCTTTCTGCACCAGTCTAGGGCTCCTTCTTCTACGGCTGCTCCTTGATGGCTAGAACAGCCAGCCTGTTCTGCTTGTGCCCTTTGGTTATTTCCATGTGGAGCTTTCTTGGATGCAGGTTCCAAAGGCTGCCTCTCCGTCTCTGTACCAATAGGATAGCACCCCACACAAGCTCTCCCATTCTCTCTGCCTCCTTGCTCCTCGATCTTTTGTCTTAAGTACTGCTCTTCTGGAAAGCAGCCTGGGAGTTTAGGGAGTTATACTATTTGAGATGGGAATAAAAAGAGAGAACTGAGAAGTTAGTTGCTTTCCCCTTTTCAAAGAAAAATCAGTTTTATTTAGAATAAATGTACACCTGCACATAGTTTAGACACAGTAATTCTACATGTCTATTTAAAAAACAAAACCAGCAGTTCTCTACCTCTACCACCAAAGGCAATTAATTCTTTTCACCTCTTTTCATTGATTCTTTTGGTTATTACTCTAAATAATCTGTCTAGAGACTGACTGGAGAGTATTATGCTAAGTGAAATAGGTCAGTCAGAAAAAGACAAAAATCATATGACTTCATTTATATGTGGAATCTAATGAACAAAATAAACTATCAAAACAGAGACTCATAGATACAGAGAACAAACTGACAGCCATCAGAGGGGAGGGTTGGGGGTTTGGGTGAAAAAGATAAAGGGATTAAGCAAAAAAAGAAAAAAAAACTCATAGACAATAGTATAGTGATTGCGGGGGCTGTGGGGCGGTGTGGAGGGGTGTAAGAGGAAATAAGAAGGAAAAGAGTAAAGGAGAGATAAGTGGTGATAGAAGGAGACTTGACTTGGGGTAGCAAACACACAATACAATATACAGATGATGTATTATAGAATTGTACACCTGAAACCTATATCATTTTATTAACCAATGTCACCTCAATAAATACTATAAAAAAAAACTAGTGGATAAATGCCATTCCAAAATAACTGAATATAGAAATGTTCATGCTTAATAAATGATTAGATTCAAATCGTTTTTGAAAAAAAATAATATCACAGATTATTTCTGCTACTTATATTCTGCTATTTCTTTGGGTTTTATTTTTAGATATTACTTACGAATATTACTTATATTTAGATATTACTTCCCTGAGGAAGTTGAGGATGTAAATCTCACTTGTCACCACCACAATCACCAACTCTCACCAACCAACACACCAGTGCTTGTCTCCCTCTATTCTCCTATTCTAAGTCATATGGTAATTTGATTAGGTCAGCTTCAGTTACACTATTATTATTATGACTCTGTAAGTGCTGGAGCTGAGCTGTAAAGTACACTATAATTACTTTTCCTTTCCAACACAACTTTTCAGTTTTCCTGAATTTAATATTTATATTGTTTGTTTTCGTTTGCTTGCTTTTAATGTTCTTGACACTAATTTAACCCAAATCTACCCTCTAGTTGTGTATCTCTCCCTTCAATACCTTCAAGCACATTAAGGATTCTATTGTTTTCATCTTTTTGACCAGCAGTAGAAAGCAATAATAGCAAAGGGGAGAAACTGTTATCTGAAACTGGTAAGAGCTGTAGCCAGGGCAGAGGATCACCCAATGGGAGTCATGGTCTTCTGTAGAATACAGCCTCTGGCCCAGTGAGGCCCAGCAAGGAGGAAGCATGGGGAACAAATATTATCACCTCAGTTCCTTCCTGCTGATCACGTGCCAGCATCTCTGCAGGTCAAACCCAGCAAGGAAACCCAGGTAATAGAGTACATAGAAGTGCTTATATACCTTTTGTACAGGGAGCAGAATCACAAAGGTTTATTTGTTTTATGGGATTCATTACAAATTCATCAACAGAACACAAATAGTATTACACTCCATAGGGCTTTATACCATATATTTGAATGCTATTTTCCAGATCTTAGAGCACTTCCATGTATTTATCCCCTCCATCCCAAGTGAAATCTCCCTATAAAGCAGACAAATGCTACTATCCCCTTTTTACAAATATGGAACCTGAAATTCACAGAGGTTAAATGATTTATCTGTAATGACTTGTCCAGCTTAGTGCCAGAGCCAAGACTACAATTCAGGTTTTAAAATGCCAAAGTTAATGCTTTTCCTTTGGTCCATGCTTTCTCCAAGTGGTAATATTCCCACTTTTTTAAAAATTTGGAATATTGTTTTATTTTTTCTATGATTTATTTTTATTTTTTAATTTTATTTTCAACTACAGTTGACATTCAATATTATTTTATATTAGTTTCAGGTGTATAGCATAGTTTTTAGACACATATAAATTACAAAATGATCCCTCTGATAATTCTAGTACCCACCTGGCATCGATATTTCTGCTTTTGTAACTCACTCAGGATAGCATTCAACCCAATGGGATTGCATCCATTTCCAACATATTGTCCAGATTGGCCCATGATAGTCCACACCAAGACAATCCTTGCAGAATTAAAGGATCCTAAGATTCCTGGACTCTTAAGAGATTCTGATTTATAAGGTCTGGAATGTGGTCCAAGAATCTGTATTTTTAAATATTTCCCTAGATGATACTAGCACGTAGCCTGATTGACAACCACTGCCCTAAAGGACATGAACATGATCTGGAGGGGTCTCCCAGGCTTCAAGGTGAAGAAAACCAAATGCCAGTTCCCAGAACGTAATGATTTAGCCATCCAGACAGCAGGCATCCCAGCCTGCCACAGTCTAAGCTAATAGCTCCATCCCGTCCTCTCCTCCTCTTGGCCCTTGGCAGACCTCACTTCTGCCCTCATTACCTGGTCTGCCAACGCACGTAATGGAGACTCCCTTGTCAGCGCCCTCCACTGCTCCATCTCAGCTTGTGGAACTTAAGGGACTCAACTTCCTAAGAAAATTAAATTGAAAAACTTCCTTCCTGATAACTTAGGATCTCTGGTGGAACTTGGCTCTCATAGGAGCCAGAGGAAAAGAATAATAAAGAACTCTGCTAGTCATCTGATTGGCGGCCTTTTAGCTGGAAAATATAAAATCCAAATACCTTTAAGTCCAAGAGGGAGCATCTTGGCAACAAAATGCAGGTATGTGCATACAAATGCACAGTTGGGCTCAGGGGAAGAGGCCTCTTTTCTGGAATCCAAAGGTCCCTGAGCTAAAGAAGGTCAAAGAATGACATGGACAAAGAGAAAGGAGCTATATAACAAGAGTCTTGCTTGGCATTTTATTTACCACTGAGAGTAAGAAGGCTGAGCCTATTTGGTGAGTGCATGGGAGAGACCACTCAGGAAGTACAGAGACTCATCTGGATAAGAATTGCCCTGAAGAAGGAGCTGGTGCATAAACTTGTCAATAGTAACTCAGCCATTGGAAGAAACGGATGCCACTGAATATGGTTTGAGGTCTTCACAGACCAGACAGGCATGAATCAGAGTACCCATCATTTCCAGAACCCTCTTTTTAGGGGTTCCTTTTATATAAGCCATTTTGCTGATAACATAGAACCCTAAACTGCTAGCCTTATAAGTGGCCTGAAGTGAGAACTCAACTCAAGGATGGTCAGTAGAAGTTAAAGGGGAATGTCAGGTAGCTGGGGACAAGAGTTCTCCAATAGAAAAAGGGCAATTAAGTCTATAAGACCCTTTAAGAAATATATTTAATGGATTCAACAAATATTGGTTGAGCACCAACTATGTGTAGATACTTTTTTAAAAATTTTATTTAACAAATAGTTCTATAGAACATACTATGTTCAGACACTAATATAAATACTTTTCAAGTATTAATTTATTTTCATAGCAACCCTATTAAAGCTATTACTATCCCCATTTTGAAGGTTAAATAAATAAATAAATAAGTATTGAGCGTCTATGAAACCTATCCCAACATTACTATTTATTAAGTGGTAAGACCAGCATTTTAAGTTCTAGGAATATATTAATAAACAGAAGAGACCAAAATCCATGTTCTCAGCAAACTTATTTTCTATTAATGATTTCGTCTGGATGTCTGGGGAGAGAGTCAGTGGTACTTGGCACAGAAGCTGAAAAAAATCAAAGGGTGAAGGTTGGCAGCAGAAGCCTTCGAGGGAAGTGTGAGGGAGGTGGTTGCAGATATAGAACAAGCTAAAAGACTGGAGGCCTGAAGGTGAGGGCCCAACAGGACTAACAGATCCCAAGAACATGATGCCCATCATTTTCATTTCCATGAGGCTCAGCTTTGTGGCTGAGTGTGCAGCCTTTTTTCCCTACAGTAGGTCCAGTCGTACTGAAGTCATCTGAGTGAATTTTTGTTCTTCACATACTTAACAGGCCCCAACATCCAGCCGATGGAGCCCTAATCCTGCCTGAAAGCAAAGATTGCAAGAAATAAACACAAACACAGTCTCCTTGAGAGGCTAAGAGTAGGAAGTTACACTACTTTGGGATAAGCACAGACACAGAAAGAGGCACAGTTCTTTCTGCTTCAGAGACATGTAGGGTTGGTGCAGGGCAAGGTCAATGGGAGTCAACCTCATTTAGGAATATAGTGACACGCCCTAGCTGGTTTTGCTCAGTGGATATAGCGTAGGCCTGCAGACTGAAGGGTCCCAGGTTTGAGTCCAGTCAAGGGCACATGCCCAGGTTTCCAGCTCAATCCCCAGCAGGAAGGGGGGGCGGGGCATGCAAGAGGCAGCCAATCAATGATTCTCTCTCATCACTGATGCTTCTATTTCTCTCTCCCTCTCACTTCCTCTCTGAAATATATATATATATATATATATATATAAATGTACCCTGACTGGTTTGGCTTAGTGGATAGAGTGTCAGCCTGCTGACTGAAGGGTCCCAGGTTCGATTCTGGTCAAGGGCATATACCTTGGTTGCAGGCACATCCCCAGCAGAAGGCAGCTGATCGACGCTTCTTTCTCATTGATGTTTCTAACTCTCTATCCCTCTCCCTTTCCTCTGTCAAAAAACAATAATATATATATATATATATATATATATATATATATATATATATATATATATATATTTTTTTTTTTTATTTTTTTTTTTAAAGAGGATGTGGTGACAGGCCTAGCCCTGCAATCCTCAGGTTTAGCAGCAGGACAATGTCACTGTACCTTAGGCACTACAGCAGGGCATCATCCACACTGGTCTTTAGGTAGGATGTGGGATAACTTCAGTTTTATCAACAGGATATAGAGGAGAGGCTCTCTCTCTCTCTCTCTCAATCTGGAGGGGAGTGACACCTGAGGAAGCTGACACTTCTAAGGTTGTCATGGAGAAGGAACAGAGTGAAATGGTAGCCACCATGAGGAAAACAAGAGGATTTATTTTTATTTATGAGCACATCTAAGATATCCCTTGGGAACTGTCAGAAATAATTGGGGAGCATTTGATAGAAGACTGGAATATTGCAATAGCATTTTGTAGTTAAAATTAAAGTAATCCTATGTGGGGGTTTTTGTTTTGTTTTGGTGTGTTTTTTTTTTAACCCATTTAAACCTTCAGTTTATGAATAAGTTTTTCTTTGATTTTCCTTTGTCTCACTCAGGTCTGAGTTCTGCATAGGAGAGGCCATGTTTACTAAGGCTGTGCCAAATCCCACTGGTCTTCATTCTCACCTCTGCTGAGTCTCAGGAAGCCACATCCTAGCATTGAGTCAACACACATGCTGGTAGGGAACACTCAGCAGGAAGCTTCAGGGATTCTGATGCAAGTTGGAAGGATTTCTTGGCAAGGGCTGCCTCATTGGAATGTGGTCCATTAGGCAGGAGAGTTGGTTGTAGCTGCAGTATTGTAAGTGCCTCAAAGCTGGAAAGGTCCATAGGGATGGCCTCTCTCATTTCCTCACATCACAGATGGGAGAACAAGGGAGGATGTTCTGTGGCACTCTGCAGGAAGTTCATGTTACCATGCCCTTTCCCCGTATCACAAGCCTTATCAGCCTGAAGAGTGACAACCCTCCCAACCCCCTAAGCACACTGACCTTATCATCTCCCCTCTTCCCTCCAGCTGAGTAGGGAAATACTTGGGAAAGTTTACTGTTGACCAGAATCACCAAACTCGGTTAGCTGAGCTGAATGGTGTTGTAAGATTGAAGAAGAAGATGATAAAGAAGAGCAGTGATACTAATAACAGTAGTGGCTCCCACTTTTTAAGCTCCACAATTTGCCCAATACTTTATATACATTTTCTCACTGAATGCTTACCATCGCTCTTAAGAAGTAGGTATTATTATTCCTACTGTACTGAGGTTCAAATGCTGAGAGTCACGTGCCAAGTCATCAAGTAACTAAGTGGCAGAGGAAAGCTTTGCTCCCCAATCACCCCTCCTTACCGCTCCTCACATGCTGCTCGATACCACGTTCTCACCTCAGAAGTGAAGGGAGTTCAGCTGCGCAAGGCTGGGCCATGCTGAGCTGGAAGAGTGTTTCTACCTGGTTCTCTGAAACCGGTTCCCATTCATCGGTTCCCTTGCCTCCCACCTCCTTGTAGGTTTTAGGAATTTTCTATTGGTTGGGGGGAGGGAGGGGGGACTTGGCAAGTCAAAAATCTTATTAAGTTATTAAAATCTTACTCTCTTATTCAGTGTGTGGGGGAGGAAACCTCGGGGTGAGAAGTAGCCTAAAGAGCCAGTCTTGAGGAAAATAAAGTCAACTACATTTCCCATTCTGTTCATTTTCTAACCCATTTAAATGGGATTCTAATTGCACACAACAACTAATTTTGTTCATTAAAGTTCAATTAGTCTCGAACTCAGGATAATGGCATTGTTGTTGAATGGCCATATTAAAGATGAAATATAATCTCTCTTGACTCCATTTACTCTGACAAAATAAAGTTCAGCTACTAATGAGCTCACTGTACAAGGTCTCTATTATAAATAGCAACAAAGGGGACACATTTGCGAACAGCAGTTTTTATTATCATCACCAACAGCCATTTTCTTTGTTACCAAAATATGCAGAAATGACTATGGGGCCCTCTTTCTCACTATGGCTTTGATTTTGGGGGGGAAATGAAGCAAGCAGCTTCATAATCATATCACAGTGAAGTCACACACTGAGAGCCCACAGGGAATGGCCTCAAAGCCTTGATACTGGGCAATCTACAGACTAATCAGCCATTTCCATTTCCAGCTTTGCAGGCCTCGAACAAGGCCTCACTGAGAGGGTCTAAATCTCTGCTTCAGGGCAAGACAAGAACCGTTTATCCCTAACGGGTGGCCTACCCTATTCCTTTCATGGCCTCAAAGAAGAACCTGTTTGCTTTCTGGAGTCAGGGAAGCAAGCAGCAGCCTGCAGCGTGAGCCTGCCTTGTGAATGAGCCCCTCCGTCCTTGAGTGACACCTGGTCTTTCCAGGGCCAGCCTCCAGGATGGCCCGGTGGCATCACATCCCGCCTCGGCGCCCTGCTGTGTTCACAGTTACCCTCAGTGGCAGAGTGCCTGTCCCTGGTCAGCAGTACAGCAACTCGTAAGCCTGGTGATGTTCATTTAGTTCCCGGAGCTAAGACAAATGCCCTCAGTCCCTGTCCCAGGAGAGAACGAATCTGAGTGCAGGCTCAGGGAGTGTCTGTGATGATCACTGGGTCTATGGAGATGAGTAAGGCCCACATTGGAGGGGTGAGAAGTGGGTATAAAACAAAAGGCCACATTCTCTTATCTGGGACCCGTGCAGCTAGGTGTATTTGGTTTGAGTTCAGAATTTTTAGAATTTTAGGAAGTAATTTCATCCCTAATTTACATCATCTAACACCCTGCATGAATATTCTATAGTGACATGTTAGAATATTCATACAAAGTGAGATAAAAACTATAAACAGTTCGGGTCAGGTCAAAGCTGCCTCTTAATGATTTATGAGTCACCAAAAACCTCAGGAAGCAATGGGCACCCATGCAGGAGGGGAGGACCCCCGAGAGAGAGAGAGAGAGAGAGAGAGAGAGAGAGAGAGAGAGAGAGAGAGAGAGAGAGAGACAGAGAGAGACAGAGACAGAGAGAGGGAAGAGGACCGGGTCATTTATAACATTCCCGGCAGAAGCGGTGCGGTGACCTGAGGGAAGTGACCTCTCCTGGACCCCATGGGGCTCCTGCAGGCGGGCTGTGAGAGGCCCATCGCTGAGTGTGGGCCAGGGATCCCTCTTTCTCCGCAGAGCGGCTGCAAAAGGCCCGTGCTCCAGCGATCTCGGTGGAGCCGAGGCCACACTGCACCACAGGCCCCCAACCCAGCCTTCAAGGGCAGCTCTGTGGCCAGCGAGTGCCTTCCCCCTGCGACCTGTCTGCCAGGGAAAAGTCCCACCACGGCCACCACCACAGTCACAAACCTGGCCAGATCTACGGGAGGCGAGTCTCTGTGGCCCGGTGTACAGTCTTTTCACCTGGGTGTCGTAAATACGTTCAGAAGAGTTTTTCCTACTCAAGGATATATTCTCATTGCAATACTCTCCTTAGGTCTCAACCTCCAGGAGCTGCAGCAAAAACAAATCAAGTGTTTCTTAAATATTGTAATGGATGAAGACAACGAACACTGCTCAGTCAAAACTAACTATATTGGTCACAGCCGCACGACTTTGTGAATACAACTAAAAACCATTACATGGTACATTTTAGAAGGGCGGATTTTATGCCATGTGGGTTATCAATTTTAAAAAACTAAATAGCTGAAACCGGTTTGGCTCAATGGATAGCGCGTCAGTCTGAGGACTGAAAGGTCCCAGATTCGATTCCGGTCAAGGGCATGTACATTGGTTGTGGGCACATCCTTGGTGGGGGGTGTGCAGGAGGCAGCTGGTCGATGTATCTCTCTCATCGATATTTCTAGCTCTCTATCCCACTCTCTTCCTCTCTGTGAAAAATCAATAAAATATATTTTAAAACACACACACACAAAAAAACAAATTTTAAAAAAAATAGTTAAAAGAAACGAGTTAATTCAGTGCAATGACTTGAAGCTCCACTCCATTCCCACAACCATACCCTAAGCCCTGTCATCACTGGAAACCCAATAGCAGAAACCTTAACTACTGCCCCTTTTCTGAACATGCTTCTGACTTGAAACACTTCTCTCCCTCCTCCTGCTATATCTGTTGGCAGTTGTCTTAGTTCCCATGGATACTATAGCACATTACCACCAGTTTACTGGCTTAAGATGACAGAAATGTATTTTCTTACCTTTCTGAAGGCCAGACGTCAAAAGCCAGTCTCACAGGCTCAAGTCAAGGTGTCAGCAGGGAGGTCCCTCCTAGAGGCTTAGGGGAGAAGCTGTTTCCTTGCCTTTTCCATCTTCTAGCAGCCGCCTGCATTCCTTGGCTTCTGGCTGCTGCCTCTGTCACTTCGCCCACTGCTTCCATCATCACATCTCCTCTCTGTCTCTGACCCTCCTGCCTCCCTCTTATGACAGCCCTAGTGATTACATTGGGCTCCTCCTGGTCATCCAGGATTACCTTCCTGTCTCAAGAGCCTTAATTTAATAGCAATGACAAAGTCCCTTTTGTCATTTAAGGTGACACAGTCACAGATTCTGGTGATTGGGGTATGGGCATCTCTCAGGATGGGGGGGGGGGAAGGAGGGGGGACAGGGGGAAGCCTAATAGGTCTTTTACAGCCACCCACTTCCTAGATCCCTCTATATTTTCCCAAGAAAACTCCTCTACCATCTACCTTCCTTATCCAGCCAAGACTGATGGATAGAAATACTCTCTCTAGCATCTTCAATTCTCTCACATCCTTTCCCATACACCAAACACCGGGAAAGCCCCTTCCTGAAACAATTCTGTAACTTGCCATCTCTGCTCTTATAATCAGGAGTCTTTATGGACGAAATCTCCCTCTTCCTATGTCAGGCCAACCATTTTACCTCTGTTCTCAATCCCCTTTCCTCCCTTCAGAATCCTTCTATCAATTATTCCCTTTAAATCTTCAATATCTGACTTTAAACAAATCTCTTGCTCCATACTCTTAGCAATAAGTTATTTTTTCCCATCTATAATAAAAAGTGAGGGCTTCTTGTCCTAGGTAAGATAGAGATGACTTTGTTCTTTGGGCTCCTCCAGGCTAGGTATAACTCAAAACCATGGATATAATACAACAAACAATCATAGGACTATGAAATATTGAAAGAGGCAGGCAGATTAACGAGGGACTTCAGGACATAGGAACTACACAGGGATGAATAGTCTGGGTTTGCTTTTTATGTCTCATGTACAGCCTGCAAACTGGAACCCCCAACTACAGGCACAGAAAAAGAATTCGAAAGCTCTAAGAAAAGCCTACTCTCTCTAGTCAAAAGAACCCAGAAAGGAGCACCATACCATGACAAAATCCTTTTGGACAATACACTACCCCAATCAAACATAATGAATGGCCCCTGCCTGTACAAGCTTAGTAGACATCAAGTGGGGAGTCCCCCCATTTTGGTTTAGTGTTAGGCCCTAGCCTACTTTTATGGGCTGTGGTTCCAATGACCATGTGATTTCTGATGCTCTACCCAGTGTTGTGTAGGTGGAGACTGAGTGGGGAGTCCGGACTTCCACCCCTGCCCTGACGTGGCATCAGCTGGAGGGCCTTGAGAGCACTCCTCTCCCTGCCATCATGCCGTCAGTGGAGACTAAGTGAGGTTTCCAGTGGGAGGCAGCATCCCCACATTCCTAAGGAGAGAATGGAAGGAGGATCTTGGAGAGCGGGGAGCTCAAAATAGGAATCCTTTAAACCTGCATAGGAACACTCTGAGCAGCTCACACATGAAACTGACCTATATTCACTCACCAGCAAGTTTGAGAACTGAGCCAGGTTTGCAGAGTGGTGTCTGGGCAGCACAAAAACAAAGCAGAGCAGAGGAGAACTGTAAGAGCACCAAAAATCACATGGTCATGGAACCACAGCCTATAACAGTAGGCTAGGGCCTCGCACTAAACTAAAACAGGGGGACTTCCAACTAAAAGGAAAGATTTAGGTAGAAGCCAGTCTTCTAAATATAACACCCAAAATGTCCAGGTTACAGTTGAATCACTGGTCAGGTCAGAACAGGGAAAATCACAACTTAAATGAGAAAAGACAATCAATAGACACCAATACTAAAATGAGTATTGGAATAATCACTGGAATAATCTGAAAAAAGATTTTATAGCAGCCACCAGAAAAAGAGTTCAATGAATAATCATGAAAAATTTTGAAACAAATGAAAACAACAGAACATTTCAACAAAGAAACAGAAGATATAAGAGAGAACCAAATGGGAATTATGGAACTTAGAAATACAATAACCAAAATAAAAAACTCACTCAAATACTCAATAATAGTTTGGAGATGACACAGCATAGAATCAGTGGACATGAGAGCAAATCAATGGAATTTAGCCAATCTGAACAGAGAAAATAGACTTTAAAGACCCAACATTTCTGTCGTTGCAGTCCCAGAAAAAAAAGAAGAGTATGAGGTTAAAAAAAAAAATCCCAAGAAATAATGGCTGAAATTCCCCCCAAATTCGGTAAAAGGCCAGCAAGTTGAACCAACTCCAAACAAAATAAAACAAAATAAATCAAAGCCAGGACACATTATCATCACACTTCTGAAAACTAAAGATAAAGAAGAAAATGTTGAAAAAGAGAAGAGAGGGTGCATGTCCAACAGGAACACAAATTTTAATGTTAATAGATTTCTCATCTGAAACCACTTGAAATGCTTTCCTCAAGGTCATTCTTTCCATCACTCCAAAGAAGTTTCATCAAACTCCTTTGTTCTCAATCCTTCCTTACCTCCAGCCCTTGGCATCGCTGATCCCTTTCTGTCCCTATAGTTTTGCCTTTGCCAAAAGGTAAATCTCATGTATAATATTTTTAATAAAGATGATGCTTTCTTTATGACTCCAGTGCTAACCTGCCGTTGAGCTTCAGACTCATCCATCCAACGTCTTTTATTTAGGTTAGGTTTAGAATCCTTTGTCCCTCATGCAATGAGAACTTTGAGTAATTCAAATTTTACTTAACCTCTCTGAGACTTAGTTTATATCCATGAAAGAGGGAAATGATACTTACTTTGCTAATTCCTTGGGGAGGCTAAATAAGATAAACTCCACTAAGGTGCCTACCAGGCTGGGTGTGCACAACAGATGCTCTACACATCATTAGTGTCAGCTTCTCTCCATGAAGTTCCATTTCTACGGAGATCTTCACCTTCTGAGGATGGAGCATGGGGCTTTTACATGTCTGTCCACTGATGCAGAACTCAGGTCTCACGCCAGGAACCATTCTCCCCACCACAGCGCTGTCTGTCTCTGCACTGTGCTGGGTGAGAGAGGGCGTAACACCTACAACGACTGCCACCTGAATTCCCAGAAAGAGTCTGTAGTACAACTGAGTCGTGCAACCAACCAATTACTACTTCAGGTAATGAGAATGTCTGGGGACCTCTAGTTAGCTCCAAGTATAGGAGGCTGATTAGAATGTGAAATAAAGATCGTTTCATCCCCTACACCTTTTAGTAAAAGGAAAAAATAAAGCATATTGTTACCTTGCAGCATACCCTACTCCAATATGATTGCTCCTTGACCTCCAGGTCCACTCACGGTCATGGAGGCATTTCGGCTTTGTTTCCCATTGGATGGGTACAGGGAGAAGTGGCAGACAGACCATTTACTCCTGCATATTTCTGTATTCTGAGTCCTCGTGTTTTCATATATCATTACCCAGTGGCTATTTATAATGTATTCTGAGAACTCATGGGATATTTTAGTGTTGGTGCTTCTTCTCAATTTCTCTCTAGAAGAACTAAACAAAATTACCTTAATAAAAGCAAACTGACAAGGATCACATTGTTCTCATTTCAAACACACATAAAAGAACTAACAGGTTGTGAAATATGCCAGGCAGTTGTTACTAATCCTCTAACCGTCAAGAGAAAAGGCATGCATTTAGAATGACATTAGAAATATCACAGCTAGCAACATTAAAAAAAAAAAATACTAGAAGGGCTTCAATTGATTTCATGTTGCACATTCCCACTAAAATTGCAGTTAGTGTAACACAAAGCAATGAACATTACAACTGAGGTGTCCTGCAGTAAGTGGAAAAGCTCTAACAGCCTTCCTGGTCATAGAACTGGTAAGGACTATGTTGGATGCAGTGACACCAATTGTCTCTCTCCAGAGCCGCGTACAACTGTGCTTGGCACCGCTGGCTAAGGCTGTAGACAGCTGTACTTGGTTATACAACCACTAGTGAGGTGAGACTACAAAGAGCAGCTGTATTTGACAATAAGACTCTGTACATTCTCTCCCTGTGGCAGCCAATGAGCAATCTTGCTGACAGGCAAACATGTACAAAACGAATGATCCTGTTTAGATTAATTCCTCTTAATGCCTTACACAGGCCTACTTTCCTGGCATATCGTAGACACAGCAGGTCAGTGTCATTCAAAACCGAGAAATATAAAATGCAAGTTTGATTACTGGCTAAAATATCTGACTATAATGGCAGAGAACGTAAAGTGCTCAGTCTGTGAAAATAAAGTTGGCAGGCTCTTCCCCAGCTCAGAGTTCAGCCATGAGGCACTGGAAATTCGGCTCTTTACTCTACCCTGTAACCCTATACATCCATATTCCTTGCCATGAAACTCTGAAATGCCCTCCAATCCCTGGCGGTGGGATTTGGCCCACAGATGTTAACCAACATCCCAGACCGGGCTGAAATGCACTTATTCAGCTGGGCTCGTTTGCTTTCTACCTCTGCCACTGACCTGAGAAGACCTTACCTGGGTTACCCACGAGGTCCAGTGGGCTGCAGGAGACATGCGGAGCAGATATGAGAGCCAGCCCAAGCCCGGGTCAACACAGCTGCCAGCCAAGCTCGGCCTGGCACAGCCAACCTACACGCTCATAAGCAAAAGAAGTGCTTCTCCCAGAGGCCACTGAGAGCTCGCAGCTGGTAGGGGGCATCACTGGGGACAGTGTGACCTTGGGCAATCCCTTTCCCATCTATCCCCGACTCATACTTTATGAAGCAAGGGAGGGGTTAGAGGATCCATACAGCCTCTTCTAATGGCAACTGGGGTCCAAGAAAACCGGGATGAAAAGAGCTGAGACCTCAGCGCTCGGATCTCTTCCAGGCCTGGAGGCAGGGGCTGAGGAAACCCCGGCTGGCACTGTGGGCAGGCGGCAACCCCATGGCTGTCCCCGGTGACATGTCCACGAGAGCCAGCTCCCAAACAAACCAGATTTCCTATTGGTTGAAACCTAGGTGAATAAGCAAGTCAGAAAACAGAGCTGGAGAAGATGGAAATCTTTATTTTTAAACACTAGTACATTTTCAGGCTGTTTTAAAAAGGGAAAATCATATTAATTCAAAACTATGCATCAAAGCATATTTATTTAAACTCTAATTTTACAAACACATAATGAAAGAAACCTCTTATAAATATCTACTTAGAATAAGTATTATGAAAAAAAAAAAGTGTTTAAAAATAACAGCCCCAGGTCTCCCTCTTTAAATATATAAAATTTCCATACAATTCATAAAATCTCCATACAATTCATAAAAATTCTTTCTCAAGAGCCAAAAATTTCACAAATGCCAACAACTTAGTTCTCAGCAGACACAATGAAAAGTAATAGGGATATAAAAAAATGTAAAAGTTCTGTACAAGGGAAATACAGGTAGCACATGGGTAAATCTCATCGCCATCCATGCCATTTGTGGTTTAAAAATATTTTATAAAAACTGCCATTTTAAACAAGTACGTGAGAATCCTTCCCTGACTGTGGAAAATGTAAAAATGACCCCTCCACCCCTTCCCGCCTCCCCACCCCGTGGGAGGCTCCCACCTGCCGGGGGCGGGGTGTTTCCCTGTGTTTCCTGCCCGGGGGCCTAAGCTGCAGGTGGGGACCCATGTCCTCTGGCGGGGGCTTTTTCGGTGGGTGACTCACTATTATTTCCTTTCACTTAGAAAAATCCTTTGGGATCCTGAAAGACAATTGTGCACGTGTGAAAGCAAGACTAGGGGATGGCTCCAGGTGGTCGTATCCAATTAACAGGATGTGTGTTCTGTGGCTGGGTTACCGTGCTCTGGGAGCCTAGCTCTCCACCGTCAGAGACGCACCGTCACCTACCGCAGCGACACGCGTGGCACAGCCCATGGCTGCCCCTGCCTGTCCTCCTCCTGCCCACGCCGCTCTGGTGCTGCGGCGGCTCGCGCAGACTACTGCCTCTTCTGGCACTTCTTCTGGAAGGAGCTCCTCAGAAACGTGCGGTACACGGGGTCGTCCACGTATTCGTTTTTAAACCTGGAGCTCAGCACTCTCTGTCTCTTTTTCTCCCCTTGGATTATGTCTGCTCCATAAAAGGTGTCTTCAAATCGCATGTCAGAGGCTGTGGACTAAAATTAGCCGGCGTTACGTTGCAGAAGGGCACACATTTGACCATGGCAAGAGTGAACAAAGACTGATCCAGGGGTGCCAGGGAGAGGTCACCAGCCAAGGGTGAAGGGCCAGCCCCGGGGGGGGGGGGGGCTCTGGAACCTTCCTACCCACCCCCTCCACCTCACCCCTCTTTCTTCAGGGTCTCCAACCCCAGGGACTCGCCCCAGCACCAGCAGGATTAAAGTCTCATTTAAATTTCCCTCATTCTCTACCTTCCCTCTAGTTCCTGCCCACCCAGATTTCTGAAAAATTGGTCAGCTGTCATCTTTAATTCACCCCTATTCCTATTTACTCCAAGTCTCTGCCCCCACAACCTTCCTGAAACTATCCTTGCTCAAGTCCTAGTTCCTATGACACTTGTCTATCCTAAACTTATATAACTATTCTGTCACCTGTTGCTCAAAACTCTCTTTTCTGTCATTTTATAAGCCCCTCCTCCTGACTCCCCTTCTCCTCCAGGTACTCACTGTTGATGGCACAGGGCTTCCCCTTTCTTAACTATTTGCTCAACTCTGATGCCCCTAGGATTTTACACTTGGCCTTCTTCTCTCCCCATATGTTCCCCAGATCTTTACTCCCACATTCATGGCCTCAATTCCTGCATCTATTCCCATGATGCTGACATTTCTCATCCATCCAGACCTCCTTCTGTGCTCAGGCCTGGGTGTCCAACTGCCCAGCAGACATCTCAAAGTGTTTACTCCACAGGCACTTTGAATCAATGTGTCCTGAATGAAACTCAAATCTTTCCTTCTCCATCCCTGTCCTGCCAATCTCTATATATAAAAGCCTAAGCAACCAGCTGACCGGCCAACCGGTAGCTATGACATGCACTGGCCACCAGGGGACAGACGTTCAACGCAGGAGTGGAACCCACAGGCATGGAAACATGGAGCAGACTAATGAATCTCAGAGGGAAGGGTGTTAGGGGGAGGGTGGGAAGAGATTAACCAAAGATCTTTATATGCATACTTGAGGCCCAGTGCATGGATTCGTGCACTGGTGGGGTCCCTGGGCCTGGCTGCACCCTCTCGCAATCCAGGACCCCTCGGGGGATATAGGAGAGCTGGTTTCAGCCCAATCCCCATAGACCAGGGCGAGGGACCCCACTGGTGCATGAATCTGTGCACTGGGCATATTATATTTCATAAATGGCACAACTATCCCCATCCATCTAGCTACAATGATCAGAAACCTAAAAGTCATTGCAAACTCCCCCTGCCTTCAGCCTGTCCAGTACCCCTCCTACATGAAACCTTCCATCCTTTATTCTTTACCACCACCTGCCCCATGGTGCAGGCCTCACACATCCTTTTCTGAAGCATTGAGACAAATGCGACAACCTCCGGCTATCTTCTACAGAACCAGTAGAGGAAAATTCTTTAAAAACTTTCTAAGTGACACTCATGCTTCTAATCTTTCAATAAAGACAACATCCCAATGCCCTCGGCTGTACCTATATAACCTGGCAGAATCCTATCCCAAGCTCCGGTCAGACTGACTTGTTTCAGGTCCCCGCCAAACTACTGGCTCTTTGGACGCACTGTTTCCTTTGCATGGAACAGACTCCATCTTCTCTGCCACAGGCATCTCTGAAGCCCTCCTTCTGCTCCCTGTAAGACTTTCCATGGCAGTGCCATGGGATGAGGGCAGTGGCAAGGACAGGGACAGGTGAGTTTCTCCCCATCAAGGGTTTCTCAAAACCCTTAAGGGTAAGGATATTAGGGACTGAGTATTGGTTTTACACATTTTCTCAATAACAAGCAATATGCCCAGCTCTCGTCCACTGCTCAGTTAAGTGTTTGCTGGGGAAAGAATGTGAGCTTTTCTGTTAGGATCAGGTAAATTCTACAGTACAAAGCACTGCTTTTGTTTCCAAACTCCCTACTATTTTGCCTCCTAAAACCATTCCCAACTGGTTTTCACTGAGTTGGATCACACAGAATAACCAACGGGTAGAGCATCTTGCTATGTCACTGAGGCCTCCTTCCTGGGTTGGTGATGGAGGCACAGTCCAGCTTTTAGGGCTTGAAAACACAGTCAATTGTGAGGAAGAGACAAACAATGGAATAGTTACAACGAAGCTTGGAAACTAAAAAGATGGCCCAAGAGCACAGCGGGGCATGCTCCCTGCCAGCTAGGAGACGGTTACCCAGGGTAACAGGCTGCTTCCAAGGGTCCCCAGACACTGCCTTGTCTCACCCAGGAAGCCTGGTGGTTGGCTGGGCGCTCCCTGCCATTGGGAGAAAACATTTTTGCTTCATTCTTTCTGGGGAAAGTACTTCCTCTGAGTTATCTTTCCCTTTTATAAATGCTCAAGTTATCAAAGGAGGAAATAAAGCATTGACAGCGCTGCCACTGTGTGAGAACAGCAAAACTCAGCCTCTCAAACACAATAATGAAACCGATTTACCAGTAGCTCTAGTTAATTATGCACTGTTGCTATGGTTATTCTGTGAGACAATAAAAGGTAATGGGGCTGTTTCTGAAGTTAGTGGGAAAGAACCCAGCACAATCACCGAGGTGGACTGCTGACTGTTTTGAAAAATTTCTTTCCAAATCAGCATGTGTCTGGGTGAGCACAATTCATTAAAACATGGAGGCCACCCAAGGAGGGCTGCTAACACACCCCCTTCTTAAAACACACAAAAGAGATTTCTCTAGTCATAAATATCTCCCTTCAATGAGTTTTCCAATTAGAGTTGTTTCGCCAACTGGGGGGAAAAATAGCAGTCATAGACAACTGCCCGAGGGCCAGAGGGCTGCATCTCAGCCTGAGAGAAAAGTCTTTCCTACAACAGGAGGGCCTCGTCTTTGACTCAATAAAAGCACTGGCAGCAAGCTGGCCCGCCAGCCTTTGTTCCTAAAGGTATTTTCTACTAGGTTCACCTCTGTGACACGTCAGGTTACATTGAGATTATATATGTGACACATTTTTCACCGCCGTTTCTTAACATTTTTTCCTCTGATCATTTAAAAAAGAAAAAGGGTGAATTTGGTAACTGTTCAGAGAAATGGACATAGAAAACTCAGGAGCTGAGTAAAAAAAAAAAAAAAGCCACATGAGAGGGTATCCTTGTATTAGAGCCAAATCTACTGTGGAACAAAGACTGTGGTCAGAGAAGAAAGCGATTTCTTTTAATACAGAATAAGAAACACTATTTGAAATCTGCAGGACCAGGCACACAGAATGTTTAGCCATACATGGATTAGAGAGTCAAAGACTTGAGAGACTTCCAGGGGGCTACTCACTCCATTTCCCATCCTCAAAATCTAGGCAGTTAAAAAATAAAAGTGTGTGTGTGTGTGTGATTTAAAAACAAAGGGGAGGAGGAAGGAGGGCAGAGAGGGGAGAGGAGGGAGACACTATGGAAGATATGCTGTGAGACCTCAGCATGTTTCCCGCTGGAGAGGATAAGGGACTACAGGGCAGATCCCTGAGTGGCATTGCCAGCACTTACAAAACGAGCTTTTACTCTCTTGGGTAACTCTTCATCTAGAGTGTAGATGTCCTCTCTCTTCATTGCTATCTGCGATCCATCTTCAAATTCAACCTAATAAAAAGTAAGACATCATGATATATATTAAAAAACAAATGAGCACTGACCACTTTTCTTCAGGGTTCCATTGAAAAAGCTTAACAGAACAAAAAGGATAAAGCAGATAAAGGGAACTAGCCAACAGCCAAGGAAGGAAGTTTGATAAGTTTCCCTTATCAAACTAAGAACAAAATACGTTTTCAAACAAGCTAAACATTTTAAAAATGACTGTCTTGGAATACGTGATGTAAAAACTTTACCCACCACAGCAAAAACCAAGAACAGTAGCTGCTGCTTAAGTAATTGCTCAGAAACTGAGACAATTTAGGACAGGCTAGGCCTGTCAGCATCATTTGATTCTTTAAGAGGTTCTTACAATATAAGAGGGGCTGTTTCTCCATGAGAAATAAATGATGATATAATAATCCTCCCAGAAAAAATAGATTCTCAAGTTCTTACAAAGCTTTTATGTTCTGAACTCACTTTTGTCAAATTCAACCAAATGGCCAGAAAAACCCCAGGTTCTCACCCTCATAACAACTAAATCGCACTAATGTGTAAAAAACATATTATTACCTAAAATGAAAATGTTTGAAAACTTTTTTCAAGTTAATCAAATGGGAGCAATAATTTCAAAACCAGGTCGTCGTCGTGTTCCCTTCCCCCCCCCCCCCCCCCCCCCCCCCCCCCCAATATTTCAGCAGACTTTGTTAGAGAAAAGGGCATAAGTGACACAGGTTAACAGAAACCTAGAGCATCTGGGAGTTCATCAAATGCCCTATTTCCATGGTGGGCAAACTGCTGCTCACAAGCCACATGCGACTCTTGGCCCCTTGAGTGTGGCTCTTCCACAAAATACCATGGTCTGGGCGAGTCTTATTTTGAAGAAGTGGCATTAGAAGAAGATTTAGTTTAAAAAACTTGGCTCTCAAAAGAAATTTCAATCATACTGTTGATATTTGGTTCTGTTGACTAATGAGTTTGCTAACCACTGCTTTGCTAACCACTGCTCTATTTGAAGGGATTGTTCTTGGTTCACATTTAATCCCACATTAACTCTTTTAGGGGAAAACAACAAAAGAGATGAAAACAGAGTGGAATACCACCTAATGTGTTCTAACTCTGAAGCACTCAGAATATTTTTAAAGTCTCTAACTCGTCTGTTCGTCTGAATGTTTTACTTTTAAGAAATAAAAAATGCTTGCACTTCTGGCCTGTTACTTCGGAAGGCCAGGGCGGGAGGCTCCTCCTCCTGGCCTTGTTTGATCACAATGGTTTCTTTAATATTTAATCCCGCCAAGGTGTCATCTCATTCACACAACTTGATAGCATAGCTAGAACCACCTGTGCCTACCTTTCTTCTGTTTTAAATAACTTGAAAATGGTTACAAGAGGAAAAGGCAATTATAAAACGAAAAGGGGGTGTGCTATGGTGACTGATCATCCGGGCGGCCGGGGACTGAGGGGTCTCCTGGGATGCAGGCTCTCGGGGCTAAAACCAGGGGCTGCCCCTGCACTCTGGGGTGGTTGTGGGACAGAGCTGAGAGCAGATTCTGGCCCCTCCCTTGACCAGATGTGTGCTCTTAGTCAAATTATTAAATTCAATGATCCCTTTTGGCCTCATTTGTAAAATAAGAGTCAAAAACACCTACCTTATAGGGCTACTGTAAGGGTCCAAAAACACATATACTTAGGATATTTATCACTGTGCAGTAGGTATTATAGTTATATCTATTTTTATAAATGTCTTCGCTTATTCAATGGTGAGGTTGAATAGACACAAAACACAAAATGATCTCAAAAGGCCGCTTGGTTTAATGAGAAATTTTAAACTACTTGTACTTGAGAGCTAATTTTAATATAAGTCTTAACTCTTTCATTAAGTCTATGAATGTGCCCACAGTTCTATTGATAGGACATCATAAATTCACCTGAAGTCCACAAACACTGATTACTAATTAGCCTGAATTTCAACATGTCCTCATTATACTTTTCATGGAGCAAATAGCTTTGCTACATGTGAGATGCTTTGCTTTTGCATTTATTGTCTAATTAAATGTAATTATTTTCTTTTGAATGATGTAATATTCAGTGGTGCCTCTTTTCTAGGAGTCACCAGTGTTATCAGCCTATCTTGTGATTTTTGTCCAATTTGACATCCTGATGCAAAGATGCTCTAGCACTTACCTTGTTATAAAATACAGACCCAAATTCTTGCAACACCCGTACATAATTGGGACTGGGGAGGGACGAAGAATGTTGGCCAGGTGGGGAGGGACTGAGAGAGCCATCTCTCAGTCCCAATTGGCCAGATCCCAGCAGCAAGCTAACCTACTGGTTAGAATGTCTGCCTCCTGATGGTCAGTGAACATCATAGCGACTGGCCAACCAGTCGACTGTATGCCCCATAGTGGTCACAGTGAGCGGTTGAGCTGCCTTAGCATATCATTAGCATATTAAACTTTGATTGAACAGCCAACTGGACGACCAGACACTTAGCATATAGGGCTTTTATTATATAGGACTAGTGGCCCAGTGCACAAAATTCGTGGGGGGGTGGAAGGATGTCCCTCAGCCCGGCCTGCATCCTCTCCAATCTGGGAACCCTCAGGGGATATCCCACTGCTGGTTTAGGCCCAATCCCACAGCAGTAGGACTTCCCTTTCACAATTGGGGACCACTGGCTCCTAACTACTCACCTGCCTGCCTGCCTGATCGTCCCTAACCACTCTGCCTGCTGGCCTGATCACCCCCAACTTCTTCTCTTCCAGCCTGATTACCCCTAAATGTCCCCCCCCCCCGACCCCATGCCAGCCTGCTTGTCCCCAACTGTCCCCCCTGCCAGCCTGGTCGCCCCCAACTGCTCTCCCTGCCGGCCTGATCTCCCCTAACCGCCTCTGCCTCAGCCCTGCCACCGTGGCTTTGTCCAGAAGGTCTCCCAGAAGGTCTTCTGGTCTAATTAGCATATTACCCTTTTATTAGTATAGATTATTAGTATAGATGACCTGAACCTGTAACTTTACATTGCTACCAAAGCAAAGGGGAAAATGGTCTACACACACACACACACACACACACACACACTATATGTAAATGTCCTTTCCACCCCACTCCCTTTGCACTTTTCTAGACTTCAAAAAATGTTCTTCCCTACGTTTTCCAAGCTTTTCTGAATACTTTTAATGACACTGGGCTCCAGCCCTGGTGCACTGTTTTGCCATGTAAGCCCCTTATTGATCTTTGAACAATTCCATTTAAGCCCCTTATTGATCTTTGAACAACTTCTCTGCTGAAACTGGCAGTCTTAGCATTCTCAAACTGTTGTTTTATTAAATATTTATTATTGAAAGTATTACATATGCTCCCCTTTTTTCCTCATTGACCTCTCCTGGCTCACCCTTGCCCCACCATAATGTCTGTGCCCATGAATTATGTATATATGCATCTTTGCTGGATCTCTTTCTACCCAACTTAACAGGCCTGACCCTTCTTGCTTTTTTCTCCTTTTACTTCAGTCTTCCTATTTTCACTCTATTGCTTAGCCTGGGAATGTTGATTCCATCTCCGTGTTACTGAAAGAATTGCACTGTACTGGTTTCAATAAATTTACTCTCTTTTAAAGACTTTCTGAAGGAATATAAATGCATGTGTGCTATCTATGTTATTTTCCTTGTTAGAACTTAACTCATTTTCACTTTTGATAGGGATAAAATTCATTTTCTACTTGTATACATACTCTAATACAATATAGCATATCGTCGTGAGCAGAATATCCAACTGATAGCTGTACCCTGCATTAGACAGCACTCTTTATGGTTGGGCATACAACTGGCCACATCTGTGTCAATGCATCATTGGTTTAGGTTTGTAATGGGCATCTCATGTAAAAGCCACAAATTCAGGGGCTGCTGGTGGTGAACAGCCATCTGTGTTGGCTCTGGGGAGATAAACTAGCCAATTAGGCTCTCCCCATATCATGAAAACACAGGAAAACCGCCGAGCATCCAGCTGCCTACCCTTCCAGCCTAACAACGTTCTTTACCTTTCACCAAATGTTATTAGGGTTTCCCAGTGGCAAACATGGTAATAAAACTAATACCTGGGTCATCAGGTATTAAGTGTTGGCCTCCTTTACAAAGTAAGAGGTACCCCATATTGATATGGTTTGCTGATCCACAGCACAATGGATATACCCTCTGGTTTCTCCTGTCCATCTCAGCAAGCATCAGACACTGCTCAGCGCTCACCTGGTACATGTGGGCCACATTCAGTCCGAGATACTTGGCTCCATAGAGTTTGCCATCAGGCCACTTGACTTCAACCACTTCTCCCTCCGCGGGAGGGCCCAGCTTCACACAGTCCCGGCTCTGCGGGATAAACAGAGACAGGCTTTTCAAGGCAAGTGTCTAAGTGACTGCAGTTAGAACTCAGCAAACGATGAACTCCTGGCAATTAAAAGGAGTTACTGCTTCTGTGTTTTATGGATTATGATCCTGCATGGGTGTTCAGGGGAAGAGATATGAGCCAAAGGAGTAAAGATTCAGCCTACATCATAAAGCTGCAAAGGAGCCACCGTAATCCAAGCAGGAAAAAAACAGCAGCATTTACATTTGTTATTTGACAAAGAATTGTTCACAGGGTGAGTAAAATATACATAAAAATGCTTTTGCTGAGGAAAAGACCAGCTGATGATTTATAACACCTGACATTTATGAGGCATTTTGCAGTTAACAAAATGCTTTAACATACATCTCATTCCATTCTCGTGATTACTCCGTGAAGTAGGCAGAGGTTATTAATTACCCCATTTTACTGACAAGAGACTTGAGCTTCTGAGGAAGCTCTGTTAGGGAGGAGTGGAGCTGGTGGAAGAGGAGCTGAGGGGGGTGTAAGGAAGATAGGAGTAGAATGAGATGCCAACTAGGAGGCCTTGAGGAAGAAGCAAGGAAAAGAAACTCAGGGAGCGACTACAACACAGCGGCTGAGGCTGGGGGCACGGCACGCCTCCTCTGAAGACACAGGACCTCCCCCAAGAACCATTCTTCTCCGGGCATCTCCCAGTCAGTGGCTAGCCCTCCTTTCCACAGGTAATCATGGTGACAGCCATGCCCGTCTCCTCACTTTGGGTATTCTATTCAACACTGCCTCCTCCACAGAGCAAACTAAATTCATCCTGGAAAACGCCTCTTTTGGGGGCAGGGGAGGGGTACAGGTAAAACAATAAAATGCTTTCACAGACATAGTTGCAGACTCTTAAATTTATGTGTTCAATGTGGCACAATACAATTTTAATACAAAGGAATTAAATACCTGACTACTTTGATAAGTTTTTTGCACATTGAGCAATTCGTGTTTTGCTAATGCTGGTGTTTCACTCATGAGGCAAATCCGACTGATTGAAATGCACACTTGACCAATCAAGCTATAAATGCAGGTGGGGCATGATTCTGTGGTACAATAAGAGGCACGCACACACAGGAAATATTTAGTTGTTTATGGTAAGAAATCCACCCTGTGTTTCTTTTCATTATTAATAGTAATTCTGCATTATAATGGAGTGGGCATTTTATTGTTGGGGTCGGAGTATATATGAAAAGCTCAGCTATTCATTTTTCCCTCCATAGGCTATGCTTCCATTTAGAGCTATGGACAAAGAAAAAGAAAGCTTAGAGGCTCAGCAGAATTGACTGTCTGTATCGAACTTAGGCCAATAAAAATGAGTTTATTCTCGGCCTTCATAATATTTGACTTCAGGCATGCAGAATTGAAAGGGCAGGCTGTAGAAATGTATTCCATCTACGCCCCTGGGTTTATCCCTTCGCTTTCCACTTCCCTTCCAAATATGTACGTGGTACTAAGAACACTGGAAGGTGTAACTTCTCAATACATGCTGTCCAGTCTCCTGAGTTGGGGGCCACATCAGTTCTGGGCTAACTCTGAGCCGAAACCTGGATGCTGTGGTGATACTCTGGGACAAGAGTATGTTTCTTCCCTCTCCTCAAATTTCCTTCCGCATGCAGGAAGCTCCATTAGAGTAATGCTCCTGGCCTTTCTTCTACTCCCTCGTTTATTCACTCTTCTAAGAGAATAAAGAGCGACTTATTTTTATTGGTGAGTTCTGAAGGAGAGTGCATTTTCCAGCTATGCTCCATGGTGCCTTGGCTGCCACAGCAAACTCGCAGGGGCTCCGTGGGATATTTTCAGAAGCATAGCAACACTTACTACTGTTAACTTGTTGAGACAGAACTTAATTGATTGAACCTTTTGGTATTTCTTTTGGCCTGGGGGTACTATAAAAAATGTGCCGAGAGTGCCTGGACGACGTGGTTCAATGGTTGAGTGTCGAACCATGCACCAAGAGGTCACCAGTTCAATTCCCAGTCAGAGCACATACCTGGGTTGTGGGTTCAATACCCAGTAGGAGGTCTTCAGGAGGTAGCCTATTGATGTTGATATTTCTCTCTCCCTTTCCCTTCCTCTCTCTAAAAAAAAAAAAAAAAAAAATCAAATAAAAACATTTTTTGTTTCAATGTGTTGAGATATCCGGGGGCTGTGAGCCAGGCCACTTAGGTAACTCCATCTGAACCCCTCACTTTCCCTTTCTCTTTGGAGCCTCCCTGTGGGCAAAGAACTCATTCTGCTCTGCTCCTTCCCCCAAGAAGAGCTGATGGTGTCCTAGGAGGTCTGTCTAATCACAGAGCCAATATTAGGAAACCTCTTTGCCTACAGATTTAAGCCACACTCTACAATATCTGCTTTATTTTTAATAAAGATTTTTTAAATCTCCAAATCCTGGCTTCTTTGTCTCTGTATATTGCTTTTCCTTGAGGAGGATAAGTTCTATTTATTGGAGCCTTCTTCACTCCCAACAGAGATTAAGTCAAGGCCTCAGGGAAGTATGGGGGCTACACTCCCCGTTTACTCATCCACCAAAAAACCACCACCAAGCAGGAGAGTTAGGACCTTAGTTTTACAGTTTTAACTTTCAACAAAAGTGCTCTAGCCTTTAAAATAACTCTCCCAAACACACCTGACCTGCAATTTTAGGTACCATGTCACCATAATGTGGCAATGGCCACAGAAATATGGATTAGCAAAGTATAGAGTTTACTTGAAGTATTTATAATAAAACCATAGCTTTATTAATGAATGAAATGTATGCAACATCATCCAATGAGAAACAGTTTTGTTTTGATTTTTTTTAAAAAAAGGTGTTTGAAAACCACATGCCTGAGATACAGCTTGATATCTTTCTTACTCTTTGTCAATCAACCCTTTAATCAGAACAAACCCTAATATGGACCTTGAAGGGGCCTGGCCTCTAAGACCTTACTCAGCCACAGCTTAGCTTTGTACTTTATCAGCCACAAAGATCAAATTCAATTCATACTCTTCCATGTCAAAATCTAGGTAAGAGACTTCAGCTTGCTTCTTCAACCTTCTAGCTTTTAGAACTTTTTTTTTTTTCTTTATCCTTAGTAGAAAAACAAAGGAAAAGAAACACAAACCAACAATATAAAATTTTTCTGCACCACCAGGAGGCACTCTTCAATGTCATGAGGGCCACCTCAACCTTGGCCAGACCCCTTAGCTGGAAGTGGATAGATTTGATTTGCAAATGTATTCATTTAGTGAATATTATTCAGTATTTAAATCCCAGCTACTTTCCAAATAGATTTAAGGCACTCATAGTAATACACAAAGAGTTATTTCTGTAGCATCTACTGTGTTTCCCCGAAAATAAGACATCCTCCGAAAATAAGACCTAGTGCATGGAAAGATATAACTCCCCTGAAAATAAGACCTAGCGCAACTTTGGGAGAAAAAATTAATATAAGATACTGTCTTATTTTGGGGGAAACAGGGTAGTTTCCTCGATAGAGAAATGGCTTCAATTCATCAGATATCTCAGTTTGAGTTCGCCAGAGACTTTCTATGTCTACGTGGAGTATAAAGCTTTTACACAGAAATGAAGCCAGGAACATTTGAGCTAACGAGGAGGAGTTGAAAGGTGTGATATTTAGGTTTTCCTGATCCCTCCAAAGCCGAAGCTACTGTCACAATCACTAATCTAGTATCTATTTACTGACCACTGACAGTGTGAGCCATTAGAGGGATCAACAGTGTCCAGCTCCCCAACCCACAGCAGACAGGGGGCATTCGGTCTGCACCCCGAGGCCTGACACACTGAGCTCCCCAGCTCTGAGGGGTGGGGCCACAGGGGCCCTGAGGGGCTGAAATAGGCACAGAGCATGTCAGCTTTGGGCCCCATGATTACTTCAATCAGAATACAACCTTTGACTTACAGATTGAGTTTCTGAGTAAGTTTTCATGCGGGAGGAAAAAATTTTATGTTACAAATAAAAGGTATGAAAAATAAAATGTCTGAACACGAGAGGGTTTAGTTTGTGGAAAACCACAGTGTGACCCTGTTTTAAAGGTCTTCCGCTGGCTCCCATGTCCCAGGCTGTGCCCGAGGAATCAGCAAGCACAAGCTTCTTAAAGTGTGGTCCCACCCTCTGGCACACATGGGAAAAGGGAGACTCCAGCCCCCTCTCCCACAGTCCTAAGTGACCTGGGCGAGTCTTTAAAAGGATTCTGGAATCTGAGATGTTAGATTACAGGATGCACATGCTAACAAGGGCTCTCCTAATGCAGCTGGTAATGTGCTGCTGGAGCAAGCACACACCTCTGCTGGAAAATTACATGCACTAAAAACATCGACTAATGTATTTTTCTCAGTTGCTGTCTAGACCCTCAGAAGCAGTTTGCCCTCACCTGACAAAAATAGCTGTTTACCATTTGCAGTGTTGCCTCCGGAGATGTATAAACGTCCCTAAAAATCTGCCAGAGTCCTGTCCACGGGAACACAGGTGTCTGGAGCTGCCACTAAGCCAGTAGCTAGAATACTAAATAGATGATGTGAAAATAATGATCACAGTCAAGGGTGGACTTTCGGCTTTGATTAAAGGACTATGATTAAAGGACTGAGATGGGTCACTGATCCGGGCAAGAAGACTGTTCATATATTCCAGCCAATGTCAAGCCAAACGCCTGTATTGCTCCACCTACCACAGAGAAAAGCCAATTGCCAGTCTGATTATCTGAATTCTGAAGCTGTGTTCTTGGAGCTATTCTGGGCACAAACTTTTACAAGCTGCTGTCCTTGACGGTTACCTGCCTTACACCTTCCTCCCCACCCATGCCCACCTCTACTCCTATCCTGTATGAACGAAGCAGGCAGCCCTATCAGTGCAGCTGCACCAGGTGAAGACTCAGTGCGTGAATGCCCAGCCATTAATCCACATCTAGTTTGGAGCCTGTGACGGCCTCCACTTAGGAAAAAATGCTTAAGTGACCAGGAGCAAACTGGTGCTGGCAGCTGCTGGCATTTTGAGGGGTAATCGCCTGCTCATTACCGGGCTCTGGCAGGGGTGAACAAGACTGACTGACAGCCAGGTACCAATCAGACTGGCTATCTGTCATTTGTTTGGCTGCCCAGCACCTGAATCCCTTTCTCCCCTTCAGAGTCTAAGTGGGAGCTGAGCTGGCCTGACATTTCTGATGCTGGAAAATGCCAAATACTTCTTTGCCTGCTCCCCTGGCAGCAAACACTGGCAAGGGCCTGGCCAGTTGGCTCCCCTGCTCAGGATGTCCAACCTTTGGCCAGGGATGCAGAGAGACGGAAGAGGAGAGGACGCTCTCAGAAGGCAGCAGCTTCAGCTGAGGGCAGAGTCCAGGTTCAGGCTGACCACACGGGCAGGTGGCTGTGTCCTTCCTGGGCTGCTTTTAGACGATCGTATGTTTCTATGAATTGATCCATTTTGTCCTGTTTGTCCAATTTATCGACATGTAGTTGTTCATAATATTTTCTTACAATCCTTTTGGTGTCAGTTGTTACTTCTCTTTCATTTCTCATTTTATTTATTTGTATCCTGTCTCTTTTTTTCTTCATTAGTTTGTAACAGTATGTAAACTTTGTTGTTTTACAAAGAATGAGCTTTTGGTTTCACTGACCTTTTATACTGGGCTTTTTTAGATTCTATTTTATTTATTTCTGTCTGATCTTTATTATTTCCATTCTTTTACTCACTTTGGACTGCATTTGTTGTTGTTTTTTCTAGTTCTTTTGGTGTAAACTTAAATTACTTGATATTTTTCTTATTTATTGCCGAAACCAGTTTGGCTCAGTGGATAGAGCGTCAGCCTGTGGACTGAAGGGTCCCAGGTTTGATTCTAGTCAAGGGCATGTACCTTGGTTGTGGGTACATCCCCAGTAGGGGGTGTGCAAGAGGCAGCTGATCGATGTTTCTCTCACATCGATGTTTCTAACTCTCTATCCTTCTCCCTTCCTCTCTGTAAAAAATCAATGACATATATATATATATATATTTTTTTTTTAAAAAGAGAAGTTAACTCCTTCTGCTATTAGAAACAGATGAGATTCTGGCATGCAAAAGCTTCAAAAGGTATAGAAAGCATAAAGTTAGGCAGTTTCTTTGGAAATTAACTTTCTGGTTCTTCGAAGAGAGGTAGCATGGAAAAGTCGATAACCAGAGTCAGGGGTGACACTGAGGAGCTGATCAAAACAAAAGGGCCTGTGAGGGCGGTAGTGAGCATATGCGGGCACACAGGACAAGGCTGGAGGCTCTGAAAGCCAACAAAGGTTCTCTGCATTCTAGAAACTGGAGAGTATGACGAGGACTTGGCCCTCCTTTTCTCTCTCCCTCTTTTCTTCCTCACTCTGGCATATACTGAGTGCCTCCTCTGTGCCTAGCACTGAGCTCAGCATTGGAAAAACAAGACGAAAATGGTCCTTTTGAAGTCCTTGCTACCAAGAACTTTGGAGTTCAGCAGGAGACTCAAACATACACATGAATATCTACAATACGAGGCACTATATTACCCACCATGTACGCTGAATTAATCACAGTCCCCATTTAGACTCTCCTGCACTAACCTGGCTAGGTAAGCTGAGGTGCGAGCAGGAAAGCAGTCCTTACAGACAGGGCCCGGGGAGCGAGCTGGCAGGTGCAGCAGTGTTTTGCAGGAGCACTGTCGGAGCCCCTGGCATCAGCAATTCCATGTCATTGGCCAGGCTGTCGCACTGACTAGACTGAGTGGTGTGGCCAAGCCAGGGGGCCAGTGCTGCGGCCCAACCCCTGCCTCAGCCTCTCAAAGAGAGCTCTGGATGATCCCGCCAAGGGTCCTAGGTCTGATGCCCGTCTCACCAGGGGCCAAAACACAGTCTTTCAAGTTCAATTCCTAAAAGCCTTTGATATACAAACTACTTGAAGAGGAGGTTTAGTATATGTTTAAAGCTTTCTGGTACTTCTTTTAGATGGTCTTTTAATAACCTCTCCTTTGCCAAAGGCATAGAAGATGGGTGCTGACTACAAGTTACTGGCCACCACCACCAACAAAAATAACCACAGTCACAAACACCACCAGCGAGTTTATTATGTGCTGGGCACTATTCTACTGCTGTATACATTGTATTTCAACAATTCCAATAATAATCCCAGCATTTACCTCAAATTTATGGATTAAGATAACTGGTGTCAACTCCCATGCCCAGGGTTGTATGGTTGTCTGCTACACATCCAACCCTGCCCACATGGTAAGACAGGAAGCCCACATTTAAGGACTGCTCTGGGTGGCTGCCTCCTCCTCTCACTTTTCCTGCAGACATTAATGCATGAGGACCCTAGGATGAAGTCTCCACACACCCAAATAAAGGGAAAGGATTCCATCTGCAGAGGACAGGTCTTCCCCCTATTTATAGCTATTGGAAGAGGCTAGATGCATGAGGGAATACAAATATTTATTGTGTCAATAAAAACTTAGGTTGCAAAATGGAGAAAGACAGGCAGGAGGGGAATATCTATAGTGGTTTCTTAAAATGAAGGTCAGTTCCAAAATCTGAAGAAAGAAAAAAAAAAAGATGACAGGATAATGATCAAGATAAGCCTTGTGGGTAAAGAAGGCTGCCCTGTGCTCACACACCACACGAGGGTGGGGGTGGAGGGTGGGGAGAGGAGAGAGGGAAGAAGAAATGCTTTGAGATCAGAGTGCAGCACCAGCCAGCGCTGGCCCTCCTTCTGCAAGTTCCCCTTCTGTATGTTTCACCGCCTAGAGCACACACTGGACTGACATAGGACAGTCACGTGGAAGCAGCATAGATGAGTGCTTCCAGTGTCCCGAGTCACACTGCCTGGGTCTAAAAGCCATCTTACCTCTCTATGCCTTGGCTTCCTCATCAGTCAAATGGAGATGATAATACAACCTTACCAGATGGTTGATAGAATTATAGATAATATACAGAATGTCTCCCAAAAAAATGTATACATGCCTAATAGCTGATATAGCTCCATTGATGCTTCTTTCTTTATGGATTTAACCCATTGGAATTAAGTGTGTAAACATTTTTTGAGACACCCTATAATTTAAAAGAGAATAGAAAAACAAAGCACTGGAAAATTTTATGTAAACTGTGACTGGATCTGATTTATATCAACAGGGAGCATCTGGAAGGTGATAGGAAGGGGACAAAAAACCTTGGTAGAAGGTGATGCCTGAGATTTAAAATTGTGAAGAAAGAATGCAGAGAGAAGCCAATAGCCTGCTATACAAGACCAGACAATGTTATCCTAGTCTAGTAGGCAGGCAGGTGTTAACCCCCATACAATGGAGAAGTGCATGACATGCCCCGGGTTACACAGGACATGGGGCAGCCATTCACTCAGCACCTCGTGTGCAAACACCTCTTGTGCTCTAGAATCAGTGGTCAGAAACACAGATGTGGTTTTTTACTTCATCCACCTCCGGTGGAAAAGGCAGGCATTAAAATAAGTAACAAGCCGAAACCGGTTTGGCTCAGTGGATAGAGCGTCGACCTGTGGACTGAAAGGTCCCAGGTTCAATTCCGGTCAAGGGCATGTACCTTGGTTGCGGGCACATCCCCAGTAGGGGGTGTGTAAGAGGCAGCTGATCGATGATTCTCTCTTGTCGATGTTTCTAACTCTCTATCCCTCTCTCTTCCTCTCTAAAAAATCAATGAAATATATTTTAAAATAAATAAATAAATTAAAAAAAATAAGTAACAAAACTTGGTGTGGTGAACACCCAATACAATATACAGGTGATGAATTATGGAACTGTATACCTGAAACCTATATGATTTAAACCAATGTCACCCCAACAAGTTCAATAAAATTTTAAATAAAAAAGAAAGTTAAGTGTAAGAATTGCTATGTATAGAACTACAGCATAAAGCAGAAGCTTTTAACAGAACGATTACTAGCATAGTATGTGGTTACTGCGTCTCAGCGGACTTCAAGATACCTCAAGATATGGGAGAACTAACATGAAAATTTGACACAAGAATGTGAAAGAAACCAGATTAGGAAAATGAGTCACAATTTAAGGAATTCTCAGAAGGGTCTTTAAAAAAAATAATTTTTTCCCTGATTATAAAAATAAAACATGCTCATTTGAAACTATAAGAAGGTGGTAAAGTTGAAAATCATAATCACCTATGATTACACTCTCCAGAAATCATCAGTAACATTCTGATGCATTTCCTTTGAGGATTTTTCCCTTTGCATATTTATATTTTATATGTAATTGGGATCATACTGTATGTCCGATTTTGAGCCTGAGTTTTTCCATGTATTATATGAAGCCATTAACTACCCTGTGAAAACATGATTTTAATAGCTGCGTGAATATTCATGGCACTCTCCTCCTGGCTGCAGGGCGGGTGGGGGGATATCTGGTGGCCAGATCAAAGGAGCAGAGCTGCCTGCCTGCATGGTCAGGGTTTGGCACAGCGTTCTCACACCTCAGAGCAACATTTTGAGTGGGACATCATCCAAAAAATTCCATCCTGAGTCTCCCGGAGGAAAAGCACTCTGAAAACCACTTTTTCATTAAATCATTCATTCCTTGTCACAACAAATATGTACTAAGTGATTCAGGCAGGAGCTCAGTTTGGTTTGGATTTGAGAAGACTCGGGAGAAAGCTGATAGCTCTCTACAGGCACAGAAAGAGCTGTGAGTGAGGAGAGAATGTGTTTTGGTGTGTTTTGTTTGCTTGTCTTTATTTGTTTTTTGTCAGTTTTGCTCTAGAGGTCACAAAGCAAGAATGGCTCTTGGAGTATTTCAGAGGCAGTATTTATTTATTTTTAAATAATTCTTTATTGCTGAAAGTATTACATATGTACGCTTTTCCCCACCACTGCCCCCCTGCCCCAGTTCAGCACCCTATTGTCTGTGTCCATGTGTTATGCATATATGCATACAAAGTCTTTTGTTGATTACACACACACCCACCTTCCCTCTGAGATTCCACACTCAGTTCCATGCTGCAGAGGCAGTATTTAGAATCCACACAAATAAGTCAATGCTTCCTAATAATTACAGCAATAAATCGGTAGTGAGCTAGCTACCTTTCGCTTGCAGTATTCAACAAAGAGCCTGAGGACCACTCACCAGTGGATGGCAGAGGAAACTGCCTGGAGTGGGTGGGAGTTGGAGGGAGTCACAGAGGAGGAGGGGGAGGGAATGGGGTGGGTTAAAGGCTGCGGTGGGAGGGGACTGCACACTTACCCCTTAGCCAGTCTTATTTATACAGCAGCCCTGATTTGAACAGTTATCTACTCAGAACTTCTAAACAAGAGACATCTTGGCTAAGGATTCTCTCATGGAAAGACCTGCCCACTGGAAATGACAGGCAGAACGAGGATTATGGTTCTGAAATGTCCCCAGCCCTTGTCTAAGTGCTCTCTTTTTCACTCAAGTGTTGGGAATGAAGTATGGAAAAGAATGGGAGAAAGATCAGACACAGATGACAGTTCCTTCCCTTAATCCAGCCCCGGTCACTCTCTGGCTATCCTCCCTTTGCTCTTCACAATACCAGCTTCTGTGGTCAAAGAAAGGGAGCATCCTCCTGGACCAACACACCAAGGAGGAGACCTCCTCATGCAGCACCACCTCACTTTCTGGTGGGCACACAGAAGGTCTGCTTTCACTTAACCCAAATGGGTGAAGCAAAAAGTGTAGGATTAATTACGCCTGGGCTGCAACCTAAGAATAGCTTGGTCTCCAGATGACACTGCCGAACCCAAATGACAGACAACCATGTAGCGTGGAGTTATTACCCATATAAACAGCTATTCCCAGCTTCTGGCCTCACATTTCCCACAGAGGCAGCCTTTCAGGCCTGGAATTGTAAAAGGCGAGTGTGTGTGCACAGAAGAGCGGACAGTTGGCCAGGGACATTCTCATGCTTACAGTCAGAGCTGATTACGGACAATTGCTTTTCTCCCTGACCAGAAGCAGAGGAGGCCTGTGAGAGCTCCTAGGTCAAATGCCCCCATTCTAAAGAGAAGGACCAAAACAGAAAATGACTTGCACAGAGTCATGACGCACCAAGAGATGGCTACAATTTAACTTTGCATTTCAGCAGTGCAAGGTGTTAAGCAAATGAGTAACATCTGGAGATGATTTTAATGAGGGGATTAAAAAGGAGAACCAGAAAAGGGTGAAGAAAAACAAAAGGATTTGGGAGAACATGATTTGTCAAAAAAAAATGTCGGCTCACATTATGTTAAATTCAGAAGCAGAGAATCCTGAAGTATTCATGTACAAATGAAGTAATCCAGAATGGCCTCAAAGTTACAAATGTGCCTGAGTATGTCAATGCAATGGAAGCAGTTCTACTCTTATAAACACTTTCCATGTAAGCTACTGCTTCTATCTCTGTTCATTTAACATGTCCTTCCTTTCAGATTTAATGGAAATGCATAAACTTAAACAATCATGTTCATAACAGACTGTCTCGTGAACAGCATGTAATTATTACCAGCCTCTTTCCTCACAGGCTGAATGGGAGACAGATAAATAATATGGTTGAGAAGAGGATAATGCATCAATCTATTTACTCAACATTATTACCCCTACAGGGAAAGCAGAAATTTCCGAAACTCCCCAAATGATTCTTGTGTTTTCAAAAGACTGTCAAATCAAAATAATCTTAATGTGAAATTAAGGAAAATATTGCCATTTGTAGGTTTCCAGACAAGAATGAAAATAGTATGTAGATAACACACCATTGTCAGATTTATCCAAACATGAGCTTTTAATCCAAAAGCTTAAGAATACATTAGAGGAAGGCAGTGAATTTGGCTTTTACTGATCACGCTCTAGCTTAGAATGCCTGCTTCAGCATTACATTGAGGATTATTTTATGCCTTTTCCTGATAAATATCGAACCTTTGAAACACTGACTTCTCTGTTCTTTTTCATGCCAGATGTTAATCTTTCTTTGAAGCGTGATTCTTGCTATAATCTGATTTGCTTAATGATCACTCAGTAGTCAGTTAATTAATATTTCAATTATGATTTTTTTCCCAATATCCCTCTCCTCCTCCCCCTCTCCCCCAAAAAGAACTCCCTCTCTCTCTCTCTCTCTCTCTCTCTCTCTCTTTTAACTTAGCTTCCTGTTACTTTCCTTGAAACAAACACCCATAGTCTTGAATTGATACAGATTTGCATGTACTGGCAACTGTGAGCCAAAAGTATGCCAAATGGGGGGAGAGAGGGCAGGATATCCAGGCATATGAAACAGGGGGTCAAAGGAGGTGTTGATGGAGCCAGAACAGCTGAGCCTGGCTTTTATAGGTAAAAATAAGCCCCCAGGGATGATGCTGTGAAAAATAAACGTGGAAGTAGAGGAACATAAAAGGTGACAGCTTTGCCAACTACCAATTTAAACACCAGTTTTAAACAAACATCACTAACAACTAATTAGCAGTAACATCAATGGTATCCAGAATGTGATTCTTAGCGTTTTCGCTTTTAGCAAGTCAACATGATGCCAGGTGCATTCAAACAAACAAAGATCTGCATGCGAGTGCGCTCACACACATACACAGTTTATCTATGCACTTGAAACACCTTGGGACTGCACCCAGATGTGGGGGGCTACAGGACTACTTGTACTTTCATCTCATACCCGTCAGTATTTTTTTTAAATATATTTTTATTGATTTCTGAGAGGAAGGGAGAGGGAGATAGAAACATCAATGATGAGAGAGAACCATTCATCAGCTACCTCCTGCACGCCCCCATTGGTGATCGAGCCTGCAACCCAGGCATGTACCCTTGACCTGTATTGAACTGGGGACCCTTCAGTCTTCAGGCCAATGCTCTATCCACTGAGCCAAACTGGCTAGAGCTGAATTTCTTGAACTTTAGCCAGCCATGGGTATGTTATGCACAACAATGTACATATGCAATCCTACCTAATAAAAGAGTAATATGTAAATTAACCATCACTCTGCTACACTCACAGCCACCCACACCCAGGACCCCACATACAATAGACTAATGGACTGCAGCTGGGAATACAGCTAAGCTAGCCTGATGCTGGACTGGACACCTTTTCCAAAATGGAGCAAAAGCTCTAGTCACTGGCTCTGATTTTAGCCAGTGAAAAGCAAAATGGGACTTCTTCCTTGGCAGAACAAAGGGAAATGGGACCTTAGAAACCCAGGGTTGTAATTCCACAAGAAAAGCTTTTTACAGTACCTCATTTCTCCCATGCAAGTCTCAGAAAATTCATTTTCTCCAGATATTGTAATGAGCCCACTTTGATAAGCCACAGATGGGAACAAGCACCTCTCCCCACCAAAAACAATTCTCCTTAGGTGTATTTCATATTCTTCCACTTCTCCTAACTTAGTCCAAGCTACATTATTTCCTCTGATCTACTGCAATGCTCAACTAACCAGCCTCCCAGCATCACTACCATCACTCTCGAATTTATCTTCTCCACTATAGCCAAAGAAATGCTTCATACAAATGCCTGCATGTTGCTTTCTGCGTAAAGACCATCAATGGGCCTTAACCAGTTTGGCTCAGTGGATAGAGTGTCAGCCTGCTGACTGAAGGATCCCAGGTTCAACTCTGGTCAACGGCATATACCTTGGCTGTGGGCACATCCTCAGTAGGGGGTGTGCAGGCAACTGATTGATGTATCTCTCTCATCGATATTTCTAACTTTCTATCCTTCTTCCTTCCTCTCTGGAAAAAATCAATAATATATATATATATATATATATATATATATATTTTTTTTTTTTTTAAAGACCATCAATGGCTTCCCCTGCTCTTAGAGTAAAGACCCAATTCTATAACCTGGTCTTCAAAGCCTAACCTAGTCTGGCCCTTTTCTCCTCCACTAGCCTCATCACTTACCTCTGTTAGCAACCTGAGCAACTCCTTTCTGCCAACAGCCTGTGCATGCTTTGCCTGGAATATTCTCCCTCTGCCTTTAGTTAACACATCCAGAAAATCTTAGCTCTCACACTGATCGCTTATCTACATAGGTTTGTTTGTTTTCTACTACATGTTCTTACAGGATTATATTCCTATCACCCCAGGATTTATCTCAATTTAGAGTACATTTTTATTAGTGTGACTGCCAAATGTAATTCTTTCCCAGTAGGTTATAAATTCCATGAGAGCTCAAACCATTTCCATTTTATTTCTCATCATCATAATTCCAGAATAGGTACACACTATAAACAAACAAACAAACAGAAAATCATAAGGCTACTGCTTATGGAAGAGTAAGATATCCCTTCACTACAGAATCCATAAATCACCAAATCATGATATGTAGGTACCCAGATATGGCTTATCAATGGTCTTCCCTGCAGGAGTTTCTTCAATACAAGAAGCATCAACCACCCACATCAATACAAGCCCCTCATTCCTGGAGAAAGAAGAGGACTTGAGCACCACTCACCCTGTTTCCCTATCCTCATTATACCACTTCTGGAGGAAACCTACTCTTAGATAATGGTTAGTTATTTGCCCTTCCAACTTCATGCAAACAAACAGAAAAGCAAAGCACAACACAAAACAAACAAAACCCTGAAAAAACATAGCTAATGATGTAGGGTACTGTTTCAGCATAAATAATACAGGAAAGGGGTTTCACTATTATTGAAATAAATTTTAAAATTCTAAATAAAATATTAAATTTCATACACAAATCATTTAAAAATTCCTTGCCAAGAAGAGAATAAAATACCTACTAAGAAGCTAAGTTATCTAGCTGGTTTTGCTCAGTGGGTAGAGCATCAGCCTGCAGACTGCAGGGTCTTTAGTTTGATTCCCAGTCAAGGGCATATGCCCGGGTTATGGGCTCAATCCCCAGTGGGGGATGTGCAGGAGGCAGCAATCACTGATACTCTCTCATCACTGATGTTTCTATCTCTCTCTCCCTCTCCCTTCCTCTCTGAACTCAATAAAAATATATTTAAATTCATTATAGAAGGTCACCTATTGTTAATGGCACTCACATTCATTCACAGTTCTCTTAAAGTTCCTATTTCAACAGGGCTTCAGCTATTGGTTACTTAGCATGAAATCACTAAAGCCTGTTTTGTTATGTGCTATCACTGCTTTTATGATATAAATCAGATAAAATGCTTTAGAAGACTTGATTTTATCTGTAATTTCCCCCATCCCCCAAAGAGAATATCACATATAAAGAATTACTGGATCACATTATTCTTAATTAATGGCTAAAACAGGTAAATATCAAGCATGTTTTAAAAACAGTTACCTATACATATATCCTGAGAACTATACTACTGGAAATATGCATAATTTAAAACCCCCTTTCCTTTTGACAAAGTATTAGCCATTAATTTGCAAAAGGCATCTTTTTCAAGCACAGATCACATCAGCATTATTTATTAGTGGGAAATCCTACTTACCTGAAAAACCATGTATAAATCATTATACAACACACTGTACTATTATAACAATCAGAGGAGTTAAACATTTTTTATGTTTAATGGCCCTGGATAAGATATCTAAATCATAGAAGACTTAAAAACGTCAGTATCCTCCATTTTATAGAAGCCAAGAAATCAGATGGTGTGAAGCGGTTGATTTACAGAAATACACACAGCCAACAAAGGTTCTAGCAGGTCACAGCTTCAAGTTTTCACCCGCTTTCAGAGAGCATTTTCTGACAGTGGGAAAGATTAGAATGTGAAAGAAAAAAATGTATCAGATCCATCTCCTTCCACGTTTCCTTATATTCTTGTTCTCTCTTTACCCACATACTCTGATCTCAAAATATAATTTGTTCAATAAAACTAAAGGCCAGATTTAGTACAGGTTCTGTCTCACCTGATAAAATCAGCTAAACTCAAATAAGATGTAAAAAGGAAATAATAAAATGAGGGCAGTGTCAGTTCATCACTAAATAGACAGTACTGGCTTCTACTGGATATATTTGCCAAATAATAATCGAAGATCACTCTATTACCAAAATAATGTAAAACCTATGGTCAAATAGGAACATATGCTCTGTTAATTTATGAGCCCAATATCTTCAGGGATGTGTTATCAATGTATATGCTATATCCTGGTTGGGGAGAGGTGAAGGATAAGGTAGAAGAGCTGGCAAACAGGTAGTGGGAGTTTGAGGAGGCCTTCACCTCATAGGTTCCCAGGTCCTCAGTCAAGAAAGGGTACCGTACCTGAACAGTCAGATGCTATGTGCACCACTCCTGAAGAACCCCCAACCAAAAAGTTCCAGAACCTTCCCTGGCAAATTTCCATTGATTCTAGAAAGACCGCAGTAGAGGTTGAGGGGGAAGGAAGTTAGTTAGAGGCATCAGAACAGAACAGATGGTCTGGAATGAGGTACAACTTCCACCTGACTTAAAAATCAGGGCACCTCAACCCTGAGGAGCCAGGAGGAATCTGAACGTGCTTCCCGGGGTCCCACAGTAGAGACTGCTGCTGGGAACGACTCTTTTCTTAGTTTTTCAACCCTGCCCCTCAGATGCTTTCTTTTGCCTCCTTCCCCTACGTACAGAATGTAAACAGGAAGCTGTTTGTGTGAAATCTCACACAGGCACCGTTTACTCTAACAAGTAGGAAGGAACCAAGTTCTGAGAACACGTCTTCTAACCGAATGTCATCATGACCAGAAAAGACAGCATAAACTAGACAGCGAGGAAAACGAGGAGAAAGTAATGGAGGCTCACAAGTTTAAGCTCTGTGCTTTAAAAACACCTGAGAGAGAAAAACAGCTCTAAGAACTGCAGTTTGCACCATACAGCCCATGAACTAAAGGCCTTGACAATACAACCCTACAACGCTGAAGAATATAGCTCTCATGCTTCTTTCACACATCAGCCGAGGCTGAAAAATGCAGCGAGTCCTCATGGAAATTGCAGTGTTGGACTCTTGCTGTCGAGTCTCTAAATGGTCCTGTTTCTCTTCGCACGCCCACTGGTGAATGTCAAGCGCTCGTCCTCGAACTATCTAGATCCCATGCACCAACCTCCTTCCTGGAAATGAGCTCTAAGTTCAGACAAAAGGACACTGTCGTCACTCTGGTGTCAGCATGGGCTGCCAGAGCTTAAAAGGGGACCCAGAGTCTCCGTGTTCCTTGATTTCTCTCGGGTGGGCAACTTTCATTCCCCATCAAAATAGTAGGAGACAAATTCATCAGGAAGTGTGTCGCAATTTCATAGACCGACAGGTGGAGGCATGTTGCAATACATCTTTTATTACTGCCCCTGACAGCTACAGATTGTATGCTGAGTGTAACTGGGCTGATACATACATTCTGCAGGTGCACTGTGAGAGAAGAATTTTTGGACATTTTTCTAGCTATCACAGAAATAAAGGTATAGAAATAAATTTCCTGGTAGTCCAAGGAACGTTTCTCTCTACAGCTTCAAATACTCTCTCTAGTCACGTAAGCCTAACATGGGCATTTTAATCCTTGGCAAACTTATTTTAAAACACGGACAGGCTGGCCTGCATGAAAGGTCCTCTTCTCTGGGTTTAGAAAATGATTTGTAATCAGTGATTCTATAAATAGGGAATGTGACTTTCCTTACTAAAGCATCAGGCTTCAAAGGGGAAGATATTCATGACATACATAAATAGTTGGGATGATTAAATTTGATATTCTAAATCTGATTTCAGAGTTAAACAACTGGAATGGTACTATTCCCTTACAGCAGTGCTAACTAGCAAGCACCACAGCTTAGAGAAGCTCATTCTTCAGTAGCCAGTAACACTGACGTCACACTGAATTTGAGAAAAGAACCTTTCCAGCAGCACTCACACCTGGTAAGCACATTGTATAAATTAGTGCAGATAATATCAAAAGTAGAAGAGGGATGACCACAGGAATTAAACCACATGGCCTAACAATGACGATGTAAAAATATTTATATTATATCATATAGGGGAATCAATATAATTTTTATGTACTTAATTACAGTCATCCAATATGCCTTAAAGTTTAACAACAAGTTCTCCGATTTCAAACTGAAGTCTAGGTGACATACTATACTGGCATTTAATTGTATAGCTTTCATTAATCTCAGTGAGAAGCACAGACCCCAACCAACCTTGGAAAATCCTTTAAAAGCTTGCCTTAGAACCCCATGACTTCACCTTGTGGAGCCTGGACAATGACCAGGACCAAGTGCATGGCTAATGGACTGGATTGACAGAAAGCTACAAACCAGCTAAAACAACGTGGCCACTGTTTCATCGGAAATGAAATTACTCTATGCCACAGAACCGAGCTCCTGGCCCCACAAGGTAAAGAATCTTCTAAAGTGCATCAGGATCATACATGTGTGAAGATTAATTTATGGGTCAATCTGACTGGGCTGCAGTCACACTCATCACACTTTTAATATATTTATTATATTAAATACATACAAACACACTTAGAAGTTACAAAGACAATATTGAGGCCTGGCTCCCCAAAATGATACTTCCCTTGAGCACATAAGGGTAACAAGGTGACCACTAGACTAACCCTGGCCCCGGTTATCTGGTTGATCTCCGTTTCAAAAACCCTTCCATGAAAACTGATTCTCTTGTAAAATATCCTGCTAGAAACAGGCTCCTGAGACACATTCACCTGGTCCTCTGAGTAATCCCCAAGGGTTCCCTGAGAGGACCAAGGATACAGGAGACAGACAAGTAGATGGGTGCGCATGCATACACACACACACAAACACACATACACACACACACGTATGTTCATTCCAAACCATGGTTAAGAAACAGTGTAAGTCACAGCCCTTCTTCTGTGTGACTTTTGGTACTGCTGTACGAAACACCTGCCAGATCACAGATGCCACTGTCAGGGCAGATTAGTGAATGCCATGTTCTTTAGTTAAGCACAAAGAAAAAGAAGTAATAAAGGGATTCAAATGTGCTAATTGTAACAGGAAAGAATAGGTGAATTTGCATTTTATGTTCCCTGGCCCCATATATTTCTCATTTAATTAAAAGAATTTGAGGAGATGAGTCTACATTTACCTGGCTACTATTTAGGATAGGGGTGTCGAACTCAATCAGAGAAGGGGCCAAAATCTAAAATCCAGCCTAAATCGCGGGCCGAATGGTTTACTGAACAGTCATAAACTGTCATTGTGATGGAAACGCAGCGGAGTGCAGTGATGACAGCGCGGTGCGGGCCACATTGCAAGGCCTGGCGGGACGGATTTGGCCCGCGGGCCTTGTGTTTGACACATGTGATTTAGGATGATGAAGGCTAAGGAACCTCCTAGAAAACAATATTTATTTGTGGTGGGAAAACAACACACCTGAGTGAAATAATAAATGGAAGAGTTACTACCAAAGGCAGAAGAAAGATTCCCGGAAGGTTCAGCTGTTCAGCTATACTAAAAAGTAAACTGGGGACACGCACCCCAGGAACTCACTTACCACGATATCCTCAGGGAACGTGTCTCTGCTGAAGGAGCCATCATCAAACATGACCTCGTAGAAGGTCTGCGACGTCACGGCGATCACTCTGCAGCTGTAGTACCGGGTGTTCCGGTGCTTCGTGATGACGGTCTGCCCCACAGAGATGCCCCTCTCGCCAGCCTTCAACTTCTAACGAGGGGCGGAGGCAGACAAGAGAAAAGAAAGAGGAAAAAGAGAAAAGGACAGAAAATAAAAGGTATTTTTTTTTAAAACCAGTAATTGGCTTAGTAATATCATTTTTTATTTTTTAACTTTTTATTGGGGAATACTCTCAGACTTAAAAGTTGCAAGGATATGAAGGTACAAGAGCACCCATATACTCTTTGACCCTTTATCTATTCCTATTAGCATTTTATAATTTCCTTTATTTGCATATTATACTTCTACTTTATATATGGGTATTTTTAAGTATTATATACAAATTGTTTGTGTGTGTGCGTGTGTATATGTGTGGGGGGGGGGGGGGGCGTGCACACACATACTAGCCCCTCCCCTCACCACCAGCCATTAGCGCTTTACTGGGCTTTTATTCTTAAATACATCAGTGTGTGTTTTCTAAGAAGAGGTATTCTCCTTTACATAACCACAGTTATATAACAGTTACAGTTACTAACGTTAGTAAAGTTAACAGCAACATGTCTGATTCTCTACAATGTATCTTCCAATATTGTCAACTGAGCCAATGATGACGCAGGGTCCCCAAGCCCCTGGTCCCACACTCCAGTGCAGGACAGTCAAAGGTCAGGTGCTACATGTAGTCGCCACAGCTCCTGAGCCTCCCTCAATCTGGAACATTTCCCCAACCTTCCTTTGTCCTTATGATAGTGATACTTTGGAAGGATACACTCCTCCCTCCCCCTGCTTTGTGAATAGAACATTTATCTGAGGTTTCCTCATGATCAGATCCAGGCTGTACGTTCTGGGCCAGAACCCCACACAGGTCATGCTGAGTTCCACTCAGGATATCACATCTGGAAGCACATGCTGCTTGTCTGCGTCTCCATGGGGATGTGAATTTTTATCATGGTCAAAAGTATGGTCCAGTTTCTCTACTTCATAATCACTCTTTTCTTTTATTACTAATAAACAATCTGTGGCAGAACTTAAGCACCACACATACATCCTACACACTTATGCTTGGATTTAACATCACGGATGAGCCTTGCCCGATCCAGCCTTTACTATGAGGATGATTTCACTATATTTGTTCCTTTGTGCCTGTTATTTTAACACTGGATTTAGCATCTTATGGAGACAGTGGTTTGGATCTGAATTCTAAGCTCTGCTTCTTTAGCTATATGATCTTGGGGATGTTACTTAGCCTTCCTAGGCCTCAGTTTGCTTATCTACAATACAAAAAGGGGATATTTATGTGGAAGGTCTGCTGTAAAATAGGATAAAGTACATAAAATACGTAGACTCAGCAAATGTGAAATAGCTTCTTCATTTGGGGAAATTAAGAACATACCGGAGACCCGGTCAATAAACTACTTCTCCCTCCTTACTCAGTAATCGGTGTGCATGCCTGTGCAGCACCCTGATTTTACATGACAACGCTTAATCCAGCTTCAAATCACCACACACACTCCCGATTCTAACCCTTGTCATAGCACACAGCTATGGTCCTGAGGAAGGAAGGCATAGCGTGGTCTTCTCCCTACACTTCCTACAATCCAGGAGCCTTGTTTCTATCTCACTTAAAGCCCGGGCCAAATGTCACTTTCATGTACTGTCCCTCCTACGACGGCACATCCACAGGACAGGACTAGGGCCTATCTCTCTTTTTATCCATGGCACCCAGCAGGGTGTGTCCAACGCCGTTGCTGAATAATGAATAAAGGAACCAATCAATCAATCAATGAACAAAAATGAATGAATAAACTATGAAGATGGGTACAAACACATTTTCAAAATAAGAGAGAATTTGATTCATTCACTGTTTAGAAACTGGCAAAGTAAAAGCAAGTTTCAGGAAGACATTCTCTTTCTGGGGGGTAAGGAAGGATAATGCCGGTAGGGGGAGGAAATAAAGGAGGTTTACGGTGAAACTCACAGGGTGTGGGAAGTGGAAGCAGCCAGTCAAGGGAAAGAAAAGTGATATAGACTTGACAGAGAAAAGGTTGACTCCAGACCACAACCATTTTCTTCCTGCTTAGGACATGAAATTTATGCAAATTGACTGGCTGGAAAGATGGCCAGCACACGGATTAAATATAGAGTCTTCATCTAAATAAAAATATCCATAAGCTTCAAGCATGACCATGTCATGGGAAGTACTAAAGAAAATAGATTTTTTCATAGTGCTATTTTGATAGGATTTCTGATTTATTTTTGTAAGAAAAATTTATTGATAACTAATCATACATCCTCACAAGTATTTCCTGTCAGAAAAGCCCACGAGTCTATTGATGTTAAGAATGTCATTTCTGATCAGAGAAGAGAGATGTTATGCAAGGGGGCTCCATCAGATTAAAGAAATGGCCATGGTATTTTGAAGACCTATATGCTGGCTAAGGCTGTGAAATATGCACTAAGCAGAAATAACTGTTGCTGTTTTTATTTGTTTTTAACATAACTTATTTTAAGGAAAAGCTAAAATCAGTCAGTTTGAGATGCTGGGGATGTGAAAGAAATAAAAAAGTTAAGTAAAAAAAATGTTCTAGAGGCCGAAACCGGTTTGGCTCAGTGGATAGATCGTCAGCCTGTGGACTGAAGGGTCCCAGGTTCGATTCCAGTCAAGGGCATGTACCTTGATTGCAGGCACATCCCCAGGAGGGGATGTGCAAGAGGCAGCTGATCGATGATTTTCTTTCGTTGATGTTTCTAACTCTCTATCCCTCTCTCTTCCTCTCTGTAAAAAATCAATAAAATATATTTTAAAAATGTTCTAGAAATTCTACAAAACAAATGTTCAAAGAGTTCCTAAAAAATAATAACACATCTAGAGTTTCCAACACATATTGATATGCATTAAATCCTCCCCCAATAACTCTGTGAAATAATTATTTTCACTAAATAGATGAAGTAACTGAGATACAAAGTCAAGTGACTTTTCCAAGGTCTCACAGCTGGTAACAGGCTGAACTAAGGCCCAGAAAAAAATTCTTTCCCATTACCAGTGCCTCGATAGTATCAACCAGAAGAGTAAATATGTAAAGAAATCAGAAGAGAAATAAAACCAACCAGGAAACTAAACTGATGGGATTTAAGCAGTTTCCTAAAGAACTTTTATTTTCTTTTTCTTTCTTTTTAAACTATGATTTATTGAGTATCTACCTCCTCTGTTCTACATACTTTCTAAGGAACTTATATAGAAATTCATTTAAGCCTGGCCAATGTAGCTCAGTGATGGAGTGTCAACCTATGAACCAGGAGGCCATGGTTCCATTCCCAGTGAGGGCACATGCCTGGGTTGCAGTCTGGATACCCAGTGGGGGGCATATAGGAGCAACTGATCAATGAATCTTTCTCTCATCATTAATGTTTCTCTCCCTCTCTCTCCCTTTATGTTAACTATATAAAAAGATTTAAAAAGATTTTTTAAAATTCATTTCATCTCCCCAGTATCTCACAGCATTAAAATAGCCACTGGAATTTGAAGCTTATCTGGTGATGAAAAATGCAGAAATAATTGCATATGCTCTCAGTTTCCACATATGCATACACATGCCATGCACACACACACACTGTAGTAAATTGGTAAAATGCTCACCAGTCTTCACTCTTCCCTTTTCCCACATCCTTGCAATGTGACTTCAAAGCCCTTCCTATCAAGAGCTGAAGTCTATTTCCCTACCCTTTGACCTGGGGTAGCCTGTAGCTTAGCCTCCTTTGGTCAAAAGAAGACAATAGAAGCAATAATATGCCAACTCAAAGACTTTTGCTCAAGAGGCCTTGAACATTTCTGGGTCTCTCCAGGGGCCCTAGATTCTGTCATGTGAACAAACTCAAGTTACTCTGCTGGCATATGAGAGATCACATTGACCAGAGCTGAGGCACTAGACATGTGAGAGAATCCAGCCAAGAGAAGGAGAACTGTTCTGCAGCTAATCACAGATGAATGAGGCAACCAGCCTGGAACAGAAGAACCACCCAGCTGATCCCAGCCTAAATTATGACTTACAGAATCACCAGCCAAAGAGTCATTGCTTTAAGCCATTAAGTGTTATGATGGTTTATAACACACACAGATAATATATAAAATAAATATTATGAAAAAATATACTAAAATGTATAACTTCAGGTAATGGAATTGTACTTATTTGTTTCTTTCTGTACCTTTTGTACTTTCCATTTTATATTTCTTTAATAATTCTTGAAAACACTAAATTTAATAAAATACAAGTCCTTGCAAGTTTCTAATTCTTCAAATAGCAACTAATCCACAGTTAGACCTACTTAACTGAGATGCTAAAAACAAGCTGAAGCCAAATTACTTAGTAAGACCATCTTTAATATTTATCATCCAGTTCAGTAAATATGATATAAGAAGGACTTGAGGAAAGAACACTTTGTAAAGTAGAATGATACACAAACTTAATTACAAAATTTCATCTGACTTATATCCTACATTGAGGCCAAATGTGATATAACAAAAAAAAGGTACTTTTATTTTGTTCTTAATAATCATTACTCATTACTAAGAAATATTGTTTCAGTAAAATGAATAGATTATTTTTCTATTGATTTTAGAGAGAGGTGGTGGGGAGGGAGGAAGGGAAGGAGGGAAGGAAGGAGGGGAAAGGAGAGAAAGAGAGACAGAGAGAGAGATGGCTGTGAGAGAGAATCACCAATCAGTTGCCTCCTGTATGCTGGGGATCGTACCCACAATATGGGTATTTTATGCTCAGGTTTGGGGTTGTACTCATTTAAAATAACACACACACACACACACACACACACACACACACACACACGTCTCATTCATTGTCTTTTTGAAACTCATTGATATACTGTCCTTCCCATCAAACTAGCCACCTCTACAGGGCAATACCAATAATAAAAACTAATTGTAGACGTAAAAGAGTTTTCTCTCCACTGATACCATATTGCCTTCAATCAGGGTGGGCTTAAAAATTAAATGGGCCCTTATTACAAAGCTCTCTAACTTTCCTAAGATTCTAACCAATGTTGACCTATATATATAACTTTCCTAAGAATCTAACCAATGTTGACCTATATTTCCACACTTAGAGAAAAGATGGCTATTCATTAATGATTACAACCTGAGTAGGGAGAAAAATATGTCCCTAACACTGGCTCATCAAAGGCATGACAACATCCAAAAGGCTGACTATAGAACATTTAAAGTAGTGCTGGCAAACAGGATGGAAAAATCACCGTTCCTTACCTGACAAGAACTTTACAGCAGTAAACTCTGAGCCAGAGTCAAGAGAGACTGGCAGAAACACAATGCATAGAGGAAAAGCAATGCATAGATGGGCATGGAGTGGGAACACGGCATTTAAGTTCCTGAGTGCCTATTACAAGCAAGGCACCCTGCTAGGTGCTGAGGATTAAAATAAAGGAGGGAGAGAGTCCAGTCTCTCAAAAGCTCACAGGCAGAAGGAAAGACACACATGGCTGACCACAGTGCAGGTATTAAGAGCACCAGGTAGGGGCAGGAAGGGGCCTTCCAGGGAAGGCTTCACCCCTGGGAACACCTGAGCCAGGCCCGAAAGAGCCAGAAAGCCCACATGCACAGATGGTGGGAAGGCCATTTGCAAACAGAGTGGTCACCTTGTGAGCCTGTGAACCCCGGCTCAGATTGATGTTTGTAGCTGCATAAAATAAAGCACACACGATTACAAAAGACACAAATTATATGGGGAAAAACCAAAATTTGTGGTTTAAGACTTATGCTTCTAATAATAATGTATTAAATACTAATGTCTAGTGACAATGATGACATGATTACTACTGCGGACAGGTCACAGAAACTGCTAATACCATCGCTGCCTATTCTCAAAACTGACAGGACTGTCAAATTCTAGCTGTAATTTAGTGAAAGAAATTATAATTTTTTTTCTCATCCCCTAAACACAAATATTTCTTAATAGTAAATTATAAAAAATATATTGTTGTCTGGTATATTTAGACGTTCAGCAGTCACTCTTTTAACAGCAGTCATCTAGATAATGGTGCTTGTACGCACTGTCCATAAGAGGACATGGTGGTGAGATGAAACTCAAAGAAGACACCTCTGTGACAGGTTAATTTATAGAAGCTGAAATGGGTAATTTTGGAGTAAAATGGTTAATTTATAGAAGCTGAAATGGCTAACTGACACAGGAATCTAACAAGTTCTGAGACTGGAATATGTACTATATTCTCAAATATAATTTATCCCAATGAGTTTCTGACAGAGCAGAGAACAGTTAGTTCAATATGACCTCTACGGAGAGGGTTTAGAGGGAAAGAGTCCTGTGTGGTAGAGGGAAAGAAGATTCCTATGCTCTTATCCAAGATTCCTAAAGTCTTAGCCAAGACTTTGCAAGGCTGATCTGTGTTTATGCCATAAATGAGGGTCACCCAATATCTGCCAAGATGGCAGATATGTCATCTTGGGAAAATCCATGACTGGGTTAACCATCTATATGTCACTGAAGGGCGTAAATCCCAATAAAACAGTGTACTCAGAGGCTCACAGAGCCAACAAGGCAAGGAAGCCGAAGAAACAAAGCCAAGTAACATCCCATGAACAGCCAAAAAGCACATTTCCATGTTTAACCAATGACCCTTCCACCTCCTCCACTTCATTATTTCTCCCTTACTTCTACAAATTAACAACCTTTGAGATATTACTGTACCTTTTCAAGTATCCATCTTATAAAAATCTCTAGAGGGATCTGAGTAAATGCATTAATACAAACTGTCCTTCTGTTACCAAACGAATGCAGCAGAAGTCGCTCCTCTAAACCTGCCCTGTAATAATAACAGCTTTCTTCATAAAATTACAAGAGCCTGGTGAAAATCTCCTACCCAGAAAAACCGAAAGCCCTGGGGCTTCGTGAAGAAATAATTGCTCCTACAGACAAATATACATGCACACCCATAAAACTGTCACAAGTATTTAATTTTCTACATGTCTGCTTGTTCACATGTACTTTTATTTCTCATGGGTTTTCAAGTGCAAACATACAATAAGTGGGAAATAGTGGTAAGCAGTTTCCCAGCAAACTTAGGTCTTACTCACTTTAATGTGTGTAGAAGTATAACAAATAGACTGCAAAAGAAAGTGTGTGTGGGGGGGGGGGGGGACGGGGGGGGGAGGGAGAGGGAAGAGACGCAGGAACTAATTCTTTTCCATCTGAGTCATGAGCTCACCTCATGGTCTTGTTTGGAAGGTAAGTGAAGAGAACTAGAATGGGAGAACTGTGCTTCCCTGTGTTAATGTAGGAAACTCTCACTAGGTAAGCACCTCCTACTTCCTATTTGAAGAGTAAGCAACCTGCTACATGAAGAGCAGGGAGGAAGCTCCCGGCAGGTAGACTGGCAGAGCTGGAGGGCTGTGGCAGCATCCCACTGCTAAGACGGAACCTGATGTGCGTTCCTAAGACACATTCACTCTCATTAGTTGCTAGAGGACAGGTGAGTCTTCCTTGGATGCCTGCCCTGAGAAGCTCTGCATTGGAATTTATATTTCAGGAGCCCTTGAGCTTCTTGTGTAGCAAGGGTGAAATTGGGGGAGAACTATAACTTCATAAAATCTCAAGAATTTAAATAATTCTATGCATGTGTGTAGAAATTAACACACTGATTCTAAAATTTATCTGAAAATGCAAAGCATCTAAAATACTCCAAACAATCTTGAAAAAATGTTGAAGAAATTACAATTTGGGGGAAATGAAGGGGGAAAGCATTTGTTCAATTATAAGATAATCAACAATTTTGTTTCATTATCTTAGATGAGACATTTTCATTAGAAGCAAGAGGCATAAGGTATTACTATATGGTACTCTTGCCAATAATGATTTTTAAATCTCTAAGTTTGTGAATGGGATTAAAATAGCTAAAATAGATGCAAAATTTCTGTAAGGAAGTCAACCCAAAGCAAAACAGACTAATTAAATGGTTTAACAGTTTTTCTATGTCACTAAGAAGGAAGCCCAGGTAAATAATGAAACCATGTAAGATAATCCAAGCCATAGTCTCAAGTTGGGAAAGTGCCAAAGTAGCACAGTCTAAATGCCATGTGCTCTGGCTCTAATGACCAGGAAGTTCTGTTAACTTCTAATGGCTGTTGAACCCTTTGAAGTTCCATTTCATCAACTATAAAAAATAAATACAACCATAATACCTCCACACAAGATTATTTACTGTGAGGCCCAAAGGAAATAAGGTACTATGTATGAAAATGCACAGAAACTATAAAAGCACTATACACATGTTCTTATTTGTATTTACTTTATCTACATTGATATACTGCTACCAACAAAGGAAATGGTCACCTTGAGCAGGAGAGAAAAATAGGGTGGAATAGGTCTTTAGTGGTTCAATAAAGACACACTACTTATATAGATGATAGAGAAAGAGAGAGAGAGAGAGAGAGAGAGAGAGAGAGAGAGAGAGAGAGAGAGAGAGAGAGAGAGAGAGGTATCAAGCACAAGCTTCCTGGTTTCTTTCAAAATTTTAGGAGAAATAGCCAAAGGAATAGTGGAAGAAGTCAGCCAAAAGCTTTCTCCTGCCCATCACAACAGCAGCAGCAGGAAGGCAGATTCTGCCCAGCTAGCTTATCTTGTTAACCAAGGGGATAAAACCCTAGTCTTTACAGTTCGTTACTGACCGAGAAGGTAATGGCCATCTCTCAGTCTACCTAGTGTTAATTAAATGCATGTATGGGCCTAGCACTGTGATGGAGAGAGAAGTGTGTGGGGTTCCTGTAGAAGCAGGAAAGGAAAGAACTGAGAAACTCTATAGTTGTCACCCCTCTTTCCCAGTGTCATGTCTGCAGTGCTCCTGTTCTGTCATTTCACCAAGGGTCATCTCTGGGTCCCTACAGCCTCAGCAAAAGCCACTTCTCAGTCTCTAGCAAGGATGCTGTTTTGTTTTGTTTTTATTCCAAATACGTGACAAAGGAATATGTTAACAGATTTTAAGGTACAACTAAAAGTTACTGAATACAAGAGTTTTCAAATTCTGTATTTTCTTCTAATTCCTCAGATGTATGGGGAAAGGCAGACAAACCTGACTAGAAGGTCTACCTACTACTCAAGGAGAGAAACACAAAATGGGGAAAATAACCCAGGAGGATATCAGAGCCCCACAAAGAGGGCTTCATGTCTCCCTGCCTCCTGCTCAAGCTAAAGCTGGTGCTAGGTCAATCCAGAAATGGCTGAAAGAAAAATTAAAAGAATGCTTCATTGAAGAATGTAGAAACAGGAATTTCTTCTGTTTCTTTGGATTCCGCTCTATAAATTCACTGTGCCACTTCGCCAGTGTAGGACAAGAAAACGAGAGGATGCATAATATCTCAGGATGAAAAGATGCCAACTTCAGATAAGGAGTGATCAAGAAACTGCCCATTTTATCAGAAAAGAAGGATTGATCTGCACATGAGAAATGTGAGCGGGCAGGACAAAGAAAGTGGGGTATGCCAGGCTGCCTGGCTGCCTGTCAACAGGCCTCTGGAGGCCTTTCTAGTTAATCTAGACTTTTATACATCAGCTTTGTTGAGCATTGACATATAATGTTGACAAAGAGAATGGTCATTCAGATAGAAATGTTGGAACTTACTTAATAGCCTTTTCTATTGCTTGCAGTTAACAATCATAAAAAGTTATACCTTCATTACATTTTGTCAATATCTATGGATTTCACTATGACTATACCATCTAATTACTGTTTTCTACCTGAAGGAATTGAAAATCCTGTTTCTTATGCTTTACAAGATGTTGGAATGTCAAATATCCTTTGCTGTCATATGTCTGTTGACACATTCCATTTATATTTCTCCCCATATTCATGGTATTTGACTCTAACACCAATGTTAAAATGTGGAATTAGTGTCACCGCTTAATTTTCTTAACAAGCTATCAGACAATATTTTTATAAAATAGAAGTATAATTTGCTGAAAATCTTAAAAAGTCCTGGGAACTGAGAAATATTAATGCTATGAAAAAGTGAGCAAGCATTTTACATGGAAACACACATTGCCTATGAGAGAGAGAGAGAGAGAGAGAGAGAGAGAGAGAGAGAGAGAGAGAGAGAGAGAGAGAGAGAGAAGAAGAAGAAGAAGAAGAAGAAGAAGAAGAAGAAGAAGAAGAAGAAGAAGAAGAAGAAGAGAGGAGGAGGAGGAGGAGGAGGAGGAGGAGGAGGAGGAGGAGGAGGAGGAGGAGGAGGAGGAGGAGGAGGAGGAGGAGGAGATGATGACGACGACCAAATCAGCTGTCCTTGGAATGGAAGACTAGATTTCTCTCAGGATGTGTGGTCCTTGAACTTTCTGAGTATCAAATGTGCCTTGTAAATATTCCTCAGGCAGTTGGTCCTCACAGTGGAGCCCCAGGTCTGCTGAGGGACTCCACATGAACTTCGTGGGGGAATAACAGAGCCCAGTGGGAAGCACAGCACTGCTGAGGCTCCTGATTCTGATAAGCATGCTCTTGTGATAAAGCCAAACACCTGCCTCAAGTTGCAGATTTTTCTTAAAATATTTGTTTAAAATTCAGCATTAATTCGTAGTTTTACAAAGCCAGAATAAAAAGTTAAAGTAAAATAGTCTACATTTTGTACAATATATTACACATTCATATTACACTAGAAGCCTGGTGCACAAAATTCGTGCACTGCGGGGGGGGGGGGGGGCCTCAGTCCAGTCTGCCCCCTCTCACAGTCTGGGAGCCCTCAGGGGATGTCCTACTGACAGCTTAGGCCCACCGAAGCTGCAGTCTGGCCTCCTTCTGCGGGAGGTGACCAGCTGATAAGAAGAAGGCGCCATCCCCATCACCCTGCTGCTGCTGCCACTTCCAGCCGCCACAGCCACCAAGGTTTTTTCATCAACACAGACTCCAGTCCCTTCACCACGAAAAAATGACAACCTTCTTTAGGCATTTTCAAAATGTCTCTTTCAAAGAATATGACCTCTTTCTTTTCTTTTCTTTTCTTTTTCTTTTCTTTTCTTTTCTTTTCTTTTCTTTCTTTCTTTCTTTCTTTCTCTTTCTTTCTTTCTTTCCTTTTCTTTCCTTTTCTTTTCTTTTCTTTTCTTTCTTTTCTCTCTTTCTCTCTCTCTTTCTTTCCCTCTTTTTTTCTTTCTCCTCACTTGACGATATTTTCCACTGATTTTTAGAGAGCATGGAAGAGTGAGGGAAGGACAGAGAGAAACATCAATGTGAGAGGGACACTTCAGTTGGCTGCCTCCTGCATGAGCCCTGACCTGGGCCCCAGCCAGGGAGGACCCTGCAACCTAGGTGCATGCCCTTGATCAGAATTGCACCCGGGCCCTGCGGTCTGCAGGCCGAGGCATTATCCACTGAGCCAAACCGGCTAGGGCAGGTTATGACATTTCTTAGCCCCACCAGCAGCGGACCTTCACTTTTTCCTCCAGGAGTGAGGTGGAAAAACCCTAGATCACCTTCTTGGATTCTTATTATCCAAGTTACCAAGAACACTGTGAGTGGCGTACAGGGAGCTTAACCAATGAGCAGTCAGAAAAGGTGTTTCCTTTGAAGCTTCCGCACAGAGGTGGACTGCTGGTGAGCTGCAGCTGGAGCATCCCAGGCCCCCCTGTCAGTATCCGCTCTGGGGTGGCCTGAGCGCACCCGTCAGTGTCCACTCAAGGGCCACCTGAGCTGGCACAGCAGCTTGGGCAGGCCACCTGTCTCTGTCTCTGTCTCCACTCTGGGCCTCAGCTGCACATGCACCTCCTCCTGACTGGTAAGTTAGCTGGATGCTGGGGTCCAGCTGATTGGGACTGAAATGGGCTGGACACACCCTGGAGCCCTCCTGCAGTCCCTTCCGGTTGGACAACCTACCACATTCCTCCCCAGCCCCAATCGTGCACAGTGGGGTCCCTCTGCCTGGCCTGTACCCTCTCACAATCCAGGACCCCTCAGGGGATGCTGTAGATCCAGTTTCGGCCCAATCCTGCAGGCCAGAGGGACCCCACTGATGCATGATTTTGTGCACCAGGCCTCTAATCTATTATATTTCTCTCTCTCTCTCTCTCTCTCTCTCTCTCTCTCTCTCTCTCTCTCTCTCTATATATATATATATATATATATATATATATATATATATATATATATATATATATATATATAAAAGCCTAAGCAACTGAACAACCAGCCAACCAGTCACTAGGAAGCGCACTGACCATCAGAGGGTAGACACTCAATGCAGGAGCTGTCCCCTGGTGGTCAGTGCTCTCCCACAGGGGGAGTGCTGCTCAGCTGAACAACCCGTCCAGGCGGCCCACCATCCCGGCAGCAGCCACTCACTCCCTCAGTAGTCCTACAGATCCAATCTCCAGAGAACAGGTCAGGCACTGTCGGACTGGCGCCACTGGCATGATCTCAACAGCGCCCCACGGCTTCCTGGAAATTGGCCTCGGGCACTGCGGCCACTTCCCCTCCCTAGATGCTCTGCAAGGAAGAAACAATATAAAAGTGGCGGCCAGGTGGCTCCCGACACTGTCATGAACATCAGCAGGACAGATCTGGATCCGGATCCAGATCCCAGGTGGGCAAGTGTGTCCCACCACCTGCCCAGAGGGCCAATCGCATCCCAGCTGCCAACACCCCGACAACCCTCAGGTGAGACACCAGACGCAGGGCTCACGGCTGGTGAGTGCAGCTGCAATGGTGTGAGCCTCTCCTGATCAGGACTGACTAAGCGCGAGCCCATGGCAAGTGCAGCGGGGCCGGGATGAGCAGGAGCGGCAGGCAGCACTGGACTGCCAGTTTCAGCTCAATCCCCACAGGCCACGCCAGGGGACCCACAAATTCATGCACCAGGCCTCTAGTTATTCTATAATAAAGTATATACTTGAATTACATTCTTTTTTTTCTCCAACCAGATTAAAGGATAAGAAATCAGAGCCTGGTGAAAGGCTATATTTAAAGGCAGAGATAATATTCTGAGCCACCTGGGAACTGACTGCATTCTGCCCCCAAATGGGCATGTGGCTTTGGCCTGTGTTTGCTGCAACAGCCAACTACTTGCAAAACTTTTCTTAAATGGTAAGGCCCAGATGGTTAAGAGTAAATTTTTCCAGAATGAAGGTGTAAACCCCTAATACAGAGAAAGAGTATGGTAGCAAAGCACAGCTTCCACTCAGCTTCCGCAGCAGCCAACCCTGGGCCACCCAGGGCACTCTGCCTCTGCTCTCTCTGCAAGATCTCCATATTCTGATCAGTTTCTGCATCTTTTGCTGATTAACATTGGAATCTGCAGTGGAAGCATCTGTTTTCTCTTCCCACAAATTCAACACTTCTTGAAACACTGTAGCATCATTAATGGTGCCCAGATGGGGACTGGCACAAACCCTTACCAAGACACCAGGCTTTGAAAGAAATCTGGAAAAGGGGGAAGGATGGAAGGCGTGGCTGAAGAGGCCTCAAAGGAGGTTGAAGAGCCTCTGGCTGGGTCTGGGAGGTTACTGTGGGGACCTTCTGGGACAGTGTCCTGGATCTTCTCCTGCGTGTCCCGCAGCCAGGCCCTGTGACTGTGCAGCCAAGGCCCCACAGAAGGCAGGATGGCCCGCAGTGCAACTCCCTGGTTCTCTCTAATGAACTGACTAAAAGGGCAGGAACAATGGGCCCCAAAGGGGCTGAGCCCAGGGCACGGGACTGTGCTGTGGATCCACTCAAGCCTGTTCTTCTGACAGGAAGCATGGGGAGAAAAGCTCTAGGCTCCCTGACCCAGCCTCCTGTGGAAACGAATACAGGAGGAGGAGTAAAAAAGGAAAACAAGGCATATTAAATAGAGTGCAGCAGTTTGAAACGGTCTCAATAAAATTTAAAAAAACATTATCTTTACTGGTTTTACCTGATAAAGTGAGCAAGGGAAAGACTGGTTCTGGATGTAAATATTCTAAAATGTCTGTCCTAAAAATTCTCCTCCCAGGCAAGCCAGGCCTTACCTTTTATCATCTGGCACAAATGGATTGAGATCTCAACAAACCACTTCTATTGATAACAAGGTGAAGGATTTCTTCTCTTTTTAAAATGTATGTTTAATTTAAGAGGATTGATCAGCTTCAGGCCTCCTGAATCACTATAATATTTTTTTTAAATCCTTGCTAAGAATTTTTTACCCCAGACTTTGCTTTGATCAGAATCCTCTCTGTTTTTCAATATCAGTACAAATTCAGCAGGGTATCTGGAAAATAACTTATGTAAAAGATACAACCCATATACAAATACCAGATCAATATAACCAAGTCTGATCTGAGAATAGTTGGTCATGATCAACTTTACTAAACAGAATGGAAGTTAGCAAAATCTAAATCATTATAAGAAAAGTAACCACCACCAAAACAATTCCACTGCCAGCTATACACAAAGAAGCCGAGATCTGGAGACAGGAAGAGAGTTTGTGGAAATGGCACCATTCTTATCATTGTTAGATGAGTGTGAGCTAAATTCTGGTTCTCTTTCTAAAAGGTATGAAAGAGAAACTAAAAGGGGACATAGTTTGGGGATTGAGCTCCAAACTAAAGGAGGTAAAATAAAAAGGGAAAGAAAGGATGAAATCACCCCATAGCTGCACTGGATGGGTCCCCCCTTTGAAGACACGGCAAGCTCACTGGCATCAGACGGCCACACTGAAAGCAGACACAGCCCTCACCTGTGATGAGTTCTCATTATCTGGTTGTCTTTGAGACTCCCCTCCCCCACCCCCACGTGATTAGTTACTAGGGCCTGTGAGGCTGCCTCCAACATGTCTCCAGAACCCAGGGGCTTCTCCTCACCACTGACATGGCCACTTGGATATCCAGTTCCCCTTCTCCTATCACGTGCAACAGGACATCACCTCCTCACTAACTTTCCTGCTTCTTCTCATCTCTTCTGCTCTGTGTCAAGAGAGACCTATCACTCTCCTGCACATGTGCATCCCTATGGTGGACCTGTGATTAAAATGAAAGGGATTATCTGTGAATTTCCTGGTACATACTTCTTTCTGCCTTTAAGAATATGAAAAACTACCTATTTTTTCAAATAATATTTTACCAAATGTGCTTACTGTTTAATAAACGAATTTTCATAACATTATGCAACATTATGTTTTACACCCAAAGCTCAATAACATTGAATAAGCCATTATATTTAAAATAATTTGTGCCTTAGCTGGTTTTGCTCAGTGGATAGAGCCTTGGCCTGCAGACTGAAGAGTCCCAGGTTAGAATTCCGATTAAGGGCACATGCCTGGGTTGTGGGCTCGATCCCCAGTAGGGGGCATGCAGGAGGCAGCCAATCAATGATTTTTTTCTCATCATGAATACTTCTATCTCTCTCCCTCTCCCTTCCTCTCTGAAGTACAAAAAAATATATTAAAAAATAAAATAATTTGTGGTATTAAAGGAAAACTAGAATTTGCCTTAAGATGGTCTTTTTGATGCAAAATTCAAATAATTGGAAGAAACAAAAAAAAGGGGGGGTGGGTGGGGAGAGACAAAAAACCCAAAGTGGGGGGAAATGGAGATCCTATTGAAATAACTATAGTTTTATACTTCATTTCACCCAAATTGTACAAGCATCCTCTATTCTGGAAAAAGACAGGGGTAGGCTGCCAAGTTAGCTTGATGTTAATAGTACTCACTGCTATGATTCAGCAATTGCTCATTTCTCCCAATACCCGAGGCATGGCTGAGAACATAGACAAACCACAGTTCTGACTCTCGGGAGCACATGCCCTAGCATTCACAGTTTACACAAGGAGAAATACGTGAGTGAATTTGGACTTCTTTATGCTTGAAAAGGAAAGAACGTTGAATGCACCGGGGGCAATCACAATCTCCTCCCGGAGTTGCTGTCACACATTTAGGAGAGGACTCCATGCTTGGAGTCTAATTGAAGAATAGTGGGTAAATAAGAGCTAACGAGAATATTTTTTCAGAAATCCTGTGCTCAAAGTGCTTCCCACTAGAGAACTTTGCAAAGGCAATTTAGAAACATTAAAATTCTTCCCTCATAAGAAAAGATTGCCACATGTAATGTTATAAATTACACGATGTTCTCCCTGCCTGTACAAAGCATACCATGCTCAAAGGGAAGAATAGAGAGTAGTTTCTAAATCACCTCAAAATCAAATATTTTCTTTTTCATCATCATTTATGGAACATTAGTAACATAAATGTGACTGAATCGCACACATCATACTTCAGAGGAATGAGGTCCTGATTAAACACCTGGATCTCTTTAATAGCGAAGGCTATATAATCATCAGTAACCACAGAACTTTGGAATGTTAAAATGGCAATGTATGATCCCAAGCCCAGATGAACACCTCTACCACCATTTAAGGTTTGAGGTCTGGAATGCATTCACATGCTAGCACCTGCTGCTCATTAACTGAATCTCCTTGGGCAAGGAACTGAGCCATCTTTGAATTTAGGTTTCTTATCCCAGTTCCCACAGGATTATAGCGCCGAAGCCAGCAGTAGTAATGGTCATTGTAAAAAGAGAAAGCAGTGTTATCACTTCCATCTTCTGAGGGCTTCCTCTGTGCTGTGGTCTAAAAGCACGTGGGGAGGTAGGCAGCCATTCTGTGTGTATGGGAGGAAGCTGAGGCACAGACAGAAACCTGCACAAGGTGCACATGTGTTACCACTGGCAAAATCGAGGTGTGAACATCAAGCGCTCTGACTCCAGAGGTCATGACCTCACTTACATCTTAAGATGCATCCCCCCATAACATCTAATGAAGTAATGATACTAACTGGACATTATAAATGGCAAAGCACCACTGTGATGCAATATGGTAACACTGGAACATTTTTTAACTTGCTGGAATGTATTTTCTGCTGTATACATAATACTATTCTTAGCAAGAGTCCATGAACTCAAGGAACTAAAGGAAAAGCACAAATAAATATTCTACTTCATACCTAAGACAATGGGAAAAGGTGGAAAATAATTTTAAGATGGATGACATAATTGGTGATGTCATTTTGTACATTTGCACATTCACACACAGCCTCACAGAGTAAGTTCCAACCCACAGACATTAAGAAACTCTCAAGACACCCATGGAAGTTGCTGGAATCATTAGAAAATTTGGGAGACTTGTTGTGTGGATCATGGCTCCCCAAGCACATACCGATGAGTTGGCAGGCTGCTCACAGGAGGTTACTAGAAACACAGACAGGCACGTTAGGCTGCAACTAGTCTGTGGCCAAGCCTCCCAGGAATAGCAAAGGGCAGCAAGGTAATGAAGCCTGAGCTTTGATACATTGCTTTAGCCTCCTCACGGGCAACCGGAAACAATTACGGTGAACTGGAAAGATAATAGGAACACAGCAACTATCTCTACATTGTGGTAACATTTGTAAGCATTTAAGAAAGGAACGACTCCACTCACTTGGGACAAGTAAACTGAACTATAGTTAAACTCACATGCTATTTGTTGCAAACACTCTTTCGCCAGAAATAGGTACAGTCCTGAGTGAGATGGTCAAGGCAGAAGAAAGTGATCTCTAAACTCGTCAACGTTTCTGCTTTTCTGAGACTGCCCTCCCCCCTCCCAGGGCCTCGTGCTTCCCCTAGTTTATCCCATCTCAGGCAGCGAGGCCCCCAATGTGTATGACCAACCCTCTCGCTGTCCTGTGTTGCTCTCTTTGTTTCTTCTAGAAGAGATGAAATAAACTCCGAAGGCCAAAGTGTACAGTTGTGGAGATTAAGCACCACATAGTCTAAGGTGGAGCTCTCACTTCACTCCGTCCTAGAAATGGTCTCACCCTCACCCGGATACTGCAGTGCACAATCTGTATACAAATTTAGCAGCCCTGTATACAAATCCAAAACCAGAACAGGCATAGTGAGTCTCATCTGTTCATTCATTCATTCATTCATTCAACTCAAAAAATATATATGTGTGTAGTAACACGCACCAGACACTGATTGGTCCTGGGCAAATATGAGTAAATAATATCGTACAATCCCTGCCCTCCAGAAACCCACACCTCAAGTCTAGACATGTCAACAATGAAAAACATTACAGAGTAGAATTCATACCCATCTTGGCACCTGGGAAGGGAGAGCAGGCCTTACCACATTTGGGTTGCCCTTATGTCGAAAGCACGTGATGTTCACCACGTATGGCCAATCATGAGGCTCCATCAGCACCCCCGCGGCATGAGCACACGTGACATGGAAGGAGGCCGGACAGCGGCCGAAGGAACACTGGATGCAGGCTCCAGAGACCTTCTTAACCCGGTGTCGGCAGAAGATGCATTTCTGGAGAGTTAAAACAAAGAGGAACATCAATTCACTCTGTTAACAGCCAACTTCCACACTTCTCAGAATAATAGCTGTTAGAGATGAAGGAAACTCATTACATCAACAAGCCCTGACCCTCCGGGGGCCCAAGTAGTGACAGCAACACTTTCAAGAAAACACACTGCTATGGTCACATACTCTCAGACACGTCGAAATACATCTTGTGGTTAGGAAAAGCCAAACCCTTCTGTACATGGTTCTCCAGGAGCAGAGCAGAGGTAAGGCCCAAGGGTGCACCTATGAAAGCTGAAGCTACTTCTCCTTCATTTCCTGCGTGGCGTGCCTTTTTGTACATCCAGAGATAGAATGTAGGTTTGGAGGACAGGCACACCACTTGCCTAAAATAGATGAGGTCTTCAAAAGTACCCAAATAGCACACAGATGGACAAAGTTTTCCATTTGCAAGAAAATATAAGAGTGTTAAATGGTCCAATGTGGAAACTCGGAGTTCAAGTGTTTAATAATCCAAATCCAAACCCTTCATGACTGACAAAAATATACCTCCCAAAGTGAGAAAATTGAAAATCATCCCAAAGGGCATAATTTTGTTGAATATCTATAGCTGACTAAGCCTGGGGAAGAAAGAATGAAAATAAAAGCAGCAATAATGATTACTACAATCTGAAAATTAAATTGCATACAATTAGCACTAAACATCATCAGTGCAATTCTTATGAGAGATGGGTAAAATAAAACAGCTTCATTAAATATAAGATCTGTGAACTAATACTTGGGTTAGGAAAAATATTGATTGTAGAACAACAGAAAAAAAGAAACAGAGTGATTGAAACGCTCAACTTTTTATTCCTAAGGATAAAGAAGGCCTGCAATCTGACCAAATGCTGGAATAACTGTTCTTCTTTTATAGGTACATCTTCCTTCCTCAGACAAAAAAAAAAAAAGTACTTAAACTCAATGCCTGTTGGGGGCTGTAATATTTTATCACAGAGCTGCAAGAATCAATGTGCAGTTAACTTCTAACTCTTCTTTGCCTTCACATCTAATCAGCCACTTCAGTCTTAAAGATTCTGTGCCTTAATCTTGCTTTGATCTCTCTCTGCCCATCTATACCAACTGCCACTGCCTCTGCTTCTGCCCATGGTGTCTTGCCCAGCATAGTAATGGCCTTCTAACTGGTCTCTCCCTCTTCTATTTCATTCCATTTCAATTCATCTTCTCCAGGCCTGCCAGAGTGATGTCTTTACAACATAAATCCTATGTCACCCCCTGTGTAATGTTCTTCAATGGCATCTCCTTATCTCCAAGACATTTTAGAAAAAAAGCAACAGTATGAGATGGAAGAGGAAAGCTTATCAAAGGCTCTTCATGATCTGTCTGAGCTGTATTCTCTTTCAATTGTCCCCATAAGAGTCCTGCATCCCGGACATTTATCTGATCCACTTATACATCTGGATTTAATGTATAATTAAAACAATCTAAGTGGGGAGAGGGGTAAGTATGTGGCTTAGCTAATTAAGAAATTACAGAAAGAGAGAACACACCATAGAACTAAACTAAACATACATTATAGTATGAATAAAAGCATTATTTAGTATCTTATCTTAATATATTTTTATATCAGTGGCAATACATTATTGGTAATACTTGTTATGTTGGTATCCTTTTGACAATTCTAATCATTTGAAATGTGATGACAGATATAATAGCAAAACTCATACCAGAAGCCTCAGGCATAATCAGACAATCTTTTAAGAGCCTAATCATAGAGGTCAGCATTTAATAAGTTCAGATAGTAAGGTGTATAAAATGATAATTTGTTTCCTATTTTCCTAATTAAACAGAACTTATGAGTGGGAAAGAATATTATGACTTAAATAATTAATGAATTAGTAACTCTCAGCCTCTTCCACCATCAACTCCTTATTAAACAGAGGCCTTCCGGAAAGGGTGGAGATAGAAAGAATACCTTGAAACCCAGGAGGACCCAAAGCTTGGGATCTAGTAAGGGAAGTGTCTCCTTTCCAGGGATAGAATCAGTATCCTTGGAAAGTTTACCTAACTATAAACCAGGGATTTTTCAACCAATGTGCCACAAGAATTTTAAAAACATGAAATACCTGACTCTTTTCCGTTACACTGTCAAATAAATAAATGACAATAGTCAACACAACAAAAGCCATCCGGTGTGAATGAATCAAAATATAACTATATTTTTGTCAGATTTGGCAAAAAATATATACTTTTTTGATGTGCAGAATTTCAGTAGTTTATGTGTGCATGAGATGAAAAAGGTGGGGAAAAGGTGGGAAATAACTCTGTAACTCAATACTTTTGAAGATGTTTATTCAGAGGGTTGAGAAATTTGATTAAATATCAAATAGGTTCCTGCTGAGATAGAGAACTACACAAAATCCAGGGGAAGCCATTCTGTGCCCTGCAGGATAGTCTCTGGTATAGTAAGTCCCCAGTTGATGCTGTTGAAGGTTCTAGGACTTTAAGCAAAAGAATGTATAATGAAACCAATTTTACCATAGGCTAATAGATGTAAACAATAGTTCAGTAATTAAAGTATTAGATACTATGTCTTTTTCCCTCCCCTGCCCTCTCTGCCACTCCCATCCCCAAGGGCAAGCCCCTACTGCCCCAGTGTCTGGGTCCATTCCTTATGCTAATATGCATGCATACAAATCCTTTGATTGATCTCTAACCCGCCCCCCCTTCCCTGCCATTTGTCTCTAGATCTATTTTTGTTCAACAGTTTATGTTGATTATTATATCCTACATACGAGTGAGATCATGTGATATTTATCTTTCTCTGACTGGCTTGTTTCACTTAGCATAATGCTCTTCAGTTCCATTCATGCTGTTGCAAATAGTAAGAACTCCTTTTTTTACCACAGTGTAGTATTCCATTGTATAGATGTACCACAGCTTTTTAATCCACTCATCTATTGATGGGCACTTAAGCTGTTTTCAAATCTTAGCTATGGTGAATTGTGCTGCTATGAACATAGGGGGGCTTATATCCCTTCTGATTGGTGTTTCTACTTTCTACTTTCTAGGGATATATTCCTAAAAGTGGGATTACTGAGTCAAATGGGAGCTCTCCATTTTTAGTCAATTGAGGAAATTCCACAGTGACTGCACCAGTCTGCATTACCACCAGCATTGCATGAGGGCTCCTTTTTCTCCACATCCTGCACTTATTGTTTGTTGATTTGTTGATGATAGCCATTCTGACAGGTGTGAGATGGTACCACATTTTGATTTGCATCTCTTGAATGATTAGTGACTTGAGCATGCTTTCATATGTCTCTTGGCCTTCCTTCTGTCTTCTTTCGAAAATTGAAAATTATCTATTTAGGTCCATTGCCCATTTTTTGATTGAATTGTTTATCTTCCTTTTGTTAAGTTGTATGAGTTCCCGGTAAATGTTGGAGATTAAATCCTTATCAGTGATAACATTGGCAAATATGTTCTCCTGTGCAGTGAGCTTTCTTGTTGTTTTGTTGATGGTTTCTTTTGCTGTGAAAAAGCTTTTTATTTTGATGTAGTCCCGTTTGTTTATTTTCTCTTTGGTTTCCATTGCCCTAGGAGCAGTATTGGAGAAGAAACTGCTTCCCCATATGTCTGAGATTTTGCTACCTGTGTGTTCCTCTAGTATTTTCATGGTTTCCCGTCTTATGTTTAAGTCGTTTACCCATTTTGAGTTTATTTTTGTGTATGGTGTAAGTTGGTGGTCTAGTTTCATTTTTTTGCATGTATCTGTCCAATTTTCCCATTACAATTTATTGAAGAGGCTGTCTTGACTCCATTGTATGTTCATGCCTCCTTTGTTGAATATTAGTTGAACATAGTGGTTTGGGTCAATTTCTGGGTTCTCTATTTTGTTTCATTGATTTGTGTTTGTTCTTGTGCCAGTACCAGGCTGTTTTAAGAACAGTGGCTTTGTAATACAGCTTGATATCCGGTATTGAAATCCCACCTACTTTGTTCTTCTTCCTCAGGATTGCTGCAGCTATTCGGGGTCTTTTTTTATTCCAGATGAATTTTTGGAAAGTTTGTTTTATGTCTGTGAAATATGCCATTGGTATTTTAAACAATCTAAGTGCCCATCAGTAGATGAGTGGATTAAAAAACTGTGGTATATCTACACAATAGAATACTATGCCGCTATAAAAAAAGAAACTTTTAACATTTGCAACAGTACCATTTGGAACTGAAAAGCATTATGCTAAGCAAAATAATGGACATATAATGAACAACATAAACCGATGAACAAAAACAGATCCAGAGACAGAGAAACATGGATCAGACAGTCAAACTTCAGATGAAAGGTAGGGGAGGGTGGGGGTAAAGGGGAGAGATAAACCAAAAGATTTGTATGCATGCATATAGGCCTAACCAATGGACACAGGGGGTGAGGGCATGAGTGGAGGGGTGGGGGAGATGAGGAGGAGTAATGAAAAGACAAGGACACATATGTAATTACTTAATCAATAAAGAATTTTTTTAAAAAAAGAGTTAAGTTATTTCGGAGCAAGAAGAACCAAGCATAACAAAGGAGAGTGAGAGGCTGCCATCTCAGTTGTTTCTCAAAGAAACAACTTTGAATGGAAAGACATCTTATTCGAGGACTTGCTATATCCCAAGCCCCATCCATGATCACTTACTGAACCAGATCACTTACTGAACCATACTTCTCTGGAAGAAGTATCTGTGGCAATCTGACAGAGTTTAATCCAATAAGGAGTGTTTCCCAAATTTTTGACATATTGTGTACCCCTTCTATAATTTTCGTAATGCTGAGTACCCCTCGTACTCATGAGAACGCAGAATTAGGCGCAGTTAAGCACGGTGCAGTGCATATCCCCACCAAACTCCGGTGCAATGCGTATCCCCACCAAACTCTTCCCGCACCCCTGGTGGTACGCGTACCATACTTTGGGAAACACTGCAAGGCAAAGAGTCAGACAAATAAGACACTTCTTAAGAAGTTACAGTGGAATAAGCACTGTGAAAGAATTAAGGACAAGACACTCTGTGGGACAAGAATGGCTGCTGCAATGCGCTATGCTTAGGGGCAACATTGGGAAGAAGACTTTAAAGAAACACAATGACTGACTGGTTTAGTCAGCCGCTGCTACCATCCCTCCAGCCCCAAAGCCTAAATAAAGATAAAGGAAAAGGAATGAAAACAGAACTAACAAGAAAGGGTGTAACTAACTCCAAGAAGCAGATCCCCGGCAAAAAGCTATTAGTAGTATCTCTGAGGGGACAGTTCTTGCAAAACCAATGCCAAGAGTGGGAGCCAGTACCCAAAAGACAAACTACCTGTCAGGCCAGCCCCATGTCCCACCCTGACCCCAATCATCAGTAGCACGTGAGATTGCCTGATTTGATCTGAATCCAAGTCCTGTACCCAAACCAACATTCAGCAAGACAAGTGGGCTCTCACTAGGCTGCAGAAAGAACAAGCACACACAAGATGTGCAACAAAAATACCAAGAGATACTTTGAAAATCACAAACTTTTGAGGAAAACCTCAAAAATGTCATAAAAGAGAGCTGCCATAATTAATAAGAAGAATATTTTACCTCAGCAGCCAGTTTAAGGAAACAAGAGTTTAAAGGAGGTATAGAGTTTGATAGAGATTCTAAAATATATCCCATCAATTTAAAAACAAACAATCAAACAAACAAACAAACAAAAAACAGTAACTCCACAGATACCTCTAAGAACTTTAAAAATATTATTATAAAAAAATTCAAGATGTGCTAAATAGTGGAGATCAAATTAGCAACTGGGAGATGGAGCCTAAAGGTTGTACACAAAAGAAAATGTCAAAAAGAAGAAAAATGGAACACGTATGCAGAAGCAATCCAGATGTCCTATCTCTTAAAAGGCATTCCACATGAAAAGAAAAAAGAACAGAAAATTCCCAGACCTGAACAAGACCTAATATGTAAGACTGATTTTTTAAAAAATCTCTTAACTACATCCTAGACCTCCAAATAAAAAAAGAAAATCCCGCCGGGACCGGTTTGGCTCAATGGATAGAGCGTCGGCTTGGGACTGAAAGGTCCCGGGTTCGATTCCGGTCAAGGGCATGTACCTTGGTTGCGGGCATGTCCCCGGTAGGGGGTGTGCAAGAGGCAGCTGATCGATGACTCTCTCTCATCGATGTTTCTGGCTCTCTATCTCTCTCCCTTCCTCTCTGTACAAAATCAATAAAATATATTTTAAAAAAAAAAAAAAAAAAAAAAAAAAAAGAAAAATCCCAAAATCTTCCAGAAGAGAAAAATCAGATTACCATAAAGTCTCTAATCTGCAACTGTGAATGCATAAGGACCACAAAACAATGTCTTCCAGCTTCTAAACTTTAGAATCTAAAGGATAATTAAATCAGGTCTACATCCAGCCTAATTATCACCCAAATGTGAGGGCAAACAAAGATTTTTTTTCTTTTCCTTTGAACTTTCAAGGATCAGAAATATGCATGAAGAAGTGAAAAGGCAACCAAAATTCTAAACATGTAGGTAAATCTAAATGAATACTGACTTTGCAAGCAATAATAGTAATATCATCTGGATTTTAAATATAGAGAGAATTTAAATACATGACAACTGTATCATGTAAGGAGGATGTGGTAAAAGTGAAGTTTTAAATGTTCAATCATTCTTGAATTGTTTGGGAAAGAGTAAAAGTACCATTTAACTAATCACGTGATTGTAACATATATATTGTAAAATAAACTGCCATTCTCCAGAGCATTTTCTCAATCCATTGGGATTTTACTTCTGGCAAATTGTCAGTTTGGCTCAAATAAACAAAAATTCTCCATAGGTTTGGACGGTTTGGATGTTTCTTATGTTGACAGAAGCCAAGGAAATTCAGAGACGAAGGATGGTGAGTACTCGGGCTAGGGAAGTGGCTATTAGGAGGAAGGTAAATTTTGAGTGTTTTTTACTCGTTACTCGTTGTCAGAGACTTTCTGTCTTCCTCTAAATAGAACTACTCTATTTAGCTCAAGGTCAGGGTTGGACAGTCTGTCTTCTGTGGGAAAGAACCTCTCTAGCAGCTGCCTAAGTCTAAAAATGGATGAGTGTGGAGGCAACGCCAGTTTCTAGAGGGACAGGGATGGGGATGGAGGGGAGCTGGTGAACAGTAAGATTATCAGGCGCTTAAACGTAGGGAAGGTTCGGAAAGACAGGGCCATTCTTCCTCCAGGTCACTGGGGTGCCAGTGAAAGGGAACAGAAGCCAATTTCAGGATGGCAATTAATAAAGGAGGTTTGAGAAGTCAAATGGGGCAGCCTAGAGAACCATCATTCTGGGTGCTGCAGCACCAAGTCAAGAGGGGGCTGGTGTCCAGGGAGACCGACAAACATGGCATTTCAGGAAAATGCTGATACCGGGTGACTTTAACGCATCCTTTATCTTTATGGTTTCCTAGTAAGGGTGCCTGAGACCTAACAGCTACTCAGTAACGTTTGCTGAATTAAACTGAATCCAAGCAAGACTTTTTGCTAAGGTCTGGCCCTCTCATCTATGCCCGCAACAGTGAAAAAGGACGCCTCATTATATAACTACTAGGGGCCCAAGTCACAAATTTGTGCACTTTGAAAGGAACTGTGGGCCATGAGGCTGCGGTAGGCACAGGGGCGGGTCCAGGCCCATCCTTCATGCCCCCACCCAGCCTTTCCCTCTGCAGCACATGTGTCAAACACAAGGCCCGCGGGCCAAATCCGTCCCACCAGGCCTTGCAATGTGGCCCACACCGCGCTATCATCACTGCACTCCGCTGCGTTTCCATCACAATGACAGTTTATGACTGTTCAGTAAACCATTCGGCCCGCGATTTAGGCTGGATTTTAGATTTTGGCCCCTTCTCTGATTGAGTTCGACACCCCTACTCTGCAGCCTCTGGTTCCCTGTCTGCCTGCAGCCCCGCTCCTGCCGATGCTCCCACAGGCTAAGGGCACTGGACTCACTTACACCCACTGATGGCACAGAGCGATTGGGGCCAGCACCAGCAGCACAGTCAGTGGGTGTGAGCAGCAGTTGCTGCCCCAATCGCTCCTCAGGAGTAGCGGGAGATGGAGAAGCTCTCAGGAGGATCAGGGCTGACAGCCACCATGCCGAATGATCAACCGGCAGCAGCTCTGGCAATGGCAGCAGGTGTGAGCGCAGGGCTGGAGCAGAGAATTTCAGTAACCACCAGAGGCTTGCCCAGATGACAGCAACCTGGTGCCCCCACTCACCTGCTCCACCATCCCTACATGGCCAGCACCCACCATGTTCTGCACATGCCCCCTGGTGGTCAGTGCACATCATAGCGACCAGTTGTTTGTTCCAGTTGTTCCACCAGTTGATCTATTTGCATATTAGCCTTTTATTATATAGGATGCCACAGTGGCTTTAGAGCACTTTGGAATGACTGGGAGGCCTTCTTAAAGCACAGCTTGCTGGCCCCACCCCCAGAGTTGGGGAGGGGACATTTAATTTGTATTTTTAACAAGTTCCAAGAGATGCTCACTATACTGATCCAGGGATCAGACTTTGAGAACTACTGGGTTGGAGGATGAAAGGGTTAAAGGGTGTCAATTACTGAGAGCCTCTATAACACAGAATAAGGGAATTCAGGAAGCACAATGTTTTTCATCTATTCTCTGTGTCAAGGGCTGAGAGAATCCTCAGGCGAGTATGATTTATAGAGCCCTGTACTTTCTTGGAGGACAGGATTTCCATACTCATTCCAATGGCATAGGCCATTAAGGCTCCTAATGGATTGAGGAATTAATGAAGTATCTGGCAATGAGACTTTGTGTATCATTAGATTCCTTGAACATACAGCCTGACAAAGGGTATAAAGAAATGATGAGCTGTGAAGGAGTTGGAGGTTCAAAGCACATCCCCTTCCCTTTTTTTATTTTTTTATTATTTATGGTATAATCTTATTGTTGTTTCACCAGTTTTATAATTCTTTTTTCTTCCATAAATGGGCAGGTAATTCCAAATCAGGCACAAATGCTTTTTTATTTTAATTAGTGCTTCAGTCTCAGACAAATTACAAGCTAATGATAATGATATATTAGCGAATTCCTTTTTCCCTCAGCTCTCCAAAATCACCCGCCCCCCATCCCCCCAAGCACTACACAGCAAGCTAACGTTCCCAACTCAAAACAGGGAATAATGCTGGACTCAATGAATGTCACTATTGTTGTAGGCAAGTCAGAGGATTGGGGTCAAAAGTTTAATTCTGCTCTAGGTTTTTAATACTGGTTTTAAAGCAGAATTTTTTTTAATTTTTTTTTTTTACTCACAAAATTTACGTTCTGCTCATCAGTATCATTAAGTGAGTCACTCATGTGCCAATGCTGGCCAGCACTGGGAAGACACTGAGTTCTACAGCAAGAGCTCACAGTCTAGGGGAGGAAACTGATAACTTAGCTGAAGGCAAGCAGGATGCAACAGCCGTGTTAGGAGAAAAAGGTTCAGAAGGAGCAGAGAGAAAAGAAGACTGACACCAATCAACTTCTCCATGGAGGTGAGGAGCAGTTGGGGAGGGACAGAAAGGGGAATATTGAAACCCTATGTCCCAGGTGGTTGGAGACTGCAGGGTTTGGGCTGCTTTTGTGAGAGGAAGTAATTGATATGTAGTCTCATGTCACTTCAGTCACATGGAATTGTTCCTATCTCAGCCATCTAACAGCAGACACCATGGAATGCTACAGTAAAGCTCAGTCCTGACTATACATGCATCAGCTCATAACATGATGAGTCCTCTGTCTCTCCACACAGCCACTCCCTGAGAAAAGTTACTTCTACACTTCAAGTTCAGAGCATTAAAATAAATGGCTCATGATGTCAAGTGTGTTGAATTAAATCCTTATTTATGAGATGTGTCAGAAGCCATTTATCTCATTGCTTTCTGTTTGGTGAGATTCACCCTGCAAAAGGTGAGAAGCTAAGAAGTCAAGTAGCAGGCTGAAGAGGAAAGGGCAGAGGAATGAGCTCAGCCAGGCCATGGGCAGAGCGGCAGAGCTAGAGGGACAGGCAGAGGTGGCAGGGGTCAGAAAGAAGGCTGCCCTCACTCCAGACAAGGCTAGAGCGTCATTATCAGCCCTGAGAACTGCAAAAAACACACAAAAGATGGCCAGCACTGGAAAGGCCTTCGCAGTTCAGACACAAACTGACAAATTAACAGATGACTCTTGAAATGCACTTTATGAACAGCCCAATCACTCTTCCTTTCACTTTAGATCAGCAGATACTCCACAGGGAAGATTACCAAAGAGGAATCTTTCTGGAGAAATCTTTCAATCCCAGCACCAGAACATTAGTACACATAGTCGGTGCTCAAGAAATACCCACTGACTAAATGAATGATTGTTTCCTTATACAGTTATGTTAATTCATTCTTTCAGCCATTTTATACTTATTAAGTATCTTCTATATAAAAGGCATTATACAAAATGTGAAAGGAGACGCAAAAATACTAAAAACAAAAACAAAACAAAACAAAACAAAAAAACCCAATCTGAGTATTCAAGGAGCTTTATGTGGCATACAAAAATAGCTGTAACCAAAGCGAATCTCAGGGGTAATTATGATAAACAAGTCAAAGTGCTATAGGACTTGGAAGGAGAGAGGGCTGGACTAGCTGAACAAAGGTGAGGCCAGCGTGTGTGTCTTGGCTAATTACCTGCCTCCACCCCAGCATGCCCACACTTCTCTACTGAAATCTAGAGGAGGATGGACTTCATGGCAGCCACTTAAGGTGTGATTCTGCCTGAACTGCTCAGGTCACGTGGCAAGAGAGCTCAAGCAGGTGACCTGTGAGCCATTCAGAACGGAGGGCCATGAGTCACCAAGTCTAGGCACTGCTGGATGAGATCCATCAGTCAGGCTCCTGAGAACTCTGAATAAAGCAAAATGGAAGTTTCTCCAAAGTCAGAAGTTTCCTGTAATTAACTTCTTGGAGTTCAGAGGCCACATGTAGTGCTTCTGCCCCAGGCCAGGCACTGTCTTGGAGAGCCTTGGGGGCATGCTGCACACTGGCACAGGGTCTGCCATGTGCCTTGGAGAAGCCACCCAGCAGGCTGTGGTGAACTGGCAAAGTCAGCAAGAGCAGGTGGACTGTGAGCGCCTCTTAAAGAACTAGCAGGTTTCAGACAATGAACATGCGGTGGAACGAGGACAGAGGAAGGTCATTCTAGATGGATGCAACAAAGCTCAGAGGTGGAAACCATGAGGCTGAATTGTGCTAAGAAGTGTGAGCACCGCTAAGGGATGGCAGGATGGAAAGGCATGATCAGCAGATCATGGACAGTAGCACCTGGACACAGATCTCACTTTCAAGTGCCAAGGGGAAGAATGATGGTGGCTTAGTAGTGGCAGCTAATTTTTAGATGAAAAAAATAGGACTACTATTTTATTACAATTTTCTGAGTGGCTTAGTTTTAAACTTCATGCAACTAAGCAACTCTCTAGAGCAGCCCACACAGAAAATCAGAATGACTTTGGGCTAAGAATGCCTCTTGGTCAGACATGTCTCTTTGCTTGACCACCTTTTGCTCCTTTGGGCTGGACAAATAACCACAGTCTTCCTATCTTCCCTATGTGAACAGTATCTCATCTTATCAGAAGCATGAACTGGGAAGTCACACCTGAGTCTGAATTCCAGCTCAGCACAGGTACCTGGGCAAGTCACATGAATAGCAAAAATAACCTGGCAGGAGCAAACAGAAGTGAAGGAGAAAAAAGGTTGTGGGGAAACAGGCTAGCTTCCAAATGCTTTCTGCCTTTCCTTCCTACACACCCCCTCAGCTTTCCCTCTGCACTTGTGACCTGGGCTGTCAGACATATAAGCAGCCTTGTAAATAAACTAACTACTAAAGGCAACATCACAATGTTGAAAGGGTCATTTCTCTAATAGTATAGAGCAGCATTTGCTGAATCACAAAATAGGTAATGTTATCTATGCTAAGAAAAATCAATCACTTATCGTTTCTACTTCTCTATTCACCTATTGGGTTCCATCCTTTATTTCAAGTTTCTTTCCAATATAAAGGGCAACAGGGGTATACAATTACAGCATAGAAAGAGCACTAGAATGAATCTTATTGGGTACTTATGGTCACTAAACATCTTTCAGCTGACGGGCAGGGAAAGCAAATCTTCTAAACCACAAAATAAACATCTCTAAGTACTTCTGCACTTTTATTTCTTAACTAGAGGCTCGATGCACAAAATTTGTGCAAGAATAGGCGTTCCGCCAAAACCAGTTTGGCTCAGTGGTAGAGCTTTGGTCTGCGGACTAAAAGGCCCCAGGTTTGATTCCAGTCAAGGGCATGTACATTGGTTTCGGGCACATCCCAGGTAGGGGGTGTGCAAGAGGCAGCTGGTCAATGTTTCTCTCTCACTGACGTTTCTAGCTCTCTATCTCTCTCTTCCTCTCTGTAAAAAAATCAATAAAATATTTTTTTTAAAAAAAAGAATAGGCCTACCTTCCCCTGGCTGCCGGCACCAACTTCCCTCTGGCACCCAGGCCCCAGGCTTCCCTCCTCAGGCCACGGGCTTTGTCCGGAAGGACACCTGATCTAATTAGCATATTGTGTTTTTATTATTATAGATATTAAAAAGCACCTGTTTCCTTGAGGAAATTTCATTCTTTGCAATTATTGTTTATTAGAGATCAAATAGAAATTCTTACTCTCCCTGAATAAGGCATTTAATAGAAGTCAGGATTACTGAATTATTTACTTTTTTAAAAAGGCATTCTTTACTTTTTGGTTTAACTAGGCCCTGTTAAAGTAACTAATGTGTATGCTCTTCACCCTATAAAAACATACTCAGCTTTGTGAAGTTACTTATAACTTAGGAGGATTCCTTAACTCTATTTTTTTTTTTTTTTTTTAGATCTCCCTGAATTAATGTTGAAAATAATATTTCGATCATTTCATTCTCACTTTTAAATTTAAGAAGAAACACAATTTTCCTGTTTGACACAATGTAGGAAGGCTGGTTAACAAGCTTTCTGTTGTTCCAAGGACAGGTAAAAAAAAAAAATGAAATATTTATTATAAATACTGGATATCATTTGTTATTAGCATTATCAAATCATGGATTAGGACACATTTCTATTTATTTCTGGCCTCGGGCCTGAAGGCCTAAAGATATCTGACCAAAAGCACAGAATAAATCAAAGACAAAGACTATTTTTCCTTCTCAGTATTTGTTGTGAGACGGTGCAAACATCCAACCCCATGAAAGGTGCTGTTTTGTTCAATGTGTATTTTTAGAAAGGTGTGTATGTCTCCCAAATCCCTGTTTTCAGCATACTTACTGAAACGGCATGCACTGGTGAGGTCGGGGACTAAATAGTAAATGTGCCTCCTATTTGCTTCAAGGAAGGAATTGGATCCCACAAGTCAGGCTCTAAGCAGTTCTCTCTTATCCAACTTCCCACAGGCATTTCCGAACCATTTAAATGAACATTTATACACATCCCTGCTGCGTATGCTTATCTTTGCGCATGGTACTGCCTTAAACCGTTGATAAGAGGAAAAATAAAGAGATCTTGTCACTTTTCTTTGATAACGACACAAGCTGTACTCTTGGGGTGTGCTTTCCGCCTGAATAACAGACTCTATCCCCAGGCCTCTGAATACTCCTGACCCTTATTAGAAGCTATCACCCACGGATGGTTCTGTCTGTGGTCTGCCCCAACCTCTTGGCCTCTTGTCTTTCAATTATGCCAGCAGCAGACCACATTGAGAAGGCTAATGCTTAAATTAAAAGTCTCTGGCATCAGTTCCCCATATAAGGCTGAGGAAGCAGTGATGAAACGCTATAAAATCAATGCAGAGCAGGCGTGTCTGGGTGAGCTTTCAGAGGGGTGACCTTTCAGAGGAAGGACCTCTCTGGCAGAGTAGGTGTGGCCCTGAGAAAGGCTGGCTCAGGGTAGCTCCCCTGTGCACACAGACTGTTCAGCCAGAGCCCATCCCTTCTCCAGCAGCCCCTAACCACAGCCTCGCTTGGTTCAGATGCTATGATGGCTGTTTCAGGAGAAAAATCACCCCGCAATGAGTTTGGAAATTTGTCTTCTAGATAGGACAAATTTGGAGTTGCTAATCTCTAGTGGCCTTAGGGTCACTTAGAAATTCTTTTTATCTTCCTCAACTTAGGGAGTGGACAAAGATGGTAAAGCACGCTCTGGTCAAAGGTTTGGGACTAAATACAAACACTGTCCCCACTGTGGCCTCACACTGCATCACAAGTCAGGACATTGTTCTGGATTACTCAGGCAGACTTCCTTTGAGGGCTAGTACATGGACAATATTTCTTCAATGAACTATTTGTGGGTAATTTCTCCAAGATTAGTTGCCTCACTGGTCTGATAAAGATGACAATAGCAACTCCTCTTTATTAAGCTGTTCTCGAGGTTAAAAGAAATTACATATACTCAGTTACAGGCTTTGCACAGTTACTGAGACATAGCAAAAGCTAAGTAATTACGCCTCCTATGTCCCAAACTCATCACTCTCCAACCACAGCCCAACTCCTCACACCTAAGACAACTGAACCTCTTCCTTCAGATAATAGGGAGCCTCAGGAATTAAATTCATCAATCACCATGGTCCTTCGCCATTCCACACTCAGATCCACAGATGGTTTCAAAATATCTATGCTCATAATTACTCAGAAATTATGTAACTATGAATTTCCCAATGTTGTTATTTCATGTACTGATAGAAAAGCACATTATCATAACACAATTTTTAAAAATATTTTAATCAGTGCCTTTCAATATTATTGTTTCCTTTGTAATCCTATGTACTTTATTTTAAATATTTAAAAACATTTTTCTGAAAAGAGACCCATAGTCTTTACGAAAAACTGCCAAAAGAGTCCATGAAACAAAAGAGTTGAGGACTGCCCTAACTGGTTTAGCTCAGTGGATAGAGCTTCAGCCTGCGGACTCAAGGGTCCCAAGTTTGATTCCAGTCAAGGGCATGTACCTTGGTTGTGGGCACATCCCCAGGAGGGGGTGTGCAGGAAGTAGCTGATTGATGTTTCTCTCTCATCAATGTTTCTAACTCTCTCCCCCTTCCTCCCTGTTTAAAAAAAAAAAAAAAAAAAAATATATATATATATATATATATATATATATATATATATATATGTGTGTGTGTGTGTGTGTGTGTGTGTGTGTGTGTGTGTGTGTATATATATATATATATATATATATATATATATATTTGTTGTTGTTTTTGTTTGTTTGTTTTGTTAAAGAGTTGAGGACCTGGACACAGATTAAAATGCCTACAATCACAATGAACAGAGAGATTACAAACAGGCACACATATGAACAGAGATTTCAAGAAAAAAAAATTAAAAACATCATATTCAGATTAGTGGAATCCTAGGTTTTTATTTTTCTTAAGTTGTTGTATTGTTTTTACAATAAAAGACTACATCTACTGACACAATTAGAGTATTTCTTTTCCTCTCCTATTGTAGATTTGCTCCCACAATGAATCAAAGACACAATGTACCACCCTCAGCTTCCTAACCGTGGAACTAGCCATGAACAGGTCATGAAAAAAGTGTAGCTGCAACAGGTAATTCCAAACATGCGGCTTTTCCTCATGGAAGTAATACTTTATCTACATTATCTACAATGTCATGAAAAACTGGCTGACCACCTTCAATGGTAAGAACATTATCTCTTTTAGCTCCTTTCTATTACAAGTTACCGTATTTTTCGGACCATAAGACGCTCCGGACCATAAGACGCACCAGTTTTTAGAGAAGGGAAATGAAGAAAAAAAGATTCTGAAACAAATAGTGTCCTAAAATATTTTATGTGCATTAAAACCCAACATCACAGTCATAAACACATGTAATCAACCCTGTAAAGTAAACAGCAGCATTTAGAACCATTTTAGAGCCGGGCAAGCACACAGAGACCACACAGAGCCGGGCAAGTAAAAAAACTTTTTTTTAAAGTATATGTGTAGGCTATATTTGGACCATAAGACGCAGGGACTTTTCCCCCCCACTTCTGGGGGGGGGAAAGTGCATATTATGGTCCGAAAAATACGGTAAGTATTTTTCACAGGGTAGGCCAAATCTGATTTATTCTTGGCATGGCTTTTATAATGAGCCTTTCGTTCTCCCTCTATTTCTTAATGGAATTTTCTCAATATTTAAAAATTCCATTTCTATGAGAACCTTTCAAACTGAACAGTGAATTGCCCAAGCAGATGTGTGAAAGAGCGTGTTCCTACTCTGAGAGACAGTTACTGCTTATATTATGGCTCATTGGCAATCATAAAACTAAAGTGTGGTCTTCCATCATTCACATATGATTTTAAAAGCTGAAGATAATCTGGTTCATCCTGAAATCACACACTTCCATTTCTCTCGTGTGTGTGCTTAGGTACAAGGAGAGCCCCCTTGCTGCTCCAGGCAAGAAGAGTCCGGCAAGCTTTAGGGGAGTCAAGTATACACTGCTTTTGTCTAAGCGTATGAATATATACTAGTACATATATTTTAGAGCTACAATATTGAGTTCAAAGTGGTACTTTTCAATGGTAAGTCATCAAGAAAAAAACATTATTCTTTAAAATCTTCTTCAAATGCCCTTGGTCAGATTAATGCAAAATAAGGAAACAGAAAGAAGAGTTCAAGTCCTCTAGTGTTTTTGTTATACAGGTAAAATTATAACCTTATAACGGTAACCCCCGTCCCCCACCCACCGGGGTAGAAGCGCTGATGGAGGCTGTGGTGTGGGTCCCAGCTCCCTCACTGAAGAGCAGGGAGTAGGGTGCATGGTGAGTTCCCATGTGCCTCTGAACCTCAGTTTCCACAGCTGTACTTGGCAAGATCACCACGGAAATTAACGGGCCAATGGATGCAGAAGTGCTCTCTAAACATAAAAGGCTTTACAAACATGGCCACTGTTACTATGTTCTTTAAAAGAAGGAAAAAGGAAAAAACAGCAGAATGTGATGATACATCAGTTCCTTTTAGGTTGCCAAAGCAAAAGGCACAAGAGCTTGGGCATTCAATAAAGTGGAAGTGGGGCAGGGAAACGGACTACACTGGCTGTCGGAGTGCACCACCAAGGGACAGGAAAGTGACTGTTACATCTCCACAAAGCAGTGGCAGCGTGGAGGAGCCTGTGGCTGGGGCCCTGCGTCAGGTCAAGCCTCCTCGTTCTGCCTTGCTCAGCACCATGTGGTGTTTTCCTGACAGCCAGCCTGGATGCTCATCCTTCAATCTCCGCTTCTCGCTTCCAAGGCAAGTGCATGGGCCGCAAGTGAACTCTTTATCACTCGTGTATGTTTTTCAGGTATTTTATGATGTGAGGGGAAATACCTTACCATATTCGGAGTTTCCATCCAGGACTTTGAGGTAGTGCCATCTTTTCTGCACTGACCATGTTTAGTAAACTATTTTTAAAATCAGATACCAAAATCACGTACCTACCTAGCACTCGTCAAAATACAAGACACTAAGTAAGATACCTGGGCTCACAGACCCTTCTTGAAATATAGGGAGCATATATTTCTGCTTTCTTCTAGAGGGAAAAATTCTTTCTTTAAATAATTTTCAGTAAAGATTTTTAGTTTTTAAAAGAACAACATCTATGCAGCGGGATTATATTCTGTTCTGTTACTAGACCTGTGTGAAGCTGGACAAAATGTTGTACAGGATCTTCCTGTTTCTCGGAAGTAAATTCAGACCTTGTTTTGGGCTTGAGTGGGTTAAAGCTGTCCCTGTGGAAGTGACACACTGAGTTTCCACTGAAAACTGTGGGAATCCAGGGAGGAGAGTGCCCTGCCTGGTTCACTTGGCATATTCCCGCGCTCGGCAGAGGGGCAGACTGAAACACAGCCCCAGCAGCAGAGGATTCTGCCCAGGTTTAACGCAAAGTGAGGAAACAGAAAGAAGGCCCTATGGTGGCATTTTCACAGGTTGACCCACCTGCTCATAAAATGCCCATGTCCCACCAGGATTATGTTTTTTTCTGACAAACTTTCACCTAGTGAACAAGAACAATATGTAAATGAAATCTTTCCTTTGCAAGTATAGTTATCAGTAGACATAGGAGAAATGGTGACAATGGGTTGATATTGTGGTATGTGCCTATTTTTTGAAAGAAACAGTTGGATACATAGGATATGTATCATAGGAAACATAAACTCTTACAACATCAAAGAAAAATATGTTTAGGAAGTTGTATCTGTCGTGGGTAAGGGGATACAACTCATGTCACAAAGTCAAGTGAAAATGGTACTGAACCTTCTGTGGGAAGGTCAAATGGCGCATCATGAAAAAAAAAAAAAAAATCTAGCCCATTCCAAAGCCATTCCTTTATTTGATCACACCAGACACTAATGCTGAAGGAAGCTTAACTCTCCTGAAAACATTTTAAACCTGGTCGAATTAAAAGCAGCACTGGAGGGATTATTTTTCTTAGCAAGAACTCACAAGCAATCTACTTGACTAGAGGCAAAAATGCAAAGAAATCCTTTATCACAAAATAGTTTCCCAAATCTTTCCACCAATAAACTTTCCATCCACCCAAGAATGCCTATCTTCCCTGCTGATAACAAGCTCTGGAGATAAATATTTTATTTTTCTCTATAAAACCCAAAATGATGTTTTCAAGTAAAATAAAATGCTATATGTCACTATCAAACACATGGTCCTAGAAGAAGTAAATGTCATTTTAAAGTCTGTGTTAAAATATTTAGGAGAAAGCATCTACTTGCCAAGTTCCTACAGAAAGCTCTGAAGAAGTCATAAGTGCATTTATCAAATTTTCATCTGCCTTTGGGGCTGATCTATGGGGGTGGGGGGAACCGTAGAAAGCGTGGCCTGTGTAAGGGGATGGGGGTGGTAAAGTTCTAGGCAATAACTGGGTCACAAAGACACTGGGGCTTGAGAGAGAGAGATACCTGGAGGATTCCCCAGGGAAGTCACGCTGGCAGGGGGCGACAGGCAGGGGAGTTCTGCCTTAAGCCCTGGTTCACGCTAAGGACCTGAACCCACCTGATGGGCCATCAAACTCCCAGAGAGAATTCTGACCTCTCACTCCAAGCCTCGCAAAGTGCTCTCCGTCCAATGGCAAAGGGAAGGCCAGGTCAGCAAATCATGGGAATGATTTTTTTTTTTTTTAAGTCTAATTTAAATAGCTTCCATACCTTACCCTTTGGGAATTATATTCAGTAACTTTTTTTAACTAGGAAAATTTGGTTTTAAGGAGCTTATGGGAACATTTAACTTGACCTGGAAAGGTTATTTGCTCAATGTTAGGCTGAAAGCCAAAATCCACTTTTAGCCAGAAATGACTTTAATATTATACCTCACAAGAGTATTGTGTCATGTGAGCAGGCGGCAGCGATAAGCAGCGCAGTAAAGTTATGACTTCCCCCAAAGACTCATTAAAATGTATTATTAAGTAGGAAAAAAGTTCAGAAATTCCAAAAAGAAACTGTCTGTACTATCTCAGACACAGTAAAAATTCTTTCCAACTTATCACTTCTTTTGCTCTGCCTTCGCTACAAATACAGCAAGTAAATGCTGTGAGGAACTCAATCCTGATACAAAGAAGGATGAAATGCCTTAAAGTTGTATGCCACTATTATACGCTGTATATAATTTTTCCTTTAAACATACCATGGAGGAATATATAACAAATTTAAGTGACTGTAAAAAAAAATAATAATAATAAACCTGCGAAGATTCCATGATTTTTTTAAAAAAATTACTCATCTCACAAAACACAGTAAAAGTAGACCCATTACTTTAAAGAAAAAATTATTTTTTTTCCAATTTTAATGTTTATAATTCTAAATTTTAATAACTCCAATATTTTTCTTCTTTCTTTCTATGTTGGTTTTTAACTTATGTCAAATATTTTTCCTTTCATCGATTCTTGGAAATGTTCTCCCACCTCTTCAATTAAAAAAAAAAAAAATTAATGACTTCAGCTAAATCAGCCAAGTGTGCTTTAGAAAGCTCGACCAAATATCGACTTTCTTACACAATCCTGCAAGAATGTAAAGCACATTTGCAAAGGCGTTCCAAGCTGCTATGGAAACGACATTCTTTTTTCACAATAACGGTACAGGCTGAGGGCTGCTGGCATGCAAGCTCCAACACAAGCCCACTGACAGCTGTGGAGTGGACAGATGAGGCATGGAAAATATTTTAAATTAGTTCATTTATCTTGTTGAGACACAAGAAACAGCAACAAATGTCTCACATGAAAGAAAGAAGAGAAAGACAACACACCCCTAGCAATGTGTAGAAAATTTAATCCATTAAGTCAACCCTCAGACTGTTTCATAACTGCTTAACGAAAGCCCCATTTCACCTCCTGAGGGGATGCTGCATAACCCAAAGATCCAGAAGCATGGCCAGACATCACTGACTGCTCCTGGTTTTCTGATGGACTTGAGTTTTGGAAGCCAATTTATTTCAAATGCATGCTTTTTGACTGATCCCGGGTACATCTTGGGCCAATATTAATCCTGATTACTCAATCTAGAAAACTGCAGTGAAGATCTGGAAGTTCTTAAAGGAGAGCACAAAAGTGCCACCTTTTAGGATGAGCTAGGCCAAGGTCACTTCAAGAGAGGATGTGAACCTCCCTTAAAAGTAGATGGACAAAACAGTCTTTGTCCTAGGTCACCATCCCGCGATGGCCAGGAATGTTTTGCTTCGTGGTTCCTTCCCACCTGCGCGTCTGCCACTGCACCACTTCCTCGCGTCTGTCACCTCCCACCTCCCGAGCCTTCCCGGAGGACAAAGCAGGCCTTCAGGCCTGGGAGGAGAAGCAAGAGACACACTGGGATTGGCTGCACCAGTGTCACTGGGAATCAGGGGATCTTGTTAAAAACAAGGTCCTGCCCTGGCTGGTTTGGCTCTGTTGTCAGAGCTTCAGCCTGCGGACTGAAGGTTCCCAGGTTGGATTCTAATCAAGGGCACATGCCTGGGTTGCGGGCTCAAGGAGATGTGCAGGGGGCAGTCAATCAATTATTCTCTCTCATCATTGATGTCATATATATATATATATATCCCTGCCTCTCTGAAATCAATAAAAAATAAAACTAAATTTAAAAAAATAAGGTCCCTTCCCTCCAAGTATGATTTCTGATTCAGAGGTCTGAATGAAAGCCAGAAATCTGCATTTTTAAAAGGCCCTCCCAAGCCAGACTTGGAAATTACTGTGGCATCTCAAATCAGTCTCCTTCAAGAGCAAGAAGCAGAGAGAATTTTAAAAATCTGTGTATTCCCTTGCATAATTTTATGGAAACACATACATACCTCATCTTAATTTTAAATAATTGTGAAAGTTATAATTTTTATGTATTAAATATTGGCATTTTAGAAATAAGACATGAGTCTCTAAGTACCATGGTGATTTGATACCTCCGTTATCCACTTAAAAAAAAAAAAAAAAAAAGAATAAGCTCTTCTTTAACAGTTTTATAGCATTCCTTATTCTCTTAAACTTGTACTACCTCTAGTCCATTTCCCCACAAAATTTTATCTGAAGATAATGTATTTTTATGCTTAACAAAAACATGCATATTAGATTCAAGTTTTCATATTTTTTAAATTTTCTATAATAAAGCTCTGTTTAAAAAACTCATTTTAATAATAATTACACTTATCTTCAGTTTGTAACTTGTAAATATTAAAGTAAAAGGGTAGTTTTCTTTGGAAATGTATTCGTCAACCAGATAAAGAATTTTTAAATTATTTATGCAAATATGGGTATACATCACACTGCTAAAATAGACAGGTTTCAGTGTCATTTTAATTATATATATATGTAAAGCATTCACATTAATAAGTGGATAGGATTGGAATTTTGTTGCAGCAATGTCTCTCATTTTCTAACTCTACCCGAGTTATACGCCTAAAACACACAGCAACCACCATCCATCACAATCAGCTTACCTCTTTTGGAGACTCCTTTAATTTTGTCAAAAGTAAAGAAAAGGAACCACCTGTGTTGCAAATAAACACCTGTTACTGGTTCATTACATTCATTCCTATTTCCAACTTTGCTAAGACCCACATTTTGCACCATTCTGGTTCAGTGTGCCAGAGTGCCAACACAGTGCCGGTGCCACTGAAAGGGCAGAGATGAATGAGAGTCGGATGGGACTGTGAGCGGGTGGAAGACGAGGACCCTTGTGGACTACAGGCCCGAGGGGAAGAGCACTCTGTCTGACAGCAGCTCTGACAGGAGAAAGGGCTGGCCAGGGCAGTGCCCAGCGCAGAAACTTCTTCCCCAGGGCAGTGTGGCGGGGAAGATGGGGAAGGAATGGATCTGAGAAGGTGGGTGGGCATCTCTTAGATCAGCTCCAAAGTGGACTCTCCCGAGTATCCCCCGCCCAGCAGCCTCGCTTCCCTATGAAGATCCCGTGAAGAAACACGGCACAAAATGGGGATAATTATTCCCCCACGTGACAGAAGGCATATTTACTCAACAGGGTGAAGATTATTCTGACACCGTGTTTCAGCAATCAAAGTGCCTAAGAGGACACACAGCTGGAATCCTGTGTGGCCCAACTCAGAATTCACAAAAGTAAGGCCAGTGGAGTTTTAAACTACAGAAATATCTACCAATTTTTTAAAACTTTCCTGCTTGCTCTGGGATTCAAATGTGCTGGAGATGAATAGCTTTTTTAAATGAAAAATAACAAGAGAGAGAGGGAAAACCCTCAGCTCTTCTTCTGCATGCTCCATTCACTCCAGGAGGGGCTAACGTCTAAGCCTGGTGGGGAGCACCGCTTTCCATAAATGCTGAAATTATCTCACCATGCGGTCTGAGATGAAAACACCACCACAGAAAAAGCTTTAAAAACCCACACTCCTGTGAGCAGAGAAGGGGTGCGGGACCACAGCCCTAACTCCTGCCTTTCTGCATCTGGCGGAGATATCACCAGGGTGCCATCCTCAAGCAAAACTAAATGCCATCTGAGGACCTGGAGCTGCCAAGGGCCAGCCATCACAGGGCAAAAGTCGGGTTAAGCACCAGACCAGAAAGAGCCCATTTTAACCCTCCTTCTGGCTGTTCCCCTTACTTCTCTCTAAACAAGTTGGAGTTTATATAAGAAATCACTTTCAGCGCAATCTCACTGGCTCTGAAACAGGGGACAGAAAGGGCAAGAAAAATCCTAGAACAGGAAATTTGGAATGGAAAGGATCATTCATGTTAGAAATGAGAAACTGAGGCTTGAAGGTGTCTGCCCATGGTCACACAACCATGGCCGAGAAGCCCCCCATAAGCCACACTGCTCCGGGCTTCTTCCTCCTCTGTTGGGCCCTGGCCCCTCTGCTACTCCTGCCCCCACAGGCTTCTTCCAGTTCTCTGATGTGCCCAGCTTCTTCCTGCCTCAGGGTCCTTGGATACACCACTCCCTCTACCTGGATCACTTATCCCCCATCACCCCTCCAAACTCTACTTTTATCTTGGCTACACCTACTCATCTTTCAGTTCTTTAATGCCATGCCTTCAAGGTCATCCATTCGTGACTGTCCAAATTAGGTTAGTCTCCCTGCTGGCCATTCTCATGGAACTACACCTCTTCATAATTAGTCATTTTCTAACATCTCGTCCTTCCTAGACCTAGAACTCCAAGAGCACTGGAACCAGTATGTTCTTAAGAGTTCATCCTGATAAGCCCTGATAAGTAACTGCTTGGGACCTGAAACAGGATGTAAACTCATTAAATATTTACTGATAAATTTAATAATATTTACATGTCAGCTACTGTTTTGAGGGTATTTCACATACTGTACATCTAGTCCTCTAAACTCCCTGAGACAAGGCAATAGTAATATTCCCATTTTACAGATGAAGAAACTGAGGCACAGAGCAGTTCAGGAACTTCCCCAAGACCACACAGCTAATATATGAAAGTGTTTAAAATACACATAAAGTGGCACTAGGCATCATTATGGCAGTGGTTTATGAATGGCCATGGAAGTGTGCAAGAGGGCACCATGCGTGGGATAATTACTAAAGAATACGTCCATGAGCAGGGTGGGCCCTGTCACAGGACACTATATGACATCTTCCAAAGCATACGATAGCAGATGTATGTTAATCATCGTTCATGCCTCAGTTCTAACAATCTTCAAACCTTCAATGGCTACCACCATAAAATGTTTGTTTCTTGCTCGTTTTGAATACTGGCTGTGACCTTGTCCTAGGTGTTCTCTGGTCTGGCCCAGGCTGGAGAGTAGCCCAGTCTGAACCAGGCCATTCTCACAGATGGGAAAACAGAGGTGGCGGCACCACGCAGTGGCTCCTGAAGCTTTCTTTTAGTAGCTGCACAGGCCATTTCCGCTCGCGTTAATTTAAAAGCCCCGGCTCATTATTTTCTTTCCCCAAGTTCCCCAGTGCTTTAGAAGCAACCAACTGACTCCATTAAACGCCTTATTTTCACTAAAATGTTCTCTGTGGCAGCAAATACTTGGTCACACAGAACCTTGTTCTCTAAGCACTTGATGACAGCAATGTAAAGGTGATCATTTTGAGTACTTCCTTGCCCTGTATACCCATCAACTACCAGTTGAATCTTTCCTATAATTCTCCATAGCTTTTAGTCCTGTCTTTACACAACGCTTTTACTCATTCCATCTTCTTCCAACCAAAAACATCATTGAGGACTTGGACCCACATTCTCAGAGACGTACAGTGAAAAGGCCTCTCCAACTTTTTCTTTGAGAGATGAGGTGATATGCAAGGAACATAATCTATCCAACAACTTTACTGTTAAAATTATACCACCTTGTCTCATAAAGAATGTAACTTCCACTTGCCTCAGGCACTTTACTCGTAATAATTCATGATTCCTATGTCTCGTTTTACAGGTAGCAATAATTTAGACGACTAGAGACTAAATTCCTTGCCTAAAGTTTCATACCCAGCAGCAAAACGGGGACAAGATCGCTTTTTAGCAGTCTGCCCTTTGCATAGAAATGCTAACCTAGACTTTTTGATGATCTTGAGCTAAAGTTAGGACATGGCCAAAGTCAGTATCATCAACCCTCTCCCCTGTCATACACCAATGCATACATCCACACACACTATCACATCCAGGCGTCTTCAAACTATGGCCCGCGGGCAGAAGTCTGATCCGGCCCGCCAGGTTTTTTGGGCAGTGAGCGCAGCCGAGGTGTTACAGTAGGAATTAGTAGTTCATATAGTCCGGCCCTCCAGCTCTCTGAGGGACCGTGATCTGGCCCCCACTTTAAAAAGTTTGAGGACCCCTGAAGCGCACACACACAAACACGTGCACAGAACCCTGTCTCAGGATGGGAGGAAATGTTCCTGAAATATTGAATGCGTGCAAGTTGGTGAACTCTACGTATTGGTAAATAACTAAATACTGTGAAATAGACAATATAGAACTGTAGGTCTCATCTTTGCTTGGGACTGAATCCGAACAATGTCTAGGATCATAAATATTAAATAAAAGAACAAGTATTTAATATTTGGTGCTATATAATATCATTTCTACTAAATCTGACTGTCTCCTTTGATTGCATACAACTTGATCATTCATCTGCTGAACAATACACATAAGTTCCTATTGTCAGCTCTCTGTTGTGCTACTGCAAATGCTTGACAAAAATCGCTCTTTTCATTTTTTATTCCCTGTAGATCTTCCTGCCCTCAAGGAAGCAATTCGAAAGCAGCATGAGATCCAGATGAAGTGTCAAGTCAGCAGACAATGCTGGCTGCAGGAGCAAAGCAGGCTCGAGGGAAAGGGACTGCCTGCAGCCCTCGGAGGCACCCGGAGGCTCACAGGCAGGAAGCCTCAGGGCTCTGCTTCTGCCCGTGGCTACAGGAGAAGCACTGTCCCTCCCATCATCACCCTCAGAGGGGACGAATTGCAAGGCACTGAAGATCCAGTGAGGGTTTGTGGAGCACTCTAAATGGGAGACCTTTGCCCTGAGTGTCTTATCCTGATCACAGTCTCAGTGACACCACCTGACTTGGTTTTCCTTCCAACTTGTCCTGAATCTCATCTGCTAAGGATTTTGAAATGAAACTTGGATGAGCATATAGTATTCCTAATGGAACATCAGTCTGATTTCCTCTGAGCCTCCCAGTGGGTGAGGTTGGAGGGAAACTTGTAAGTGGTCCATGCATTCATCATTTAAACCTTTCCTGAGTAAGGACGGGGGCTCAACATGAGCCTCTAGTGATGCAGAGATGAAGAGGTCAGTCTAAGCCCTGGAGAAATAACAGAATCTCCAGGGAAGGAGGCCTCTGGAGTATTTCTTTGATGACTCCATTCTCAGAGTCACTACCATGCCATTCACAGGACATAAACAGAGTGGATAGCACCTGATGTTCAAAAACACCCATCCCAACTTCTTCCTGAAAAGTCCCTGTAGAAACAATTAGCTCTCTAGGATCCTGTTGTGCAAGAGAGTCAGGAAGTGCATCCTGCCCCTTGAGTTTCTGCAGTAGCATGTGCTGTTCCTTACCGCACCTCACCTGTCTTCTACTACTGCCCCTCTCAACTCACCTTCAAGGCTTCAGACAACTTGTTTTGTAGACTCTGGAAACCTAAAGGATTCCTTCCATCAACATGAAGAGGTCTGTCTTACTACTTATTCATGCAAGGCAGTTGTTCTATTTCCCAGATTTCCCCATCACCCCTACAAGCTCTGGGCCTGTTAGGAGTTCAAAGTTTTTTCAACAGAAATGCCAGGTGTGATTCTGGCATTTATGATTGCCAGCATCGTCAAAGTGGGTGAGTGCCAGGGACACACTCCTGGAGACGCTTAGTCTATGGGAGGAGAGGGGGTACCAACTGTGAGCTCTGCTGGTGTCCTCCAATCTTTCACACGGCCACACGGAGGACAGATGCTCAGGTTTCCCACTGTTCCTTGCTGCAGTGAGTTTGCTATGCTGTATGGGGGATAGTTAGGAATGTTCCCTTAAGTTATTTAAAACCCTATGGGCACCAGCCTTGCCAAATCATAAATTTAGGAAATTGCATTCTGTTAAACTAAGTCCTTCTTTGAACACTTTAGTCACCTAGTTATTCTTCAATATCTTTCCCACAAACACTTGGCCCAGATCCCGAGTTCCATCCCATATCTGTGTCTCCTGGGCACATAAAAGAGATTCAGGAAAGGAGAATGAACAATAAAATTTCAGGTTTACTGGCAGCACTAAGTGGAGTCCCCCTATGCATACACTTTTCTCTCAGGAAGATCACTTATTCAACCTTTCCATTCACCTGCCTGATGAGATCTACATATATTTTAAGAGAGTAATTTGGAAGACTTACAACAGCAGAAGTTGTTCTGTAGCATTAGTCTGCTTTGTTTGTTTAAGGTTTGCCCCAAACATTAACTCATTTACACAAGTGAATAGCTAACTGCCTGGTTATTAATCAGGTCAACCAAGACTCATTCAAACTACTTACTAAGAGCCCTCTTTTATATACTAATATTCCTCAAATATTCTTGCTTAATAGTTCCCAAAAGAGTTTTGCAAAATGACATCTCTCCTTAAATATGTTAAAGTTGGCCCTTATAAATTTTTCAATTTAGGAGTAAAAAAAGTAAACAATATTATTTTCCAGCATAGAATTCCAGGATATAATTATAGGTATGCTTTATATATTTTGTGGTTAAACTTTGAGACTGCAAATTAAGCCAAATTTATGTCAAATGTCTGCCATATAGACAACCTAATAGACAAAGGCAGTCCTCATTACCGAACAAATCTGCCAAAACAGATTTATTTTTCCAAAAAAAAGTTTAAATTATTTTTAAACATATTAATATGAATAAAATAAATATTAATATGAAAAGCATTTCATTTCTGAATGTTAATTCTAAGAGATAATCAAGGGTATCTATGTATAGTAATAAAAGGTAATATACTAATTAGACTGGGAGACCTTCCGGGTGTCCTTCCAGACAATGCCATGGTGGCGGGGCTGAGGCAGAAGCAGTTAGGGGCGATCAGGCCAGGTGGGGAGGGCAGTTGGGAGTGATCAGGCCAGAGGGGAGGAAAAGAGGCAGTTGGGGCAATCAAGCCAGCGGAGGAGGTAGGGGTGGGGGTGGGGGTGCAGTTGGGGACAAGTAGGGGGCGTGCAGTTGGGGGCTAGAAGGTCGGTGGGGGGGGGGGGGGCAGGGCAGGAGAGCAGGCAAGCAGGCAGAGTGGTTAGGGGCAATCAGGCAGGCAGGCAAGTGATTAGGAGCCATAGTCCTGGATTGCGAGAGAGTGCAGGCAGGGCTGAGGGACAACTCCAAGATAATGGCAAGAAATATTCAAAGTAATGAAAAGTAAGAACCTAAACCAATATTATTCTACTCAGCAAAGCTATCATTTAAAATTGAAGGTCAGACAAGAAAAAGCTAAAGGAATTCATCGTCACCAAACCAGTATTACATGAAAGGAGAGAGGATCTTCTTTAAGAAGAAGAAGAAATATAAAAAATATGAACAATAAAGTGGCAATAAATATATATTTATCAACAATTGAATCTAAATATCAAAATAAACAAACAAACAGAACAGAAACGGAATCATAAATACAGGGAACATTTTGACAGTTGCCAGACAGGAGTAGGGTTGGGAAGATAAGTGAAAAGAATGAAGGCTTTAAGAAGTACAAGTTAGCCAAAACCAGTTTGACGCCTGTGGACTGAAAGGTCCCAGGTTCAATTCCGATCAAGGGCATATACCTTGGTTGCGGGCACATCCCCAATAGGGGGTGTGCAAGAGGCAGCTGATCGATGATTCTCTCTCATCGATGTTTCTAACTCTCTATCCCTCTCTCTTCCTCTCTGTAAAAAATCAATAAAAATATATTTTTTAAAAAGAAAAGAAAAAAAAGAAGTACAAGTTGGTTGTCACAGAATAGTCATGTCATGGGGTGTAAAGTGCAGCACAGGGAATATAGTCAATAATCTATAATAATAAAAGAGTAATATTCTAATTAGAATGGACTTTTTCCAGATGTCATTCCTGATATTCTTCCTGAGGAAGCTGGGGCCAAGCTGGGGGAAGCCCGGATCCCGGGTGCCTGCTGCCGGCTGGAGGAAGGAAGGCCTACTCTTGCATGAATTTCATGCAACAGGTCTCTGGTATTTAACTAAGTATGTATGGGATCAGATTTGTACAAGACTTATTGGGATGATCACTTATAAAGTTATAAAATGTCTAATCACTACAGTGAACACTTAAAACTAATATATTATATTGTACAATATGTCAATTGTAATTGAAAAATTAAAAATAATTTTAAAAAATACAAACAGTACAGGCAGCACAGTGGGTAAGAGTAAGGTGCATTTTACAGAGGTGAAAACTGAGCTAGAGGGAGGAGGTCCCTCTTACAGGCTAGATGAGCAAAAATCACTGAATTCTTCTTAGAGTCAGTTTTATCAAATGTAAAATGGAAATAATGATATCAACTTCAAAGAGTTGTTGTAAGATTACCTAGACAATGCTCTTTGGTAAAGAGCAGCCAAAATGAAAAAGAATATTCAACACAAAAACATCAGTACATCTTATTAACCACTAAAACAGAAGAAGCTACCTACTTCATATTTGTTTGTTTTTTTAGCACAGGTCGGGTGGAGGTGGGGACAACTTTTAATTACCTCCAGAGCAATGCAATCAAACTACAAAGACTCATCCAAGAGACATGCAAACAGCATCTTTAATTCGCCAGACTGTAGATGCTCCATTCTGAATGCTAACGACCTGTCTTCCCACGGCATGCGTAGCAACGGGAGTTTCGTCAACAGGTCCATTCTAACATCTGTCAGCTCTGTTTCCACGTCTGTTTTCAAAAGCTGAAATTATCATCCAGACAGAATTTTGATGAATGAGTGATAGTTTCTCCAAAACTCAAAATACGTCGGGTTGCTTTGACATGCCGCAGGAAGGCAGGATTCAGATTGAGAGATGCAAAGAGGATTCCCCACCGAACAAGCCTCGGGGCCTGTGATGTGCTGCAGGATTACCAGCTCTGCTTCTAAGGCCCCTACGTAAATGTGTCCCTGTTACAGAGCTGACCCTGAGATGTACCAAAAACATGAACTCGACGGAAAGAATTTTATTTCAGGCACTATTTTCGAGGCTACAGTAGGATATCTGTTAGACCCAGTTACAAAAGGAAAGAGATTCCAGGAAAGGGAGAGTTCACCAGTCTAAAGAAGTAGCTTTGTCCACACATTAGGTCAACAAACAACATTTCAAATATCTGAGCACAGTGTCCTAAGTAAGGTTCCAGGGGGAAAGCACGGGTGACATATCCTAGGAAAAGCCCATGGACTGACTCGGCAGGAGCCCAGGCTATTGTGCTCCATCCTAGGGATGCTGCTGACTATTCCCATGTAGGATGAGAAACAAGATCGGGGTGGGGGGTGGGGGGCTGGAGGGTAAAAGGTGTCGGGAGAGGAAGCGCCAATGCAGTTTTCCAATTCTTACTGAACTGAGGTTTTCACAGTTCATTATTGTTGTTGTTCTGTGTCTGAATTCCAGGTCTGAAATGCACAATGTATGAAAAGTTACAACAGTCCAAATGCCAGACGTTAATGAGTTTTTGTGCAAACAGCAATTGTTTTAGCTGTGATACAGGTCAATTTAATCCCAGGCCAGCCACTTCCCATATGTATACCTTAAATGAATTTCATTTATCTTAATTGCCTTAAAATCAGCAGGGTTTCCAGTAAAAATGGGTTGAAATAATGCCCGGCATAAAACCTCATGAGAGCAAGAATACGGGGGGGGGGGGGGGGGGGGGGGGGGGGGGGTACTGGTGTTTTTACTGCTGTTTCTTTACAGGAGGGTGCTTACAAAGGGGCCTGGCAAGGAGGGAACTGAAACTGCAGCACCTCGAGAACTGCTGGGGACCGCGTGGTGAGGGACGTGACGGCACTGTGGACAGCGCCCAGTGCAGGGCACACACGGTGCATGTGAGCTCCAGGACTGGGACAAGTGTGGGTTGACTTGTTTCAAGAATAACAGCAAGACAAATCACTGAACCAATATTTCAACTCTCTCCCAAATCAAAATCTTTCAAAATGACTGCAAAAAATGTCCACGAGAATGCCAAAACCGGTTTGGCTCAATGGAAAGAGCGTAGGCTTGGGGACTGAAAGGTCCCGGGTTCGATTCCGGTCAAGGGCATGTACCTTGGTTGCAGGCATATCCCCAGTAGAGGGTGTGCAAGAGGCAGCTGATCGATGACTCTCTCATCGATGTTTCTAACTCTGTATCTCTCTCCCTTCCTCTCTGTACAAAATCAATAAAATATATATATATTTTTTAAATGTCCACAAGAATTCTCTCTCTCTCTCTTCTCTGCTAGCTTGCTTATCCTTTCTGATAAGTAAGGCCAACCCGACTAAACAGGTGCTTATATACGTAAAAGATTCAGAGGTTAAGAAACCAATCTGATAATGACATCTTCCTCTCCCTCTAAAGTGAGCGGCACTACAGTCTGTTCATCTGAAGGCAAGGTTGGATCTGCAGTGCTTCCGACAACAAGTTCCTGTCTAGATCTGTCTTTTTAACAGCTGTCAGTGGTAAAATGCTGTTTCTGGTTAACAAAACCCCTGTGCCCACATCACCGTGAGTTAGAGTTCTCAGACACCTGCCACTGGCGGAGTTTATTTAGGTGATAGATTTATGTCTCAATACACCTCTCTGAGGCTTTCACTGTCTCTGACATACCAGTTCTTCGTCAAAGCTTTCCAACAGACCCGACACCAAGCAAGACTGAACTAGAGTTTGACAGGCCCTGCAAGGCTAATGATGCTGTGTGAGAATATTTTAAAACTTAATTTAAGAACACTTTCCCCATTCTCTTGCAGACTACTTCTCCCAAGGACATAGTGCAGACATCATTTTAAGTACTGCATTTGTTTAAAGTCCTCCAAAATGAAAAACAAAACAAAAAAACAGGCAGCATATTTGAACTAAAGTAATTGTTTTCGTGGCAAATATTGGAAACAATTAACTTCTGTACATTCGTGTTCGTTATCAGCCTTTGAGGAGATCAGGAAGCTACCTAAGTCAACAAGTGAATGTAACCTACTGACAAAAAGCATAGGTTTGTGGTCAGGATCCAGATTTTTTTTTTTTAATATATTTTATTGATTTTGTACAGAGAGGAAGGGAGAGAGATACAGAGTTAGAAACATCGATGAGAGAGTCATCGATCAGCTGCCTCTTGCACACCCCCTACTGGGGATATGCCCGCAACCAAGGTACATGCCCTTAACCGGAATCGAACCCAGGACCCTTGAGTCCCCAAGCCGAAGCTCTCTCCATTGAGCCAAACCGGTTTCGGCAGGATCCAGATTTGACACAGCTGTTCAGTTACTATCTATATAACATAACCACTTTAAGCCTCTGATTTCTCATCTAATAAGTAAGAGTTGACAGCATCACTTCATTATTCGGTACCATCACTGTGCTAATGTAACAAATATCACATTTAATCCTCAATGAGATAATAATTATGATGATGCAGCAATAGAAACTAAAATTAATCCCTTTCTTAGGAATGAGTTTGGCTGTAGGATTTTAGCTATAGAAATAGCTACCTCAGATCAGAACTTTCGGAATGGAGGGAGATCTGTGAAAAGCCTTCGGAGGGGATGATTCCATCCTCAAGTCCAATGCTGTCTAGGAGTGTACACAGTGAGTGTGGGGTGGGATGTGGGTGGTCAAAAACTCTATTTCCCAAAACATTTCCTCTTATACGGCCATCTACATTCTCTCCCTTCATTCCTTCTCCTACTTCTCTTCACATTTCCTTCTTCCTATGCCACAGAGTTATCATTAGTTTCAGTAGCCAAATCCACAGTCAGTCTAGGGCATTAACAATCTTATTTTACATTTAATTTTTAACAGATAATGTAATTGACATGTAGTAAAATTCAATCATTAATGTTTATACTTTTACAAATTTTGCAGTCATGCAACCTTCCCCTCAATCAAGATGTACACCAGTTCACTGGCACAAAAAATTCCCCCTGTTCCTCTGTAGTCAACCGCTCTACCCAGGCACAGTCCCGGGCACTAATCTGGTTTCTGTCCTCAAAGGTTTTTTTGTGTGTGTGTTTTTTCCAGATTGTAATATGCATGGAATTAGATAATATGGGGCCATCACTTAGCATGGCCCATTTAAGATTCACCCAAACTGGTAAAATATAAGATCTAATTTTTGCACAAGTTTTATAGGGTTGTTTTATATTTTGTGCCAAGAGTTCAATGCTATAAACTAGGGGTGTCGAACTCAATCAGAGAAGGGGCCAAAATCTAAAATCCAGCCTAAATCGCGGGCCGAATGGTTTACTGAACAGTCAGAAACTGTCATTGTGATGGAAACGCAGCGGAGTGCAGTGATGACAGCGCGGTGCGGGCCACATTGCAAGGCCTGGCGGGACGGATTTGGCCCGCGGGCCTTGTGTTTGGCACATGTGCTATAAACCATATACATTACTACTATTTTTGCTTTACCTTCCTTTTAATCATTTCTGTATAATTAAATTTCCTTGCAATAAAATTACATAGAACTAGCACACATAGTGTACCAATGTCCATTCTTGCTTTTGATATTAGACTATATTTATATAAGGTATAATCAAAGGGGGACACAAGAATCTCTATACCACCTTCACAACTTCAAAAAACACACACAAAAAAAAAAAAACCCTGTGAGGACAGAAAAATACAATAGGTTTTTTAAGTTAAATAAACATTTGTGAATTTATTGGTACTTAATTATTTGTAATATTTTATGTATGAGAAAATGTATTACAGGTGATAAAAGTAAATTTTAAAACAAGCCTAATATTTATTTATAAATTGAAGATTATCTACAGTTATTTTAATATGATTTTGTTATAATAACAAGATTATTAACATAATATAATCATACTAACAACAATAAGAAGAAACATTTTTTTAGAACTTACTACAGCCAGATCTGGGTGAAAGAGTTCATGCCTTACCTTACTTGATACTCACAACAATGTTAGAAGGTACTACTATTGTGATTACAATTTTATAAAATCCTTCCTGAGAATATAAAGAATGAAAAGGAAACAAAAAAAGAGCTTCAGACAGAAACTGAGAGAACATAAACATTCCAGAGGAAGATAGGGAGAAACCTGAAAATCAAGCGGCCAATGGGAGAGAAGGGGCTTGTCAGGCTGGCAGGAGAGTGGTTAGGGGGTGATCAGGCTGCAGGCAAAAGCGATTAGGGACAATCAGGCAGGCAGGAAAGTGAGCAGTTGGGAGCCAGGAGCCCTGGATCCTGAGAGGGATCCCAGATTAAAGGGTTCATGCTGGACTGAGGGACACCCACCCCCACACACAAATTTTATGCACCGGGCCTCTAGTATTTATAAAACAGATTCACATATGTGTCTGAGTATCACACATATATAGTATGCTATTGAAACACAATTATAACACTGTATGGTACAATGCTGTATCCTTCCAAGCTGTTTTCTCCACAGAAAAGTCAAAAATATTACACCCATATGTTAAACATGATCACCTGGATGGAGTGGCACAGAGGTAGAGATGACTCTCATTTTGTATTTTGAACACTTTGGTTTTAAAAATAATAATTTTTAAAACAGTAAGTAAATAAATCTTTAAAATATAATTTAAAAATAAGGACCAAGAGTCTTATATGATCTATATGTTAAAATTCTAACAATAAATAAACAAGTCACAGTTCGAACGTACGGATTTAGCCTCATCAGTGGAGGAGGTGCCCTGGGCCCTGCGTGTCAGAGGCTGATAACCTGCACTGAGCCTGGCCTGTCATATTCCTGGAACATCTCTGGGAGAGAGAGAGAATGCGATTAAGAATGAACACATCGCGCTGTCTGCCTTCCCCGGGGCCGGTGGGCTGTCATCCCCTGCGTGCAGATGGGGGTTAAAAGGCTGTCGAGCCTTATCTGCGCAGCCTGTACACTGAGGTGGTGTTGTGTGCCATAGCCGCGGGGTCTGCTCCCCAAACCAGAGCATGGCAAAGAACACAGACACAGTAAGGCTGTCATGGGCAGGAAAAGGAGACTCACTAGTTGGTGAGTCTAAACCACCACTAAGATAAAAAGAATTTGGAAATGAAATGGTGATTGCCCCCTGTCACATTGAGAAGCCTAAAAATGCACATACATTAACTCCTGGGCCTACCAGGAAAAGGAGTGATTTTCATTTTGCTGGCTTCCTTCATTTTCTAATTATAAAAAAAGGATTGTTAAAGAAATGGTACCTAAGAGAAGTTTTGTTTGTTTTGTAATTTTCTTGTTGTTTCTAAAAACATTTGGGCCACTGATCTCCCTCTATGTTCTAAGTCAACCTGCCAACTGAAATGTTATGCAATGGTCACCTTTTTTGAAAACCACAGGGCTGTGTAAAGTAGGCTTAATGTTGTAAGTGTGTGAAACACAGAGTTTCTTATATTATTATTTACTAATTACTGTATTACTTTCCACACAAACAACTGTAAACCTATTTTTGTCCCGCCTATATTTATAAATAGCTTTGAGAAACCTAAGAAAAGGATGATACCAAAAGATAATTACTTCTAGATGGCTACTTCCTAGAGACTTTCAAAGCATATTTCTGCAGCAGTAGTGAGTTTTTGCCTTTTATTGTATATTATAAAAGAAGTGACAACACAACTATGTAATTCTTTATGATAAAAAACTTCAAGATACTGTGATATTTGAAAACTACATATTATAAATAATATTTCATTACTTGAAGTGTTTATTTATAAGGTATTTCTTTTTGTTGTGAGCCATGAATAATTTGAAACTTTATGTTAACAATATAAGACCATTTGAAAACTTTTGGTTTTTTAAAGATATTATTATTTCTAAAATGATCCCAAACCAATTTCATCATATCTGAAAAAAAATACACTTCTAATATTTTTATATATTTGTTCGAAATTATCTACACTAGATAAATATCCTGACATCAGGAAACAAAAATGCTTATTGCATATCTCTGTAAAGAAATGCCTTAGGCCTGGCCGGTGTGGCTCAGTGGTTGACCTATGAACCAGGAACTCACGCTTTGTTTCCCCATCAGAGCACATGCCTGGGTTGAGGGCTCCATCCACATAGGGGGCTTGCAGGAGGCAGCCAACCAGTGATTCTCTCTCATTACTGATGCTTCTATCTCTCTCCCTGTCTCCCTTCCTCTCTTTGAAATCAATAAAAACATTTTTTTTTAAAGAAAGAAATGCCTTAGAAAGCTTTAATCTAGGCTTTCCCTTCTGCCAAAGGGAAGGCCTAGATTACCAAAAGAACAAATGCACCCTTAGAAGTTCTACATCTAAATCCTCCCAGCATCTAAACAACATGAAAGGAATGACCCTTGTCACCAAGCACCGAACAATTTGATCAGCTCCATAAACATTTGCTGAATAAAAAAAATTAATAAATGCATGAGAGAAATGCTTTTAATGCCACAATTTTCCTCTAAACCTTTAAAATGACAAGCTGGAATCCTCAAATTATGCCATGAAAGATGACTATATTACATTTCAAATACATGCTTTTGGTAGAAGTCATTCTGAGGAGAGTCCTACAATACTAAAGAAAGCTGTCATTCTTCCATTGCTCCAAATCCACCAGCTGTCAGATCTACACCCATGACATCATTAAAGCTGGGAAAAGAACTGAATGGATCTGTGGATCATGATTTGGTTTTTTATTCGTTTGTTTAACTATAGTGGGTGATTGAGTTATTACATTTCACACCACTTAGAGTTTTTAGAGTTAAATATGGGTCAACAGTGACTAAACACATCAACAAGTGACATTCATTGAAATAAATCATACCAAATGGCCAGCACATTATAAGCTGCCGTGACGCTACCACTGCTTTCATAAATAAAAAATGAGAATTAAACTTTCATAGTAAAATATTTCACCAGACTAGATTGCAAATTTTGACACAGTCAATTTATCATTGTAAAAAGCAGATGAGGCTCAGTCAACTCCGGTCAGAGAGCTCATTAGTTTATTAAAATTATACCATTTGCCAGGATATCATGATTCTTTTTCCTGAAAAATATCTGCTATTTACTGAAAAGATTTCATACTATTTTTTTGCTTTGTACAGAGAAAATGTTTAAAATTGATGGATTTTTAAATCAATAAAGAACAATAAAGAGTAACAGATGGTGCTAGGAAAAATTTTTTGAACTTTTAATTAACCTTATATACTATTCCTGTAATAAAAAGTGGCCAATTTATTGGACTACTTTTTCTACTTATTTAAATTAAAATATTTGGTTTCTAAAGACAGATGGAATTTTATATTCCAAACAGAAAAAGAATCTGCAACTTAAAATGTTATCCTAAAGGCAGTTTGAGTCCCAAAACTGTTAGTGAAAAGCTAATTTTTTAAAAGTGAAATTTAAAAGCAATTCTGAAGTGAGTACTTTTTCATAGGTTTGTACAATCCTGTGTGATTCTTACTGCAAATCCCCTTTCCTCTGTGGCCATACACCTTGGCAATGCTGTCCCACTGTAGGCTATGTTTTCATTGACTCACTTATCTTTCATGAAAATACTGAACTTTTCCTTCTTGCTCAACTTTTTGCAAAGTAATCTATTTCATTTCTATAGGTTTTGTTTTTATTATCAATGTATTTCATTTCTTGGCTCTAAGAGAAAGCATAAAGAAAACTTCCAGAGATAACATTGTTCTACCTGATTATTACACTTAAAAAAGAGCACGGAGCAGCAGATACAGTATTTTCAAGAACCAAATTCATATCTAGGCAAAGCGAGATTGTTCCCTGCCCTAAATTACTGACTATCACAGGCCTCTAGACCTAACAACCTAGGACCAAGCTGTGAAATAGCTGCACACCCATGAGAGTAATGTTCTGGCACATCTCTCTCCTGAGCCACCCAGATGAACTACAAAGACCTCAAGTTCAGGGTGTCCAAAATGTGCTTCCCCGTGACAGCATGACCACTCCCCCAGCCGCCGGTGTCAGCCTGGGCTTCCTCCACACCTCTGGTCTGAGCCACCCTCTCCTCATCCTAGCCCACTTCCTCACAGGCATTAAAGGTTCTCCGGTGTTTTTGGGGTAAGTACAAGTCCTGTATACCAGCACTCTACAGAAGAAAGACAATGCGAGCCAATGTACAACTTTTACCACATTAAAAACAGGTGAGAGAGGAGGGAAGGGAGATATACAGATTTACAGTTTAGGAACATGAGAAGGTTCTGGAGACAGATTTTCTGGAAATTCAAGAGAGCAGGACTGGAGGGAGAGAGGGCAGTTTCAATAAGCATGTGGAAGTGATTTGTGTGTGAACCTGGGGATAGATAGAAGTGAACTACTGATCAGAGGCAGGTGGCTCAGACGAGCCATGGGGGAAGCTGTGAATGTATTTAGTGCCACTGAACTATACACCTAAAAATGAACAGAATGAAATGTTTAAAGAATATTTTACCACAATAAAAAAGGGTGAAATTAATTTCAAATATATATTCCATTTAACTCGACAAATCCAAACTATTATCATTTTGACATATAACCAACATAAAAAATTATTATTGAGCAATTTACATTTTTTTTCATTCTAAGCCTCTAAAATGTGTAGTATATTTACACTAACAGTATATTTCAACTTTCAAGGATGTTAGAAATGTGAAATGTAGACTACTAAAACTATAGCTATGTTTCATGTGTTTATGCTGCTTTAGTTTTAAATTTTAGCTTATTTTAAATTAAATAAAACTTAATGTTTAATTCTTGAGTAATACTAACAAGCGGTCAGTGGTTATTGTATTGGATGCATCAACCCTAGATCAGAGGCTTAATCTTCTCCACACTTACCTCTCTCTCCCTCTTCCCTTCCTGTTCCAGCTCCACTGGGATTCCATTTCCCAGACGACGGTCCATTTCTCTCCCATCTCCAGGCTACGGGGCTCCTCTCCTAGCCCCGCCATGAGCTCTTCTCATCCCTCAGGTCTCAGCTTGGGCATGATTAGCCACTGCTTTTTCCAAAAAGCTTTTCCACACCCCTACACCGCCAGCCTTGTATCCCAGGTCTACTTACGTCCTTCTTGATACATATATATATATATATATATATATTTGATTTCAGAGAAGAAGAGAAAGATAGGAACATCAATGATGAGAGAGAATCATCAATCAGCTGCCTCCTGCTTGCCCCCTATTGGAGATTGAGCCTGCAACCCAGGCATGTGCCCTTGGCAGGAATTGAACCCAGGACCCTTCAGTCTGCAGGCTGATGCTCTGAGCCAAACCGGCGAGGGTGTTCTGGATTTTTTATTGTAATAGATGTTTTCATAGTGTGTCTCACTTTCAATAGCTTCCATTATTCTACATTATCTATCAAAGTTAAAATACAGTACATCTATCACCTAACCACAAAGCAATGCCTAAGTAAATATCTGTTGGACAAATGAATGAATGAACACATGGGAGAAACCAGAGCCTACTCTCCCCTTAGAAATACTTATCTGCACTGGTCCTCTGGCTAGAAGGCAGCTTACAGAGATTTATGCAGCAGGGGTTGCATCATTAGCAGAAAGCAGTGAGGAACCTTGAATGAAACTACATGCCAGGCCCTTCACTTGTTCACTCACCCTCCCATCACCCACTTTACAGACGAGGCACAGAGAGGTTAATCTGCAAGGCCAGGTGTGCCTAAATGGAAGATGTGGGACTCAAACAGTCTCCATTCAGAGCCTGCACACTCAACCTCAGGGGCTTAGAACTGCAAGATCCAGAGGGTAATCGGGTGAATGCAGAGAGCCTTTGATTTTAAATCAATGAATCCCAGCCGTGGATGCCTAGAGCAGTGCTATTACCTGCATATATGCGCTCATGTGAGAAAACGACGTCACTCCCTTGTGGGACTATGCCTAAAATATACCACAATAACATACTAAATTAATTAAAGTATGGGAAGATTCTCACTTTATACAAAAAGCATTCTATAGCTTTTTGTTGATCTTTAAAACAACCTTCTGAGGGAATACATAGCCTAACTCTGTGGTCGGCAAACCACGGTTTGTGAGCTACAAGCGGCTTCTTGGCCCCTTGAGTGTGGCTCTTCCACAAAATACCACGGCCTGGGCAAGTCTATTTTGAAGAAGTGGCATTAGAAAAAGTTTAAGTTTAAAAAATTTGGCTCTCAAAAGGAATTTCAATCATTGTACTGTTGATATTTGGCTCTGTTGACTAATGAGTTTGCCGACCACTGGCCTAGCTTATCTAAAAATATTATAAAAATAATAATGAATCTACTGTTTTACAATAATCACTGTTCCTTTGGAAAACTATAACCTCTCTGCTGTCAGTCACTGTTGATCAAGCAAAACCCTGGTGCCTGTTTAGAGCTGTCTGGCAGCTGCCTCGGCTTGGCATGTGCTTGTTGGTTCTGACCAGTCAATGCTGGAGTGAAAGGGGTGACCCCATCTCTAAAACCCTGACCCCAACTCACTCACTCAATTAAAAAATCCATCAGTAATCACTCCTCACACAGACAAGATCAGAAAAAAATGGACCATTCAGCAATACAAGCTAAAAATAAGATTACTCCCTCACAATACTCTAATAATAAATTATCTGAAGTTCTACTTATCTGTCTAATAATGTTTTTAAAATTAGTCCTCAGGGGGGAAAAAACGAGTTCAAAACTAAAAATGTAAAGGTTCCAATCAATTTCCTCTTGCCTCCCAGTCTTCTTCCAGCAGATAAAAGAAAAATCCATAGTAACAAGATAACATTTCATGTGCTTACACATTTTCTCCTATAGATATCTACAGCATTCAGAAAGTATATTATTTGTAGTCATGCCCATCTGACATTTTCCATTTTACTCAAAAGATTTTATGGTTTGGTATTACAGCAATATACAAATTTGACAGCTTGCAATAGGATATATTCCCTGTAGCAAATCATTCTGACAGTTAAGAACTATACAGCTACTAATGTACCTTTTTTTTTATACTACACTTATTTAAAATCTTACAAAGTTAGGGACATGTATATATTTAAGTCCTGAAGACTGTTCCTAATTACACTGTAAATCTTATGCTGGACTTGTTAAATAATAGGACCCTACACACCACCCCACAATTATGCCATTTCTAGTATCACTCCTCCTTCAGTAGTTCACTATCAAAAACACATTTTTTCCCATCAACCTCATTTAAACAATAAACTTGCTCATCATTGTCAATGTTTATTATTCTCTTAGAAGTCCTCTTTTTCTTGAAAAATCACTGAAAACGTGAATAAATCAGTACATGAGTTCATGCAAAACATAACGACTTTTTTATTGCCTGTACAATGCTACATTTTTTTTTTCTCTTAAAGTGATGAAAGATCATCAATATGTCTTTACATTTCCCGAAATGCATTAACAGAGGCTCTGTCAAATATAACTGTGATTCCTCTACAAAGAGAACAAAGCTGCTCTCTAACAGTGTGGTAACATTAACTAGATTGGAGTGATCTTACAGCACACGAGGCAGACCCCATCTCTCTCTCAGTAATTCCGTTTTTAGTACTCAATACATCTGATAACATAAGCCAGTTAGCAAGAGAACAAGTGCCTTCCTTCTTCTAAGAAATGGGAAGCCTGGATGCATTCCCCACCTCAATTCAACTCTTCAGATGGAACACCACAGTGAAACCACTCTATTTTCAGAAGTGATGTACCCTTCAAAACTATAATCTTTGGCTTTCAAGTTCACTATTATTTGCCTTCAGGTACAAATTTTAAAGTGTACAGAGGCTTCTAAGCAGAATAGTTGGTCTCAGCCAGATACTAAAAGGCTTGTAGCTCAGCCATCATTGCAGTGTAAATTCCTTTTCAAAATAATGTTCCTCACTCAGAGAACACTTGTGCCTGGTTCACTTGTCAAATACAAATCGGATGGAGGTCATCGAATGCCTGGGGGCAACTTCAGCTACTCCAAAATTTATTCTCTCTCTCTCTCTCTCTCTCTCTCTCTATTTGGTTGCCGAAATAGGATTTCAAATGTAAAAATCCTAGGAATGTCTACAGACGTAGAAACCAAAGGCATGGTGCTATGCCACTGAGGGGATGTGTGGTCCATGAACACCACCAAGTTTTGTATGCATTGTCAACAAGAGATAGACATCATTTGCTTTGATACATGCAATTTAATATTTAAATGTTCCTACAACACTTCTATTTGAGAATTTTCCCTCTGAATAGGAAGGATGCTTAAAACTAATGGTTGCATTTAGGGTCTGCTGTAATTTTCTAAGATTTATTGGAATACACAAACTTGTCTTACTCTTCTACTGATATGAATTCCATAGATCTTTGATTAATTTAATATTCATAAAACAATCAATGTATATAATAGATATCCATGGTAAGTATGTAATAAATACCTAAACTTTATGCTGTTTTATACCTCTTGGGTTGTTGTTGTTGTTTTAATATATTTTATTGATTTCTTATAGAGAGGAAGAGAGGGATTTTTAAAAATATATATTTTATTGATTTTTTTACAGAGAGTTAAAAAACATCAATGAGAGAGGAACAGCAATCAGCTGCCTCTTGCACACCCCCTAACGGGGATGTGCGCACAACCAAGGTACATGCCCTTGACCAGAACTGAACCTGGGACTTTTCAGTCCACAGGCCGACGTTCTATCCACTGAGCCAAACCAGTTTCGGCTCGTTGGTTTGTTTTTTTTAATGTTCCTCCCTTAAATTTTATAATCAAATCTAAAGATTTTTTGGTGACCTGCTTCTAAAAGACCATATGATACTCGAGACCATTTCAGCAGATGATACTGCTGTCTTCTGTGAAAACCAAAAAGATACATTCTAACTTCCTGTGTGTTTTCTCTCTCTCTACTTTTGTGTGTGTGTTCTCATCTTTGCACAATTGTGTTCCTGTTCCAGAGACTCAGTTATGACCATGGGCAACCAAGAAAGAAGGAAATAATTGGGTAAATTCTAAAATCTACATCATGTGGGGGCAATTGTTTTCTTTTTGTCCCTAGGCACATCAAGCTTCTGTGACTCCTCATAAACCCCTTCCTGGCGATCCCTAAGCACACCATCAAATGCAGAGCAGGGGGTGTCCTCAGCATCTTGAAAAGGAGCCCAGGCTCTGATGTTCTCTGGACATTTGGAGAAGGTACTGAAGCACATGGGAAGGGGTGGGGAAAGACAAGACTTGTCACATGGATAACTTTTCCTATGTTAAAAAGTCAGTTATAAGCAAAGGGATTCATGCTAATAAGAAAAATGCTAAGTAATCTAGAATCTGCACTAATTAAGCTGACAGAGAAAATTGTTTTCCCTCTCAAATATGACTTTGGATATAGCCTATTCAGGTAACTTTTAGCCATTTCTTTCCTATAAAAGAAAGGCTCTGCTTAATAACCTAATGCTGTTGGATAGCAACCTGTAGCATTTTTTCAGGTGAGACAGCAATCACTTTAATCTCTGAGATAATTATTCTTCATAAAAGCTAAATATCTTTAAAGATAAAAAGGAAAGAACAACTAATTAAAGATCATTACAGCCAAATATATTTTTACACTAAAATTTTGTTGTTTTTTAAATAATAAATTTTATTGAAGTATTTCAAATTATCAGCAATGCAAATAAAATAAAATTCAGTTACTTGAAAATAAGCCTAGTCTCATCATTGCGGTCCAATAAATTACCTAATGAGTAGAGGCCACAGCTGTGATATTACCAAACCAGGTGGCCAGATGAGATAAAGGTTCTTCTTAAAGCACACACCATTTTAGGATCACTGAAGAGCACTGGAACTCTTGTTTTCCATTTCCTGTCTCTTCTCTCCTAATGGTCTTTATTAAACAAGAGCAATAATATGCTACAGCCAACAAATCCTTTCTTACACCCTCAACAAAAATCTTCCTACACAAATAATTGTACAGAGGGGTATTTCAAAAGCTACACATTGACCTTATGAATAAATAAAAGGCTAACTACAGTATTACTAAAATATTCAAATACTTCTGTGTAAATACCAGTATTCCACAATCTAGAAAGATTGCTCATAATAATGAGCATTTCTTTTAAATATGTAGCTTTCATATATCAGAAGACATTTTAAACTCATGTCGGCCTCTAGCAGTTACTGGCTTTTACTAGTGTTGCTTAGTGTTTTTATAGAAAACACTAACTTACCCCAGAGAAAGCAGCTCTTTTCAGATGACTAAATGAAAAACTGAACTAAAAACTTGCCCTCTGGAATTCAACACTTTGAATGCACAGCAAGCTGCACCTTCCCTACCCTGCTGCCATCCCTTGGGTTAGAGCACCCTGGCATGCATCCGCGAGCATGGCATGCATTCGTGGCGCGCACGCGCGCCCGCGCACACAGACACACACACAGACAAACACACAGACACACACAGACACACACACACACACAGACACACACACACACACAGACACACACACACACACACACACACACACACACCTCTACCTCTGCAGGTGCAGGCAACTTGCTAGAGAGGTGATTTAAGGGCAAGGGGATGGAATGGTACACCAGCACCACCTAGTGGGCAGTGGAGAGAGGCTCAGAGCCCCTTTGCTGCTGCTTCATGGATGAGCAATTTGTTCTACCTCCATCAGGTCACTCCTTTTCAATCTCCAGCTCAGCAGAGAGGTTCCAAGATCAGGACTCACAGACAATAGGGCAAGTGCTGCACGGATGCTCCACAGGCTCTCCGAAATACTGTGAGGCTTTATAATCACATGTACCCTGTGATGCCAGCATGGAAATCAATACCGTGGTTTAGAGCAGTGAGCTCAGAACTCTGCATGAATTTACACCGCAGCTTTCTCAGTGGAAACCATAAAAAGGCACAAACCATTTGGTATTGTCTGATCAAAGCGCCCACCATAATATGTTAAGCCAGAAGCACAAATAATAAATAACCATTTTCTACCTTTTATTTATTTCATAACTACTCACTTAGTAACTACTATGTGCATAAGTGTGTGTGTGCACACAAACCTCAAAAAATTTTAATATTTATGAAACCTGATTCTTTTTCAAGGCTATTTAATTTCTATAAAAACAGGTGTTAAAATACTAAATCAGATTATATAACCAATACAGTAGTAAATATACACATATGTCATCAAATTCTATTAATTTATTGACAAATAAGAAATTTGAGTAATTGGGGGGAAAAAGATCTCTAAGATGTTTTGAAAGCAATTAAGAATTTCTGTTCTCTCAGTCTCCAGCTTACTTCTTTCAATCAAGATAGTCTCTGTCTGAAAAGGAAAATTTTCTCTGTATGTTTATGTCTTCTCTTTAGACCGGTGGGTTCTCAGATGGGGATGTGCCTCCCAGGGGATATGTGGCACTGTCTGTTCAAGGATGCTGCCATCTGCCACGCACATGACAGTCACCACAGCAAAGAGGTATCCTTTCTGAAAGGTCAGCAGAGCCAACGCTGAGAAAGCCCAATCTGGACTGTAAGATACTAGCAGACAAGAGCAACGTCTTATTAAAAAACATACACTAAGTATTGGGTAAGGTAAGGTAACTGTTTGGTGAAATAAGTTGACACTGATATCTAACTCATTCTTAATATCCCCGTCCATGTGAATAGGAAGGTGGGTGGGCAATCTGGCATCCAGAAAAGGGTTGGCTACAGCCCCAGGAAAAGACTGAAACTGACACCAACAGACACACATGCGTTCACTCGATAGTCATAGTGAAATAATTTGCCTGTACGGACAGTGGCCTGCGTGAAATACCACACAAAACTACTGCTCTAACTTCTGATTGGTGATGCACTCACTAAATGAATATTCAAAAGAATGCTAATGTCGGAAACGGAAAGCACATCCTTGCCTGTAATAGGGCAGAGCATCCTATACTCTGGGAAGGTGCACTCTACCCACACACATGATCATTTATAAATTTTGTTATTCTAGCCGAAACCGGTTTGGCTCAATGGATAGAGCGTCGGCTTGGGGACTGAAGAGTCCCGGGTTCGATTCCGGTCAAGGGCATGTACCTTGGTTACAGGCACATCCCCAGTAGGGGGTGTGCAATAGGCAGCTGATCGATGACTCTCTCTCATTGATATTTCTAACTATCTCTCTCCCTTCCTCTCTGTACAAAATCAATAAAATAAAATAAAAATAAAAAATAAATAAATCAAAAAAATTTTCTTATTCTAGGACAGCCTGTAGAGTCCAAGCACAATGGAACACTGGATAATACCAGGGCATAGACAGCACTGAGGGTCACAGGTGATGGTGCTGTGATGAGGTTTCTTGGTGAAAAATTAGCCAGACTTCTGACCATTGCCCCCTTGCAAACAATTACAGCACCTTTGAGTCACACACACACACACACACACACACACACACTAAAGTTTCTCCTTGAAATTTCCCATTTAATGTAACCACTGTGAGCATATCTATAAATATATTAAGACATTATCTATGGATATAAAATTATATTTAACAACTGGGGAAATCTGATATATTGTCTGCTATTTTCACCCAAATTATTTCATGAGTATCTATATGTCAATAATCAGCTCAATAACAGACATTAGGTGATCTTAAATCTTAAATTCACTCAAGACATATTGTTGTAAAGGTTCCAATTGTTTAAGGAATGAAAGCATAAGGGGTATGTGATATACACCACCAAAATTAGGCACGGCATTGTGAAGAAAACAGTAAGCTTGCCACCTTCCCATGCAATCATCCAATTCCAGCCTTCTAGACACAGCTTCCTAACAGCACTGAAATGGTTGTGCTGTCCCTCCTGTGTTTCCTTACAACCCACAAGGGACTGGTATGGATAACAATACACCATTAAGAAAGCACTCATGGACAACGGCAGCAAAATGAAGGTCCAGCTTCAAGGGCCGTGACCACTCATTCTGAGGGGCATTAACCTGGGAAACAGAAGTCACTTTCAATGAAGTGTTTAAATTTTTGAAAATACATACAGTATTACTTGTAAATCATAAAAAAGTAAGATATTTGTTAGTATTTGTCACATTAAATATTAAAAATTCTTTGACATATGAATTCAACATTTTTTTAAATAACCTGACTGAAAGCAGATCTTTTTCTTTCTTATTGGTGATTTTTTTTTAGTTGGTGATCAAGGTATAAGATTTCAAGCTTTTCTATGGAAGTCCAGGAGCCAAAGAATTGAGTTTTAAAGTTCCTTTTAAATGACCCATTCGTTTCCATCTTATTTACAGCCCTGAGCATCCTAGTCCCACCACTCACATCTGCCCAGTTGTCATCAGTTCTACAAAGGGCCTCTGTTTTCCAGCAATGTGAGATCCTAGAAAGAGCTCTAATGAAAAGTAAGAGTTCACTTTTCCTTCTGGGGGAGGAGGCACAACAGATTAGATTCCAAGTACCTAAGACAGAGACAGTACACCCCGTTCCCTGTGGGGAAAGAATGGTAATGAACAAAACAAGTAATAGGCAGAATGAGTGCTACAGCTACAGTGCCTGAGACATTCTCAAGTAGAAGTACCTCAAGTGAAAAATAACAAGAACTGAAGACATTCTATCTAGGGAATTAAGTCTGTGTGTAAGATACGCTCCAGTATTTCAAGGTCATGCAATTTAACTTTAGGGAAAATTCTCATTAAATAAGAATTTTAAGGGCCTAACCTAATGACCTTTTGACTACCAATTGAATAGAACTCCAAGGTTACTTCAATGTTAAGGGCATTAAAGGCCTATCTTTTTAATAAAACATACTCTGAACAAAGAGAACCACTGGAAAAAATTTATGAAAGTTTCTAAACAGGTCAGAAGAAAATCAGCCTGAGAGTTTGGTACATTAAATGACTCTTATCTTGTTAATAGGTGAGGAAATCCCTGTGTAATAGTAATAATTTGTATTTCTTTACCAGTCTTTTGGTGAAGAGATGATGAAACCAGGTTAGATGCATTTTGCCAGGTCAAGACCAACCAAAGAGAAGCAAGAGAGAGAAACAGAAACTCTAAACAACTTAAACGGAAATAGATAGTTCAGGTCTGTTATGAACAAACCTCACCAGATCGCCTACCCTATAGTCTGAAAATTCACAATAACCCAGGAAATGTATTTCTTTGCTTTATTTCAAACAGAATTTGAGGAAGATTATAAGCATACTTACAATATAACAGGAAAAGTGTATGTATATGTAAGTAAGGTTAGCCTAAAGGGGAAAAAGTGTAGAACAATAAAATGAAGCTAAGAGAGAAGTCACCTTGGAAATGTGTGTATTGATAAAAATATTCAGAACTTGAAATTAATACTAATTTATGAGGTAAAAAAGCTTTGCCACTCACCAATTTTAACCTCTGTAAAGGTATTCTGCCTACATCTATCTGTGTCCTTTCTGGGACATTAGTGAATCGAACTTCTGGGACTGCGACGGCACACATGACATGGGCCCACCTACAGAAAAGGAGACATTAAACATAAACACAAGTTCCCTAAGCTTATATTCCTCGTACTTGAACCAGGCAATGCAATTCTCACAGAAGGGAAACACACAGATAAGAAAGAAAGCCAAGAGCCTGAATCCATCACAAACAGACTACTCTTTGAATTTTAAATCTATTAGACAATTCCTGGATGGATTCAGGAGCATACCTGCCCAACACTATGACATGAAAAATGAGATAAAGACCAAAGGCTCAATCCTATCAATATATGTATGGCTTTCTATGCTTGACCTGCAAAATACTGAAATGTAGGTTTGCTGTTTCATTTGATATTGCAATACAGATGTTTAATATACTTTAGCTCATTAACATGTGCCAATAGATTAATTCACATAATCTTTTTACATAATACAAAATACAAAAATTTACATAATACAAAAGCCATAAAGCAAACCAGAACAAACCACAAGTTTTCTAAAAGAACTAATACTGATTAAGTCTTTAGCTAAATTGTCTTTCATTGCAACCCCACTATAATCAAAGGAACCCATTAAAGACGAGAAGAAATGAAATTAGCTTGCTCCCTTGTTTCCTACTTCAAATCTAGCATCTCCTTTCAAATTCTGAATTGCTCCAGAAAATGATAACATCCCCACTAACACCATCAAGTTTTTCATCAATATTATGCCCCACACAAAAAAAGACTCTTGAGGTTTAAAAAGATCTTGAAAGAATTATCAATTCAACAACCTATTTTTAAATCAAACAATATTTATTTCACTCAAACAACACAAGATTCCGTGCTGCCTTTAAAAACCACAGGAGGAGAAGACAAGTGTCAACCCCATCAGGGCACACTCTTCCATGTCTAGATAAACACTATAGTTCCATGGCAAACACTTCTGTCCTAGCCCAAGAATAGGAAATGAAGTATTTATCATCTCTGTCTCTGCAGGAGCCACCTAAGTCATCTCACAGTCTGCATGATTTGTATAACATCCTAGAACTAGTCATTACTTTTTAGCAAAGTGCCAATCACATTAACTGTGAAAGATAAAGATCCCAAATTAAGCGAAAATACAGTTTCATAGACTAAACTTTATTCTTCCTTATAAGCAATCAGAAACACGTGCACATGTACATAATTATGCAAACTCCATCATGACATTACCCCCAGGGTCCCAAATCCAGTGCCAGTGGGACCTCGCATGACATAAACAGAGTACAGTTTAAATCATGGGAACTTGGGAAACACATGCCCATTTAGACCAGGTTCTCATCCCAATTTGTTATGGCCATATAAAGAGGCACAATCATTTTTTCAAGTAAAGATGAAAACTTGTATTTTATTATTAAAAAAATCTCTCAGCTTTTAAATTTTGTATCAAATGTAAAAAAATGTGTATCGGTAAACTAAAACATACTGAGGGGCTGAATCTGGCCCTCAAGTGCCAGCTTAAAACCTCTGCCTGAACAACGTCTATATGTTTCTATTTCTAAAGAATTATATAAATACTTTGCCCCGTTTTAAATAGTAAATTCAGGTCATCAAAGTAAAATTCACACAAAGATAATTTCAATAATTGCCATAAAATCCAGATTACCTTTCATTTATGTTCACATAAGACTCTTTATATTCTCCAACTGTGCACTCTTAGTGTTAAAATCAACGTTTCTCTCTGTATTTCTATTGTAGTATATATACTTTCTTGTTAGTTTATTGATGTTAAAAAGAAATGATTTTGCTTTAATGTTATGACCATGATTTATTTTATTTATGTGAAGATAACAATTTCACTGTTTTCTGGCACACTGTTTTTATATTGAACAAATAGGATTCATCACATTAAATGCTACAGTTCCAACGGCACCCAGAATGAAATGGGCTGCCTTTATCTAAAAGACACTGTTAGCACAAAGGGGTTATTCTTCATGGTGTCAGAGACAGAACAGGAACAAGAGTTAGAACACCTTTGTCAGCAGAGGTGAATGTGGTGTCAGTAAAGGTCTCTTGCACAGAGTCCCAACCTCACATCTGGACAGCACCAGCCTTGGAACGGAGTGTCCAATAATGGCAGGTAAAGCAAACTGCCACCCAGAGGCTCAACCATTCCAGAGAGGAGAAGGAGACAATGAAACTCAACACATGAATGTATTACTTACTTATTATCCTTAGTTTCCTTCAGAGCACCCCCTCTCAAATTGCAGAGACAGCACTCCTAGAGGAGAAAAAAGAAAACACCACACAGTTACCAGACCTGTATAATAAATGACTAGTTAACTAAATGTTCCCATAAATTCTCTTTGTTTTGTTTTAAAATGAAAACCATTAGGCATGTTATTAAGGCCTATCTCTGAGCAGTTTGAAAGAGAAAAGCAAAAGAAAGGTGGGCAGCTGAGGCTGTACCCCAAACTGTCCTCATACACATATCTAGAAGAAAACCACCATTGCGCTGGTATCATGTTCCGCTGCCACCTGTGGAGGAAAGCAGGGGCACAGAGAACTCGGTACCTGGAGAGGTACGAACTACAAATCTAGAAGAGGCCATGACTGGGTTCTCGTGATCTGGGAACCAGATGGCTAAAAACCAGAACTGGCACACTTCATTCCAATGTCAGGAGAAGCAGGGAGCACTTTGTAAAAGCTGTGGCTAGAGTAGTGAAAAGGGCCTATTACAGAAATTGCAGTGTTTAGGAAGCATGAAAGAGAGGCCTGTTAAAGGAAGCTGAGAATCAACTAGAGATCATAAAATTACCATTTTGGTCTTTCTGTGAGCAAATGGTATTGAAAAGATTGTTCTGATAAACCCAGGCTATCCCGCCCCATAAGACAGGGCCATAAAAATGTTTTCCTTGCCCACATAAGATTTTTGGCACTTTTATGTGTCTTAGATTGACATGGATGTTTTCACTCCAAGATGACTCCCTTTACTATAAACACAGACTACAGTCATCATTTCTCTTTATAATCTTAGGGGAAAATCTATGTATAAGTAGGGCCAGAAAGCAATGCAATGCCTTCCGTTGACCTAGAACTTGTTATTAAATACTTAAGTAACTCTTTTTATTTTCAACTTCAAGCTTGTCCTTCCAATTTACTGCATTAATAGAGTTTTTAAAAATAGTTACAGGCTTTGGGAGATGAGCAAACGATGCAGTATGCAGATGTTTTATTGAGGTGTACAACTTGAAACCTGTATGGTTATATTAACCAATGTTACCCCAATAAATTCAATTAAAAATAGTTACAGGCTATTTTCTTCTTTTTTTTCTCTTAAGCGGTATGCATAAAATTTCTTTATCTGTTCTCCAAGGTGACCTGTAAGTAATTTTAACAGATCTGCCTAGCTTTAAAAGGACTCTCTCTAACATATCAACTATTAATAATGGAGTGTCAGACTCCATGGCTTTTCTTTTTTCTGAGGAGAACAATAACAAACAACTGAGGAGAATAACTTATCTGTATAACTCTTAATAGGCAGCAAAAAAAGCAAACAACCAGAGACATTCAATGGTTTTATGTGTATGGAACATTTCTGCACATCCATTTGAAATTTCCTAGGTGATTATCAATGATTCTGAGTAGCAAAAACTGTTCTGTGTACATACATTTGAATCCATAATAAACTCCGCTCAAGGAGATAGCTCAATGGAGAATTTCTCTATCCACATCACAAAGCCTTTGAAAGAACTTGTTTTGATGCAGCACACAATGTAAGAAATATTTCAAAATCCAAGTATTAAAAATGAGAATTGCAATAATTCAAATTATTTAAAATATATAAATTATTCCATAATAATTTCATATACCATTACTAACTTTATTTATTTATTTTTTGCCATTAATTTAAGACACTTTCCACAGGTTGGGGGTGGGGGGGGGGGAGAGAATGAAAATGAAAACAAAATACAAGGTCAAAATAATATATAAAAAGATAGTTTCAAAGTGGGAATACAGCAAAGGAGAGCTGTGGACTGCGAGAAGCTCAGACACTCAGAGAATTAGATGTCTGATTAATGAAACTAGTAGTGAGAAGATGCCTAAAGGGACAAGTTAGCAGAGTTAAATACAGCAAAGCAGCAAGGATGCTGCTGTAAGCACCTGATTAGGATCATTAGCAGGTACACTTGCTGTAGAGCGCTACTATACCAGGAGGGAAAGTCCCCTAAAGTAGAATATGTGGACTTAAGATTTTCAGTGGAGTTGAGGAGACTCCCACCCACCACACTGTGAAACACCCTCTTGCTAGGATCACCAGTAATCCCCATGTCCCAAAACCTCACAGATCATTCCAAGTCCTTGGTTTGCCTAACATCGCAATCCACAGGTTGAGAACCGCTGCTGTAGAGTCTAAGATCATTGGAAAACACTGATATTTACATTACGATTCATTAACTGTAGCAAAATTACAGTTATAAAGTTGCGACGAAAATAATTTTATGGTTAGGGGTCACTACAACATAAGGAAATGTATTAAAGGGTCGCAGCATTAGAAAAGTTGAAAACCACTCTCTAAAGCAAGGAGAGGTCTTCCACGGCTCAAAAAGCTGCCAACTCAGCTGTAAAAAGCAGAACAGACACTGCTAAAGGCAAAGCCCTGCTACCACCCTCGAAACATCTGAAACCAGAGTAGACAAAAATCAAACTAAAGCTGCAACAAAGCACAGACACCGATCAAATACAAATCAGGATGACTTCGCTCCTCCTCTGGATATCTGACAGATGAAGCAGCAGGCCAAACTAGAAATAGTAATATTTATTTCATTTGCTATAGACAAAATGTCTAGCACACAATGAAGGGGCCACCCAGAAGGTGCCAGAAGGTCAGAGCATCATGTTCAAGGCTTTGCAAGAGGCTACAGCACCTAAGCCACAGAGGTCCTCCAGCAGTGACCTCTGCCAGCCCCAGTCCTGTGCCAGCCCCAGTCCACATAGCCAGCACACCCACCCTCAGGGGCGGCAGAGAAAGACAGAAAGAGACTGAGGTTTGTGGCTGTAAGGTGAAGGAGGGGGAGGGGAAGAGAGAGAGGGTGAGAGAGGAGAAGAGAGACATCAATGTGAGAGAGACACATAAATTGGTTGCCTCTCTCACAGGCCCTGAAAGGTCAATTGACAAAATAGTAGCAGTAGTTTTCTATAGAAAATGAGATTTGAGATTTGACAAAAGAAGCAAGAATATACAATGGAGTCAAGACAGTCTCTTCAATAAATGGTGTTGGGAAAATTGGAAAAATACATAAAAAAAAAAAAAAAAATGGAAGTAGATCACCGATTGACATCATACCATACACAAAAATAAACTCAAAATGGATACAGGACTTAAACGTAAGACAGGAAACAATAAAAAGCTTAGAAGAATCCATAGGCAGCAAAATCTCAGACATTGGTCATAGCAATATCTTTACCAATACAACTCCTACAGCAATGAAAACTAAGGAGAAAATAAACAAATGGGACTACATCAAAATAAAAAGCTTCTAACAGCAAAAGATACCATCAACAAAACAACAAGCTACCCACTGCAAGGGAAAACATACTTGCCAATGTTATCTCTCTGATAAGGGTTTAATCTCCAAAATTTACAAGGAACTCATACACCTTAACAAAAGGTAGATAACAATTCAATAAAAAATGGGAAAAGGCCCTAAATAGACACTTTTCAAAAGAGGACATACAGAAAGCCAAGAAACACATGAAAACATGCTCATAGTCACTAATCATCCAAGAGGTGCAAATCAAAACAATAATGAAGTACCACCTCACACTTGTCAGGATGGCTATCATTAAAAAATCAACAAATGACAAGTGCTGGAGAGGATGCGGAGAAAAAGGTATCCTCTTTCACTGCTGGTGGGAATGCAGGCTGGTGCAACCACTGTAGAATACTGTATGGCATTTCTCCAAAAAATTAAAAATGGAACTGTCATTTGACCCACTTCTAGGAATATATCCCAAAAAACAGAAACACCAATCAGAAAGGATATATGCATTCCTATGTTCATAGCAGCACAATTTACAATAACTAAGATATGGAAACAGCCTAAGTGTCCATCAACAGATAACTGGATAGAAAACTGATACATCTCCAGGGGTCCTCAAACTTTTTAAAGTGGGGGCCAGATCACGGTCCCTCAGAGAGCTGGAGGGCCGGACTATATGAACTACTAATTCCTACTGTAACACCTCGGCTGCGCTCACTGCCCAAAAAACCTGGCGGGCCGGATCAGACTCCTTTGCGGGCCGCATGTGGCCCGCGGGCCGTAGTTTGAAGACCCCTGATACACGATGGAATACTACTCTGCTGTAAAAAAGAAAAAATTCTTACCATTTGCAACAGCATGAATGGAACTGAAGAGCATTATGCTAAGCAAAATAAACCAGTCAGAGAAAGATAAATATCACATGATCTCACTAATTTGTGGACTATAAAGAACATCATAAACTGATTAACAAAGATAAAGAGACAAAGAAGCATCAAACAGACTGTCAAACTTCAGCGGGAAGGCAGGAGAGGGTTTGGGGGGGGGGGGGGGTGAGAGATCAACCAAAGGACTTGTATGCATGCATATAAGCATAACCAATAGACACAGACACTGGGGAGGGTGAGGCAGTTAGGGCATGTGCCTGGGGGTGGCCAAGAGGAGGTCAATGAGGGGGGGGGGGGGGGGGAGAAGACATATGTAGTACTATTTGTAATACTTTTAACAATAATAAAAATAATTAAAAAAAGAAAATGAGATTTGAGAATATGAGAGTGTTGGATATAGGAAACTCCTCTAACAATATATAGACATAAGAAGAAATTAAACCTTTTTTCTATTAAATAATTTAATTTAACTGTGGCGGTTTATCCTATTTTTCCTTTTTGCACTTAAATTTAAATTTTAAATAGGACACCTATGATTTTTTTCCAGAGTTTTTCAGTGTACTAAAACTTCTCTCTAATCTAACCTATAGAAATACCAAAGTTGCCGGTACCGGTTTGGCTCAGTGGTAGAGCGTTGGTCTACGGACTGAAAGGTCCCGGGTTCAATTCCGGTCAAGGGCATGTATTTTGGTTGGGGGCACATCCCCTGTAGGGGGTGTGCAAGAGGCAGCTGATAGATGATTCTCTTTCATCCATGTTTCTAACTCTCTATTCCTCTCTCTTCCTCTCTGTAAAAAATCAATAAAATAAATTTAAAAAAAGGAAATACCAAAATTGTGCAGCCTTGCAGAACAAAATAAGTAAAATTAAACATCCAGACTTCATTGCCATCCTTGTTTTATCTTGTGTGTAATGAGCATGCTTTCCCAGGAACAATAACACCCAATATAAAATGACTATTATAAAAACTTAAATATACTGCTAATCAATCAATGTTTCCTAAAACAAGACAAAATACTGAAATGCCATTTATGTCATGATTACTCTATAAGGCTGCTGCTGATCCTGACTTCCAAGTGCAGCATTAAAAGATTCATTCTATTGGGTCCCCCAACCACCATCCCCGGGCAGCGGAAAGCTGAATGAGAAAATATAAATTCGGATTATATATTCTGAACATTGTACTTTTTCCTCACCTAATACTATGCACAAAATCTCCTTTTAGCAATACCAAGTACTTTAAAAATTTTGGTTCCATAAAAAATTCACGCCTGAGATGAACGGCTAGTACACCAATTTACAACTTGGAATGATTTTGTTATGGCTTAGTTATTAAACCATGAAAAAGAGTGTTTATAATCAAAGTGCTGACACAACATTAGCAATGGTGAGAAGGACATTGTTATGATGCAGCTATCACAGTTGTTCATTATTTGTAGTAGAGGGAATTCATGTTCCAATGCCTCTTCTATAAAACATCAGTTAAAGAAATGCCAATACCAACATTCTCAAGCTGCCTCATAAGAGGCTCTCATTTTAGCTGACATATCCGTAAGTGCCACTAAAGCCAATTTTCAGAGCTATAGAAAAATTATGAGACTGAAGTACCTCCCCACACCCTTATTTATCTGACATGTTCATAACAGAAATGCAAAACCATAAAATAAGGCTGTGTGATCTGGGAAAACAAAAAGTAATTAATCACATTAACGGAAAGCTAGCTTACAAAGTGCTGATCAACAAAACATGGAAGAACCATTTCTGAAGATGTGGCTCATTTGTCAGGGTTGGCGAGAGGGCAGGATCTCACATTTGGACAGGGCTGGCATGAATTCTGAGTGATTGGGAAAGTGAATTATAGGTTTTCTGCAGCTATCTTCTGAATGGAAATTCAAAAGGCTCCAATGAATTTTATACTAGCAAGTGAGTGCTGCCCTTTAGAACCCACATCTAATTTGTATTAAAAATGAAAACCACCCAGCTTGTGTGGTGCAGTGGTTGAACACTGACCCATGAACCAAGAGGTCACCAGTTCAATAACTCATCGGGGCACATCCCTGGGTTATGGGCTCAATCCCCAGTGGGGAGCATGCAGGAGAGAACTGATTGATGTTTATCTCTCGTTGATATTTTTAATCTCTTTATCCCTCTCCCTTCTTCTCTCTTTACAATCAATAAAAAAAAATGTATCTTTTTAATGAAAACATATCTTCAACAAAATACTGATTGATCGCCATGTTCTACACACTGCACAAAAGCAGTGAATGACAAAGACCCTGTCCTCAGTGAACTTACGTTCTGGTTGGGACAGCAGCAAAATAAATCAGGAGATTATTTAGATGATAGAGGATGTTAAGTACTATGGGAATGGGCCATGGAATTATGTAGAGAAATATGACGCCAGCAGATCCTGCTAGTCAGAAAGTAAGTGGGAGCCCTAGCTGATTTGGCTCAGTGGATAGAACAGTGGTGACCAAAGGTTCCTGGGTTCAATTCACTTGATCTTAGCCAAAAGGCCGAGAAGCGATTCCTGGGTTCAATTCCAGTCAAAGGGCACATACCTTGGTTGCAGGCTCCTCCCTGGCCCAGGCCTGGTCGGGGCAACTGCAAGAGGCAACCAATCAATATATTTCTCTCTCATTGATGTTTCTCTCAGTCTTTGCCTCTCTCTAAAAGATCAAAGGAAAAATATTCTCAGGTGAGGATCAACAAAGCAAAAAGAGAAAGAAAGTGGGAGAATATCTGATAAGGCTTCATAGGTCATGAAAAAGAGGTGACGACTTTACCATGAGAGAGATGGAAAGCTATAGTAAAGCTTGACCACAGCAAGATGATCTGACTTATATGCTAACTAGAGGCCTGGTGCACGGACGGAGTCCTTAGGCCTGGCTGGCAATCAGGGCTGATCAGGGTGCCTTCTGGCTCTGTTCCTTCTGACATTCTGGTTAATTAAGCATATATGATAGATTGATAGTTAGATAGATAGATAGATAGATAGATAGATAGATAGATAGGGATATAGGTATATAGATATATAGATTAGATCATGTCAACTGCTATAACTGCTATACTGATAGCAGAGGATAGAGTTTCAAGGGTAGAAGTGAGAAGAGAAGTTAGCAGGTCACTGTGTTAACCCAGGAAAGAGGTAATGAGTAGATTGGTCTGGGTAATATAAGCAGAGGTAATTAGAAGTGGCCAACAGTAGATGAGTGGATAAAAAAGCTTTGGTACACAAAAGACAAGTATTGGAGAAAAGGGAACCCTAGTACACTGCTGGTTGGAATACAGACTGGTGCAGCCACTGTGAAAACAGTATGGAGTTTCCTCAAAAATAAAAATAAAAATGGAACTCCCATTTGAACCAATGATCCAACTTCAAGGAATATATTCTAAGAAACTAGAAACACCAATTAAACAGAGTATATGGAACCTTATGTTCATAGCAATAGTGCAGTGAAGGCCTGGGGAGCGGGCAGGAACGGGTTGAATGGGGTCATGGGAGGGGGGAGGACATCTGTAACACTTTCAACAATAAATATAAATTAAAAAGAAAAAGTACCCAGGATTCTAGATTATTTAAAAGCAGACAAGACAGGTCAGACAGATATGGGGTATGAGAAAAAGAAAAGCATATCTGACTCTAAAGTTTTAGGCCTCAGCAGCTGGAAGGCCTGAAAATTAGGAAGCCCGCAGGAGGAGAAGACCTGGAATTCAGTTGAGACAGAGTGAATTTGAGCTACTCACTGGACATGCTGCTCAGGAAGTTGGCCATATGAATCCGCAGCTCAATGAGAGGCTGAGCTGGACAGAGAAGGGTACCAATGACTAGCTGCTGTTAGTGTAGAAAAAAAGCCCACATTTTGAACTCTAGGAAGTAAACGTTTGTGACTGCACCCAAGTAACTAAAATAATCGTCCTCTCACAGAGTCAGCTGATTAGCAATCGGAATACTATCTGCTACCATAATTCCCTTTTCATGCAACAGGACAGACCCTCAGGTTCCAAGGATTAGAATGTGGACATCTTGAGGAGAGTGGGTGTGCTTGCTACATTTTAACTACTTAATTATCATTAACCATTTGTATGAAAAGATAATTGAAAAATAGAAAGCTCCACTTTGTGCTGGTTTCAATTTTTTTTTTTCTCAGCTCTCTTTCTAATGCCATTGCTTACACCAGTATAAAAATTAATTTGAGGTTTGCAGAGCACCTGTTTGGTAGCAAGCCGGACACACGCTTAGGCAAGGAGAAGCACCTCTGTACCTGAAGAGTGGTCAGAAGTAATCTACATGGGACTTACTGCATTTACATAATGGTACTTCCAGAATCCTGAGCAAAGTACTTCAAGTTGAACATCTTACTTTTTAAAAAATGTACAACATTTGGCTTTCAAATAAAAAGCTCAGCTGGTTTATTCTTTCTTCCCAGCATGACCTTCGGTAATAAATAGCAAAGTACATGATTTCTTCACCCTGCCACTGGATTAACTTTTGCCATTCATGAGAAACGCCTGCCCTGCGTTTCTAAGGAGCTGTACCTTCAGCCAGGTGACCTCCGGGCATGCACATCCTGGTGCAGAGTACAGTATGCTATGCTCCCCATAATGTCAGTCATTATTCTTCCTGACTTTACTTGTGCTCTCTGGTTGAAGCACTTAAGATTAATGAGGCATTTGTTCTCAATCAAGAAGCTATTTATGAATATAGTTCCACTTACAATAAGCTTTGTAGGCTTTTCTTTCTCACCATTACCAAAACGGGGTGGGTGCGGGGGAGGAATGATTTTTCTTGAGCAAAAGGGAGAATAGAAAAAAATGATTTGTGACTTTATCGTCTGTGAGCAGTTTCCTAATGCAAAGGCCTCCACATCACAGCTATGCTCTCAGGATAACTGATAAATGCAAACGTGCTGTTCTGTTAAAGTCAAATAATTATCACTGCCCTGGCCTTTATGAGCCAGGGTGCAGCTAATCAAAGTTACGTGCCTCCTTAGGAGGCAAGAGGTGATTTTTGAACCCAAATGCTTTACACCTCAAATGGGAGCATGTGGTCCTGGCTATAGGCTTACAAGATACCGCAATGGTGTCACCTGGCTACAAATGGCCACTGCCCATCTGTGATTGCCCAACCTTACCAAGAATAGAGCCTTTCAGCCCAGGCCAGCATAGTTCAGTAGTTGAGCATCAGCCAATGAACCAGGAGATCACAGTTTGATTCCCAGTCAGGGCACATACCCAGGTTGCAGACACGATTCCCAGTGCAGAGCAGGAAGGGGCAGCTAATCAATGATTCTTTCATCACTGATGTTTCTATTTCTCTCTTTCTCTCCTTTCTTCTCTGAAATTAATTTTATATATGTGCATATATACATATATATTATTTATTTTAATTTTATACATACATACATACATATACACATATATATACATATATATACATATATATATACATATATATACATATATATACATATATTTTATTTATTTGTTTGTTTTTAAAGAGCAGAGCCTCTCAGAGGGTCAATGAGGGAAAGAAGGGGGTATATTTGTAATACTTTCAACAATAAAGTTTTAAAAAATAGAAGACAGCATTTCTTTTTTTCTACTAGTTTTACTGAATATGAGGATCAATACAGCTTTCGGGCTGACAGCCCCTCATCACCAGGTCTTGACAGTATCCCATGGAATAAAAAACATAGCATAAAATGCATCACCAAGAGCGCAGTGTCACAGTGACCTCTCAAGGCCATAAGCCAACCTGATCTGAAAATCAATGGCTCTAATCTACAAAGCTCTTTCAAAAGAAAAATGCCAGCACTGTTGTCAGCTGGGAAATTGAATTCAGGAGATTACCCAGTTCTGGGACAGGTTCTCCAGACAGAAACTAGTGAAAATGTAAAAGGGTACAGAAACTGCTCTCCACAACTACCCAATAACACTGATTATTCCATTGTAAGTAGATAACCAATTACACCAGAAATTAGCGGTGACTTTATTTTCAGTGTAAACTAACCAAAATCATTCAAAAATGTGGGTCAGAATTAGGCCAGCTGTTCAGCCTTCTTCTCATTCTAAGCATAAATAACTGGAGGAGGGAAAAAGAGCCAGGGCCTGGAGATCTGGAGGCTGGGTATTGCCCTGAATAGGGCCCCCTCACCATAAGTGGGGTGATCCTGAGCAAGACTACTCTTTCAAATCCCAGGTTCATTATCTGCAAAATGAGATTTCTGAGACAAAGAATTCTTTAGTCTTTGTCAGAATTAAATTTTATGGAAACTAGAAAAATTCTAAACCTGCCACATATATTAGTTTATATTTAAATCAACAATTATTCTGGATTTGTAGGACAAAAGTTAACAAATGAAACTTTACTTTTTTTAAAATAAGACTTTCAAGAGCCAATTGATTGGCTTTTTTTTTAAACATCTATTATCATCACCATTATTTTTATTTAAGTTAGAGAGGAGCTACAAAGGTTGTATTATTGTAGAGTAAATGTAACACAATCCTCATCCACACAAATTTTCTTTAGTAAATTGCACTCTAAGAGAACTCCTACTTTGGAGAGAGAGGAGAGAGAGCAGTATCTTCAGATTAAATAGGTCTTAGGGTTGCTCCACATCACATGCACCTCTATAAAACCTAGCCTCAATGAATGTGGGAGTCAAAGACTCAACCTAACACCAAGGGTTGTTAGGGCTTCCTACTTTCCAAAGATGTCAAGAGTTTATCAGTTTTCCAAGAAGTTGAGCACATTTACCTGAGACTTAAGAATCGAGTGTTGCCGAAATCGGTTTGGCTCAATGGATAGAGCGTCGGCTTGGGAACTGAAAGGTCCAGGGTTCAATTCCAGTCAAGGGCATGTACCTTGGTTGCGGGCACATCCTCAGTGGGGGGTGTGCAAGAGGCAGCTGATTGATGACTCTCTCTCATCGATGTTTCTAAACTATCTCTCTCCCTTCCTCTCTGTACAAAATCAATAAAATATATTTTTTTTAAAAAACAAAACAAAAAAACAGAATCGAGTGTTAATGAACTATATGATTATTTGACCACTGTGCTCTACACCTGAAACTAATACAAAATAACACTGAATATAAACTGTAATTTTTTTTAAATTGAGTATTAAAACTAAGATACACTCCAATCATCAGAAGTTCAGATAAATATATCCTAACAAATGACTTAGCCCATAAGCTTGAGCAGCACTGTGGGAGTGGATTTTATAAAGACCACTATACCTCAGGTACCTTGTAATTTTGCAACTATGATTTATGCAAAGAAAATACTATACTCTCTTTCCAAAGTCAAATAAAATAGCTATGTACAGCATTGGAGGGCATGAATGGCAAACATTATCCAATCTATAGAAGACACTGATTTACAATGATGCAAAAAAAAATAAAGATACCAAAATGTTTGTTTTTAATCATCACAATTACATATTCCACTCTAAGAGAAAAGAAAATGCTAATTCCAAATGATCATCAAATTATAGCTTCTTATATCTAACTGTTGCTCTATTTTAAAAAAATAAATAAGCAAAAGAAAGGGAACAATGAATAAATGTATATATAGCCACGGTGAAAAACCATTTCACGCCTAGACTTTGCTTTTTTAAAACAATTTTTTGGGGAAAAACTAGAATGTTATGTTTGTCGTACATATACTAATACAATATTCTATGAAGTACAATAGATATTCTTCAATAGATATGTGTACAGTTATCTAGTTTATGCATTTTGTTATACAGATTAAAAATTCTAGCCTATAAAGTGTTTTCTTAAGTTTTTCATTACAAAATTTACTTTCTCATAGCATGGCAATAGTCATCCAAGAATATAATATATAGTTCCATGTTATTAATATTGTATTACTTTCAAGTGAAAATATTCAAACAAATTCCCTTAAGCAAGTGAAATAGGATATCTATTTATATAAAAGAGGAATATGCAAATTAGCCAGGTAACTTCGCAGCCAAATAGCAGAAACCTGAGGCTTCACGGCTCCTGGCCAGGGCGAGGGGCCTCAGGCTATGCCCCCGTCCGGTCCGCAGGACTTGATGGGGAACCACAGGCCGCGCCCCGTGCCTGGTGGGGCTTGACAGGGGACCTCAGGCCATGGCTCTGCCCCAAAGCTGAGCCGGGAGACCTGAGGCTGCGGCCCCTCCCACAGGGGCTTATCAGGGGTGGGGCCGGCCAGGTTTGGGTCTCACCCAATGTGGGTAGGGCAGCCAGGTCTAGGTCTCCTGCATTTTCAAAGTGCGCACAAGTGGTGGGAAGGGACTTGACTCTAGGTCCAGAGGCATGCCTCAGACTCTGACAGAAGGGAGATTTTCATATACATTTTACTAATTGTCTTTCATCTATGACACTTCTATTATAGCAGGCGTCTTCAAACTACAGCCCGTGGGCCACATGCGGCCCGCAGAGGAGTCTGATCCGGCCCGCCAGGTTTTTTGGGCAGTGAGCGCAGCCGAGGTGTTACAGTAGGAATTAGTAGTTCATATAGTCCGGCCCTCCAGCTCTCTGAGGGACCGTGATCTGGCCCCCACTTTAAAAAGTTTGAGGACGCCTGTATTATAGAGAAAGGGCAAATAGCAATATTACAATATTTCCTCTAATTAATTCCCTTTTAATGTGCACACATTTCGTGCACCAGGCCACTAGTATTGAAATAAAAAGAAATTTCAAGGATAGTGCCTATTGCTGTACATTCCCAAACAGCAGGTAGATAAAAATATAGTAAGGCTCTTAGGTCATTGTTTTGTTTTTTTTTAAATCAATGAAAGTTTCCTTTAGCTCATAAAAACTACATTAATTTTACCAATAATTATCAGCATTCTATTCCTATACATTTCTGTTATTCATTATCTCTAGGTTAAGAAGCACATAAATAAGTTTCGTTTCCTTGAAGGTCTCCAATTCTTAAGTAAAACTAAAGAAAAATGGAAATACAAAGCAACACATAATCAAAGCATTTTAGGACCAAAACAGGCCTTAGCTATACATTTTTAGTCAAATCTTCACATTAAGTTACTTTTAAATATTCCTTTAATTTAGATTCTGTTTAGATTATAGATATGTGATCTAATGTATCTGCCTTGCCCATCACCAAAGAATTATTTAAGGTAATAAAAGAGCTCCCTAGTAAGACACAGAACAAATGGTAACTTTATTTGGAATTCTTCACACTGACAATGAATAACTTCAGCACAGGCTTAATGCTGCCATGTACAGAAAACTGGCAACTCGACTGGAGAAACCAAGATGGCGGCATAGGGCAGACACCTGAATGCAGCCTACCACAACAAATTTTAATTTAGAACTGGAAAACAGGGGAAACATCGCCCTGAAGCGCCAGATGGCTAGCTAAGAGGAGGCTCTACCATCTGGGAAGGAGAGAGAAGGCGCCCTGAAACTCAGGAACTGTGAAGGTGTGATGAACTGTGTGCGGGAAAAGGCAGCCGCCCGACTTCGCTGCTGGCTTACTCCCTGCGCACAGAGAGGGCGGACAGCTAATGCGTGGCTAGCTTTCTTGTTCAGGAGGAAAACAGAACCACCCTATTGCTGTGATAGATGGCCCCAGTCTGGGAGAGGCCAGACTGTCAGGCAGTGGGCAGAGATCTCTCGGAGGTGTGTGAAGACAGCGGCCATTACTGTGGGACTCAGAAACCAGACCCTCGTAGGGAGGGGCTGAATAAAGCTTGTCTGCACTACCCTGAGACTCCACCCCACCAAGCGGAGCACAGAAGCCCTTCCAGTGGCTAGCTTTCTCATTTGCTGCGAATAGGACTCTCTTAGGGAGAAACAGACAGGAATCCAAAGCTTCTCTGCGCCTATACCAAAGAGGTGCGTGTGCTTGCAACCAATCTTGCAGGATTCACCAAAGCTTGGCTGTGCCACCATGAGACTCCACCCCATCCAAGCAGAATACAGAAACCCTCCTAGCTGAGACACTTCTGATCCTCATAGCCAATTGGCTTGGAGATAAATACTTCCCAGTGATACCAACAACAAGCAAGGCTTAACAACAAGACTGTACACACAGCCCACAAAGGGCTACACCAAGACTATCCACCTCAGGTAATTGGGAGGCTGACCCACTGAACCTTATAGGACATCTTAGCACACAAAGCCACTCTACCAACTCAGGGAAGCTGTGAAAATGCCGAGACAAGGAAACAGATCACAAACAAAAGAAACGGAGGAAAAGAAGTGACTGGATATAGAGTTCAAAACTACGCTTATAAGGTTTTTCAAGAAATTCCTAGAAAAGGCTAATAAAATAAATGAGACCTATGAGGATATGAAAAGGGATCAACTAGAAATAAAGAATACATTGTCTGAAATAAAAAATATTATACAGAGTCCTAAAAACAGACTGAAAGATCGCAAGAATCAAGTCAAAGATATGGAACACAAAGAGCCAGAGGACACTCTTCCACAGAAGCAAGAAGATAAGAGAATCCAGAAAGTTGAAGATAGTGTAAGAAACCTCTGGGACAATTTCAAATGAACCAACATCAGAATTATGGGGGTCCCAGAAGATGAGAGAGAGCAAAATACCGAAAACATACTGGAAGAAATAGTGACAGAAAACTTCCCCCACCTGGGGAAAGAATTAAGACTTACAAGTCCAGGAAGTGCACAGAACCCCAAACAAAAGGAATCCAAAGAGGACCATACCAAGACACATCATAATTAAAATGCCAAGAGCAAAAGACAAAGAGAGAATATTAAAAGCAGCAAGAGAAAAGCAGGCAGTTACCTATAAAGGAGCACCCATACGATTGTCAGCTGATTTCTCAACAGAAACCATGCAGGCCAGACGGGAATGGCAGGAAATATTCAAGGTGATGAACAGCAAGAACCTATAGCCAAAAATACTCTACCCAGCAAAGCTATCACTCAGAATCAAAGGCCAGATAAAGAGCTTCACAAATAAAAAAAAGCTAAAGGAGTTCATCAACACCAAACCAGAATTATATGAATTGCTGAAAGGGGTTCTTTAGGAAGAGGAAGAAGATATAGATAAAAATTATGATCAACAAATACGTAACTATCAATAAGTGAAACTAAAAGCCAAGGGAATTAAAAAACCTGATGAACAATATTAACTGGTGAATATAATAGAATCAGAGGTATGGAAGGGCACTGGACTGACGATTCTCAGGGAACAGGGGAGTTGGGGGTGCGGGAAGAGCCTGAACAAAAACTATGCACCTATGGATGAGGACAATGGAGGGTGGGGAAAGGGCAGAGGGTGGGGTGGGAACCTGGTGGAGGGGAGCAATGGAAGGGAAAGAAAAATGAGGAACATGTGTAATAATATGAACAATAAAGATTTATTTTTTTAAAAAAATTAATCAATTAATTAATTAAAAAATAATATAAAATTATTAAAATCAATTTTTTGTGCCCAGCCAGTGTGGCTTAGTGGTTGAGTGTCAACCTATGAACCAGGAGGTCATGGTTAGATTCCCAGTCAGGGCACATGCTCGGGTTGTGGGCTCGATCCTCAGTCGGGGGTGTGCAGGAGGCAGCTGATCAATGATTCTCTTTCATCATTGATGCTTCTATCTCTATCTCTTTCTCTCTCCTTTCCTCTCTGAAATTAATAAAAATAATTTTTTAAGTTTTTTTAAAAAATCAAAAAGAAAAAAAGAAAACTGGCAACTCATGATTTGTCACAGTCTTAAATCTGTGTATGATGTGATTTCCCATGACACATATCTGATCTGTACATTCAGTTTTCACTCCCATCTATGGCAATAACACAAAATCTCACAGACCCCTACACCAAAGGTCCCTAAAGAAAGAACTGCATATCTGGAAAGAAACTACATTATTCCTAATGAGCTACATTATCCCTAAATTAAAATAAGTAAAAAAAAAATAAAAATCAATCTTAAATCTATTTATATTTATTTACTATCTAGAATTCTATACTATAAATTCTTCAGAAGATATTATAAAAAATCCTCTTATTTTTAAATACTCTACATAGTATTAAGCATATGGGTTATTAATTTTTAGGAGTATTTATACATTTAACTAACATCTTCCTTCATAATTAGAAGTATATCCCTAAAATGGTATTCTGTATTTTACAGAAATACCCAGATTTTAAAAAGTTTTTAATGTAGGGATAAAAAGATTTTATGAAAAATTTGGATAGCACATAATTAAATGGCAAAATGAGTGGCATACTGGATTAATGAAACAGGGCTCAATGCTAGGATATAAGCTAAAGTTTCAACAGGGCTTCCATAAAAACAATTTCCATGAAGAGGAATTTGTGACCACGTAAAGGATCATTTGTTGCTAAAGATTCTATCTCAAGCTCACAGCAAATGCCTGGGACAAGAGTAGAACTCAAAAAGAGTAGAACTCTAAAAGTATGAATATAAGAAAAAATAAATGAGGAAGTCCTCAGGCTAGTTGAAGAGTTAGGTATTAGTGTGGTTTCCTCAGAGAAGATCCCACCTTGAATAATTATTTTCAAAAATTGCAAAAATAGGACAATATTTTGGACCTGCTCTGATAAACTGGCAATCTCTGTAGGTTCCAGAGATAAGTTACACCTAAAACTTTAATATTTCTACAATGACTATAAACAACACATGGATGACATAGAAAGAAAAGACTAGAAATATAGTAAGTGTAGAATTGTACACAAAAGCATGTGCACAATCTTACCTTACCACTAGATATATATGTGTCCACAGTGGAGGAAGTGAAAAGAGCTAAGAGATATTAATATAAGCTACTTACTGCTGTCCATGCATTTCTTTTGCACCGGACACATAACCATCCATCAGAGATTTCATGAGAAGGGATACCATAACAACCTATAAAATATTAATATGGATTAAAAAATTAGTTATTTTGCATTGTGACAATATTTCATATGTTAGCACTGATTAAATAAAAGACACTACCTACCCTACAGTTTTTGCTTAGAACAAAACAAAGATACTTTGGGATCTCATGGATATCAGTTACAAGAAATATGAGTGTGGGCATTTATAGTAATTAATGATCACAATAATTATTGTAGAAAATACTGATAATTCCTGAATGGGCAATAATAAAATTTCAAAGTTTCTTGTATACTCCTTTACTCATGCAAAACATATTTCAAAATAAGTTGCAATTCAGAAAACAAAGCTTGGAGAAGTTTTAAAATAAAATAAAAACTTTGATAATATTTGAAAATAATGTAATTTAAAATTACATTTCAAACATTATGTTTAACTAGCTTTAATTTCACTGATAGAGACAGAGGATACACAATTCGTGTTTAGTGATAAAGGGATGTGTTCAATTCCACATGTATTCTGTATATGCCTGACTCAAAAAAAAAACTATGTAAGGAGATAGCTGATGATGCCAATACAAACAGCAATTATGCAGAACCAACAAATATGTTAATCTGACTTCTTGAAATAAGATTTTCAAAGATTTAAATAAGTAATTTTTAATACCACATTTCTATAACATTTGAGATAGTAAGAGAAAATAACAGAAGTGTAATACCCAAAGAAAAACCTATCATAGTTAAACAAAACCATACAATGTTTAGTTCAAGCACATAAAATATTATGGTTAAACTGCATAACTAGTATATTCAGAAACCAAGATTAAAATCCTAGCTTTTTTGTTAAATGATGCTTTGCCTCTGATATAACAATATATGCATATAATAATGTAGGGTGAGTCTGTGTGTGAATATGTGTTATGAATTTATATAAATACAATAAGAAGGTTGCTACAATTGTATTTAAATCAGATTATGTTCAAATACTTTGGGAAAGCTAATAGTATCTGATTAATAAATACATGACAGACAGTAAGACTACCTCAAACCTAATGTAAGATTCGCATTACACTGAATTAAATACAGTGTATATTATATTATAAACCATTCATACTACTCTGACAAAGAGAAACCATGTGATCTGTATTGTATAAAACTGGAGAAAAAAGAATGATTATACCTACTCATACTTTCATTTTTTACAACGTGAGAAAAAAATGATCTAATAGTTCAATGCCAAAGATCTGGCAGGTTACATAGGAGTAAAAAATAAAGATTGTGAAGCACTAAAAAGCCAATGATAGATGAATGTGAGATTCATTTACTTGCATGAACCCGTACGCAGCACTTTGCACAGGAAATTAGAAGGCTTGTTCCATCCTCTTCTAGGAAGGCATTAGGTGGCGAATAGTCTATATTTTCTTCGCTATAAATAAAACACATCTCTGGAATGAGGGGCTTAGTCTTTCCTCCCGGAGCAACCATGTCATCTAATTTTGTCTCCCATTTAGAATCATTTTCTTCATTGCTGCTATCTGGCTGAAAAACACAATATTTCCACATAAGTGAAAAATATGGAAATGAACTCTTCAATTCTGCTACTCATATCTACTAACAGCTGTTCCATCCACTTTCAGCTCCTGTTCTTCTTGTTCTCCTTGACCCAACTACTAGCTTTTTCCTAATGGTCTGCCCCAGGCTCCCATCAGGTGCTAAGCTATTAGGAACAAGAAGATACTCTGTGCATTTGCTTGTACAAGAAAGTACTAAAACTATGTTCTTACATAAATAGTTTATGTAAAGCATCAGTTTTTCTAATGATTTTTTTTTATTTGCATTTGGTTAACAGAACTGGTTTCATTTACTGAATAATCTTACCCAGTTACACCTAACAGAAGTGTTATAAAGACCTAAGCGTAAGTCTGTGCAAAAGTATTGAGAGAGATTTTGAAGGCTTCTGCCTTTCCACAAAGTTTGAAAACATCAAGACAGAAAGATCTGGCAACTGCCATTAAATAAAAAATATGTGCAAAACAAAATTGTTACCTCTTATAAAAATATATGGAGAATGTTTACTGTTTATTTGAAACTCTAATAACTCTAATTATCTACAGAGATGTGATATTAATTTCCCTAAATCTTATAATTTCTGTGGGAATGTTTTAATTATTGGGGAAATATACAGGCAGATTATGATATATAAATAAGAATCAATAAAAGATTGTTTTCCCAAGAAAACAGAAATTTAGTGACTTAAAAGGAAAACAAGTGTTTGTCCCTCACCAGGGCCACATTCAAAGGTGAGCAAGTACCTACACTTCCTATTTACAAAGGTTTGAAAAGGTGAAATTTCACACAATTTCATGCCCTGAAACATCTAAACAGAAAAGCATTTACTTTACATGGATCTTGAGGAGAATATTTCTGATTCAATTAGTGGAAATATAACCCAGAACACAATGTTCACATCAATACACTTTATTGTACCTTAAAATAGATCATGTAGTTCCATCACCCTTACTAGATTCCTAGAGATCATTCTGTCGCTGTTAAAGCTGGAGAATGTGGTCCTCAGGGAGCAAAATGCCATCAGTATAACGGATATGAAATGATATTGAAAACATCATGCATAGCTGGCATCATGCACAGCTGGCTGATGAGCGTACACTGGACAATTCAGTTTGAATTTAATCCTGTGGTGTCTTTTCCATGGGAAGATAAAGAGACACTTAAATGTGGTCCCAGAGCTAACATTTATATTATTGAGAGTGATATTTTCAAGCATAAAACAGAGACTAGGTCTAAGATCTCTCTTGTTAAACTTTAAGGTCTGTGTTTCTTGGTGAAAGTGGTAGAAAGAAAGTTTGAAACTGCCCCCTGAATGAAATAAACCAAGACCAACAAGTAAACCAATCATTTATTCAAAAGTGATAACTTGCTGTCAGGGGAATGTCTCTCAAGTAGCACTAAAAAATTCTGGTTGGGGCTCTATGATGGCCAATAGCTACATAAAGATGAATGTCTTCCTTTTCATATGCACACTTACCTTACAATGATTCACTGTGCTTTCACAGTCACAGAAAGAGTGCATCAGTGATAGGAACCTTGACAATGACCCCGCCAGCCTCATTACCTTGTAGTAGGGCATGAGGAGGGCACAGATGGCACAGTGCGGCTCCATTCTGCCCAGGGCTGCATTATACTCCTGCTCAGCCACAAAGTTGGGAGCTTTTGTCTGCCAAAGGTGGACCAGAGGCTTTGCCCAAGACTCCGTTTCTTCCACTTCCTCCTCAATTAATGGGACCTCAGGTAATTCTTAAGAAACAGGGCATGAAAACACAGTGAGTATGAGACTCAGGGAAAAACAGATCTGGTTATAAAAGAAGCAAACATTCCAAAGTGTCTGTGATATTAATGTCAGACAAGAAACCTATTTTATCTTTCAAATAGATTTGGAGAGAAGAGGAACAAAAGTTTCCTTTTCATCCTCTTCATCTTCAAGGACTAGATCAGATATGATGGCCAGACAACCACCCTCCTTTTGACAACAGCTTCTTCCATGCCAGGAATAACTAACCTGTTCAGTTCCCTCCTTTCGACTACACTACTTCCGTAATTCTACTGCTACCAGAACACCTCCCACGGTAAGAGTTTATATGTGTGAGATAATCTCCAGGCAGTACAGGCATCTGCTATCCCAATAGCTGGCTTACCAATATTTTTAATTTCCTCACCTAACATAGCGCATGGTTATATATAAATTTATTAATTAGAGGACTTCATTTAATTAACTTTTGGGCTTAAGAATTCATGACAATAACATCTGCAGAGCATCTATCATATTCCAAGCAATATACTGCCATTACATGGATATAAAAGACAATCGCCATGTCAAAACTTATTTGTTCAGTATGATGTCCCCAGAGGGTCAAATTTCTTAAGTATGTGCATCTGTTAACATAAAAGGGACAGAAATACACTCCATGAGAATACCATTTTAGAAAAATGTTATACAAGGGAGAAAAATACAGAAAGACCTAACAGGTTAAGAGAAAAAAAATTCTTCAGGCCAATAGCAGAGGACGGGATATCAGAGCAGGTGGGAGCAGCCATAGCTCTGCCCGGTATGTAGTGTCTCGAGCCGTGGCACACTCTAAAATTCCTCACCAGTAGCTTACACAGGCTTAAGAATAAATATTGTGGACAATGTCATCAATTCTCAAGCATGGGTGTTCCTATGAATTAATGTGCACCAGCCCTGGAATTGTTGACTTACCTATTTTAGAAAAAGTCAAAAGAGATTTGCTCAGATGAAAAAAATAAGAAGGGCTCATGAGGCTGAAAATAACTCTAAAGAAGTTAACTAAGGAGCATTCCTGCTTCCATGTTGGTGGTATTATTATTATTGCTAATTGCTTACAACGGAAAATGCTTAGTAATCAGGCAGGGACAGTGGTTTGAAAACACAACAAAAGGTAGCAACCTTTGCCTATCTGGATGTGCAATGCAGTAATCTTACCCGAAACATAAACTGCGTCCACCTCGGTTTCCCTACAATAATATTAGAATACTTACTACAAAGACTAAGATTTGAAAAATGAAAGATAGGAGTGAAAAGTTAATCAGGAATTTGAAATAATATTAAACCTATAGCCTATAGGCCAATATCTCCCACATATGTACTAAAAATGGATCTAACAGAAAAGAAATCCAAGTTTGAGTAGCTGTTGCTACCACTGACATAAAATAAATTCATCCTATCACTTACTTTATTATAATATAAAAGATTAAAATACATGCTACAGATGATGTCCTTATCCCTTTAGTTAGTCATAAGTTAATGTGAAGAGTTGTCAAAATATTTTTAGGGATGGAAGAAATAGCATTTAATTCCTAAAAGCCTAGCAATAATGAAAAAGAAGTAGTAGAAAAAGGACAATTCCTAACAATGGACAGAGAGCCAGGGCTACAGCAAGACAGGACCTTTGATAGCCTATGTAAATTGAGCTTGTCCTCAAATCCTCTCAACACTGAGCTGGTAGAGGACCCAGGTCTACAGCCATCCTCCAAAGATAACGCTGTACTCAGAAGCACCCAAACAGAAGATCATCTGTCTTCTGTTTGGGTGCTCCCCACGCTAGAGTATGCACTGAACACAGTAAGTATGTAATACCATACATTTAAAAAAGCACAGCAGCAACACTGTGCAACACCAAGTACAGGGAACTGTCAGTCCAGAGACCTGAATTTAAATTATAAACCCTTTGAGCCGAAACCGCTTTGGCTCAGTGGATAGAGCGTCCGCTTGAGGACTGAAAGGTCCCAGGTTCGATTCCGGTCAAGGGCATGTACCTTGGTTGCGGGCACATCCCCAGTAGGGGGTGTGCAAGAGGCAGCTGATGGATGATTCTCTCTCATCGATGTTTCTAACTCTCTATCCCTCTCTCTTCCTCTCTGTGAAAAATCAATAAAATATATTAAAATAATAATAATAATAAATTATAAACCCTTTGAGAAAACTGGATAAATGCCCCCAAAAAAAACAAACAAACAAAAAAAAAAACTAGACCACATTCTTATGCCAAATACTAGAATAAACTCAAAATACTCCAGCCAGTGTGGCACAGTGGTTGAGTGTCAAACCAGCAATCAAAAGGTCATTGGTTCAATCCTGGACAGGGCACATGCCTGGATTTCAGGCTCAATCTCCAGTAGGGGGAATGCAGGAGGCAGCCATTTGATGATGTTTCTCTCTAATTAATATTTCTAATTCTCCATCCCTCCCCCTCTTTCTCTCTCTTTAGAAATCAATAAAAACACATTTTCTAAAAAGAGACTAAACTTAAAATGGATTAAAGATTTAAACATTATACCTAAAACCATAAAACTCCTAGAAGAAAACATTTTTCTTAGTAATAGTTTTTTTATATATATCATCAGGCAAGGGGAATGAAAATATAAACAAATGGGATTACAACAAACTAAAAAGCTTTTGCATCAAAACTAAAAAAAAACCTACAGAATGGAAAATGATAGATCCAATAAGAGGTTCCAAAATTTATAAAGAACTCAGACAACTCAAGACAAAAAAGAAAAAAAAAATGCAATTAAGAAACGGGCAGAGGACCTGAACAGACACTTCTCCAAAGAGGACATACAAATGGCAAACCCTATATAATAAAAGCCTAATATGCAAATCGACCAAAGGGTGGAACCAGTAGAACGATGGCAGAACGACAGGTCACTATGACACCATGGAGCAGATGCTCAAAGCAGGAGCTACCCCTAGCCTGCAGGCCCTAAGCCAACTAAGGTGGGTGCCAGGGGGACTCCCCAATCGCTTCTCTGGTCGGGCAGGGCCAGCAAGCGGGTGGTGCCAGGCTGGCCAAGGCAGAAGACCCCCCAATAATCCTTCCGGTTACCCCATAGATCAGCCCTGATCGCTGGCCAGCCCTAGAACCCTACCTTGCACGAATTTCATGCACCGGCCTCTAGCAGACATATAAAGCAATGCTCAAGGTCACTAATCATTAGAAAAGTGCAAATTAAAACCACAATGAGCTATTACTTCACACTTGTCAGAATGGCTATCTTCAGGAAATCAACAAACAACAAGAGATGAAAATGAAAACATTAGCAGCATAAAATTCCTTTCTTTCCCAACTGTATTCTCAACAAAAATAAAAGAAGAATTAATAGTATAACATCAGTTCTTAAGATAAGGAGTTTATGGACTCTAGGAGACAAACACACATAATTTCACAGGGTCTGTATGGTCAAAAATACTTTTATGATAATACAAAGCTGTCAACATTTGTAATATGTGATACAAAGCAGTTGAGGGTAAAACTATGCCTTCACTTGAATCAAGGCAGTGGCACCAATGCAGTCAAGTAGTATATTCAACTACCTTGTTGTGGGTGGTTGTGTGTGTGTGTGTGTGTTTGGGAGATAGGGAGATGGAGGAGGGACAGTTTTGTTTTTCCATCTCCATGTGAATTACCTTCCTGCACTCTGAAGTCCCAAACCACAATCCTTTTCTCCTAAGCACAAAATGGCATATAAATCCCTCAACTGCCCCATTTGTCCTTGGGTCTCATATCCTAATGGATCCCCCATGGATACATACATATCAACTTTGCTTATTTTTCTGCAAATATGGATGTTAATTTGATTAATGTCCTCTGTAATAGTATCCCCAAAAAAAGTACCCTTAAAAAGATATAATTATGGCATGGCCACATTATACCAGCATTAGAAAGGGCGCTTTTGAAGAATATTATTGAAGTATAACATTTCCTCAGCAGTAAAAATGATAACACCATCTATCTTTAGAAACTGTAAATACATGTTTTATGTAACATATAATATTAAGTAAAAATAAATATTAACTTAGAGAAAAAAATCAGAACATAAGACTGTATGTAGAGAATGATTTCAATTCTATAAAAAAATATATTTAAAGTCTGGAATAAAGGACAGGGGTGTTGTAAGTTTTTATAATTATGAAAATACTAGAGGCCCAGTGCATGACATTCATACACTGTGGGGTTGGGTTGGGGGTGGGGGTGTCCCCTCAGCTTGGCCTGCGCCCTCTCGCAGTCCGGGACCCCTTGGGGGATGTCCGCCAGCTGGCCCAGGCTGCACTTGCCAGCTGTGAGCAGAAGCCAGGCTCAGTGCTCTCCAGCGCTGCCATGGAGGTGGGAGAGGCTCCCGCCACCACTGCAAGCCCGGCTTCTGGCTGAGCAACACTCCCCTGGGGAGTGCACTGACCACCAGGGACAGGTCCTGCCTTGAGCACCTGCCCCCTGGTAGTCCGTGTGCATCAGAGCGACCAGTCCTTCCGCCCTTCGGTCAATTTGCGTATTAGGGTTCTATTATATAGAATATAATCTTTAAAGTTTGAAAAAAAATGTGTTCAGAATAATATGAGCTAGGTTCTATTCATATTTATTCACTTCTCAGTACAAGATTTTTGGAAAAATTTTACTTACTCAATGTAAGTGGATTTCTCAATAGAAAAACATTTGGGTGATTGTGGAAGGGCTGCTGCCAGGACTTGCTGGTGGAGCCTGGCAGATGGGGAAAGCCATCAACTCTGCTACAGTACAATTTCCCTTTACCAGTCACCACAATGATTTTGCTGCTGAGGTTAGGTTCCAGTGAAGTGTTTTGGCTGGTATAGCACTATTCTCTGCTATGAAGAACACAGCAGCATCTGTTATCTTTCAGGTACTTGAACAAAATCTCAGCCCTGGGAAGCATTATATATGATTTCAAATGTCCTAGAGGAAATTGGGGGTGGAGGGAAGAGGGCAAGAATGAGTTATTCAAAAAAAGCAAAGAAATTCAAATTTGGGAACTTTATTGTTCCCATACAATTACACAATCTGTCGTCAAGCTGTATTTCAATGATTTTTTAAAACCCTGAATTTCAAAGGTTTGTAAAGGTATGTTCAAAAATACAAAAAGAAAAAAAAACATATCAAGTACAAAATAAAATTAAAAAATCACAGGGTTTTTTGCATACGATTTTACTAGGAAGTGGTAACATTAGGGGAAGTGGTGACATTACAGCACACCCTTTCTAATTTCCTATTACAAAACAATTCCCTGATACCTGTTCCTCTGAGGGTTGGGAGGGTTTCACTGATAACTTTGGCATTATCAATGTTGCTTAAATTTCTTAAAGAATGTTCACTCATATTTCACCAATGTGTGTTTTCTTACAATACACATGGACAACAACAAGGAATACTGCAGATGATCTACTATTGCAACAGAGATGGCTGGTTCTTATCAGACATTTATACCTGCTCACTTCAGCTTCTTTTATCAGTACTGAGCCATTATTTGGGTTGCTAGTGTGATAAAGTAAGAAAGAGTGCAAACCTAGGAATGAGACATAATTTAAAGCCTGTTATCTACCAATTGCCATACTTGTGACCTTGAACAAGTGAATTAATGTCTCTGAGCTTCAGTTTCCTCAGCAGTAAAAATGATAACACCATCTATCTTTAGAAACTGTAAATAACAAATGCTAATCATATGTACAGTGGGAAGAAAGCAGCAATGGTGAATTTCCATATCTCAGTTAGGATGGGGAAAAGAAAACTTCTAACAGAAAGTTGGCATATCTTTAGAAAACTTGATGACAACATGACATCAAAAGGAACTTATTCTAATCATCAAATCAAAGGTAAGTGAAGAAAGAGTGAGCATATACAACCCATGTTATGTTAAGAAATATGACAGATCCTGGAAATAAAGTCTCCTGCCTTCATTGAGTTCAAAATTTCCTATGGGAGAAACCTCCAGTTTCTTAAACTATTTCATTAATAGCATCTATAATACCAAGTAAAGTTCTTGTCATCTACGTAAAGGACAGCAGGGTACTTAGACATATTGGCCCCAAAACTAAAAGAAGTTATCATCAGTTAGATCATACAAAACAGCTGTAAGGAGAAGGAAAAAACCCCATACAGGGCAGCCATGATGCCAACTACTACAGAAACAAGGGTATAGGCTAGCCCATAGAGAAAATGTACAGAAAGAAGAAAAGGAAAGGTAGCAAATGTCCATTTTGTCATTCCACATCCAAAATCATCTGGTGGTCCCATCAGCTATCCCTCCTGCTGTTCTTCAAACATGCCACACTCATTAGCTCTTTGGGGCTTCTGTACTCACTGTCTTCTCCCAGAGATTCTTACCCCTAGATTCATGATAACTCACTTAAAGACATTATTATATATACTAAAAGGGTAATATGCAAATTGACCCTAATGGCAGAATAACCGATCACTCTGACATGCACTGACCACCAGGGGGCAGATGCTTAATGCAGGAGCTGCCACCTATTAGTTGGTGCGCTCCCACAGGGGGAGCTCTGCTCATCCACAAGCCGGGCTGATGGCTGCAAGTGCATCAGCCGTGGTTGGGACAGGCCTAAGCCAGCAGGTGGACATCCCCCGAGGACTCCCAGACTGCGAAAGGGCGCAGGCTGGGCTGAGCCCCCCCACCCCCAAGTGCACGATTTTTTGTGCACTGGGCCTCTAATAAAGTATATTTTCTCAAGAAAAGACCACAGCAACTATGAAAATATTTTAATAATATTCAAAATGTTCACATACTAGTACTACTGAAAACCTTTTCTCCTTAAGTTTTTACTCTTTTTGATTAGCACAACAAAACTTCCATTTCTTGAAAATGGTTCCCCAAAACAGAACATTAGCAGTAAACAACAGACATCAGTGTAGAATTTAGAAGTCCATTTGACATATAATATGAAGTTAGGTAATCATTTCCCAAAAACTGGGAACCTAAGATCCAAAAGGAGAAAATGAATAAAACAACACTTTATACAATTAAAATGATGGTAAAGTAAGCCACTCACTATCTGGGAGCCTATAAATGGCACTTAACCTACACACCTACCTCCCACAAAGTGAAAAGCCTATGACAGTGGTCCCCAAATGTCAGCCTACAGAACATTTCCAGTTTTCAATAGTCAGAGGCAAAATATGGAAAACAAAGATTATAAAGTAAATTTTAAAACCTAAGAAAACTTAGCAAACTTTGCATGCTTATTTTTTATATTCACTGTTAGTTCCAATGCCAAACAAAAGGTGGAAATAGAAATGGAGAAAATTTGGTACAAAATAAAGGATAATTCAATGCCCTGTAGGGTTAAGACATCTTTATCTCCTAGGAAAGGGAGTTGTGTACAAATTTGAGGAAATGTAAAGCAATACATTTGAGTTAAATAGTACAAAATTATAGTTTTGTAGGAAAAAAAAATCAAACATTACCAATTTCATCTGATTCAACCAATGCAATAATTTATTTTTCTCAAGATCTCAAGAATAGAATGAACCACACACTTACAATATCAAAAGCTGTTCCTGTTCCTCAGTTGTTTCCTTCAAGATTTTAAGAGCAATAATGCACACGTGAATTTAAAAGAGTCTGTCTTAGCTATCATTTTACAATCCCAACACTCTCAGCACATTCAGACCTAACAATTTATGCCAACCACATTTAGAAAAGTTTCAAGAAGATTCTGAAAAGTATAGAAAGCAACCATATAAGTTTAAAACCTAACATTTTCCCTCTAATTCAATCAAACCCTTATAAAGCCACTAGCAAAATAAAAGAAAGGTGTTTTTAATTTTTATCCCCTATTTTACAGTAAAAGTCAATGCCACTGGAGCTCCCAATATAATTTATGGATAAAGAAATAAGCTAAACTGAAAATGCCAATTACTACTCAACTGAGTGCTAGATAAAATAGCCATAACATCTGAATGCCAAAAACATCTAATGTTTTATTGTTTATTGTTAATGCAGGAAAACATTTGCTCTGATCTATCAATAAACATTCCAAGCCAATCTACTTAGTAATCTGCTGAAGTTGCTGTTTTAAACAAACAGAAAATATAACTGTGCTTAAACAAACAGAAAATGCAACTGTGCTCATTCTGAAAGTATGATATTACCTCAAGTTAATAAGAACTGATACAAAAAGAGATCATTTTATATAAATTAATAACATTTGGAGCATGACATGCAACAGTCATAAAACAGCATTTGTTTTCAAAATTGGCACAGAACAGAAGTTTTGCGGAAGGGAAACACTGTTGATTAGGGATGTTCCTATACTTCATTATTTTGTTCTTTCAATGAAGTCTAAATGAGGCATGAAGACTATATAGTATCCTCTCCTATTGTAATTTCAAAGAATAAAAGACCTTTAGAGTTTGAATGGAACTTTGTGATAAGCCTTAGAGATTCCATGATTTAGCTCTCCAAGGAGCAGCCATTAATAGCCAAGGAGAGACCAGAGGCAGGCAGGTCTCAGGTTCCCTACCATAAAAAGAGTCAAGTGCCCATTACCATCCAGCAAAACAAATAAATGGGTGCTTTTAATATTTAAAACGAAAATTTAATTTCATTTAATACTTAAAATGACATTTGTAAAGTTTGAATCAATAAACGACACTATTATTACATTTGGTCAACATACTATCCTTAATGAAACCTTGAAGTAAAACAAATAAAATGAAGACCAACAAATCTATACCAATTCTCTTAGAAAGGAATGCTATAAGCATGCCAGGGGCAGGTGGGCATAATCCTCCCCAAAATATCTATCTACCAAAGGTAACATGAAAGAGCCATTCTAAATAATGTCCCTTGTGTGAGGAGTAAGTGAAAAGTGCCCAGGAGTCGGCTTGTGCACCAGAAATAGCACTTACAGTGACTATTGACACAGGTAAATTTCATAAAATACCACAGGAAAACAAAAATCTCCAACAAAATGAAATCAGTGGGTAGTTCTAGTTTTTGGAATATACACTCAGGGCTGGTTTAGTATTCAACTGCATCATAAACATGAAAGTTTTAATAAAAGGAGTGTGAAACGGAGAAAATCACTGGGAAAGTAATCAAACTGTGTCAGACTTGATTTCCATCTCTTCCATCTTTGTATTTAAATATTTAATCCATTACTAAATGAATTATAATATTAATAAAGACAAACTGTCCAGAAAACTAAATTGCTGTTACATAGCCTGAAATATTCTCCTAATCAAACTGTGAAGGCATGCAAACACTACAGAGATAGGGATCAGGGTCCAAGCTGTCTTTAATTTCAAAGAGATGCTTAACAGCTCATTACAGTGTTGCACTTGCTGAATTGATGAGTTATAAAAAGTTATCCAGACAGCGCTCAGATTACAGAAAATCAGAACCATAACCAAGGTTTTAATCTGAACCTTGTTAAGTTTCAAACTTGTAGGTGGATCACCTCTGCACTTGGGTGAATGCAGTACGAATGGATACCTGCATCTTTCAACCTTTCTGTATAATTATTCTAAAAAATCATAAAATTATAGTTGAAAAGTAACAAATAAAAATTTAGTCTAATGGTGATCAGCTCAGCATATTACCACAAGTTATTTCAGGATAGCTGAAGTGCCAAAAATCCAATCATGAACCTGTAGGTTAGGAACCCTGATAATTAACGACCAGTCCTCATATTTTACACAAAAGGAAACTGAAGTCAGAGAGAGGACTTGTCCAAAGGCAAAAAAAAAAAAAAACTTATAAGGGACAAAACTAAGACTCCAGTCAGAGAGTTTACTGTCCATGAGTCAGATTCCTCTTCCAAGTGGATTCAAAAAGATTTGTCAACTGTTTCTGCTAGATGCCCTAGAGGTTTTCATAGGCAGTATCCACTTTTACTTTAAATTTCTGACTTGGGAATAAGAAAGTATAAATGTGATAACAGTCTTACGATTAAGAACTATTTGGGGCCGAAACCGGTTTGGCTCAGTGGATAGAGTGTTGGCCTGTGGACTGAAGGGTCCCGGGTTCGATTCCGATCAAGGGCATGTACCTTGGTTGCGGACACATCCCCAGTAGGGAGTGTGCAAGAGGCAGCTGATCAATGGTTCTCTCTCATCGATGTTTCTAACTCTCTATCCCTCTCTCTTCCTCTCTGTAGAAAATCAATAAAACATAAAATAAAATAAAAAGAACTATTAGGGTAACTTTCTCGTCTTATCCTATCTCCTGTCCTCACACAAGCCCAAACCCAGGCATCAAGTCCAATTGTCCTCTGCCTGAGCCTAGGTCAGCTGGGGTTTGGTTTTTCTCCAGTACATCCTTAACGAAGGATACAGGCTTGTAAGAGTCCAGCTTTGTGTGTCTGAGGGACCTATGAGGTCTCAGCTCTAATTTTCCTATGTCCACTCCAGTCCTGGTGCATTTCCCCCAAAGAGCCATTTCATTAGCTCTTCCTTCCAATCTGGATGTCATTTCTCTCAGAATCTCCTCTGGAGTTCCCTCATTGCTTTGAGAGCTCAGCTATCACCCTCCTCCTGTGCTTTGCCACATACGAGGTATAAGAGGATATGGAAGTACTGCTTGTAGCTTCTTACTCAAGATGGTGTTCATAAATTTAAAAGATTCAAGTTAAAAATCCTGAAAACCTCACAAGCCTACCTTCGTCACTAGTTGCCTGCTGCTTCACCAGAGTCATGGGGGATCTTGCTGGAGGCTTGCTCAGTGGATGGCGCCAACTTTTAGCTGTTTTGGTTTCTCCCTCTATTCTCTGATTACAAAACAAAAAATGGGGGAGAAACACAAGCAGTTAAAAACTTGTTTTAAACAAAACAATGATTTATAACAATTTAATTATGAAGAACTCTTGTACTTTTTTTTTTTACCTCCTAGAAAGTCATCCCTTTTATTAAAAAAAAAAAAATGTAAACCTTTAAGTAAAAAAATAGGAATCCATTCTATTAGTTATTTTACCAAAACATCCATTAACTATCCTTCTGCTTCATATTAAAATACTATCTGTATGTAGCCAGCAATAAATTTAGCAGTTAGCAAGTTTTCCAACATTCTTTAAAACTAACTTAAATTTAGGGTTATATTTTCATAACAATATAGGAATGTGGCACTTGGTCACATCCATGCTGGTCAAATGAGAATATATAGCATATTATTTTGCTTTCTATTCACACAAAACCACACTGTCAAATTGAGCCCATACACTTCCTTTCATTCAGACATGAATCATCACTTCTCTGAGGATTAAACACGAAATCAAAAGTGTTGTGTGTTTTTTTGCCAATATAATAAATTACTGTCAACTTAAAATCACTTACCTTTTTTTTTGTTTGTGGTTTTTAGAGAGAATAAAAGGGAGGGGGAGGGGGAGAAAAAAAACATCGACATGAGAGAGACACATCTATTGGTTGCCTTTCGAGCACTCCGACGGGGGCCAAGGAATGAACCTGCAAGCCAGTACATGCTCTTGACCAGGAATCGAACTCTTGACCCTTTTTGGCTTGAGCTGATGCTCTAACTACTGAGCGACATAGGCCAGGGCTGAAATCACTTAAATTTTCTAGAATATCTGGGTTCTGTAAACTACATTTTCTTTTCAAGGGTAGAGAAAAAGGACTATGTGCACCCTGACATCTTTCAGACAGAACCCACTTGCAAGCTTTCTTGCCCATTCAATCCAAAAAAAGAAAAAGGTAGGGAGACTCCCAGAGAGAGTTCGAAATTACTAGGTTTCTATCAACAGTTCACTGGGGGGGGGGGAAAGACTCTCAGAAATTTTCCTGTTAGCTAAAACAGCAATGGCCAAAAGTGGAGAAACTACCCTGGCATCTGACAGCAAAACAGGATTTGCTGAAAAAACATGTGAGCACGTTCTAATCAAAGCTATGAGAAGGAAAAGTGAAACAGGATAAGTTTTATCTGCTGTTTAGGAAATTATAACTTAGTCAACAACAAAAATTTATTAAGCCCTTACTATAGGCCACACTGTTGTAAAAACAGGGTTACAATAAGAAAAGGTACTCCAGCCCTTGCTTTCAAGGAGTGTGCTCTACAGAAGGAAAAGAGCAGACAATAAGTAAAAAGTAAATCTCTATCAGGTACTACTAAGCAAAGACGCAGTAAAGAAAAAATAAAGTAGAACAAAGAAATGGAAAGAGCTAGGACTGGGCTATTTCCCACAGGTCAACGGAGAAGGCCTTTCAGATGAGGAGACAATGGAGTGAACCTTGAGTGCAATGAAGGAGCGATGCACTCAGGTCTCTGAGGAAGGAGTATGTTGGTCAGCAGGATAACAGGTAAAGTGGTAACATATTTGGTATATTCCATGAAGCCCAATTATAGACAGAAACATAATATTCAAAAATTAACCTAGTATTGGTTAATTAACCCAGATTCAAAAATTAACCCAGATTTACTAAAGCTGATTACTACCAGAATACACATAGTATTACACTTGATAGGAAAAACTATATAAACATAAGATGGATCTGTATTACTTAGAGGGGCTGTCTGACACTACGGTATGTGAAAGGGGTATGGCTCAGTTGGTTGAGTGTCATCTACGGAGGGGCTGCCAGTTCGATTCCCAGTCAAGGCACATACACAGTTTGCAGGTTCAATCCCTGGTTGGGGTGTGTACAGGAAGCAACCTATCCTTGTTTGTCTCTCAAATACATCTCTCTCTCTCTCTTTCTCTCTTTCTCTCTCTCTCTTTCTCTCTCTCTCTCTCTCTCTCTCTCTCTCTCTCTCTCTCTCTCTCTCTCTCCCCGTCTCTCTCTCTCTCTCTCTCTCTCTCTCTCTCTCTCTCTCTCTCTCTCTCTTTCTCTCTCTCTCTTTCTCTCTCTCTCATAAATAAAACATTTTTAAAGTAATATATAATCACAAATAAAATGATAAAGGTTATTAGGTCAAATTAGAAAATGTATGTATATATTATTTAAATTCTTAAACTACTTATAAGTAAAATACTCCAAGTGGATTTCCTTATCTAATCTCCCTCGCTACTCAAAGATATAAAAAGGACTGTGATGATTGAAATGAAAAGGAGGAATGAAGAAGTGGGTCTGTTCAGGGATTCATTCTATCAGCTCCCACAATTGAAGCTTTCCTTATTCATCCACTTGAATTCCTACATCAAGTTATATAGGTCAAAGAGGTTAATGAATTCTGATGATCACTATACACAATCAGAGTGTGTGATTGCCTGATCCACTCACAACCTTATGGTCACAGGACCAGTTTATGCTGAAACCACATGACATAAACATCATATGAGAACATATGAGAAACAGAGCAATCCTATGCAAACAGATAGAATGGAGAGCTTGGTAATCAAGAGGAGTATGAGTTTTCCAAGAGGTAAATGGCCTGTTTCTGGTAGTGGGCAGGGCCAGAAAGGTCAGCCTGGCCATGGAATCAGTGTCCGTGAGGAACGTATCAGGGGGAGGTGTGACTGGGGAGCTAATTGTTAAAACAGAGGCTATGGGACCTATAAGAATTAACTGTTGGCAGGAGGAGATCAAAGCCCTGAAGGTAACGCATCTCCAGTCTGGTAAATTTGTAGGTAATAGAATCACTCTGTAGCTTGACTGTGTCAATGTCAACATAGTGTGATATCTTAGTTTAGCTTTCCAAGAAGTCACTATTGGGGAAAACTGACTACATAGGAGCTTTCTGTACTATCCTATCTAATAAAAGAGTAATATGCAAATTGACCATCACTCCAACACACAAGATGGCTACTCCCATGTGGTCAAAGATGGCTGCCCCCATGTAGACACAAGATGGCCACCACAAGATGGCCATCAGGAGAGGGCAGTTGGGAGGGACCAGGCCTGCAAGGGAGGGCAGTTGTGGGCGATCAGACCAGCAGGGGAGGGAAGTTAGGGGTGACCAAACCATCAGAGGAGGTGAGTTGGGGGCGACCATGCCTGCAGGAAAGGGCAGTTGGGAGGGACCCAGGCCTAAAGGGGAGAACAGTTGGAGGGGACCAGGTCTGCAGGGAAGGGCATTTAGGGGTGACCAGGCCTGCTGGGAAGGGTAGTTAGGGGCAAACAGCCTGGTAGGGGAGTGGTTAGGCATCAATCAGGCTGGCAGGGGAGTATTAGGGGGTGATCAGGCTGGCTGGCAGAAGTGGTTAGGGGCAATCAGGAAGGCAGGCAGGCGAACAGTTGGGAGCCAGCAGTCCTGTACTGTGAGAGGAATGCCCAACTGCCTGTTTAGGCCCAATAGGACAAATTTCATGCACAGAGCCTCTAGTTTTTTATAACTACACATGAATGTATAATTATCTCAAAATAAAGAGTGTAATTTTAGAATAATTTAAAAATAAAATTAAGGGCCGGGACCGGTTTGGCTCAGTGGATAGAGCGTCGGCCTGCGGACTGAAAGGTCCCGGGTTCAATTCCAGTCAGGGGCATGTACCTTGGTTGCGGGCACATCCCCATTGGGGGGGGTGCGGGTGGCAGCTGGTCGATATTTCTCTCTCAATGACGTTTCTAACTCTCTGTCCCTCTCAATTCTTCTCTGTATAAAATCAATAAAATATATATTTTTTTTAAATTAAGGTTCAAGATGTGGTAAAAATTTCTATGCTTTCTGAATTATCACCGTGTGACCCAAAGCTCACAGAAGGCTTACCTCCCAATCATGGAAGAAAATACAATGAAGACCCATACACTGTGAAATGTTATTTCTGGCCTACAGCAAGATTGAGATGCACAGTAAAGCTTTTAGAACTAGGGTGTCGAACTCAATCAGAGAAGGGGCCAAAATCTAAAATCCAGCCTAAATCGCAGGCCGAATGGTTTACTGAACAGTCATAAACTGTCATTGTGATGGAAACGCAGTGGAGTGCAGTGATGACAGCACGGTGCGGGCCACATTGCAAGGCCTGGCAGGACGGATTTGGCCCGAGGGCCTTGTGTTTGACACATGTGTTTTAGAAAATCCTCTCATCACACAATAAATACAGTAAAAACAGACAATGCCACATACACTGGGGACTTTGAAACCATTCCTCTCTCCACTGGGGACCGGTGAGACTTCCCCAGGTTCAAGGCCACTCACAGGGCTTTCCACATTGCTGCCCTCTTCTTCTATCAACAATCTGTCACTTGCAGGCACTGAGGAGCACGTCTCTGGTAACTTTGGCCATGGATGCTTGAGTGGGTCTGATTCCTCGGGGGTCAAATGGCCAATAGATATAGAATCAGCAGTTTCTCTGGTGTTTGAAGATGGAATTATGGCATATGTTTGGTCATCCTTAGTTTTTATTTCCTCCTTCACTGATGTACTTAAGCAGCTGTTTCCTGAGGAATAAAATAAAAGACTTAATAAATCTTGCATTGGATTAATAGTGAGTACAACTGTTAAACTATTCTCAACTAACTTTCTATCTTCCAACTTTCCCTGTACTAGTAAACTTCCACAGACAAGGGTAGAAAAGGTCACAGCCTTCATAGTTCTTAAGGTGAGACCTTGGAATTTGGCAAAAGAATATACTTAATGACAAAATAAGGAATTAAAAAGAGGTTTTGCCGAAACCAGTTTAGCTCAGTGGAGAGAGCGTTGGCCTGCAGACTGAAAGGCCCAGGGTTCGATTCCAGTTAAGGGCATGTACCTCGGTTGTGGGCACATCCCCAGTGGGGGGTGTGCAGGAGGCAGCTGATCGATGATTCTCTCTCATCAGTGTTTCTAATTCTCTATCCCTTTCCTTTCTTCTCTGTAAATAATCAATAAAAACATATTTAGCCGAAACCGGTTTGGCTCAGTGGTAGAGCGTCAGTCTGCGGACTGAAAGGTCCCAGGTTTGATTCCAGTCAAGGGCATGTACATTGGTTGTGGGCACATCCCTGGTAGGGGGTGTGCAAGAGGCAGCTGGTCGATGTTTCTCTCTCAGCGATGTTTCTAGCTCTCTATCCCTCTCTCCTCCTCTCTGTAAAAAATCAATAAAAATATATTTTTTTTAAAAACATTTTTTTTTAAAAAAAAAAGAGGTTTTACTACAGACAAAAGCCAGGACAACAACAATAATTATCTAAAGCAATTTGAAATATTTCTAAAAATAAGAATTATATCCTACCTAATAAAATAGTATTCAAATTAACCATCACTCCGCCCCCACAAGCCACGCCCACCAGCCAATCAGAGCAAGTATGCAAATAAACCCAACCAAGATGGCTACAGCCACAAAGAGCAGGAGGGAGGTGTTTCCCGGCAACTGAGGAAGCCAAGCTTTCTGCTTGCCCTTGCAGGCCTAAGTCTCCACTCAAGGCTACAAAGTTTCAATTATAGAAGGTGAATAAATCCAAACAGAAACAGCTGCCACCACTGAGTGAGCAGGAGGCCTGGCTCCGCTCCAGGCTACAAAGTTTCAATTGTAGAAAATAAATATATTCCAGATACCAGGGCCTCTGCTTGGGTATGTGGCCAGGCGTGGGCAGCCTGCAAACTATCAAAGGACCCTGTTTCAGGCTGCCCCATGCCCCAAAGGAACCCACACCCTGATCTGGGACATCCTTAAGAGCAAACCAGCTGGCCCCACCTGTGCACCAGGCCTCTATCCTATCTAATGAAAGAGTAATGTGCAGATTGACCATCACTCCAACACACAATATGGCTGCCCCCATGTGATCAAAAATCCTGCCCCTATGTGGACACAAGATGGCCAGCAGGGGTGGGCAGTTGGGAGGGACCAGGCCTGCAAGGGAGGACAGTTGAAGGCGATCAACCCTGCAGGGAAGGGCAGTTAGGGTGACCAGGCCGGCAGAAGAGGGAAATTGGGGGCAAACAGGCTGGCAGGGGAGCAGTTAGACATCAATCAGGCTGTCATGGGAGTGGTTAGGGGGTGATCAGGCTGGCAGGCAGAAGCGGTTAGGGGCAATCAGGAATGCAGGCAGGCGAGCAGTTGGGAGCCAGCAGTCCTGGATTGTGAGAGGGATGTCCAACTGCCTGTTTAGGCCCGATCCCAGCAGTCAGACATCCCTCGAGGGGTCCCAGATTGGAGAGGGTGCAGGCTGGGCAGAGAGGCAACCCCCACCCATGCCCCCATGCACAAATTTCATGCACCAGGCCTCTAGTTCTAAGATATGATGCTAAGAGATGCTATTGAGGAAACATTCCAGTTAGAGGATGTATGTAAAGAGCACATGTAAGGCTGAGAAGATACAGTAAAAGTTATTTCCTACACTAATGCTGTATCATACAATGATCATAAGCACTTCTCCACTGCCTTCTCTATTCACCCTTCTCCCTCCCTTACACACACTCAGGCATTATTTCACCTGTCACATGCTAGCTGTGGTGCTGAACCTAGCCACATTTTCTACTGTTCTGCCAGGTCCCTAAACCTGGAGGTTAAAATGTGCAATAAATGTATGCCCTTGGCCTAAACCCAGTAATTAAACTATGATAACAGACTCTAAAGAAATAGCCATATGTATTGCATAACCATCTTCTTGGCACTGTCTGCTGCTGTTCCCTTCTCTGCCTTCTCCACCTTCTTACCTCCTATCCATTTATCTCAATTCAATTCAATACCACCTGCTCCAAGAAACAGTGCCAGTCCAGCCTCCTGTTCCTTTAGCGTCTTTCTCTGGTACACCAGCAACATTCTATGCAATCTCTAACATAGCACTTACCGCACTGGCTCTCCACTAAAGTATAAACTCACTGAAGAAAAGTCTATGACTTAAACTCTATTAATAAAGATATTTCAAGAGCAAAAGGTAATGAGCATGGAGAAGCAGCTGAAGGTCAGATGAATCAAGATTATGATAAGGACATTTTTTATACTAGAAGTGGAATATGAATAAAAAAGAAAGAAGTGGAGATAAGACCTAAGCTTCACAAGACAAGGTCAAGTCTCTATCCACTGAGCCAAACTAGCTAGGGCATTTTAGAATCTTTTTTTATTTAACCACACAGGACCTGCAGGCTGTATGTCTTACAGTTTCACTCCATGTACCAGGGGTGCTCCTGACCTTTACTGCAATTCCTTGGCTTCCTGACTGAATTACCCCATAACTCTAGAAGGCTTCTTGGTTAAGCTATGTGGAAAAGTGAGATATCTGACCCAGTGAACATAGATCAAAGGCATGAGATCATCAACCACCTATAAGTTATATGTGAAACAATCAGCCAGCTTCTTACCTGAGAGCATGATATTATCTGATAGATTCTGGTCCAGCTGCATCCTGCTAGCAGAGGCTACTCCCTCTGAAGGTGCTTCCATGTTCTCCAGCTTCACTGCTGCTTCTGGCTGTTCACAGAGGTTGTCTGGGTCTGGGTCAGGGGTAGGGCCCTGTGCCCCATCAACTGCCGCTGACACTTCCTCATCCTCCTCATTCTTAGGCCGCTTAGAGTGAGAACTAGTGCACTGGAAGCTATTAACAAGAGAAGCCGTGGTCAGAGCAACATTTGCAAAGAAGAGGATAAAACATACCAATGCAAATGTAATTTTCACTTACTGAAAGAAGAAAAAAATTGATAGTTTTTTTAAAATTATTGTGCAGAGATTATCTTCACAATTAAAAGATTAATTTTAACGTTGAAATCTTTAAGTTTTAACAATTCACTAAAAATTAAAATTAAGCCCTAGCCAATTTTCTCAGTGGCTAGAGCATCAGCCTACAGACTGAAGGATCCTGAGCTCCATTCCAGTCAACAGCACATGCCTGGGTTGTGGGCTCGATCCCCAGTAGAGGGCATGCAGAAGGCAGCCAATTCTCTCTCATCATGGAAGTTTCTATATCTCTTTCCCTCTCTCTTCCTCTCTGAAATCAATAAAAATATTTTTAAATTTAAAATTAAAACAATTGTAAATAATTGATTATTATATACTGTTGGGGGGAAGCCTTTGCTGCAAGTTTATAACAGTATTAAAAGAAACCTAAAAATAAAATTTAGAAAAGCGAAAAATGATGATGTGAGGAAGATCTAATCAATGAATCAAGTATTATTTAGGTAATGAGAAATAAAGATGAAAATGAGGAGAGCCCATAAAGCCATTGTTAGAATCTATATATTATAGTTTTGCATCCCAATGTGAGCAGGTGACCACATTTCCCTGATTTTTGTGTAAGTCTTAAGTTTTCATTAAAATCATTAAAAATAAATGCCAAATCATCATAAGCTAAAGGAAACAAAAAGGACTGTCAACTGTATGTATTTGATATTTATATAACTTATTATTTTCATAATGGACACCATTTTTAATTTTTTCCTCTTTCAGTATTTTCCAGCAAGTCACTTGATAGCTTTGTCATAGATGCCTTTTGTATATGACACAACATTTCTAACACTCATTTAAGAAAAAGTGCAATTCAAGTCAAAGCAATATGTATTTCAGTGCCCCCAAATATATCCACATAGACACACAAACAGCACAAAGGAAGACAGGAAGGGCAGATCTGAGATAAAGGGGGAGCTTTGGGTAACCTATGTAAATTGGCTCTGGCTGTTGTTGGTAGTGGCAGTACTAGTACCACATTACCATTATCACGTGTACTGAGAACCCATGCACGGGTCTATGTAGAAAATCTTCACATTGCTAATAGCATAGTACACGTAAAGTTAGATGACTGACATCTCTTTGAGAGTTCAATGAATCATTCCCTACATCAGATTTCCCTAGATAGGGCTTTGCTTAAGGGAGTCAGAGAACTATGATCAAGCCACAAAGCTGAGCATAATCAACAAGCCCCTTAGCATTAGCTTTTCGAACTAAGTGAGCATGAGCAAAGTCCACTGATTATTTTAACCTGCTGAAGGCATTTCAAATCTGTTCCATGTTATGGATCTATGTCAACCCAAAAGGGCCACTGTGGTTAGTAACTAGGAGACCAGATCATACATCTAACTAAAATATTGTATTTTACTGACAGTTAAAGAGCAATTCTCAGCAAGATCTACTGGTGTTTCTTCTGAACTCAAGATTAACTACTGCACCCTTTCACAGCTAGTTTCTTTCGTGATGTGAATTAACATGTTTATCAAAGGCACTGACTCTCTCAATCTGTCTCCCAAATTGTTTTTAATGCAACCCATATAAAGTTATATATTCTAGATGGTGACACAACACACACATGCACACATACTCATACATGTCATGAGTTAATACTTACCCTTCCCACACAGGAAGGACTATGATACTTTTTATTCTATTTTACTTCCTAATTTAAAAGTGTTGTTCCTAACCTACTAAATTGCTCTGAAAACTAACAGTTTAAAAATCACTGCTATAAACTACAAGGTGAAATAGAACACCTCAGTTTGAGTCCTGCCACTAAATCTGTGCCTCAGTGATTTCTCTCATAAAATGCGGAAGTTTGACTCCATGTTCTTAAGGTTCCTCCGCTCACTATCATTCTAAAATAGCAGAAAATAAATGTCAGGAAAAATAAAAGAGAATCAGAAAGTAAGCATCAAAAGTGTGGGCAAAGATTTAAAGTTACAGTGTTATTTTAGTTAATAGCAAAAAAACTGGAAACAAGCTACAGGTCCAAACACAGGGGATTAAATACATGCAGTCATTAAAAATCATGTTGTAGCAATCATTTGAATACATTAAAACACTCACAAAACTGGTCATCAAATTGCTAATAGAGCTTCGCCCAATTTTAGAAAGGCATATAATATGATATAGAATCAATATATATGTAAAGGATATATACAAAATGTTAACACTGGTTATCTCTGGGTTGTGAGGTTAAGAGTGATTTGGGATTCCTTCATTATTCTTTTCCTTATTTTACAAATTTTCTCCAATGCACAAATATTACCTTTACAATCTGAAAGAAAAACAATGAGTAATATTGGAGAGTAAAAATGTAATATAACCCTGGAAAACATCAAGAGCCTAAAAATATTGCCTGAGGACCTGAGCAACATAACACATACCCTATTCAATGGATTTTAAACTAGCTAGATGCCGGTGACAGGTGGAAAAGCTTCTGAAATGGCCCTGGCCACGAAAATAGAATGTAGAATAAAGTTCACGGAGACAGCCATGTTACAGAAACACCACATGCTTGGCTTTCTATCTCATAAAAGAACAAAACCAAGTGTATAAAATGGGGCAAAAAATAGGCATCCCAATGAGAAAATTAATATCAAATGAAGAAAACTACTGAAGGCAGAAAGAAAATCAATTGCAAAATGAAAAAGTTGGAAATCAAGTTACTGAAGTTAATAAAAGTATGGAGATGAATAAGGAGCACCACCAATACAACTTTAAAAATCATTAGTGTAAGAGATCCAAGAGGTTCTAGTATTGTTTTACTTGCCATGTGTAACAACTTCAGGAATATTCTCAAACACAAAATACAACTCTTTCTACTTCTATTTATTTATTACATTTCTCAAGAATTAAAATATTTTGCCTCAAATTTTCAATAAGATATGATGTAAACTTATGAGGAATAAATTTTCAGCAAGGCAAAAAGTCTTTAAGAATATCACATCATAACCCATTTTAATTGCATAAGTACACGTGGGATGGGGATGGTGGGACCGTTACCTCCTGGATGCTCTCATTTTCCTCCTCCTTTGTAGCCATGCTTTGACTTCAGGGGTAGTTTCCGGAGTAGGCTTTGTGTGATCGATGGTGTATATATCCTTTCCTTGTTTCCAAAGCTGGTATCTGTCTGGCTGAAATTTCTTCACAAAAATATCCATTGAAATTTTCACCATGTCATTCCTGCAGGTGCACTGAAACACAAAGGGGATGTTGTGCTTTACACATTTCACTAGCTACATGAAGTCACACTGAGTCCTACTTCAAATGTGACTCACAAGAATATTGAGTCACCACATATATGGGGATGTTTTACACTTTCAAAACGTTCAGTGAGGGGTAAATTCAATTTCTTCTAAAGAGAGGCAAGAACCTGCATATTCACACTTATAAATGGTAATATATTGTAATATGCTCAAAGGCATGGTAGAGTTGATAGGGAACTGTGTACCAGGAACAACTAAAAGGGAAATACACTCATTCAAAAGCATGCCTGCAGCAACAGAAGGATTAACCTCTCTCCCATCAAATGGCCGTCTAGGTGAGCTGAATGCTGAAAGGTCTATGGAGCTAAAAACCTGGGTTCACAAACAAAAGTAGCCAATGAATGTAATTAGAATAATTAAACCAATGGGAAGAGACAGATTTTCTTCAAGATAAATTTTAATCACATTATGTTTATTAACAAACACACTCTCAAAAAGTGGCCAACAATTAGGAGCAAAACAAGAGTCTCTTCTACATCATATCTCATAAAACACACCCACTACAAAACACTACTACAAACATATCCACTAGGAAAAAGGAATAGTATTAAAGTGAGTTCAAAGAAAAGATTATTTGAATCCACTAAGACTTTGATTTTCGTGAATATATTATATACTTAACCTAGCACCTAGGAGACATATCTTATAAAGCAAGTTTCCTATAAAGACTTAACACAGGATAAATTGCATCCAGACCAAACTTCATCCAACAGGACAGACATTAATCAAATGGTGGTACAGAATTGTCTCAATGGTGTAACTAATAGCCCTAACAGTGGATAGAGGACTCAGGGTCCCGGGTTCGGTTCTTCTCAAGGGCATGTACCTTGGTTGTGGGCACATCCTCAGTGAGGGGTGTGCAGGAGGCAGCTGACTGATGTTTCTTTCACATCAATGTTTCTAACTCTCTCTCTTTCTCCCTTCCTCTCTGTAAAAAATCAATAAAATATATATTTTTAAAAGGTGGAACTAATATACCTTGGCAAGCCCTAACACACCGGGCAACAGATTGGCTGACTCAACAACAGCTTTGAAACTATAAGTCTCTCAATATTTTGTTGGTACAATTATCATCTCCATGCAAATTAATTACTGTTTTAATACTGTCCTGTCCAAAACTTCCCTCCTTAGAATTCAAATGTTGACAGGCATTATGATTTAAAAGTTCAGAGAACAACTTACATGCCTTAAACCAACTTCTACTGCAAACAAATATGCTGTTATCAATGATATGACAATTCTTCAAATCTCCTACATACATACTCAACATTTCCTAATCCATCTTTCCCTTCTTCCCTTAGAAATCCAGTCTGTCATCAACTATCATTAATTCTTTTTCTGAAATGTGTCCTTTACAAATTTCTTACACCGGTCTCTCCTAGCACCAATTCATCTTTACAGCTGTCACTTTAATCTCCCCCAAATGTCTTGTAATCTTTTGTATCTAAGTTCAATAGAGTGCAATCACCCTTTAGAATTCAGTCTCAATTCCTGAGCTGGGCATTCAAGGGCTCCAAGATTTAACACCACCAGTAAAATTTCCAGGTTTCTCTCCCATTGCCAGAAAACATGAATATTCCTCTTCAACCCAAGAAGTATAGTCACGGGGGCCCAAGTGCCCCCATATGCTTCCTCACCTCAACACTACTGCTTCTACCACACAGCCCTTCTGTTCACTGTTCTGCTATCCAAAGAAAATCCCTAATAAACACTGGAAGCAAATTGTACCGAATGTCTGCATGTGGTGGTATGAATCTACATCACTGCTTTCTATTGTTATGTACAGAGATAGTTCTTGAACTCATCTTGGCTTAGAAATATGGAAAATGAGAATCCTGAGAAATTTTGATATATTTGGTTTAAGATGTAATATTTCCACTAAATGAAAAAATAGAAGCTAACACTCATCAGCAGAAACTTTCTTATATTCTTATAGTGTTACTAATATTAGCTTCATAAAAAATAAAATTGAGTGGACAATATAGGTACAGTACTGTAAGTTTCTTTGTCAGGGAGAATTCTGTCTCACACATTTCAATTTCCTATGACCCACTCCCAGAAGTCTTGAATTTTATAAATATGCAAAAGATCTACCATTCCACTGACTGCTTGACTCACTGTAATTACAATAGATAAATATTATCTTTAATTTTAAACATTCAGAAATGAAGTAAAAAATACTCAAAATAATGAAAGAAACAATGTCAGAGTCAAAAACAATAAGTTTCAGCAGCACAGTGAAAGTCTACTCTTGTTAATACTGGAAAATAATAACATTCATCTAAACCCATGTGAAGATTAAATGAGATTATTTAAGAGAATGCATAGTAGGAAATGAAGATATTAACAGTCTCATTTAAAAATAAAGAAACTTAGTGACTACATAATGATACAAAGAGCAATAACCAGGTAAAACTTTTCAAGCAAACTATTTTTTAAATGAAGTCAAAATACCAATATTAATGGCTTTTGTTGCTTATCCTTTTAAGAACATATATATTAATTTTAAGTGTTAAGTTAAAACTTAAAGAGAATTATCAGGAGTCTGTGTACATTCTTCTATGTTCACTACCCTAAGATTTATTACACAGAATCATGATTATGTTGCTCCCATCTCTAGTAAGTCAAATATATGCTCTCCATTACTTATACTGAAAACCAATCATCTATTGATAATTTCAATATAAAAATATTTTTAAAAATAAGCAACTTTCTAAGACAGAAAATAGTAAGTCAGAATTTGAATTATAGAATTAGAAAGTTCATATAACCAAAATATAAGATTAAAAAATAAGAAGGTAATACTTAACTAACACCTAAACTAAAGTGTTACTTTACTATATGTTTTTGTGACACACAGCATGACTAATTTTTTAATTGCATTTATGTGCAAATTTCTGGTAAGGAAGGCTTTGAAGGTATGCAAAAATATGTGAAATTACTCTGCTTTTCAGTATATTTACAACAATTAAAATGATGATTAGGAAAAAACAAAGAAAAAAGTGCCTTAAAATACAACAAAATAAGCCTCTTGATGTACCTGTGAAGGTCGTTATATGGTTGTTAAATGGGTATTATGAGTTGAATTGTGTTCCCCTGCAAAGGTTATGTTAAAATGCAAACCCTCCAGTCTATCAGAATGTGACCTTATTTGGAAATAGGGTATGACAGAAGTAATTATTATGGTCATATTGGTGTATGAAGATGCAGTTACCCAGGAAAGATGTGTGGAGGACCCTCTTATCTGATGGCTTGTGCATCCATGAGTTACACAGAAGATCAAAACAGTTTTTAAAAATTTTTAAGAAATGCTTCCAGCCTGGACTCAAAGGGGCAGAAGAAACATGAAATGAAGGCAAATGACTCTAATGGCAAAGCCACAATGAAGAGGACCGAGCCTCAGGCTCTCATCAGGCTGTTACAGAGCACAGAGCGATAGTCAACAGACATATGAGGAGCTGCTCAACATCACTAGTCATCAAGGAAATGCAAATTAAAACCACAAAGGGGAATAGCCACACTGATCAGAATGGCCAACATCAATAAATTCAACCAACAAGTGTTGGTGAGGATGTGGGGAAAAGGGAACCCTTGTGTCCTGCTGGTGAGATTAACAGCTGATGCAGCCATTGAAAAGATATGTGCATACCTATGTTCATTGCAACATTATTTTCTATAACCAAAATATGGAAGCAACCTAGCTGTACACTGATAGGTAAATGAATAAAGAAGATGCGATATAAAGATGGAGTGGGTTTATACTACATCATACCAAACATATAGAAGAGAAAGGCCCTGCTTTTTGGGAAACTTCCATACTGTTAACTCACACTAAATTTATAGATGTCCAGAAATCTGAAAACTTACTCTGCCATACTAAGCATGGTTATTTCTGGTTCCAAATATAATTGAGAAACAAAAATTTTGCAATATGCACTCTATAAACTAGTATTTCTGGTCAGTATTTTCTAGCATTTTGTTCCAATAAAGAAGCCACTCAACTTTTAAGGAAATTAATCGTTTATTTTATGAGAAACATGGCCTAATTTAGAGTTGTTACATAAAACAAATTTAGAAAATAGATCATTATAGTTAGTAAATCCAGCATCTATTGATATTAATCTATTTATAGAAATACCTAACCTAATGAGATACTACAAAAATTGATAATTTTTTTTCTTTGCATGTTTACCAGACAACAATAAAAAATATTTAATACGTGAATTACTATGAAAAATACAAAGGGATCAATTTACATCAGAATTCCTCTAAATAAATTCCAAAAGGTAAAATACTTCTGTAGCCCATTCATTCTTTTATCATAAAATTTTCATTACCAGTTAAAAATTGGAACTGAATTTCACCCCTTTTGGAGTACTCCCAACAAACTACAATAGTATTTCCTAGCTGGCTTAAGAAATTAGAAATTCCATTCTAAAAAATTACATTCAAAAGAATTCAGAATCAGAGTAATAAATGTAGATGAATCTAACATACATTATGCTGAGCTAAAAAAGCCAGATTTTTCAAAAATTCCACAATGGTGATTATTCCAACAAATTAATGAATATAACTATGTTTAATATGATTAATAAGCAGTAGCCACATTTCTCTTTCTGCTTTATGAAATGTGGTCTGAGTTTAACTCCTTTAGCTCTTCTAGTTATTAACTACTTAAAATTGGAGACACAATGAGCTCTGAGATATCTTCTTTATAAAAAAAATGCTTTCCTAGCTCTGTCACAGGGGCTCAAAATCAAAGTGGACTCCACAAAACTGAAGTAAACTCAAAATGCTGTTGTAAACTGAAGAAATTTTTCATATTTTCAGTTTTTACTCAAATATTACTATTTTACAGAATGTTTTTTCAGAGATGATAAAAATGTATGATCCTTTCAAGCAAATCAAAGCTTAAAATTTTTACAAGAAACTAATGCAATAATAGAACAGAAAATGCTGTTTCCTGCCATTTCTAACTATGGAACATACTGGGCACCCACCACTGTTCACCCACCTTATTATGTAACTAGAGAACCAATGCACAAAATCTGTGCACTCGGGGGGTACGGGGGGGTCCCTCCCTCAGCCCAACCTGCACCCTCTCCAATCTGGGACCCCCTCAAGGATGTCTGACTGCCGTTTTAGATAGGACATCCTTCTCACAATCCGGGACTGCTGGCTCCCAACTGCTCGCCTGCCTGCCTGCCTACCTGATCACCCCTAACCACTTCCCTGCCAGCCTGACTGATGCCTAACTGCTCCCTTGCTGGCCTGATCACTCCCAACTGCCCTCCCCTGCCAGCCTGGTAGCCCCCAACTACCCTCCCCTGCTTGCCCAATTGCCCCTAACTCCTCTCCCCTGCCAACCCAGTCACCCCCAATTGCCCTTCCCTGCAGGCCTGGTCACCCCCAACTGCCCTGGTTGCCTACAACTGCCCTGGTCTCCCACAATTGCCCTCTCCTGCTGGCCTGATTGCCCACAACTACCCTCCCCTGCCAGCCATCTTGTGGCAGCCATCTTGACCACTTGGGCAGCCATTTTTAATCACATGGGGGTGGCCATCTTATGAAAGGGCATGAGGATCAATTTGCATATTACCTCTTTATTATATAGAATTGTCAACTATAACACTGATTTATTTCATCCACATACTTATTCAATCATTGCTCATGTGTACATGTGCCCTCATACACAAATAATTTTGGAAGAAAATTATAATTACTTTTCACAATGTATAAGAATAATTTTAATCTAGGAAATTGAGTTTTAAAATATTTAGTTCTAGTTAAGTTGAAAAATAATATTTAAACAGCACTTTGATTTTTCTGGGTTACAATTCATATAGTACCAGTCAAAGACAAATGATAAGCTATTTCAGCAGAATACACGAAAAGTAAATTATGTGATTATATTTACACTGACTGAGCAGGGGGAAAATAGAAATACAATTCTACAATCAATATTAATCAACAAAGCTGGTATATAAGAAGTGCCAAGGCCATTTCCTTTGTCCTTATGTCCATTAACCAGTTCATTGCCACACATCCAAAGACATTTTTATCTCACTTGCATCTACAGATGCTTATGACATACAAAGGATTAAAAGACCAGGTCTGCAGAAGGCCTGAAGATCCCTTGTTTTCCCCCAGAATAGTCTGCGAGCTCAGAGAACCCTGATTTTCAAGGTGCACAACCCATTTGAAGGTTCCAGGGGACCCAACATACACACTCAAAAAAAAAAAATTCAGAATGTTTTGTTTTCATAGAGAATAGCTTGTAAAGTTCCCTAAAAGCAAAAGGTATATCAGAGTCATAGCAAAAAGTATGACACCAAAACTAATATCTTATTCTAATTTTAATAAGTCAATCACTGTTGTGAGTTGTTTCAGCTACTTTTTCCCTATCTGATCTTCCCCTTCTATTCTATTTTAAACCATGAAAATAGTGTCTGTCTTACTGAGAAGTGCAGTCTAGACGGTATCTAGAGGATTAAGAGAGACCCTTCAAAATATTTTCTGCAAAGCCTTTTTTTTTTTTTTAAATATGAGGAAACAGACACACAAAGATTCTGTGTCAATTTGCCCAGGGGAACACAGCTCACATTCAAATCTAGAACAATTCCCATACTCTAATGTAGTCCACTGAGGGAATTCCAAAAACAAACCATATTCAATACATTTTAAATGGTTTTACATTTAAGTGTAGGCCATATTTTTCCACCTCAAACTTCTTTTTCTATGACCCACAACCAAAAATGAAATGTTGTTGAGAACAAATGTCTGGGTCTCATTTTTTTTTTTTTGCATATATCATGCATGTTGATAGAGTTTATCCAGTCTAGCTAACAATTTTCCAAAATGTGTTTCCTCTACTCCCCCTACTTCGAACAGGTTCAAATTAATTTCTTCTGAATATTTTCAGGCTTCACCATGCCAGGATATGGCTCCCTTATAAGTAAAGCAATTATAAAGCAATTTAAAGTATGGAACTAAAAACTCTATCTTTCTGGCCCATGGGTACATAGCTCAAACAGACAAAGAAAAACCATGCAAAAGAAGGAAAATAGATTCAAATAGCTTGCTCTAAGGGTCTCCAAAAAATTCTATACAAATTATTTTTAGAATGCCTGCTTCTCAACACTTCCCAGCATATCTGATAGAGAGGTGGTGGAAGTTCAGTTATAGATATTAAACAATCCACTCCTGCTGTGCCATACAAAACACAGCATGAAAATGAACTTTCTAGTATCGAGAGACAGATGAAGTTATTTTTTCTGAATTCATGCTTGTATGTCACATGTTATATGGATGATATATTGGGCAAGATCAGCTAAAACAGATTCTGAGGAATCTAAGTGGTTTATGAATATAAATATTAGCTCATAAGAGTATTCTAGTATAAGATCATATATGAGAGACATCAGAAATAACATGGAAGCATACAATATATAATCCTTCTATGATGCTCAGTTATACTGACTTTTTTTTTAAATATATTTTTATTGATTTTTTACAGAGAGGAAGGGAGAGAGAGAGAGAGCTAGAAACGTCGATGACAAACATCGACCAGTTGCCTCTTGCACACCCACTACTGAGGATGTGCCCGCAACCAAGGTACATGCCCTTGACCAGAATCGAACCCGGGACCTTTCAGTCCGCAGACTAACGCTCTACCACTGAGCCAAACCGGTTTCGGCTATATTGACTTTTTAAAAAATGTTTTTATTGATTTTCTTTTTTTAGAGAGAGAGGGGGGAAGTGAGAAGGATAGAGATAGAAAAATCGATGAGAGAGACATCATGATTTTGCTGCCTCCTGCACACCTCCTACCAGGGATTGAGTCTATACCCAGGGAAACCCTTGGTTCATGGGTCAATGTGTCACCAACCACTGAGCCCCACTTGCCAAGACAGATATATTGACTTTTGAGAGACATTCAGATAATACTTTTTAAATGACTAAGTGGACACAATGAGAAGTTAATATTGCACCCACTTTAATCTTTCTTTATGTTCACAGATGAGAAACTGAGGCACAAAAATGCTCGGTGACTTGTTGGATGTCATAGGATAGTGAATTGAGAGGGAATAAAAGGTTCAAGAGATTCAAGATTCAGTTTCCTATCTGCTAACCTCTCTGGGATTTTCCATTTCCCACTCAATGTGACCTTGGAAGGAGGTGATGCCGTTTTCAGCTACTCTGCCACCTTGGAGAGTCTCTCTGGAATTGTTTAAAGGGGACTTTACTGCTTGGCAAACCATGAGGCTGAAATCATCTGTATTCATGATGACTTTATGGACTCAGTCCAGCTTGGATTTCAAGATATTAAAAGTACATGTGAATATGAGGAAATGTAGATCATTAAAAATTCATCTATTAAATAGCCATTTTTTATATTTGGGCTAATTGAGTTTCTGCAGAGTAAAAATAGAGCACATACCGCCACTTTCTAGATTTTATCAGTAGATCCGTTGTCCCTGGGGTAGTGAAGGGCTGCTTTTGTCCAGAGTGTGTTAATGATTCATTGGGATAGTGACAGTTCTACATTTTATTTGCATTAACAAATTTCTTAGAGAACAGACCTAGAGTGAGAAATCTGAGTTGTGGTTTGAAGCTGCATGTCATCTGCTGGACAAAAAAAAGATACTTCTTAACATTTATACCATGTTTTCTATTAATTAAGGTATGGTTGCCAAATTTACTAATGACATAATCTTGAGGTGTTCTAAGCAAAGGTTCTATATAATACACAAATATGTAAATAGAAATGAGCCAAACCATTAAATAATATAAATATAATGAGATCAACATTAGAGTATAATTTTCATTTTTGTCTTGCTTGTTATGTTACTGGCAATACTATAGTGTTTTGGCTATCATTCAACTAATATCTATGGAGCAAGTAATGTGTTGGTGATGGGTATGCAGAGATAAAACAGACCTGAACCGTCTCATTTCAGTGCATAGTTTCTAGAGTGGGAAACAGAGATTAACTAAATAAACACAGAAACGTGTGATTACAAATTGCTCTTAGAGAGCATAAGGTGCTAGGAAATTAAATACTTTTCATTTGAGAGAAAAATAGGAAGATTAAGAGTGAAAGACTTCACAAAGGGATCCATCAATTTAGAGCACATGTGTCAAACACAAGGCCCGCGGGCCAAATCCGTCCCGCCAGGCCTTGCAATGTGGCCCGCACCGCACTGTCATCACTGCACTCCGCTGCGTTTCCATCACAATGACAGTTTATGACTGTTCAGTAAACCATTCGGCCCACGATTTAGGCTGGATTTTAGATTTTGGCCCCTTCTCTGATTGAGTTCGACACCCCTAATTTAGAGAGTATTTCCACTCCAGGTGTGGGGCTTTAGTCTAAGCAGCCTCCCCTTGCCATGCCCACTTCTAGTTATACCCACCACTCTATTTCTTCACTGCTTCCCCCAAATCAGATGTAAGTGCATCAGTCCATGTAGGTAGGCATACATATATATTACATATATGGTCATTATATAACATGCTAATATTGTGGCAGAATGCACGGAAGAAAGATCAGCCAGCACTCTGAGAGAAGAAAGTTTAACCTTTATTTTGCAGGCCTGCTAGTCCAGGGGAATTCTGGATCCAAAGCCTGAACTGAACTAGTGGGGAGGCTCTAACCCACATGTGTCAAACACAAGGCCGGAGAGGCCTTGCAATGTGGCCCGCACCGCGCTGTCATCACTGCACTCCGCTGCGTTTCCATCACAATGACAGTTTATGACTGTTCAGTAAACCATTCGGCCCGCGATTTAGGCTGGATTTTAGATTTTGGCCCCTTCTCTGATTGAGTTCGACACCCCTACTCTAACCTATATTCCTACGATGGGCCCCGGAGAGTTCCCACAGCTCCATCCAAGTCAGTCAGAGTAGGGAAGTGAGACTACAGTTTTAACCACATCCTGAACTAGGTTGCAAGTCATTCCCCGCCCCCGCAATTTTCCTTTACACTGTTTCTAACTAATGGTAATGCTTTTCCCATCATTAAGTGTTCTCCCATAAGTTATAATGTTTTTAATACCCTATCATTTCTAGAAAAAAAAATTTCATTTTTTAGGTCTTTGATAAACACTACTGACATGAACATTCTTACATAAGCTAGTACATTAATTAATAACAATTTTCTTCCCAGCTGCTGTGGCTAAGTGGTTGGACATCAATCTATGAACCAGGACGTCATGATTCGATTCCCCATCAGGGCACATGCCCAGGATGCAGGCTCCATCCCCAGTAGAGGGCATGTAGGAAGCAGCTGATCAATAATTCTCTCTCATCATTGGTTTCTATCTCACTTTTCCCCCATCTCCCTTCCTCTCTAAAAATCATAAAAAATATATTTTTTAAAATACATTTTATTGATTTTTTACAGAGAGGAAGGGAAAAGGATAAAAAGTTAGAAACATTGATCAGTTGCCCCGTGCACACCCCCCACTGGGGATTTGCCCACAACCAAGATACATGCCCTTGACCAGAATCGAACCTGGAACCCTTGAATCCACAGGCCAACACTCTATCCACTGAGTCAAACCAGTTTCGGAGATATATATATATATATATATATATATATATATATATATATATATATATATATATATATATATCGGGTCTAGTAATAATGTCGTTTTTTAACATTCGTTTAAAATCTTGCTTGGCGTTGACTTGTACTGACATAACCTTCAAACACGTGGTATCTACAGAATGTGTGAAGTGCAATTAACAAGTTTTGTTTGAAAAAGTTTGTTTGGTTTGGTTTTTGTTGCAAAACTAGGGCTAAGAAGATGGCAGATGAAGAGCATATTCGGCACTGCATGCTTTACGAGTTCCAATTAGGAAGAAAAGCAAGTGAGGCTGCAAAAAACATCTGTAGTGTCTTGGTCAAGATGCAGTTAGCGCCAGAAAATGCCAGCGTTGGTTTGAGAAATTTCGCGAGGGAAATTTTTCGTTAGATGACAGAGTGGTCGAGGCCGTGTGTCCAATTTTGATCAAGAAGCTCTTCAAGCTCTTTTGGTGCAAAATCCTCAAATTACCCAACAAGAGCTTGCGACAACTTTAAATTGTTCACAAAAAACAATTTCCAATCAATTGCGTGCACTTGGCAAAGTCCAAAAGTTTGGAAAATGGGTTCCTCATGAGTTGACCGACAACAACCGTAATCAAAGAGTCACAACTTGCAGTTTGCTCCTCTCTCGTCAAAACCGTTTGCCGTTTTTAGAGCAAATTGTTACCGGAGATGAAGAATGGGTGCTACATGTTAATTTGAAAAGGCGGCCTCAATGGTTGGACAAAAATGAGGCTCCGCAGCCCACGCCAAAACCTGACTTGCATGCGAAAAAAGTGATGTTGTGTGTTTGGTGGAATTTTAAAGGAATTCTTCATTATGAACTTTTACCATCTAACCAAACCATTCCAAGTGCAATGTATAGTGCCCAATTGGAAAGGTTAGCCCAAGCTTTAAGAGAAAAAGAACCCGCGCTGATTAATCGGAAGGGCGTAATTCTTCACCACGATAACGCACGACCGCATACTGCAAGAATCACTGCTGAAAAACTGCGCCAGTTGGAATGGGAAGTTCTCCCTCAACCTGCATATTCTCCTGATATTGCCCCTTCCGATTACCATTTGTTTCGTTCTTTGCAAAACTTTCTTCTTGGAAAAAAAATTTAATAATGAAGAATGCCTCAAAAATGCATTGACCGAATTTTTTGCATCAAAATCACAAGAATTTTACAACAGAGGGATTAAAATGCTTCCTGAGCGTTGGGCACAAGTAGTAGAAAACAACGGCAACTATATTGTTGATTAAATTTTGTTGTATTGTTTAAATAAATTTGATTTAAAAAAGTATTAGAAAACGACATTAATTATTACTAGACCTAAAATATATATATATATATATATATATATTTTATTATTTTTTTTTTAAACAAGCAATTCCAGTCCAGCTCAATATTGCCCAAGACACTTAGGGAGAAACTGAGTTTTATGCCTTTAGGGCAAGGGCTAAGTTCCCACCTAACCAACAGGCACCACCTTTCTCCTGTGGTGAAACCCCCTCACTCGATCAAATCCTAATCTGCTTTAGCCTAATAAACTCTACTAGCTCCACCCTGACCACTCCCTAACACCCAGTCCCTCCACAAAGGTCTGTAGGTCCCAGGTGGGCAGCAGTATCCCAAGACATTTGCTGGCCTCAGACCCAGCACTGGTGCCAAGTTTGAATCTGTATTAACATGCTGAACATAACTCTCCTGTACCCGGTGACCCTTGAGAATCTACTTCACACAGCCCATGACCGCCCAAGGCTCTTTCAGCAACTGAGCCTAATGGGCAGGCAGCAGAGGGTCTCAGGGTACCTTGGGCCTTTTACAGTAGCCCCATTACTGGTGGAAGCTGGCCTCATTTCTTACCTTTGCCCCTTCCATGCACACCCAGGCCCAGCACAGGCAGTTACCAACTGTGGATCACTTTGTAACTCCTAACAGGAAGCCCCAAGTCAGTCACAGGAGGCTCTGACATTGACCTGCACAAGAGGCTCCTGAACCAGCACATCCAGTGGCTGGCTTCAGACCACACTGAGTGCCACCTAATTAGATCCACAAGAGGTACACAAAAAAGGAGGTCTTGGCAGGCGCCAGACCCTGCTGGGGTATATTCCACTTTGTGAGGTTAGCCAGCACGTACACAGCAACTTGTACAGGACGGTTGTGGCCAATCTTCACACCCAGGCAGCCTGAAGGACAGCCCAACCAGAGGGGAGGGAGACTAGATAAAAGAAGGTGAAGGGATACATTAATAACCCATAGATAGAGAAGACAGTGAGGTGATGGCCAGAGGGAAGGGGTTGCAGGGATGGAGCTGGGTGGAAGTAGACAAAGGTAGGGGAAATGGAAGCATCTGTAATAGTGCCAACAATAAAAATAAAGTTTAAAAAAAAAAAAAAACACAAAGTATTGCCTTCATATGTCCTAATTGTGTGATTACCAGAAGTTGAAAATCTCAATTATCTTAACTCATCTGAAAATTAAGGGATTCAGAGTCCAAAGGTCAAAGTTTACATTTCTAAACACTGGACTATTGGAAGGGTTGTGTACATCTGGTCTTCAAATACACTGAACAGAATTTTTTCTCACATTACAACTAAACCGATAACGGACAGCTGGCGGAAGAAAGTCTATGCTATAATGTAAGGACTCCACTTCAGGGTGTTAATACAGATTCATTATTTCCTGAGTAGAGTACATTAAAACATACTCCTAATCACATTCAGTCCTATTCTTGCTTTTATCAATCCATTTATTTCATTTTCCTCAAAATCATACCCAGGAAGTCACCTGTGCTCATCATGCATCCTGCCATGACTCCATAGTTCCCCGCCACTCTGACATGAAATGTAATAGAGTGAGTATTGACAAACATAACCTAGCTAACGGCTCACTTATAAATGAATTTGAGAGTGCCACGGGCATCTCACAATATTTGATTAATGCATACACTTGTTCGTGCACAGAAACTGCATCTACAACAGCCTTCAAACACCATGATAGGTAAGCAAAGGTACCTAAAATGATGGCAATTTTTTTGTAGCAGAAGCAATGGCAAGAAAAAGTAATGGTCTAAAATAATGGCTGCAGTGAACAGACATCAGATAAGTAAGTAACAGCATTAAATATTATCAAAGAGGTTAGAAGGTTTTTATTTTTGTTTTTTGTTTGAGAGGGGTATATTCCTTTACTTTTGCAGGTTACATTCTTTTGATAAATGCTTTTGAACTTAAGTCACACTTTAAGATATAACTAGAGGCCTGGATTCATGCACCAATGGGGTCCTTCGGCCTGGCCTGCAGCTCTCCGACATCCCCCGAGGGGTCCCGGATTGCAAGAAGGTGTAGACCAGGATGAAGGACCACACCAGTGCAAGATAGGGGCCAGGGAGGGACCGAGGGAGGGCTCCAGGGTGTGTCCAGCCCATCTCGCCCAGGCCCTATTGGCCAGACCCCAGCAGCAAGGTAACCTACCGGTAGGAGTGTCTGCCCCCCTGGTGACCAGTGCACATCATAACTACTGGTCAAATAGTCGCTTAGGTTTAGATAGATAGATAGATAGATAGATAGATAGATAGATAGATAGATAAGAGAGTTTATGAATTACCAATGATGCTATCTACTTATGCTATCTAATTGTGCTATAATTAAAATGTGACTCTATACAACCAAAAACTTCATTTGACAGTTTGTAAAATCATATCTATCTCAGATGGAAAGTAGAGGGATAACTTTCCGAGCTATAGTCAGTCAGTAACAATACAATGTGCTAAACGTGTATGCAAACCACCTGATTCTTCTATGATTGTACAGTATCAATTCATCAATGCCCATTTGGTGTTGCTCATATGTAGCAGCAAGATGGCAGGACTGTATTATGTAATTGCCACTACATAATTATAAAACCATCCTTTCATATTTCGTGGCTATTTAGCACTAGTAATATTTAATTTTAATAAAAGAAAAAAATGTAGATACTTCCTTTAGTAAACAAAATGCTTTAAATATTTGAAAAACAATAATTTTGATATATTGGAAACTTGCTTAGTTACCATGTGGGTAAGTGTCACCCTGGGAGGAAGACAATGAATTGGAAAGCATTCTGGAAACCACCTCTCCATGCTGTCTCTCACAGCTCTCCATGTGGCTCCTCTGTAGTCCATCCACAGTGTGTACTTACTACTTTTCCTGTGTGCTTGCCTGTGTCTCATAGCTAGCAGGAGTGCGCACAAGTTCAGTGGTTCTCAGCTGTAGGCCCTTTGCTCCCAGTCACTGTCGCTCCAGGGTAAACCTGAGAATGCTTGGGAACATTTCTGGTTGTTTCAACTGGCAACTGATACAACGCCAGTGGGTAGGGTCCAAGACGCTGCTAAAACTGAAAATAATGCTGAGGTTAAGAAATACCGTACTAAGTCTGAGCTACGGGAGGACATGGTGTTTCCACTTCCCACAGCACTCTGCTCATTCTACAGCGAGGGGCACTGTGGGCACTCAGATACAGGACAAATGGATGTATATGCACATGAAAATTTTAGTCATTGTGAATTTTTAACTCATCGTTCTCCATATGACACTCTTTAAAGAGCTTCCTTTTTTGTCTCACAGACACTGTGGCATGACAGAGTGCACAAATCTTTGATAAAGATTAGGGGTGCAGCCCTGCCTGGCACAGAGAGGTAACAGGAAAGGCGCACTGGCCAATGTTTCAGTTCCATCACATGACATGGGAAAGTCCTTAACTTCACAGGGACCTCTCCGGGACTTTAAGCAGCTGACCTCTCAGATCTCTGATTGGAAGGATTACTTTCATTGTTCTTATGTATAAGAATATTCACTCATGTAAAAGTTTTTCCTATGTGCTCCCCAGTTTTTACTACAGCAGTCAAGCACCCTCCAGTATTTTAATTGGGTCACTGCTGCTCCCAAGTCTGCATGAACCATAATCTTTAGGTCAAGTTTTCATTTCACTATAAAGGGCTTTAAATACAAATATGTCTAGTGATAAATTAAATTGACAGGCACTTCCTTTTATAATGATTCCATAGAAGACATATGTATCTATCATGCTGTTTGGTGTAAACAACTCATAACTGCAGTCATAATTTGTACAGCCTATCTAGACTACAATTTCACAGAATTAACATACCATGGCTACAAATTACTCGCACTTTTTGAAGTCGTCTTATGAACTATAGTAGGAACTAATAAATTGAAACGAATCTAGAGAATGACAGTAGCTGTGCACTGCCTCAGTAAATGTGACCAGTGTAGAAGCCCAATCGATGGTTTTATAGGTTTTCCCAGTAAACGTGTGACGACTGTGCATTGGGTCGCACTGGGCATGAAAACCACAAACAAGATATAACCAGATGTTTAGAATATACTAGGCAGATAAAGCTCCAGCAATAACAATAATGATAATAATAATACCAACTATATTCTCCAAGAGCCCCTGATGACATCTAAAATTCAAAAGAAAAGAACAATGATGTAACAAAACAGACCAACACTTTAAAGAGAGAAGAGGTAATTGACACCCTCTCCTCTGTCTGTGGCCACATGGGGAGCACCATCTAAGACTTCAGGGCGGGACCATCCATAGGTTTTTAAAGGACTAAACCAGGAAGAAAGCTTGGGCTCTCTGGTTGTCCTCTTCTTGCCTCTTTTTTTTAGAGAAATATTTAGGATAGAGTTATATCAAACTAATTTGTTTGGTTTTAGGGTTCCTGTGTCTCAATTATTAAGTGATTTCTACTGAAAACACTTTCATCGTTTTTTGTAACTGTGGTACTATTTTTTTTTAATATATTTTATTGATTTTTCACAGAGAGGAAGGGAGAGATATAGAGAGATAGAGACATCGATGAGAGAGAAACATCGACCAGCTGCCTCTTGCACACCCCCCGCAACTCAGGTACATGCCCTTGACCGGAATTGAACCTGGGACCTTTCAGTCCACAGACCGATGCTCTACCACTGAGCCAAACCGGTTTCGGCATTATGGTACTATTTATTCTTGAGCAAGATTGTGAAGCTGACAAGGAAAGACAGCATTATGAATCAGTTTTGAAAACACCTAGTTAGATAAAACTTTTCATTGCCCTACAATGAAAAGAATCTATGATCAATTTCTTAAGGCGATTTTGCTATAGCAAAGCCCCAAATGTTGCCTTGAAAATCAGGATTAGCTGAATGCATCTAATGCTTTCATGTCTATAACTGTTCTCTTTCCCTTAAATGAGTTATGTACTTGCAGGTCATCTTATCGCAACGCTCAACATCTCTCTAGACATAAACATGAATTCTGTAGGTTTCTAGTGATAACACTTTTATTATGACCACCATTAACATATGTACTCTAACTCTGTGCATCTTACTATAGGGATGTGAGGGTCAGAGGGCCAGGCAGTTTGCACAAGCAGAGCTGCCATGGAGGTCTAGCTCTTTGACTCCAAACCTGAACACATATCACCCTGTCATTACCTCAACTCCCTGTACACGACTCCACTGTAGCATGGACACCCAGACCCATTCCTGGATCCCTCTGCCAGACCATGAAGTTATGTCTCTGTTAGAGAAGATCCATTAAATCTCGGCACCAAGTTTGTGTCAAGAATCCTTATTTACAGAGGCATGCATGGCAGACAGCAGCAGCAGCATGAGACACTTCTGGGAAGGCACCATGGTCTGTGCAAAGAACAATGGAATGGCCTGGTCTTCTGAGAAACAGTAATCTCCACCCTACTATGGCAGTGGGATCATGATCAACAAACATTCTTTAATGACATAGCTGCCACCACTGCTGCTGCAGCTGTTACTGCATAGAAAAAAAATATTTTTTTTCTCTAATTCTCCTATGGTACTGACAAGCTCTAAATTGGCCAAAATGCAGCCTTGTTTTGCCTGGAGGGAAAAGGGTCCCATCAGAAAGGTTGGGATAAAGAACGGCATGGCAAAGGCCACAAACTTCCATGAAAGCTAGGACATAGATTTCAGTCTTGCAATCCTCATTTCGTAAAGAAAATAAATGTCAGATTTAGTTTGTAATATTTATAATAAAACATAGTAAGGGTTTTTTAATAGAAATAAATATCAAAAGTGGTAACAGGTAGAATTTTACAGAGTATAATCTTCCTAAGAAGCTGTGTGCCAGGGAGAATTTGCACATGTATTTGAAGGGTATTACAGGGGGGGAAAAAAAAAAAAGGAAAAAAAAGAGCTTATGCCAAAGTCATTACTTTCTACCTCTAGATGCTGCTGCCTGAAAAATGTCACAAGCAGGAAGTCATGCTTTATGCTATCAGCCCCACTACAAAACGAGTCAGCCAAGCCAGCGGGCCCTAGTCCGCCTGAACGCACTGTGAGAGTGCAGCACGAGCTCGCATCGGGAGGAACGCAGCTCAACCAGGCTGACCTAAGACACCAGCCCAAAGGCCAGCGCAGCCTGGAGATGCTGGGAAAGGCTGGAGCACTAGGAACCAGGAATAATGACACGCAGGGCCGCCACGCATTGGAGAGCTCCGGATGCGTTCTTAGGCCAAGAAAGAGCTACACTACCCATGCTTTGGGAAAGGGAAGAAACATCTCTCTGCTACCAATAAGGATAAAGCAGCCAGCAGGTTCTTCGCCTCAGCTGTGCAAACACTCCTGAATATGCAGGCCCCTGGGCCCAGGCAGACACACGGAGAAGGGGGTCAGCAGCCTTTTACTGAAAGAATCCTGAGAGTAAAGACTTTGATCTCTGCCACAACTACTCGGATCTGCCATTGTGGCACAAGGGCAGCCACTGGTAATACACAAGTGAGCATCGCTGTGTTCCAATACAGCTTTATTCGCGAAAATGGAGGGGGGTCATAATTGCCAAGCCCTGACTTAGAAAGAACGGAGTTTTAGGAAAACAGGTGAGGCGGTATTTGAGTCTTTGGATAGAAGACAAACACAGTATTTAAAAACCAGGAGTTACCAGCACCCACAACACCATTTCCGAAAGGATTTGAGGCGGCTCTGGAAATGAGGCCGGTTCAGAGGTGGCGCAGCTCTGATACAATTCCATCCCAAGTGAGAGACAGCTGGCTGTAAATGTGCACTTTTATTCGCATTATAACGATTGAGAATAATATTGTATTAGAAAAAAATGATGCTGTATTCCATGAGAGGTTAATGATTTTCCATGAAAATTAAAGTTAATACATCAAATTATGAGATACTGTGATACAAAGAGAGCATTTTCCCACAAAATGAGTTAACTGATTTGGTACTGCTGATAAGGTAAATGTGGAAAGAAGCCGAAAGATTGTTAACTACTTAACAAAACAAGAAAGAGGAAGCTAAAAAAATTTTCAAGTGCCAAATTTCAAAAGCCATCATGCCGTTAATTAGAAGTCCGTCACGCTTCCCTTTCCGGGAGACATGCTTAATAAGGGTACAGCACAAATTCCCTGCAAGCCTGCCAGCAACACAATGGGAGGCTGAATAATTACGTGAACCCAGATCAAAGACATCCCTACTCCTCTCTTGGAGACAGATCCTCCACCCTCAGTTCTTCGGAGCCTGGGTCGTGGTCCACTGGCCTCCATGGAAAAGAAAGGGTGAACCAAGGGCAAGGAACAACATGGCAGGCGGCTCCGTTTCTGCTCAGATGTGAAAACTAAAACCCACTGCCATATGGAGCTGTGCGTGGAGCCTTTCATCTTCCGGGCTTTCTCTCACCTAAATAACTGATTATTTTTATCTCATATCACTGACCAAAAATTATCTTCTTAAAACTCTGTGTCCACTCCGCCCAGCCCAGAGAAGCAGAATTTCTGCTAACACACAGGGAGGCATCCAGACATAAGCTCTACGCGGCAAGTTCAGAGGCTTCCACTGTCCAGTCGCCATCGCCGGGCTCTTTAAACGCCCAGTGCACTCACCTGTTTCTGAAGAGGAGGCCCTGTGATCTGGCACTGAACGTCCATGAGTGTATGACTGCTCACACTAGCAAAGTAAGAGTTCCCCCTCTTCAAACCAAACTTCCCTGCTGCTGGAGAAGGATGCAAAGTAATTAGGGCCAGAATCCAGGCTTCAGTTCTCATCCTCTGCCCCTGGTCAATTTACTTAGCCCAAAATGGAGCTAAACAAGAATTTTCCAATTTCCTCAAGATCTAAAACCCATGAAATAGGGAGAGGGTGCATGAATTCTGACCACTCAGATTCTGACAAACTACCTGACAATAGTTACTGGCTTTCATTCTCCTTTGTTGGGCTTATGTACTTTTAAGAAATTTCTTAGAACGCTAAACCATTTTAAGTAGACGTTCTTAACCATGTAAAAGTTGCTTTTTTCAATCTGACAAAAAGCAGTAGAACTAAACTCCAGAAAAATGCACATATGAACATACAGAAGGAATAATAAAATATCGTCTCCAAATAAGATTTCTCAATCTTCCTTGACAAATGTGGCTACCAAAATATTAAATTTTATTCGATGAAACAAATGTGCAGGAATTCTGCAGGGTTCTAAGAAAGCACAGAGATAAAAGCACAGCCACATTCTCCCAAGACAGTGGTTGGCAAACTGCGGCTCGTGAGCCACGGTTTGCCGCTCTGATGACTAATGAGTTTGCCAACCACTGTCCTAGGAACATAAAAACAAAAGTACCAGGAAGGCATCTATCTACATGACCAAGAACTAACCAGAGATTCAGATGGAGTCCCAGGAGAAAGTCTTACTGCCTGGGGAAGAGAGCTCATGCTATTTGAAGTAGACGTTGGAAAATGCACAGGATCATAACCAACAGAAAATGAAGGAATAGGAGACAGGGGGAGAACAGTTTAGGTAGAGGGTTCTGCCTGGTCAGCTCACTGTGAACACAGAATGAGGTGTAGTATCCAAGCACAGAGTGAAAGGAAGAGAGCATGGATGACTTCTGAGAGAAGCACTATGCTGACTCCCCAACAGCTACCCCTGAAAGTATATGGTATTCATTCCAGAAATTTGGTAGAAGGAAAGAGGCGGTGGTGTCCCAGGAAGATCACTGTATTTACTATTACCCAGAATTAATTTGATAATGGCACTTTAAAAAAATCTTGGATCTCTCAAAGCTCACTAATATTTGAAGGATATGAAAAGGTCAGTATGAATTGGGGAAATGTTTCTATAACATCATACACTGAGACTTTTATATGAAACAAAATATTACTCTCTTAAATGCATATTGTTTTAAAATGTGCTATCAAAAGCAATTTTGTATTTCATACTCTGATAATAAAAAAAGCTCTATAGTCAGCTTAGCACAGTCTCTAGAGCAATTGGAAAAACAAAGGGACTGATTAGATTATTACTTTGTAAGGATTAAATGCTTCTCTTGAAAATGAATGCAAACAAAGTTAATTCAAACCAAGATCTAAGCAGAATAAATCATGTTTAAATCTCTCAATTTTATCTTCAAAAACTGAAGGCAAGGAGAGCCTTTTCTTCATCGTAGATGAAAATTGCTGAGGAAGCAAAAGTGATTAAATAAATAGACTATTACATGCTATCAGCTCAATCGAGAACACTCTTGAAAGGAAGATGCTTGATGCTTTTCATAATAAATATTCATTCATAAAATGTGCTGAAATGAAGAGAGAAAAAAGATATATTGCCAATTCCAGCCATTTCACAGAAAAAGTTGGCAAGAAATTTTCTAACACCTAATATAGAAAAGTATCAATTAATCATGAAAATGGCTTAGATAATGTGTTACATTTTGTAATATATTATCATATTCATCCTGGTGCCTAAAACCATTTATAAAAATTCACCATATAGAAATCCAGATTCAACACATAGAAATCCAAGTACTAATCATCTCAGGACTCAAAATCTTTTAAAAATATGTGTAGGTGCCACCCCCCACCACTTCCCCACTGCATAGTTAAACCTGCTCATTGGAGTAATGTTGATAAATAATAACTATCTAGGGCAATGGTTGGCAAACTCATTAGTCAACAGAGCCAAATATCAACAGTACTATGATTGAAATTTCTTTTGAGAGCCAAATTTTTAAAACTTAAACTATATAACTGGGTACATTGCTATTAACTTAATTAGGGTACTCCTAAGCTGACCTTTGCTAAAAATTCAATGGGCCAAAGAGCTGCATGTGGCTCTCGAGCCGCAGTTTGCCAACCACTGACCTAGGGAGAAACAGCATTTAATGTAGGTTTCCTTAACTCACCTCTCTAGGAGCACTTATGTCACTGGGACAATATTACATGTGATGTTTCTCTTAAAGCACACCGTGAACACTGTCCCGGGGACTAAGCAGTTGCCTAACAACACTGTAGAACGGTTGCACAGTATTCTCCGGTGTACCTGCCCCCTGAGTAATGTCACTAACCTTCCACTATCACATACAGTGATGCTGCCAGGAGGGTGTTTGTTCTACTCTTTTAAATAATGCTATGTTGAGCATCTTTACAAATAAAATATTGCATGTACCTGTAGCTATTTCTCATATCTATCTCTTTAAATCAAATTCTTAGGGGGGAAAATGCCAGATGATAAGATATGCACATTTTTAACATTTTTCATATTTTCCCTATTTTTCTTTCTTTTTTATTAATATATTTTTATTGATTTCAGAAAAAAAAGGGAGAGAGAGAGAGAGAGATAGAAACATCAATGATGAGAGAGAATCATTGATCGACTGCCTCCTGAATGCCCCCTACTGGGGATCAAGCACACAACCCAGGTTTGTGCCTTTGACCGGAATCAAGCCCGGGACTGTTCAGTCCGCAGGTTGAGGCTCTATCGACTGAGCCAAACCGGCGAGGGCTCTCATTTCCTTTCTTGAAGATTAAGTCAATTGCTCTAACCGGTTTGGCACTACGGACTTAAGGGTTCTGGGTTCGATTACAGTCAAGGGCAGTACCTTGGTTGCAGGCACATCCCCAGTAGAAGGTGTGCCGGAGGCAGCTGATCGATGTTTCTAGCTCTCTATCCCTTTCCCTTCCTCTCTGTAAAAATCAATATTTTTTTAAAGGTTAGACCAATTTACAATGTCACCAACAATTTATGTTTTAAGCAAATTTAAGTTCATCCTTATAAACTCTAGTTATCATATTTCTTAAATTATGAAACAAATAATAGGGGGGGAAAGCAGCTTTTAAAAATAATCATTACCCTACTCATGACATTAAAATAAAGGGTGTTGCTTTCTTCAACTCAAAGGGAAACAAGCTTCCGATTTCTCTGAAATCCAATTTCTAGGGAGACGCGCAGGACCCAAACTCCTATGGGGAGAAGCCTGACTGTCTGCCATTGGGTTGGAAAATGAGGGTGGCTTGCTTGCAGAGCTGCACAGAGGAATAACTGCTGCGCTAGGGCGCAGGACAAGGGGACGCAATCAGAGGCGCAGGACAGAGGACAGCCAGCCATTGCTGTTTGCCTGGGCCTGGCCTAATGATGCCCTGAGACCCCGCCCTGCACAACCTAGAAACACACTCACACTCCAAGCAATGGCTTTTGCATATGAATGGCCTTCACTATCACTGCTTAACCTAACAAACTTGCAAACTGGTTCAGACAGCTCCATAATCTACAAATCCCAAGCAGGGAGGAGAGGACTGTGGTTCTCGCTGTAGCTCCTGCAGGGTGGCCTCAGACAGTAGCTGACCTGCATCCCATTGGAGATCCAGAAGCCGGTGTACCTAGTGGTCAGTGTGAGACACAGATTTTGACTCCTCACATCCATAACTGACACATTCAAGAGGCAGACTCAGTGAGCACCAAAGCCCCAATGAAACAAGACCTGCACCATAAGCATGTCTCCAGTGAACCGAGCTTAGCACTCAGCAAACGTAGTCAATTCTGGTTATAAGAAATATTTAACAGCCACCACCATAAATATGTATTCTTGATCCAGTTTCCAAGACAGTCCTCAATTTCACAGAAAACCAACTTCCAATAACAAACAAGATGCAACCAATGGTACCTTTATTTCATGGGACGTATCAATCTCCCTATGACCAACTGAATATTATAAGATCATGGCTTAAAGAAACTGATATTGGGTTCTGAATCCAAAGATAGGGTTCATTGTGGAGTTTTTCCAATAAGAGTAGAAAAAGTGTTCATATCCAGAACTAGTAAGGGTACAGAGAACTATAGTTGGAGAAATTATCAATTGAAATTCCTGAAAATATAAATTGAAATCCCTGAAGGAAATTGGCACAAATTAGTAAGTATAAATACCTTCCAGAGACTGTCTTGGAAAGGACTTAGGAATGCATTCATGTGGTTGTTTGTTTGTTAATTTACAACAGTATAAGATTTGCATTTGAGTCTGTTAAAAGCACTAACCTCTTCCATTTAATTTTCCTTCTCCCTACTTCACCTTATGTCACGTGGAATTAGAGTGCTGCTGGAATATTTGGGGTCTGGGCAAGAAGCAGCTAGACTGGGGTACATTTAATTTAAAATTAAAGGTAACATTTTAAGTATAAATATTTTTTTAAAAACTTTAGGATAACTTGCTAATCAAGTTAATGAGGAAGAGCGAAAAAGACAAGTATTCTGCTATGGGCATTAAATAGTGACAACAAAAATAATGTAAAATTCATAAGCTACTACAAAAGAACATCACTAACATACTAGTTAATGAGTGCCTTCAATTCAAAGAATATATTCAATATTTACTTATTCTCTATGTCCATATGCAAATACACACTCACATAAACAAGCCCCTTTAAAAAACCTGAAAATGTTACAGCTACATATGAAGAAACTTAACAGAAATTTATCCCAAATCTGGATAGCAATCCTAAAAATCTGCATGGCATTACAAATAATGAGTTGTGACAATGAAATAAATTTTTAAAAAACTAAATAGAAAAAAAATTAGCAATAACAAAATTTTTTAAAATAATGCTAAAGTAAAAAATGAATCAACTTGCTATACTCTTTAGAACATATTCTAAATTTGCCAGGATGTGAAGTGGAAATCAATGGTAGGCAGCCAAAAAGAGTAAGAAAAATGTTATACAGGGGTATATGTACATCTCTAAATATTTCATAAAAAATAAAATTAAAATATAAAATTAAAGTGTAGTATTCATATACCATTCTCAGAACCCCACTTTGCATAACATATTGTTCTATTGTTTTAATTTTAAAAATACAGGAAATAAAGTTTCTTTAAATATAAATTGTTAGGATTCCTTCATCTATAGTATCAATTAAACCACCTCAGATTCTCTAATAAGTAGGAATCACTAGCAACATCATATGAGCAACACCATAAGATGATGATCATCCAATAACAAATAAATGGACATAATTTGTTTATGGCAAAAAAATATATATTTAAATTATGATTTATCACAACTGAATTTTCATTTGCATGGTATAAATTTTTCCCATAAATAACTACAGAAAAGACATCTGTATCGAACAAAATATCTTAAAATCTGTGGGCTCCAGATGTGCTGCTTCTGACTTATATGAAATTAAGCATATTTATGTAGTCCCTTACATGAGAGAAGAGCTCCTTTTCCTTAAACATCTGAGAGCAGGTATAAGAATAAGCTTTGCTTGGTATTATCGATCTTAACATCTCAAAAATTATTTCCACTATCTTCAAGAAATATTAGCATGTACCTTAGATTAAAAGTCAAACTATATTTAATAAAACAATATTTGGTTTAAGCCATCTTTACGATCTTAAAAGGTAATTAAACTTACATGTATTATTATTTCCAAGAAGTATTAAAATCCATTTAACTTCAGATCAATCCTCAGAAAAAAATTTAAGAGACACATCATTAATATTAACAAGTAAGTCCTACTTGGAAGGTGATGGTTTTATTAAAATCAAGTTAATTAATTTAATCTTATATCATTTTCTCCTTAATCATAAGTACAAGAAACAAACACTTGGGCAAATGAATATCAGAATAAAATATAAGAATGCTACTTTTACATGGTTTATAATCCCCAAACCCTGAAGATTTGTTGCCCAAAATAATGTTTATAACCAGACTCAAGCAAAAATAGTCTACTTTAAAAAGGAAGGTTGGACTGATTCTAACAATAAAAGACAAATTATATTCATTTTTTTATTGCTCACTAAAAGGAACTGACAAAAGCAAAAGAGAAAGCTTCCCTGTGCATGCACGCATGTGTGCGTGCGTGCATGCGTGCGTCTACAAAGCAAGAATGAGAGTGATCAGAAAAGGCCATTCTGATCAGGATAGAGCAAGACAAAAACAAGATCACTACACAGTTGTGTTGAAGCACAGAAAAAAATAAGAACAATATAAAACCACAACAATAATCTAACATCCCCAGTTCCTGCTAATATGAGTAACTGCTACTTCGTCACCAACTAAAGCTTTAGCCTATTGTATCCTGTTGCCCAAAAATAAAATTAAGATAACAAATCATACAATTGTTCCTATTTTCTGCCAGCATCCAATCCAAACCAAAACATTTTTCCACTAAATCTCCCCCCAAATCTATTAACCAAGCCCAAATCTAACAACAAGCCCCTCTCACATACACCATTTCCTATGCTGTGCTGTTTCCTTTGTTCAAAAAAAAAAGAGGCAAAAGATTCTATGTTACAGTGTTTGAAAAGTGTATTTCTGGTGGCATCTACAGAAAGCATATTCAAGTTAATTTTTTACACCAAAGTAACCCATATGTTTTAGAGTGGGGGGAAGGAGGGAATAAACAGAATTTTCACAATGAAAATGAGTGCCAAAATCCTGTGATAGCTTTCAGATATTTCATTATACCCAATTTAGGTTTTTAAAAAAGCAAAAATGGTGTGAGCCAAACTCCAGAGTAACCAAAAGACACACTGCATATCTATTGAACTATAATTCCAAAATATTAAAAGACACTGCTGTTCCATCAGCGATGTGCATGAAATCTTGCAAATGAAAATCAATTTGCAGATGGGAGTTTAACACCCTAGCTTCCAGGCACTTACAGGCTTAACTATCACTGCAATATTTTTTTTTTTAATATATTTTATTGATTTTGTACAGAGAGGAAGGGAGAGAGATAGAGAGTTAGAAACATCGACGAGAGAGTCATCGATCAGCTGCCTCTTGCACACCCCCACTGGGGATATGCCCGCAACCAAGGTACATGCCCTCGACCGGAATCGAACCCGGGACCCTTCAGTCCCCAAGCCGACGCTCTATCCATTGAGCCAAACCAGTCCCGGCACTATCACTGCAATATTAACTACTTCCTGGCACCACCTGGGCCTCCAGAATCTGGCATAAATTCACATGTAAGGATGTTCATTTAATCAATAATAAATTCAGAATATAGAGCCAATTCAACAGCACCATCTACTTGTAGATAATTTAATTTCATTTAAATATTTCTTAAAATATCATAATTCCACAAAAGCAATCTTTAAAACTGTGCAGTCTTAGCTGATGTATAAATTTAAGCTAAGTAGAAAGAATACATCATAAAATTTCACACTAAAGTCAACAATGATTGAAATTAAATAAGAATCCAAGTAAAAATCAAGTCTGAACTTTGGCACTACTCTCCTGGCAGCCACACACAGGGGAGTGGATCTCAAACTTTGGCAAACATGAGAAACACCTGGGGAGTTTACAGAAAGCACAGATTTTTCTCAAATATTCACAAGATTCTGGTTCAGTGAGCCCTGAAATTAGGCCCTGAAATCTGTCTTTTTAACAAATATTTCAGCTAGTTCTGACACAGAAGGCCATACTTGTGCACAGTGTGCTCAAATAGCCTTTAGAGGCAGACCAAAGTGCTTCCACTGAGGCCGACCATTATGTGTGCAATTTTTTAATGGTGTCTTCTGCTGTATCAAGGAAGGAACACAACATTTTTTAAATATTTTTGAATAATGATGATGACTATATAATGCTTATAACTTTCTAAAGAAAACCAATTTACTTCTCTGAATATTGAGCTCTAAAAATGTCTATAATATTATTCTGATTAAGGGATATGATGTTCAATTGTTTCCAATTTAGACAATAGAGATAAGCACAAAATTAAATACATCCTGAAATCTTATCACAGAGGTAACCACTGCTTAGCACTGTAAAATATTTTTTGTTTTCTATACTTCTATGTTCCCATCTTGAGCTTTGCTTCATTATATAAAACATGAAGGTAGCCAAAACCGGTTTGGCTCAGTGGATAGAGCGTCGGCCTGCAGACTGAAAGGTCCCTGGTTCGATTCCGGTCAAGGGCACGTACCTTGGTTGCAGGCACATCCCCAGTGGTGGGTGTGCAAGAGGCAGCTGGTCGATGTATCTCTCTCATCGACATTTCTAACTCTCTATCCCTCTCAATTCCTCTCTGTGTAAAATCAATAAAATATATTTTTTTTAAAACAAAACATGAAGGTAAAATTGTCAAAAGAAAGTTAGATGGCCACTAGATGATTATCTTAATTTACAAAAGTACACAATGATACTAATAATAAAATCCACAGGCTTAAAACAACATAAAAATTAGCAATCAGTTCACAAAAGAATTACCATAACTGAGGGAAAGCACATGTGACACGGTTTATGCTAAGCTCATGTCTTCTTGGTACCAGAACAGTAACAGCAGGAGTGACACACTATGAAGTTCAGTACACATACTAGTAAAATATAAGTAGGTGCTGTCTATGTAAGAGAAGTAGCCATGAGATTCAGCACCATACCATGTAGGTTACAAAAGTTTTAGTAGCTACTAGATTTGTGGGTAATTATAGAGAGAGAAAAAATAAAACTGAAAACTAGAAATAAAAAATAGATACGGCTAAACAGACATAATTAAAAAAGGAAACTAAATATAGGAAAGGAAACCAAATAATTCTGATAGATGAAGATAAACCAATTTCATCTTAGTTTAAGAATTACTCTACTATTTTCTAAAATTGATGTGATACGTTTTCCTCCAAACATAATATGGTCAAACCTATCCTAAAGAAGATAAAAGCATATAATTCAAAATAACTACTCTGCCAATTAATACCCACCATCCCTTTAGAATGGGCTCCTTGTCTGCCCTGACCAGTGTGGCTCGGTTGGGCACTGTCCAATGCACCAAAAGGTTGCTGTTTAGGTTCTAGGTCAGGGCACAAACCAACGCTGTGGGCCAGATTCCGAGTGGAGGCACGATGTTTCTTTCTCTCTCCCTCTTCCTTCCTCTAACTCTAAATAGAAAAAGGGTGGTGGGGGCTCCTTGTCACCTGGACCCTGGGCTGTAAAGGAGCAGGGATCGTGCACATGTAGAGCCGCACTGTGCTGCACTGCCAAGCTCATGCCAAGAAAGAGAGCTAAGGAAGAGTTCAGTGGGGGAATCGGGAAGACAAATCCACCCCCAGCAGTGAGTCAAAGAGAACAGGCTCTTGTGTATACACACAAACGTCCAACTTTACAGCCTGTGATGTGGGAGATTCTTTCATAATAAGCTCTCCTTCCAGAAATTCTAATGAAAAATAATTAGTATTTTTAGAATTTTCATCACTATGTCATTTCCTTAGAATGTGGAAAGAGCAGCTTTATTAATCAGATATCTTATACACACAGGTGTTAGTAGAGGCTTTTTTAGTTTAATCCTAATTAACTACTATCACATACCCCAAACATAGACAATTTCCAATATAATTTCAATGAATTAGAGTAAAATAACACAACCAAAATAATCTATTTAACAGTAGTTGATTGAAAGAGCACTAAAATTGGAAAGGAGTGAGGAGCAAACTCAAAAAGCCCCAGACCCAGGCAGATGATACGAATGCAGAGGTCCAGGTGACGGACAAGCTGAGAACTAAGGGAGTGGAGAGAGGGCCATTGTCTGAAGCAGCCAGCCAGCCTCTGCCAGGATCCAGCTCAAGGATGCCCTGGAGAAAATGTCGGGCAGAGTTTTCAAATCATTCCAGTTTTCAAAAGAATCTATAACTCCAAAGTTTTGTGTAAAATCTCCTGATATTTCAACATTTCCAATAAATGTAATTCAACCCTTTCTGGAACACTGAGCCACCACTGTGTGCTCAGTAGGCTGAACTTGTAGGCTGGTGGTGGCCTGCAGACTGCTAGCCTCCTGGGATTCCAGGTGAAACTACTGTGCTTACAGGTTGAGAATGTCCATGGCAAGAAGTGGACATCCATTTCTAGCTCTTTTGTCCTGAAACCTCAGGGTATTAATGACAAAACTGATAAAAAGCAAGCCAACTCCATCTGTATCCCCCTTCTGTTGGCTATAAGCAGACTCTGCTCTCCTGATAAAACCCAAGGGGAAAATAACATGAAAGTATTAGCCCATGAAACATTTAATAGGTTTTTTGAGTTTTTATGTTTCATTGTTCCATGAGTATGTCCCATTAATAATCTCATAATGAATTTGTTTTATATAATTTGAGCTATTGTACATTTGCTTCTAAAAAAATAAATACTTTAGGAATATAATAAATCTTTAAATATAATTTTAAATTATAAGAAGCAGAGAAAAACTATTCTGAAAAACAGCAGCAAAAATATCCTTATAAACAGAAGCCAAGGAAAAATCAACTACCACAAAACACAACAAAAATCTATTTCAAATAACAAAATTGTACATGGAATAACTAAAATGCATCCAGTATCACAGGCTGAACCAAAGCAGTAAAGTTTCATGCATCTTGATTTAAAACAACAACAAAATAAAGATCCTTTTTTAGGAATCTATTGAGGAAATTAGATTGAACCTCTAAGTACAATATTTTAGGATAAAATTCACAGAAATAGAGTAACTAGCCTCATCTTACCTAATTGACCGTACCTCTGCTATACCCACAGCCAATCAGAGTGAGAATGCAAATTAACCCGACAAAGATGGTAGCTAATCTGCATACATACCTGGGTCCCGGGAACCTCCTCAGCACCCAGGTCAGTCCCAGCCAGCCATTGGTTGGGGGGGGGGGGGGGGGGGCGCCCCTTCCCATGCCTAAAGCCTCGGAAGGGGCTGAGCCTGTGATTGGAGGGCCCCAATACCCAAGCCTAAAGCTTGGGCAGCCCGAGCCCGCAATTGGGGGGGGGGGGGGGGGGGGAACCTGCGCAAGCCTAAAGCCTCAAGCAGAGGCCAAGCCTGAAATTGGGGGGGGGGGGGGGGGGGATCAATGGAAACATATCCTCAGGTGAGGATAAAAAGAAAAATAACGAAATGCCATACCTATGAAAGGATCTTGGAAATGCCTAAAGAAAGTTGTCATTTTTTCATGGTGAAGGAACTGGAGTCCCTATTGATGAAAATACCTTGGCAGCAGTGGTTGCAGCAGTGGGGTGATGGGGCTGGCGTCTTCCCCTGATCAGCCCAGTCACCTCCTACAAAGGGAGGCCAGACTGCAGCTTACCCATTTGCACACCAAAGGGTCACGGTTCAAATCCAAAGGGGAGCAGACTTAAGCCATCAGTAGGTCATCCTCTGAGGGCTCCCAGTATGTGAGAGGGGGTAGACTGGGCTGAGGACCCCTCCCCAGTGCACAAATTTTGTGCACCGGGCCCCTAGTCTATAATAGAAATGAAGGCATTCTCTTAACTGAGACACCATCCATTGGAGAAAAAATAATAAAATCAATATTTATATGTTCACTAGATTTATCCTTTTTATCAACTCTTACGAGTTAGTGAATACTTTCATCCTCGCTACATCAAGAGAGTTTATAATTAAACTAACTCAATGTGGAAAAAAGTTTTAGTATGAAATTAACTTTTTAAGTCACATACTGAGCAGCAAATATATACAAGGCAGCAATCTAGTTTCTGTGAGGAGAGAAACCTGGGAACCCAGTGTTAATGAGAGGTCACGGGGACAGTTCTGGAGCTGAAGACCATGCTTGAGACAGGGCCAGACGTGCTTCTGGACTGACAGTAAGAAGCCAGAGAGGTAAAACCCCCAGGAATCTTTGTATTAGGAAGACAATGAGAACATGTGACTCAGTTGGAAAGGAAGAGAGGTACCTTCTCCTCTCCAATGAGAAGGTTGATGTGAAATCACTTTGAATAGGATATTTTACTATTTCAAAATCAACTAAAAGAATAAATATTATATAAAGGTCACTCAATGGAGACAGCCAAGTAGAAAGTAAAATAACAATGAAGTAATCAATTTCTGGGGAAGGAAATTTGCCCTTTGAGTACATGCTGGCCGTAGGTTTGTCATATATGGCCTTTATTATGATGAGGTATAGGTCCTATTTTTGTGGGGGTGAAATTGAAATGGTCACAAGTCTCACAATGCCATTTGTTTGTTTGTTTGTTGGTTGGTTGGTTTGTTTTTAGAGGAATGAAGAGAGAGAGAAACATCAATCAAGTTGCCTCCCGAACAGAGATTTGAATCATGACCCTTTGGTGTGCAAGATGATGCTCCAACCAACTGAGCCATACTGGCCAGGGCTGAAAAAGGCTTTTAACAATTGTGGTACACACCTTGATCTCCAGAGTAGTGACAATAATAGGTAACAATTGTTCTCATTTTGAAGCTCAAATGAGACTCGGGTTGAGAAATGTTATTCTCTATGTTTATAGCACATGTGATTGGAACAAGAAATGTTGTCCCTACCCACAGGATAAAGCCTAAATCTTTTCACCAATTATTTTCCCTGCCAAGAATTTTACATGATGCCAGGAGATGGTGGTAGTCACTTGTTGACCATCATATGATAATATTCAAGTGTATTGTTAACTTTTAAACCATCAAGGAACACTCACTTATTAGAAACATGATGATGTCTATACATCAATTTTAAAATATCCAGTCTATAGTTCTAAAAAACTATAATAAGTGTAATAAGCTTTAAATAAGTCTAACATCAATATCCTCTAAGGAGTGTTTGCAATAAAACTGTAACATCACCAAATGTGAGATAAAAAATAAAATAAAGTAATGGTAGAACTGAAAAATATAATGCCATATGCTTTGAGTAATGGGTTTGAGCATTTCCAGAAAATGAAACGTGTAAGTTCACCTCAATGACAGCGCTACCATTTTATTATTGGCATATCTGGAAAATACATGCTTAGGTAAGAAAAAGAATTTTGACCATCTTTCTTCTTTTCTCTGATTCTCCCTCTTCCAGAATTTATAAAACCAGAAATTCCATAGAAGTAAAAACAATTTGGAATTACACAGAAGACTGACAAATGAACCTCAAAGCCACACACAGCTCTTCAAAAGGCTCTGCCATGCTGTGATGATTTAGAATCTTGTGGTCTCCCAAGGGAAAGCTATAAAAATCAGGGAGACTGAAGACAGTGCCAGCTGAAAAACCACACAGATGGCTTAGTCGACTAAAAGCCAGCTGAGTTTTGGAAGATTGTTCTCATTTAAAGTATCTTCCAAAAACAGCTTTATGTGGTTGGTTTCAATTTTCCCTGTCTTTGACACTGTTAAGCTACCTTTTCAGCCTTTAAACAGGTGGAGCACAGAAAACATTAATTTCCTTTAAAAGGGAACAAAAGACTTACTGTTTCTTTTTGTCCTCCTGAAAAAGTTTTAGACCTGAGTTTTACTCATTTAGTAAAATCATCACCACCCAGCTGTTGTATTCTCTAAAGGACCACAAGCAACTCTCATGAAAACAGGTGTTAAGTCATGGGAGTGAGGAATCAAAACAAATGCATTTCTTAAATGCGTATTATATATCAAATACATAAATATGACATATCTTCAGGATGTGAATTATCAGTATATATTCTATTGATATATTAAATTATATATATACATACATATATATACGTATATAATTGCATATGCATACACACATGTATACATATCATTCATGCAAACAGGAAAGCCTTTGGTTGAGGAAGGAGATGGAAAACACCTTGTGTATATAATTAAAATAAATTACTGTTCTGTTTAAATATGTCCATCAATTTGTAAATGTTGAAAACAATTGACTAATATGATAAATTTAAAAATTTATTCTGCAGCAGAGACAGGAAAGGGGAGGAATCAGGAGACACTATTGTTCTGTAGCTAGTTTAATGGAGAGGACTCTCAACATGGGCCTAACAGGTAGAACTGCTTGCTCTGCTATAAGAGCCGTCAAAATCCAATCATATCTAGAATTACAGAAAGATCACTTTTAGTCACAAGAATAACCCTACTATGTTACAACTAAGATTAAGTCCTTACCATTATGCCCAAACAAAACCTAAGTGCACAACCACACTGTAAGGTAAAAAATGCCCTCCTTCAGGGGTACACTGCTATGTAATATGCACAAGAGAATCTGATGCACCTAAAACTATCTGCCTTTCCACTCACCAACTGGCCATCTATTTTTTAAATCTGATTTGCATTTTCAGAGTATCAGACTTTAACTCTGAAGCTCAATTTTGCAAGAAAAACAATGAGAAATGGGAGTTATGGGCTGCACATGGGTGGTTAGCTGGCTAGTCCCACCCTATTTTGAGGGGTGCAGGGGGCTGATCTAGGGTGGGGCCAGCCAGGGGGAGGAGCTGTGGATGGTTGGCCAGCCAGTCCTGACCCTGATAGGAGTGGGGGTGCTGATCAGAGGCAGAGCTGGCTGGGGCAGGAGGGGGTGGGGGGGCCGCGCAGGCCAATCAAGATGGGGCCATCAGGGTGGGGCCTGCTAGGGAGAGGGTCCACAGTTGGCCGCTGGTCCCACCCCTAATTGGGGTGTGGGGAGAGGCTGCAGGAGGTTGGCTGGCCAGCCCTGCCCCCTATTGAGATAGGATGATCAATAGGTAGCAGGTCAGCTGTGGGGAGGAGCCTCTGGATTTTGGCCACTGGCCTCACCCACCATCAGGCTAGTTCACTGGCCACAGTAGGCATCATAGAAAGCAGTCGTTCTGGTCATTCCAGCATTCCGGTCGCTGGCTATATATATATATATATATATATATATATATATATATATATATATATAGAGAGAGAGAGAGAGAGAGAGAGAGAGAGAGAGAGAGAGAGAGAGAGAGAGAAGATATATACACATACCACAAATCTCCAATTTTTATGGCATATGTTGTTTTAAAAATAAGTTACATAATTATGTGGGAGGAAATCTTTCCAACTTAAGTAAAAACACCAATTTAGCAAGTAATGGGGTTTAAAAAGAAAACACAAACATCTAGATATCTAGAAATCACAAGGTATTTTTTTATGCTGTTAGTTTAAGGGTTTGTTTCCCTTCTCACTAACATTTGAATAAATTCCATGTGTTGGAGCTACCTTCTGGCTCTAAGTAATTCTAGGTTTCATTTGAAAGCCAAAATAAATTATTTTTTAAATCCAAACAAAATATGTTAAATCTTAAACATAAGTATACTTGTCTGCCAATGTAGTTTAATAGGTTTCATTAAACAAGAAGCTGACATTTTAAAATTATTACTGTTTACTACTTGTTCATCTACTTTTCACAACGTCTTTAAAAAATTCAAGCCTTAAATCTGGAATATATGTTCCTGTGGGGACTTTTCTATCCAGCAAGTAATCCCCTGCAGGAACTTAATGCTGTTTAGGGACAACAGAAATACAAACAACACAAACTACAAACAGATATAGTACAGAAATACATCTAATGGCCTCTTTATAATCTCATTTTATACCCATAGTTTCTAATAAAAATGAAGTCCTGAATGATTTTCATAATAAAAACCACTGACTATTAAAAATTAGGAAAGTGGCAATACAGACACACTTTAAATATTAGAAACATTATTTTTTTTAAATCCTGAATATTAACCATTTATCCTCATCTTGGTTATAAAAGCTAAAGTTTTTTAAAAGGATCAGCTCATACAAAATTAAAGTTCCCAATAAAAATTAGAGGAGGATATAGACTGGTTTTAAATTTTAATTTTAGAAATCATTATCCAACTCTGATTTTATAATACATGAGACTGGAAAATGGCAAATCAAAGAACCATTCACTCCAGAAGTAAACATGCCAAAATCCTTGCCATCACATTATGTTTGTCACTTCCAAGCCTATTTTCTTGACTGAAATGCTTATTCTTTTTGAGATTTATACACTGTGATATGTGTACATTAAATTATGCCAAGTTCAATTGTACTGAGAAGGCTTTTATAATTGCCCTTTCAAAGTTTACTATTGCCCTAGCCAGTCTGGCTCAGTGGTTGGAGCATCGGCCCTTGGACTGAAGTGTTGCTGGGTTGGGAACTTATTTCGGTTGCAGGCTCTATCCCAGGCCAGGTCAGGACTCCAACCAATTGATGTGTCTCTCCCACATCAATGTTTCTCTCTGTGTCTCTCTCCCTTCCCTTCCACTCTCTCTAAAAATCAATGGGGGGAAAAATATCCTTGGGTGAGGATTAACAAACAAAAAGTTTACTATTAGTATAAGATTCTTTTTAAAACTGTACATAAAATTTTAGCCTAACACTATTTGAAGAGCCAGGTTCCTAAGGGAAGAACAGTATTCATTAGGATGACTTTTTTCCATAAGGAAAGTGGCCCCTGAATGTGGAACAAACCATTCCTTTCCTGAATCCATTCCATTTCAGCCCCTCATACAGTGGTGCACGCTGCAGATAACTAGGATCTGCTTCAGATAGGCAGGTGATGCTGGTATTTATCGTTTCCTTAGCAAACGGCACCACCTGCAGAATTAAAGAAACCGAGGGATTTGGAACCCGTAGGCATAATTACCTGTCAGAATCCACTGCAGCCTTTCTAAAGTTAATATCCTGATACCTACTGTTCCCACAGGAAAATTCCATAATATGCTTTAGAGAAGCTAATTCAATTTATGCTGATAGCCTCTTTTATGCCATTTAAATATAGCATCACTTAGTACATGAGATACACACTTCTTATCGAATTAAAATGCTTTAAGATTTTACTACTTCGGATACATAAATCAACTTACTAGACCTCCTGTACAATCAAGACACTAAAAGATAAACCGTGTTTTCTTAAATTAGCTCTACAGCTCAGAGAAAACCTTAATAGGTTACTGCTCTTTGCAACCAGAAAGTGGTTACAAAGAGCAGTAGTGGTAGTACAGGTAGTACTAGTACCACTGACATTCTGGGACCATTCCTTGATGCAAGGAACTGTCCTGTGCATGGCATCTTTAACAGCACCCATGCTCATTCAGGACAATCAAAATCATCCCTAGACATTGTCAAATGTCCTCTAGGGACAACATCATGTCAGGGTTCAGAACTAATGAGTTAGTGAAAATGGCCACAAAGGGGCTGGGGTTTATTTAGCTCTGAGCCTGTGGGTGTGAACCAGGGCGAGAATTTCACCCCCCTGTCTCAGTTTCTCCTACTTGAAGTTACTTGTAAGGATTAAATATGAAAAGAATTGAATGGTGGCTAGTGCTACTGCTACGATTGTTTTAATTATATATTTTGTAACATCTCTCTCTACTTCAGACTCCCTTTACCACAAATCTGTACTCTTTTCAACAACAACAACAAATCACTGAAGGCCCAAAACTAGAGGATTTAAAAAGTTGGGAAGAGGGCATCACTAGGCTTATGGCTTATTTAGAGATTCCTTTTCTAAGTCCAGTATTGTGGATCGTAAGGATATGATCCCAACTCCTGATTCCTACTCATAGTCTAAACACCAGAGAACCAGGATTATCTCCTTGGACACTGAACACATCACATACTTTCCTCCCTGCATTCGACTGTGGCTATTGTCTAACAGTTAAGTAACCCCACCACATGTATTCCTATGCCCCTATTAGAATCCAGCATCTTCCATGAGGTATTTTCCTGATGTCATCTATCTCCTCTCTCTTACTCATCCTCAAACACTATGGTGGAACCTTTCTCATAGTACCTGTGCTCTTCAGGGCACAAGCGGTTCAGTGAAGGCAAGAGCCCATAGAATTCATTTCCCTGTAAACCTCAGCACCTTTTCTACCCTCATCTCCATCTAGCCTGCAGGGCCCAGCCACATTATTACTTAAGATTTATTTTTCAATTGGGCAGCTACCTTTGGATAATTAATTGTAATTTAGTTGTAGGCTGATTATACAACTCCATTGTAAACATTTTTACTACATACTCCCCTTTGAGCAACTCTAAACCTGCTGTACTGAGGTGATGGTATTTTCATGGGGGAGGAGAGGAGGATGAACAAATGGAGTACCCAGCAATGCCTGCTGTACTCGTTACAGGGGCTTAAGGCCCATGGTATGTGTGGCTGGGGGAGACAGAGTACTCCAAACACCCACAAGTCAAAGAGTTTAGCAATTCTGTGTAAATGCCAGTGTTGTCCTGAAGGATCCTGGCACAAAAAGGCAGTAGTGACGGGCGAAGAAGAAGAAGACGGCAGTAGTGTATCTCAACATATACTCAGAGGATCACAGGCCTCAGAAAACCCTGTGCTGTCTGAATTAGAACACAGGTGTAGGGGACAAGGACCAACTTCTATTTTTCTTTTGAACCTTATCCAAGATATGTTTATTGATTTTAGAGAGAGGGGAAGAGAGAGAGAGAGAGAGAGAGAGAGAGAGAGAGAGAGAGAGAGAGAGAGAGACATAGACATCTATGTGACAGAGAAACATTGGTCAGTTGCTTCTAGTGCATGTCCCAGGAGGGATTGAGCCCGCAAACTAGGTATGTGCCCTGACTGGCAATTGACCCAGTGACCCCTTGCTGTATGGGACAATGCTCCAAACAAGCCACCTGGCCAGGGCTCTCCAGGTTTCTTATGCCCATTAATTAATTTGAAATAACTACTGGATTAAAAAGAATAATCCTCTTCTAACAGAGGAATGCTGACTGTTTAAGAAGTAGGAAGGAATTATCTCTGCATATCCTCTCAAAATATATTTTAAGTAAATGCCACTAAATTCAACAGCTGCTTTATTTTCTAGGCATTCTCTGTATTAGGTGTTCAATTAAAAATGAATAAATTTACATAAAAAGACTAGAGAGGAATTTATAGAAACAACTGATGTTGGCAATTCTGTAAATATCGACAGAATGGGGCAGCAGTTTTTTCAAGGATGTGAAAATTCACACAAAACCCAAAAACCTACCTGGGACTGCCCTGGAGAATTTCACCTCTAGGAGACCCCAAGAACTGCTGCCTGAATAACATGATTTCTGTGGGAAGTCTTGGGAGATAGAGATACGTTAGCTGCCCCAGCACCGAGAAGAACGCCTTTCTCCTCTGACAAACTGAAGCCAATTAAGTCAAAAGCATCCTTTGGATAATTAATGGATTCAATTGCACCAGGAAGAGTTAAAATATGACTAATATCCCCAAGGAGCTTCAGGACTCACCAAGAGTGAGTAACTCCTTTAGGGGCCAATAAATTAATGACATTTCAGAATGAGACTCATGAGCCATAAAAGAAGTGGCAGAGGGTTGCAGAAATCAAGTCTACTTTAATCCTTAAAAAAAACTAAGGAAAACATTTTAAATAATCTCTACAATTCCTTCAAAATAGGAAAGACAAACTTTTCTCAAATATTCTTTTTGGGGACCCATAAAATATCCCTCCTTCAGACATATCCAAAAAGAATATAACTGGGTTGCAAACCTGACTGAGGTACCCATTGTGTGACCTCAAGTGGGTAACTCGTGGACTTCATTTTCTTCCTCTATAAAACAGGGTTGCTAAGAAGAGTCAAGTTAACAGGATGGATAAAGCTCTCGGACCAGTGACAGAGACAGAGCACTTAACTGAAGAAACAGCCCCTGCACCTCAACGTCTGTCTTATTTCATAATTTACACACACTTTCTCTTTCCTGAACTATTGGGAGCACTAGGATTAATGTACACTGCTGTATGAAAAGTGTAGCATTACACTTAAATGTTAGCTGTTATTAACTTGGAAATGGAAGAATAAACACAATTAAAAGAGAACTGACACACAGAATAGGTAAGTAAATAGTTAAAGGGCACTTCATTTCTTTAAGTGAGTTCAAGTCTCTTTTATTCCTTCAATATTTATTGAACAAAAGGCAAGGGCTAAGCATTTGTTTTCCCTGACCTACAAGAGATATTAGACATAAGCAAACACAAGAGAGAAAAGTCTATAATTAAGGTAAAGATAACTAGGGACTTCGCAGCAGGATTATTGCAAGCTTAAGGTGAGCAGATAAATTTTCACAAAGGAGAAGCAGTTGGAACGGCCTTGAAGTATGTGTACAGTTTGGATAAGGAGCCTAATCCAAACTGTACACAGGTGGCAACGCCAGGAGATGAAGAGGCACAGGTGTGGGGTATAAGGTAACTCCGTTTTGCCTAGTCAGAGTGCAGGTAGTACTGGGCCAACGAACTGGAACACAGCCTACAGACAAACTGTATAGGACCCTGAGTATGTGTCCAAGGAAGCAGGGATGGAAAATGCTGGCAGGTAGAATTCCTTACTCAAAATCCTTTCATGAAGAAATTTCAGAGTTTTACATTCTCAGAGTAATCTGACAGATTTTAGGTGGTGGAGTTATTCCTACCTGGTTTGGCTCAGTGGAGAGAGCGTCGACCTGAAGGGTCCCAGGTTCGATTCTGGTCAAGGGCATATGCCCAGGTTGCAGGCTCAATTTCCAATGGGTGGTATATAGGAGGCAGCAGATCAATGATTCTCTTTCATCACTGATGTTTCTATCTCTCCCTCTGTCTCCCTTCCTCTCTGAAATCAATTTTTTAAAAAAATTTAAAAAAGAGGTGGGGTTAGAGGCAAGGGTTAACCATCAACCTCCAAAGTGGTAAAACAGTGAAGGTTTGAAAAGAAACAGCCGGTAACGGTGAAGTCTGCAAAGGGGCAGGAGATAAATAATGGAGGAGACAGCAGCACACAGCAAAAGACCCCGGGTATTATCTGCCACAGAGAGGTAGTACAATTATTGAAAAAAAGAGGACACAGATGAGTGAGGCAACCAAGCATGTAGCAGGATACTGAAATAGTGTTCAAGATGATCACAGAACTATTGCCTCTAAACTTTAAGGAACACAGGCTTTACCAAACAAAATAGAATGATTTACAGAGAGAACTTTCACACCTAATAACCAAAAGCATATTTCAAAATAAGAAGTGAGATTTCCTGAGAAATCTCCCTACAACATTGGCTTTTAAGTTAGTAGGGAAATATCATTTTGGGAATAAATCTAATATGCTATCTATCCACTTCCGTAGCTAATGCACAGTTCAAGTGGCTAGAACCAGAGAAGAGCGCCAAGCATCCCATCTCTGCTTTGAGGCTGGAGTTCAATGATTACTGTCAGTGAAAGGGTCTGATCAACATTTTTTTAATATATATTTTATTGATTTATTACAGAGAGGAAGAGAGAAGGATAGAGAGTTAGAAATATCGATGAGAGAGAGAAACATCGATCAGCTGCCTCCTGCACACTCCCTACTGAGTATGTGCCCACAACCAAGGTTCATGCCCTTGATCGGAATCAAGCCTGGGACCCTTCAGTCTGTAAGCCAACACTCTATTCACTGAGCCAAACTTGTTAGGACTGATCAACATTTTTAATTTCACTTCTGGAAATGCTTGAAGCTTTTATGTTGAAGATGTTAGCTGACTGTTCCAAGAATTCTACTTCTTTATATTATGAAAATTGAGAGCTGGCCTTTGATAACAATTTTGTAGAAAATAGTATAGGAGTCGTTTTACTTAATATTGTAACTACCACATGCCGTGGAAACTGACAAACAGCACTCTTTGAAGGTAATAGAAACTAGAAATGTTAGTTATAAAACAAAAAGTGAAAGTAAGGATTGGACAGAAATTTCCCCAAATTTACCAGCATCAGCTAAAACTGAGCTAAACTGTGGCAGATTAAAATGTACATCCTTCATTTTGGCACTGTAGTCACTCGGTAACTATTAAGTACACACTATTTACAAGTTACAGTGTGAGATACTGGGGATACAGGTGAGAATTAAACAAAATTTTCTATTTTCATAAAGCTTATGTTCAAGTTGGGGAAAAGAGATAAAAATAAATAAATAAGCAAAAGAGCATGTCAAATAATAGGTGTTATGAAGAAAGAAACACCGAAGGAAGAAAAGGAATTTTGGAGAAGGCTCCAACTTAAATTAATAAAAGGTGAAAAGACTTATATCTAAGCAAATACTTCAGGGAAGAAAGCATACAGGTGGGGAGAAGGGACCATTTCTGGCAAAGTGACAGAGCAGTCCAGGGGCCTTGGGGCTGAAGCCAGGGGCTGAGTTTTGGAGCTCAGTGGGCAAGCAGCAGAGAGAGGTGGTAGAAGTCAGAGAGGGGAGAAGTATCTGTGTCTGGAGATGGTGGGCCCTGGCTGAACAGTGATCATGTAGCATTTGAGCGCCTGGGTAAGAATATTTAAAGTGAGGCTTGTTGTAGAATATATGATCCTCTTAATAGACATGCAGCATTCAATGCTTATATTTAACAAAAGAGATATATACTCACAGATACAGAAATCAGACTGTCAGCTGTCAGAGGGGTTGGGGTGGGGAGAGAAGGTGAAGGGGTTAAGCAAAAAAAAAAAAAAGAAAAGAAAGAAAAAAACCTCATAGTCACAGACAAAAGTATGGTGATTACAAGAGGAAAAAGGGGGATAGGGTGGAAGTAAAAGAAGGTAAAGGAGGGATAAATGGTGATGGGAAGAGACTTAATTTTGGATGTGAACACACATTACAATATACAGGTGCTATATTACAGAATTGTACACTTTAAATCTATAATATAATTTAAATAACTAATGTTACCCCAATAAATGCTATTAAATAAATAAACAAATGAACAAACAAACAAACAAATAAATAAATAAATAAATAAAATGGCACGTCTATGGCCATACAATAATTAATAAAGGTATCTTGCTACAACAAATTAGAAGTTCAGGTTGAAACTGGGGGAGATTATTTTTTTTCTCATTTTTTTAATTAAGGTATTATACGTGTACCTACCTTACCAATCCCCACCCTACCCCCACTCCCATACATGCCCTCCCTTGGGGGAAATTATTTATAGTATTGATAGTACTTAAATGTGAATGAAATAGCTGAAACCGGTTTGGCTCAGTGGTAGAGCGTTGGTCTACGGACTGGGGAGTCCCGGGTTCGATTCCAGTCAGGGGCATGTACCTTGGTTGCGGGCACGTCCCCGGTGGGGGGTGTGCAAGAGGCAGCTGGTCGATGTTTCTCTCTCATCGACGTTTCTAGCTCTCTACCTCTCTCCCTTCCTTTCTGTAAAAAAAATCAATAAAATATATTTTAAAAAATGTGAATGAAATATGCTATTAAATTATAAACTTAACTATTATTTATTTTCACCACTATGTTTTATAAAGAGTTTATATTTGACCTCTTCTTTAAAAATGTTCAATAACTCCCCATCACACAGAATAAAATGGTCCAAATTCCTTCATATAACACTCAAGGTATTTCATAGCCTGGCTCTACCCACCATTCTAACTGTATCTACCGTATTTCAAACTACAGTCAATTGTCAAAAACATCCTACCATATCCTGCCAACACCTCTTTACTCAAGCTGCTAATTCCCTTTCAGATGCATTCTTCCTAACCACCAAGACTTGCAAAATCCCATCCAATCTTAATCAGCCCAAATATCAGCTCTCTCCAAATATGTTTCAGATCTCTGCCATGTTGGAATTAAACTCACCCCATCCTGTATTCCCATATTACCTTGTACATTAATCCCAGCATTAACCAGTGACAACAGTCCAAGCTGTTTATGTTCAAGCACTACCAAATTCTCTTTGTGCATTTCTCATACCCAGCAGAGGTCCTTCCTTTACCACAAGCTGTTAGTGTTAACTCTGTTAACAGATAGCCTGAATCTGAACATGTGGAACTGGCCCTTTCCTTAGCTATACCTTCGGCACCGTGTATGCTTATCAAGATACAAACTAGTACAGTAAGGTCCCAGGAAGAAAAACAGAGGAAATTTTTCCCCATACCATGTTCTCTTTCTAAAGTGTTAAAAACAATCAAATCTTAACAATGGAATAGCCTAAAAAGTGTCAAGCACAATGAGGACAATGTTCTCTTAATGACTAGGTGTAACAATCATTTTCTGTCTTCTGAAATTGAAAGGGAATTTAACCTCAAGGTGGCAGTTCCAATTCTTCATCAAGATGGAAGGTCAATTTCTTTTGTTTCCTAACCCTTTTCCCATGCAACAGCTTAACCCCCTCAGGGAAACGTGACCCTAAGACAAAGGCTTCTAGGCAGAGGAGAGAATACCCATTTTGCATGATCTAAATAGCAGGAACAGGTAATGTACTTCTTGCATGTTTCTACTAGGAGAAAAAATAAGGTATATTGCATCCTAGCAACTTAATAAGATGACGTATGTTAGAGCAATAAAGAAAGTTGATGAATTTCCTAAACAAAAAAGCATCTCATAAAAAAATTCTATCATTCTAGGTGCATTCAGAATGTTTACCACTGGTCAGGGAGTAATGTACTCTTTAGTCACTGTCTTTGAAAATCCCATTTAGAATGGAAGAATAATTGTTGTAGACAAAGATCAGAACTGGAATCCAAACAGCAAACAAGGACAATGGAACAAAATTCAAATGGAAAGGCAGAAAGTGTGGCTGCTCCGAAAGGAATTCTTAGCATCCTGACCCTCAATTTATTACCTTATACATCCATCATGCTGTCTTTTTCTTCGACACTGACAGCACTGTTTCAATTAAAATTGCATCTAATATCAGAAACTCTGATATCAGGTGGCCTCAGGGGATGTCAAATACAGCTGTTTGATTTTAATAGTAATTACATGAATTTTCAACTGAGAATTTTCAACTCTGCTTATATGTATTATCAGAATTAAGTTAAAACTGTCCTATTTTTCCTAAGTGCTAATTTCACTGATATAAAAAAAAAAAAAAAAAAAGAAGAAGGGAATAGGCCTGCCTGATTTTGCTCAGTGGATAGAGCATCAGCCCATGGACTGGATGGTCCCAGGTTTAATTCCTGGTCAAAGGCATGTACCTCGGTTGCAGGTTGATCCCCAGCCCCAGCCAGGTTGTGTGCGAGAGGAAACCAATCAATGTGTCTCTCACATCAATGTTTCTCTCTGTGTGTCTCTCACCCACCCTTCTACTCTCTCTAAAAATCAGTGTTGGGAAAATATCCTCGGATGAGTATTAACAACCAAAAAAGAAAGAGAATAAAGTAAGAAAAGGAAGAAAAGCAGGCAGACAGGCAGACAGGTAAGCAGGCAGGCTGTTGGGGCATCCTGGGAACTGAGATAGCACCCCCTAGCAAGGGGCCTCTGCACAAACCCACCCACAGGGCATGTGGGGAAGTGATGTCTGCCTATCCACACCTCCAAGAGGCGCCAAGTAACATTTCTTTACCTGCCTCTCACCAAGCCCATTGAAGAAGCACTCTGTATGCAACATGTATTCTTCCTCAGCTGGCTCTGGCATGGAGTAAAGAAAGATATACTTCATACTACTAAAAATCCACTTTGCAAACTTTAAGTCTAAGACGGTGCAATAGATTCCACAAGTGTTGCATTGCAATATAAGAAATACGTTTGTTTCACCACATGCTTCACAATACCTAAATATTTAAGCTTTAATCAATTTAAATTTTAATACTAGGGAAACATTTTTGTGCAAGAATTTTTATTTTTCAATTAACATCCCTGGGTGACTAATTTTAAAAGAGTTATATTACCCAGAAAGAAATCTGATCATTTACTTTTCCTAGTGCACATGTTGGTATTTTGTTTACTTGTCTATTTGAAACTATAGAAGTGAACTGTCATTACTGAAATAAGGTTATACCTCATTTCTTTTCATAACTGAAACAGCGAGTACTTTGTTTGCTTTTTATTTTTGTTTTGTTAAATTTCTCAACATGCTGAAAATATCTGCTAATTTGCAATATAGAAAAGTTACCAAATGGAGGAAAAAAACGAAACACCTCCAAGAATAGAATACCACAATTATTAAAACATCAATAGTAGAAATGCTGATAATGAGAAAATGTATCCTTTCATTCTTATTTCTACATCCAATTTAGTACAAAAAGTAAGGGAGAAACCCCATAGTAACTAATTAGGCAGTACATACACCTATCTCTGAGAGCAACCTGCAGATCACAGGACCTGACACATGCCATCTGCTTAGAATCCAGTCCTCCTTGTCTAAGCAGCAATTCCTATGGACCACAGCAAAACCAAAATTAGTTAACACACAAAACTGTGAATATACACAATCTGTCTCTTACCACACTATGGAAAAGGTTAACCTTCAGACAGAAAAGTAACCAGCTGTGTTTATGGGTTTTCTGTACCTTCAACTACTCCATGCACATACATTAAAGTATGCTTCTGTTTTGATCCACTGTGTTTGGCCAAAATACTTGTGTTCCTTCTACAGTGAATTCCAAGACTGTGTAGGCGCCTACGACTCTGCCTCAGAGAACAGCAGTTCGCAGGGGCACTGTGAGGAAGGCAAGCACTTCCTGTACATGGAATCTGCAGACTAACCCAGAAAGGCAGATATGGTCTATTAACCTGGGGTCAGGAATGCTGCCAGGAAGAAGCAATAGCACAGGTGAGACCCAACGCACACAGTTCAACAGACTGGGGAGGAGCAGCACCATTCCCAAAAGAGGGCTGTGAGGATGTGCAGGAGAGCAGGGAGGGAAGAGTTGGGGTGGAGAGACTGGGAGAAGGAATGAGGCTGAGAGGTCAGAGGAGAACACTGTATGGGCCCCTTCCTGGCTCTGCCTGCACCTTGGGAAACCTATTCCCAGAGGCCACCTTCCACCTGCCCATTCTGTTCCAACCACCTGAGAGAAACACAGACAGGAATTGGCGAGCAAGGAATTTCAGGACCAGGTTCCTACCTCATACATGTCACAGAGGGTCCTCCCTCTCAGGAGGTAGTGTCCAGCCCCTCCCACCTTCCTCCCTCAGACCCTATGATCCTACCCAGGACCTGAGGCAGCCAGCTATATCACACAGAGTCATAAATACACTTTTCAAATACCTCAAAGAAGTTTCCACAACTAAAACATTTTAATTAAGATTCCAGATAAAATAAATTATTTCAGTGATCCAGGAGATTAGTCAAATAACCCCTTTTGTTTGAAGTAAGAATATCTTTATGTAATTTCTAACATTATTAAACAGGCATGATTTACCTAATGTAAGAAATGCAATGTACCATAAGAAAGGTGGGCATGAATTGTAGCTATTTGATGCTGTTAATTCTAACATTCCCTAATATACTTGCTTACTTTTTAATCATGTTATGCAATTCATCAAAATTATTAATTAGCTTAATAGCTCACAGTCATCACTATAAATATTAGATACATATATGCACACTCAGGGATTATTGGTATTTACACTCCTGTTTGAAGCCAAAAATAAGTAACTTATTCAAAGCCTCAAATCTTGCAAAGTATGTACTAGCAAACCCTGATCTATTAGTTTTCTCATCTTGGATATTTTCCTAAGCTACTGTTCTTGTCTTTTTATCTCCATTAAAAATACATTCACCAAAACATATACTTAATTTTAAATAAATTCAATACTTTGAAATTTATATTTACCTGCAAAACACAGAGACCATTCTTTATAAAAACAAGCTTTCAATATTTTTAATTGCATACGTAATAATTGGTTGCTGTAGAAACATAATAATGAAAATTACAGACCTGACCATGACAATGTTACAAATGAATGAATACCATTCTACAACTTACAATACAATGTACTTTCAAACATAAAAAGGAAAATATCCTGTTTTTGTAACCTGCTTTTAATCCTTGACAGTGTATTATAATTATCTGTTTGTATCAATAAATACACATCCATTCACTTATCATGCTCATTAGCATATCACGGATGGTTATATGTACCATAATTTATTCAACCTTCCCTCGATGTTGGATATTTACTTGCTACCAGTTTTTCAGTTTCATAATCAACTTTGCAGATTATCCAAATAAACACATCTGGTGTGACTTTCTCATTTTTTCAAAAAAACAAACTCCAAGTTGCAGAATGCATAGTCACAGGGAACTCTTATTTCTAAGGCTGGTGGTCTGAACATCCTCTAGGTTTGCATGGAATTAGCAACACTGATAAACGCTCTAACCAACTGAGCTACGCAGCTAGGAATTTTTTGTTGTTGTTTTTTAATAAAGAGCACTCTTGCCCTAACTGGTTTGGCTCAATGGATAAAGTGTCAGCCTGCAGACTGAAGGGTCCCGGGTTCAATTCAATTCTGATCAAGGGCATGTACCTCGGTTGCAGACATATACCCAGTGGAAAGATGGGGGGTTGCAGGAGGCAGCTGGTCGATGTTTCTCTATCACCGATGTTTCTAACTCTATCCCTCTCCCTTCCTCTCTGTAAAATACCAATAAAATATGGTTTTTTTTAAGTGCACTCTATCATTTTAGAAACAGCAATAGAAGAAATCTTTGCCTGGCCCAGCACTCCAGTTGGTTAGCACATCATCCCAATATGCCAAGATTATTGGGTTCAATCCCTGGTCAGGGTACATACACGAATCAACCAATAAATGAATAAATAAGGGAAACAACAAATCTCTATCTCTCTCTCTCTTTCTCTCTCAAAAATCAATACAAAAAATATAAATAAATATTTTTTTAAATAGAAGATATCTTTGAAACATCGGACAATAGCAAAGATCTATCTACATCTCTGGTGATTTTTTTTCACAGCCATTGCTAAATAAGTTGAGTTATAAAATTAAATTTCTATCCCCAATACACACCAACATCACTGAAGTGCTAAATCAGACAGTCATGACCATCCAGATTAATGATGTTTGGAGTAAAGGAACATGTTGGCATTCTCCAGCCTCTCTGACCCATGTTAGAGAGGCAAATGCAGCTCTCCGTCCCCAATCCCACCTGCATATGTATGCACCTGTACAGCTCTAGTAGTCATAGCCACAAAATCAAGAACATCCTTCCACAACCACAGAGTTAGAACTGGACTAAGATCAAACACTTCTATTGTGCATGTACATATCCAGCAAATTAAAGAATTACAATCTTTTACTTACAAATACTTTCAAGTAGAATTTCGAATTTTCAAAATTTTTCATGTTCTTGCTTTATTTTAAAAAGAAAGGGCTCAGCCCTAGCCAGTTTGGCTCAGTGAATAAAGCGTCGGCCTGTGGACTGAAGGGTCCCAGGTTCAATTCCAGTTCAGGGCACATGCCCGGTTTCGGGCTTGGTCCCCAGTGTGAGGTGTGCAGGAGGCAGTTAATCAATGATTCTCTCTCATCAATGATGTTTCTAATTCTCTCTCCCTTCCTCTCTGAAATCAATAAAAAAAAATTTTTTTTCATTAAAAAGGAATTAATTACACAAAAACCAAGGGATAATTTAGAACAGGCTTCTCAGGACTTGACCCTTTCTCACAGAAGTACAGTTTCTGTCTCTAATGAGTGACTGACTTGAAAAACATCTTATCCCAGAACCACGGTCCTTTAGGATATTCTGGACACAGCTCCAATGAAAACGAAAGGATAAATATTTTCACCTAGTTGAAATCCCTCAGAACCCAAACGATAAGACTGCATCCCCACAGTGGGCACCTCCACAGGTTATTCTGAAGGACAGTAACATGGCATGGCTGCATGTGTTTAAGTGATAGCTGCCCATTGACAGGGCACTGGATCTGCATCTGCCAAAGACATAATTGCAGAACAAGGAGCATAATTAAGTTGGTTTCTAACTAGTTCCTGGGACAGATCTGGGAAGCAAGATAAAAGCGATAAAAGTGGGGCCGAAACCAGTTTGGCTCAGTGGTAGAGCGTCGGTCTGCGGACTGAAAGGTCCCAGGTTCGATTCTGGTCAAGGGCATGTGCATTGGTTGCGGGCACATCCCCAGTAGAGGCAGCTGGTCGATGTTTCTCTCTCATTGACGTTTCTAGCTCTCTATCTCTCTCCCTTCCTCTCTGTAAAAAATCAATAAAATATATTATTAAAAAAATAAAAGTTTTGTTCAAATCTTTAAAAAAAAAAAAAAAGAAAAAAACGATAAAAGTGGGGATACACTGCACTATAGGTCACTGCCATAGCCCAGTTTGAGAAAATGTGGATCCCAAGTAGCTTTTCAGAGTTTAATAAATGTCAAGACCTCATGAGAGAGAGACAAATTTATTGCATGCCACTCAACTAATCTACATTAATTACCTAAGATACTGCTTGTAATTTTCCCCCTAAAATTTTATTTTATATCTGTGCTGTGTGTCTGTGTGTGCGTAAATGTTTCCCCTTTGCACAGCAGCTACACTATACAACAGGCAGAGACAAATAACTTCATTTCACAAAAGAAAAAAAGAAAAAAAAACACTTGAATTTGATTACATTTTAAGCTCAATGCACATAACTTCCTATACATAAAATGAGCACTTATTTTAATCAATCTAGAAGGAATATAAACAATAGTATAAATATTTCTTATTGAATTCAGTTACATTTGTTTTATCATATTTTCTTCTATATAAAAATATCTATCACAAATTTACAGTCAGCAAATATATCTGACTCAAATGTCAAATTGGTCAAATGCTATAAGGAAAACCCACTCCTAAAGGATTTTGGGGGGGGGGAAAAAAATATGTAATGAGCCACCACCCTCTGCTGGTGAAAACACATTGTCCATAAGTATTTAATTTGAGAACAAAAGGAATGAAATTAACCACCAATTAGTGACTTTTGATTATGTTGGAATGATACACACACATATATTACATGTTTTATAAAAAGCTAATATGCAATTTCTGACTTTTTTTTTACTACAATACATACAGAACATTATATTCTATCCGAAAATGATTTCTAAGCAAATTTCCATTTTAATTCTTCCAACAATTATTTAAATAATATGTGTCAATGATGCTTTTTGCCATTTTAGAATCCATGGGAAATGTCACCTTATTTAGAGGTCAATTAGTAAGTCTAGAATAAAGTTTTAAATGCTTTAAAAGTACAATACTATGAGCATGTATAGACACATTTACTACCTTCCTCACCCACAGTGAAATTCAGGTTATAAGCTAAATATCTGGAAGTACATAGATTACAGAACATCTCTACCATGTGCTTATAAGACACACTTAAACAATAGTTTAGAGCTTTCTATGTAAATATACTTTTAAGAACTATAAAAACAATTTTATCGGATATTTTTCAAATAGCACAAAATAATACAAGAAAAGAATCTTGTAAAAAAGAATTCCAACAACACAGAAGTAAAATATATACAAGATAAGGGTCCCAGCTTTATATGTCTCAAGTTCATGCCCCTGATCACAGGCTACCATAATTAAGTAGGTATCCTTTCATTTCTTTTTCTATCTGTTTACATGTTTTTAAAGATTTTTTTAAAATCACAGCTTCACACTATACCTGGCATTCCTTTGCTTTTTTTATTTTTACCTCATATATTTTAGAGATGTTGTCACATCAGTTCATATAGATTGACCCCATTGTTTTTAATAGCTGTACAGTAGAGATGTTCTACAATTTTATCCCATCAATCCTCTACTGCTGATAACCATATTTTCACACCTGAGATGGGGGAAGAGATGTTATAAATATCCTTGCTTAAAATTTTCCGCAAGAATAATTTCTAGAGTTATTGATCTATATCATAAATTGACATGTTTCCATAAAATAAAATATATAAGTGTAAATAAACAAATACTGTGCAGTACAGTTTTATTTTTGTCAAACTAACATTTAGAAGCAACATGATTTTAAAACTTAAATCTCCAGTTGTGGACTCAATTCTTTTTAGTGACTCAAAGAGCAATCTTTAAAAACCAAAAGCTGGACCTAAACAGAGGGAAGATGCGCATCATATATGCATGAAAAACATTATCTGAGTATTAATATGTTTTTGACTATTTTAAAAAATTTTCCTTACATTAAAGAACTATCAAATGCTCATAAAAATAGCTAGCAACCCTCAGAATGACACTCTCACCACTTAGCATCTCATGATCATTCCTCATTATATGTCTCTTTTATTTTATACCACAGTTAAAATCCCCAACTGAAAATACAGACAACTCTATAAATAGCACATTTCCTTGAAGTTCAACCTTGCTCCTCTTTGTTCAGTAATCCATACAATTCTAGTGATTAGTTCTGCTGTAGGCTTAAACCATATCATACAAAAGGCATAAAATGGGCTGGCTTTGTCCTCCTTTCACTGAGTTATAAATTTCCTCGAACGTTTATTAGTGAACAGCACAGTCACAAACACTCAAGCTGTCATCAGGCTCATTGCTGCTAGATTTACTGAAGCATGCACTCTACTGTCTGCACATCTCCACACACATGATTTGTAAAGCCACAGATCCACAGATTGGAAGTGATCTTTAATAAGTTCCCCCCTCCCCCCTGCAAACTGCCAGTCCCAAAGAACCCATCATCCTCTGTTAAATGTATAGCTTATGAGTGAATGAATATTTAGCCTATAGTTGTGTCTTGATTTTCTGTTGAATAGCCATTTCCCTCTGAGCCTTTCTATTCTCCCAAGACTGTAATTGCCTCATTCTTTGCCTTCCCAATTCAGTTCAAGTCGGCACTTGGTTCCACAGTCACAGTCTCCAATATGGTAGGCAAAGAATATCTCTCTCTCTCTCCCTCTCTCTCTCTCTCTCTCTCTCTCTCTCTCTCTCTCTCTCTCTCTCTCTCTCTCTCATTAATAAAAAATATATTTTAGCCTTTTTTTTTTTTTTTTTTTTTTTTGCCTTCTTGCTACAGAGGTGGGTCACCATCAACTCTACTGAAGCCATCCAAGGAAATTCAGCCAGGATTCTCATTCTTGCACGTCTGTTCAAACTACCACAGTCTGATCTGGAAGTACAGCCTCAACATGTGCTGCCAGTGTTTCTGTCAGTACACGAGGGACATAAGGTTTCATTAAGTCGGACTAAGTGAACTTCCATGAATGGGTCATTCAAGACACCTACCTTATGACAGAATGCTATCTCTTTGTACATAAAATAATAATAATAATAAAACCTTCAAATATAAAATACGGGTTTTTTTAAATAGAAAAAAAAATCAATGGAAAAATATCCTTGGGTGAGGATTAATAAAACAAAACAAAGCAAAACAAACAAACAAAAAAAGAGGCAGGTCTAGGGGACAGAGATGGCAAACACAATTAATAGATTATAGCTTCCCAAGAAAGATACACAACTCCAAGAAAGGTTTCGTGGAATACATACTAGTAGATAGATTTTCTACAAGCTTTATCAAAGACTTATTTTTGTTAATCCTCAACAAAGGATATTTTTTCCATTAATTTTTTTAGAGAGAGTGAAAGGGAAGAAGGGAGTTGGGGGAGGGGAGAGAAAGAAACATTGATGTGAGAGAAACACATTGATTGGTTGTCTCCCACATGTACCCCAATCAAGTCAAGGGATCGAACCTGCAACCCAAGTACATGCTCTTGACCAGGAATCGAACCCAAGATCAATGCTCTTCTAACCACTGAGTAACACTGGTCAGGGAACAGAGAGCAGTGCAGCCAAGCTGAAGCATAAAAGGATAAGAAATGGGCTGAAAATGTAGGTTGAGAGCCTGGAAATAGCAAAGACCTCCTTATCTAACTGCATGAACAAAGGAACCAGGAGAAAGATAATCTGTGACATTATGAAGCAGACAGGACATACTCCCACCTGGAACCTCTGCAACTCCCACAAAAGATGACTCTCAATCCCGCTTCCCTACAGCTTCTAGCAGTATAAATCTTAAGACAAACAGGACATCTATAACTTGCTGCAGGAACAGAGTGGGAACTGGGAAGGCTATGCGTGTTCCACAGTCATGCACAGAGGAAAGTAAGCCTGGGTGGGTAAATAGTGGCAGCTAAGAAGAAAGAGAAAGAGAAGCTCAATCTTAGGCCATAAGCAAATACTGGTTTCAGTAAAAATAAATAAATAAACAAACAAACTCCAATACAATTGAAAAGCAAACAAACTGAGAATAATATTTATGGAAAATAGCCAAAGTCCATATCCTTAACTCATAATAAAACATTTTAAAATACCAAAATATAAATAGAAAAATATAGACTATTATAATTGTTCAAATATCCTAGTGATTTAAAAAGTAGGATTAAACCTTTTTATTTAGAAAAATAATTCTTTTCATAACAACCTCAGTATTAACAAACATCATTTTCCTATTATTTATGTGAGTACAAATACTGGAAACAATCTGACTTGTCTCCAAATACTATTTGACTCAATAATTACCCTTCTAACATATAATCCCTTTAAAAAAGGAAAGTTGGACGGTAATTTATGCATAAAGCTCTTCACTGTAGTGTAATTCATAATACTGAAATTTGTAAACAACCTTCATAACAATAGATTAGTTAAATTGGGATTCATTCTTATGATGAAATATTCAGCAATTTCAAATAGTATTTTTGAGGGCTTTGAAGAGGCATAAGAAAATAGTCGAAAACAATATATAACAAGAATTAATGCTGAATCCTAAGCTCTAAAATGTTTCTTATAAATAAGCCTAACTATATGTTCGATAATACTCCAATTTTTAAAAAATAAGTATGACAGAAAGCCTGACTTAGGAAAGATCTCATCAAATAGACTCTGTATGGTCCCACAGTATTTGGAATAACTATAATAGAACACAAGACCAGGGCCTGCACCCAAAAGCCTAATCAGAGGCCCCTGGACAGCAGGCAATTAATAGAAGTTGAATTAAACTAAAAGACAGTCGGAAAAATTTGGTAAGCACCGATTAGTGGATCCTGGCCTCCTGCTTCAGAGATGAACCACTGAAGACAAAGGTCCAGGACCACTCATCTACCCACTGAGAGGCAGACCCTACTGAGTGACTGAGGAAACAGGAAGGTCAGAGCAGGACACGTGACATCCACTGAAGACACTTCCTTCCACAGTGGTGCCTGTTTGCCTTTATCCTATGGAGTTTTCCTTACATTTCAAGTGTATAATTATAAAGACCCAGAAAATACATGTGATTCAATCTGCCATCGTGCCAATTGGTTCCAGATAGTAAATGAGGAAGAAAAATGGGGGGGTTCTCTTAGAATGAAATCAACACAAACTAATTATATCATTAGGCCACTCTAATAAAGCTAAACTCTACATACAACCATTGAAATTCTAGGCCTTTAAATTTCCCCACATGAAAATGTTTCTTTGAAAACACAGTGAATTACATCATCCCAATTTTCTTGATAACTGCATCAGTTACATGGTGATTAAACATGCTCTTTGGATCTCCTGTGCACAACAGAGTGGGTACTCTGAAAGATGGATCTGAACCTCCAAGTCTTTCTCTTCATTGTCACGTAGGCTGCTCTGACTGGCAGGATCACCAATGTGAACAAAAAGTAACGTGACAACAGGAACGGAACAAGAATCTGTGCTCAGTACCAATGTTTTCAACCCAGCACTGAACGACTGAACCAATCAGACTGCTTAAGCTCTGCCACAGTCTCCTTCCATCTCAGTAACACCAGCACACGTGTATATAATGGTTTGGTGTGGGGTGGGGGGAGAGAGAAGCACCAGGAATTCATGAAAAAGAGCCTATACAACAGAAATGCCTTTTCAGATCCACTGCTGTAGCATAAACCTATGTACAAAACTGAGAACAGAATTTTATTAAGAAGTCTTGGTCAGCCAAAACCGGTTTGGCTCAGTGGATAGAGCATCCGCCTGTGGACTGAAAGGTCCCAGGTTCTATTCCGGTCAAGGGAATGTACGTTGGTTGTGGGCATATCCCCAGTAGGGGGTGTGCAAGAGGCAGCTGATCAATGTTTCTCATTGATGTTTCTAACTCTATCCCTCTCTCTTCCTCTCTGTAAAAAAATCAATAAAATATTTTTTTTTTTAAGTGCCATTTGTTGGAGACCTTGGTTTAAAAAAAAAAAAAAGGTTTTGGTCAGGCTTACTCACACTAAACATTTTAGGGATTAGGATTCAGCATTAATTCTGAAGGCCAGTTAACACAGCACCAAAATTCAGAAAAAACTTAACATTCTTTCTAACCAAATGTGAAATTCTAAAGCATTAAATCACATTTTCTAAAAATTACGGCCATGCAGTTTTAGAGACATAACCTAGACATTTCAGAATTTGAATGTTCAATATCAAGTCTAGACCACTTAGGGAGAAATATGTAATAGAGAAGTTTCACATAGGAGCTAAGCAGATTTGGAACACTCTCAGAAATCTTTTCCTTCATCTACCCTTCATCCCCTGCAAAACAGCCTCCAACATGTGTCTTTACTGGCAGATTCATGCTGCATTTGTTCTTCAAATCTACTCTAGCATTCTCCCCAAAATAGAAAAGTATGCATTTAACTTTTTAAATATAGATGGTATATGTTCTTTGGTTGTTTGATTTTAAGAATGACATAAAATTAAAAGGTATTTTAAGCACCATCTGTTCCCTTGCAACAATGGGCAATAATTTCCTGATTGTTTTACTTCATGTACGTGTTTTAAATCTAGAGTACCCTTTATGATTATTGCAGTTCGTATTTTATTATTTTATGTAGCCCTCCTTGTGTATATTTAGAAACCAGGCTGGGTTTTATCTCCCCCTGTGACAATTTCCCATTATCACAAAACTGTTGAAAAGTCATTTCGTTACTTTTTCCTGTCATGTATTCCAAATTCACTGGGATAATCCTTTATGAGGCCAGAGAAATGAAATTAGAACAAACTTATTAAAATGTATTTGACCAGTCCAATTCTTCAAATATGAGTACAGAGCTCCAAATGCTGTCATTCAGTAAAACAGAACTATGATGGCATTAGCTATTTTCCAGTATTAACTGTGGTAGAATAAGCTGAGATGGCAGGTGCAGGCAGGGCCCGTCAATAAAGACAGAACTGGAAACGTGCAAGTGCACCAGGTCTACGAAGCCATCTGCTTTGCATGAAGGGAATGAAAAGAGAGCAATGAACTAAGGCGTTCATTTTCAAAGCCCTGATTTGTTAACAAGATCTGTGCAATGAACTCTTATGCACTACTGTGATTCTATGATGCCCCTCGGAAAAAAATCCACTGCAAACCATCTGTCATGCTCTATTGGGATAAGTGAGATTTTTCTAATAAACATCTATACTCTAAAAATGTTTTACTTGCCATAAATACAAGATATATTCAAAGAAATGAGGTTAAAAGAAAAGACATTGAAAAATAATGTATCCAATACTGATCATCTTTGTGTTGATTTTTAAAAGCGATAAAACGTGATATTTTTGAAGGGATATATAAGGAGTTGTCAACAGGTTTTACCTTTGAGGAAGGGAGTGGAAGAGGTGTCATTAAATATTTTTTTGTACTCTTAATTTTTTTAAATCATGGGCATATATTAATTATTTTATTTTTAAACATTTGAACAACTGGTATTTGGGTAATAATATAAAAAAAATAGTGATTTACTTTCAAATAATTTTCTGTAAAATTTAAAGTATTCTAGAACGATACTCAATGATTCCCATATCATTTGGCATTTTAGTTATAATTCAATTTTTGCTGATAAAACCAGCACTACAATCATCTCTGAAAATGAACTTTTGTCTGTATTTCTGATTACTAGTACCTTCTAGGAGCGTTAAGAAATGGGTCATAGGGCATGGAGATGTTGAGGAGTATTAATACATACTACCGACCTGCTTTTGTGTATGTTTATGTTGACATCTTAAAACCAACAGAAAGGCAGAGTGCCCAGTCTACCAATTACATTCATATGTTAAATAGACTTCCCTTTTATATTTACTATACAATACAAAAAGAAATCCTTTACTATTACCTTTAATAACACTGAAGCTTGAACAATTTTTCAATTGTGTTTACCAGCAAAGAAATACATTTTTATGCACTTCAATAATCATCAGAATAATCCAATTTTTAAAAATGTAATACTCAAAATTAAAGAACAATCCAAAATATACATTCCTGAGAACTGGGAATAGTCTACCAAGAATCAGTGAAAATTATCAGATCTTTTAAAATGTCCTTTATGAAAATTAAGAAGTTGATGGAAACTACCTACTTTTTTCAAATAAAAACCTGGAGCATGTAAAAGCCATGTGTGGACTAGAGTCAAACTTAGCAGGAATCTCTCTAACACCCAGGATGATTTTCTTTCCAAGAATTTACAACACATGGTCTTTCAAATTCAGCATGAGGCCCAGAAGCTAGAATACGTTTTTTGAAGACAAAAGAACAGCTCCTTCAAATTCCTCCCCTCAGCAATCTGGACCACAGAACCCCAGACACAGTTAGTTGATGTCATTTCTTTCCATGCTGCCCTCATTATGGTGGAAAGTAAAAGTGAATGGATGTGAGAAATCAGTAGAAGTATATAAAGCATTCCATCTGTCCAGCCTGCTGTTGGCATGTATCCTGCAAATACTGTCCCCACGGCCACTGCTTCTCAGCACCTCGAGCCTGAACTCTGCTGGCTTTCCCAAGTTAGTATCAGGGAGTTCCTAGGCTTAGAAATGACCCACGATGAATCACTTTTTAAAATGCACTCATGTTAGAGGATGGTGCTAAGATGACTGCCCCAGCTATCGCCCCCACCCTCCCTACAGCTGGAGGGACACCCGTTCAAGCTCTTTCCACAGGCATGGAAACTGCAGCTCACAGAGGCAAGTGACACAAGTACCCGACAGAACCAGAATTCTAACATGCGAAGTGACTGGGTTTTGGTTTTTGGTTTTTTGGTTTTTTGGGGGGTTGTATGTTTTGTTTTTGTTTTATTAACTTTGGGGTACAAAAAACATGGGCATAAAATAACAAAACTTTTATTTAGGAAGGAAGAACTCTGGACTTACAGCAATGACCATTTGTATTTCTGACAGAGTTTTGGAAAATATAACCCTGGCATGCTTTCTCCGGGCTGTGATTTTTAAACAGACCTTTTCATGTCTCTGGTCTGATGTCCAAAGCATGGGCTTTGTTACGTCTGATCCCCTTATGATTGTAGGCTGCAGATTTCAGTGCTTCCCTGCCCTCATCTAGAAAGAGAGATGCCCATCCTACTACTCTCCTAGGGCGAGCTGGCCTTTTCCTCTGTTTCTCCACCAATCCTACTCTCCCTTCTATTTCACTAGGATTGACCCACTGAACTGATGCATCACCACTAGAACAGGAAACAGGATTTCCCTCAGGCCAGACAGGCTAACCACTGAGCCGAGGTCAATTCCCCAAACTGGAATTCTAGAAGGAAAATGCAGGGAAAACACAATCCTAACCCACAACCTATCTCCCCAGTCTCCACCACAACTCTTCAAGGCTCCTTACATTATTTAATTTCATTTATTTTTCATGACAACAATAAAGAAGCTACAATGCCCATTTTACATATGGGGAAAGAGCAATTTAGACAGGTTAGTTAAGTAATTGCTCCAAAGAATCAGAGTTTGGCTAACCCTTAAACTTGTACCCCTTTCAACATTACAAAATAATGTTTCCCTTACACATGAGGAAATGATAGCCATCGGAATTACATGCAGCCTGAGAGAAATTCAAGACAAAGAATACTGCTCTCCAAGCGCCCGCCGCCTCCACAACCCTGTGTTGTTTCCCTTGAGTGCTCTGACAGCAATCTTGCGCAGATCAGGGAACCTGAACTACTTGACTATGTTTCTAATTAAGCATTTTGAAGGGAGAGGCAAAATATAATTAATTTTATAAAACTTTGAGATTACACATGGAACATAGGCACGCTAAAATTTTTCTTCTATAATGATTTCTAGCCTTTCCTAAAAGATTATAAAGTAACAGCAATAATAGTGAACTATATGTATATATATATGTGTACAATCCTCACCCCTGCCCCCAAAATACTGGTATATCTAACTATAAAATAGATAATTTCCCAATATTAAGATTTCTTTTTTTTCACATTTTTAATAACATTATAACTCTAGGTTGAAAATTCCCTTAATTATTCATTAGTCATACTTGAGCATAAAAATCTAAATATCAAACAATAACAGTAAGAGATGTAAAATCATAAAAATTACACTCAGCAGTATAATCAACAAGGCATAAAAAGTGTCTCATCAATACAAATGAAAGACAAAAACAATTCCTGGCAGAATTAGCTGAAAGCATTAAATTTTGTAAATAGTGTCGCAAAGAATTAATCAGTGCTCTAAGCTATTGTGTTGGAAATCATCCCTTCAGAGTGTCCAAGTGTCCAGAAGACACTCTTGTTTTGCCTTCCTTTTTTTACAAAGAGGCAAAATATATTACTGACCACAGTTTTCAGGGGATAAAAGTCTAGTAAGTTAAAAATAATAGGCGCTCCAGCCATTTTGGCTCAGTGGTAGAGCACTGGCCCTCAGTCTGAAGGATCCTGAGTTTGATTCCAGTCTCCAGTCAAGGGCACATAGTTGCGGGAGAAAACCAAACGATGAGTCTCTCTCACATGGATGTTTCTCTGTCTCTCCCACTCCCCCTTCCACTCTCTAAAAATCAATGGAAAAATATCCTCAGCTGAGAATTAAAAATAAATAAATAAAAATAATAGGCGAAAGGAGGAAGAAAACTAAGCATTGGGCTTCTAAATTACATCAGATTTATTTAGGGTCTCCCTAACTGGGGACATCTTTCTTCTGAGTTGACTGATTCTTCTCATTGCAAAGGTGCAGACTGTTAAAACAAACAAGGGAGATTAATCATGTGTTTCTTCACCCATTCTTTATTCCCTGTGATATTTAAATACCAAAACCTATTCCACTATTACCTCCATCACTTTCAGTCTTCTTCCGGAGAACGGGCCCTGGCACTGGCACAGAGAGTGCACTGTGGCCACAGCCCCTCTGGGGAAATGGCCAGACTACAGTTCTACTCAGCAGTTACTGACGGAGGAGTGACCATCCTTTCTGCCACCTTACTCAGAGCAGGAGGATAGATTGTGGATCCACAGATTAAAGTCTAATTATTATACCCACTGACCTCAGTGAAATCCCATTAAAACTTTATTTTCGCGGAAACCGGTTTGGCTCAGTGGATAAAGCAACAGCCTGCGGACTGAAAAAGGTCCCAGGTTCTATTCTGGTCAAGGGCTTGTAACTTGGTTGCAGGCACATCCCCAGTAGGAGGTGTGCAAGAGGCAGCTGATTGATGATTCTCTCTCATCGATGTTTCTAACTCTCTATCCCTCTCCCTTTCTATCTGTAAAAAATCAATTAAATATATTTTTTTAATTTATTTTCATTAAAAGAGGTAATATCAAATAATTAAGTAAGCAAAAACTTCTGCACTGAGGCTTCAAATTGGGCGTGTGAACATGTTACTGTCCCGTTCGCAGAGACCAAAAAGGGAACCAGAGACCTTGGCCGGCATACATTACTTAAGAAGTAGTATTTCAGCCGAGACCGGTTTGGCTCAGTGGATAGAGCGTCGGCTTGGGGACTGGAGGGTCCCGGGTTCGATTCCGGTCAGGGGCATGTACCTTGGTTGCGGGCACATCCCCAGTGGGGGCTGTGCAGGAGGCGGTTGATCGATGACTCTCTCTCATCGATGTTTCTAGCTCTCTATCTCTCTCTCTTCCTCTCTGGACAAAATCAATAAAATATATTTTAAAAAAAAAAAAACTGTAACCCTACTTTTGCCCCACCCTGTGTGCCAAGGTAGGTGCATCCTCAACTCGGTTTTGATTCTATACACACACACACACAGTCTGAAGCTTCAGATTCCCCCTCATTCCTCAAAATGACAGGTGGAGAAGAGAACCTTTGTGAGGGGTTTTCCCACTTAACTGAAGACCAAGGTAAAAGGTAAGGATGGTTGCTTTATGGGCTGAAAAAGAATTCATATAGAATTCATGTAGTTTTCTCGACAGGGCAAAAGACGACAAAATAAGTGTCCATTGGCTTTAACAAACCAAATGGCAACAGGTGCAAACAGAACCTGGTGTCAACTTCAACCTACCTGGGACAGGATAATTTTGAATCTTCAGGAATCTTGAAAGTGATCCCACAAATTACACACTATTTAATCCACCCCATCCAAGAAATGAGTTCAGTAAATACAGGGCACTGGGAGCCAACCATCTGCCTCCAAACCCAACCTCACCATCCTCATTTTGTGCATTACCCCAACTCCCCAGTTCCAGATGGGGGCTGGGAGAGGAAAGAAGGCATCCACCCAATTGTCTCTGAATCAGCACCATCAGTTACATGTATGAAGTGCCCTGGATAAGGCCTGGCATGTTGTGAACAATCAATGGCAAGTACTATTACTCTCAAACTATCTGAAGGTAAAATGGCTTATATTTAAATCCTATAATCCAGCCAAATTTGTTAGCAATAAATGAAATCCGGCTCCCTTGCTCTGAGCCCCCGATATCTCTCCTGCAGACACAACATATGCCAATCAATGAGCTTTCTAGTCTACTATTGGAAGTCTCTGATTTTCTGAATACCACAACTCAACACATTATTGGAGCAAAATAGGGACAAATGTGAATATTTCCTATCTAAATACCCCTTCAAAGTATATAAATACTAATTCCCTAGCTGGAGTACAGCTCCTAAGAACACGAGTTCTTATGCTTCCTTTTTTCTACATAATGTCGCCTATTCTTCCTTCGAAGCTCTGTAAAAAGGACACCACAGAGCACTCATCAGCACTGTTGTACAGTACCACCAGGGCTCAGGAAACAGAAGCAAAGTAGAGATAAAAAGAGAAAATGAAGAATATAAAATCTCCATGGCTCACAAAGTCTATATTATATATGTATTACCAGACACTTAAAATTAGAATGCCAAGAACTGGTAAATGAGCAATGTGCAAAATAATCTATATTTTCTTTCCTTCATAAGCCACAAGAATAAAGAAATATCACTCGACTAGTATTTTGTGATCTAAAGAATACTAAAGTATAATCTAGTGACTCACCATTAAAATGATTCCTGATGGTTTTAATAAATACTGCCCAAGATTAAAGGTTTTTGGGAAGAATGCTACCTGATTTTTAAAAAAAGAAACAAATTTAATTTTACAGAAGGACTGAAATAAAAAATAGAATGAGCCCATATCATGGTTTTTGTATGCGAGACAATCTCATAATTGAAATCCTTCCAGATGAAAGGGAAATTAATTTCAAAATTCTATCATCTCTTTTTAAACTTGTTGAAACGTTTGAGGACTCAAATATCAGAATGCTTTAAAATTAGATTGTGAGGTAATGCTCCTGGACTGTAATTTTTCAACTTCTTGGCATATAATATTAATAGAGTATCATTTAAAGTAAAATTAATGCAAAATAAGAGATAGCATGATGGAGTCACCAACTATTACCTCTCCTTCCAAGAAGACAGCATTACTTGTCGTGCTGTAGGTAAGTCTCTCGCACTGCACACACTGCTGATAGTGTAGGCTAGACAGGACTGTCCCCAAGACAATGATTCTTTTCTACTCAAGAAAATCTGTACAGTAAATAACTTTTCTTTCCTTTGAGACAAGCACAGTGCTTGAGGCTGCTGCAACACAACGACAAAATATCTTCACAAATGTCTCCAAACAGTCAAGCTGAAAATCTAAGCCAAAGTTTCATTTAACAGCCTGTCAGTTTTTTGATGTGAAGCTAATGAATGCAGTGGCAAACAAATCCATCAAACCTAACATCAAAACAACTGCACTTCATCCCACCAAACGGAAAAATGAAATACAACCTGCAGGCCAGCTCTTTGATCCAGCCCAGGCAGGAAGCAGCCCAATGTGCCACCACGTAATCATGGACACCATCTCAGCACAGAAGAAAAGAATACTCCACAAAGGGGGAAAAAACATCCACCTCGACTATGCACCGATAGCTCGTTTCAATTGTTAAGCTATATTATATATTTTTAAATCTCTACCAGAAAAAAATATATATAGCATTTCACTCTAGATTATGAAATGCCTAAAGTAAGTGACAGGATAGCATGTTACAAATGGAGGTTTGTAAAAGCCCTCTGCTCCTTATGAAGTCTCCTTGAAGACAAAGAGGACGCATCTTTCTCCTTCGTACATATGCACGCAGCTCAGTTCCTGGGCAGAGGGGGGACTTGCAGAGCACTCTCCGAGCCCGGCTCCGCCTGAGCCAGTAGGCAAATGGGCATGTGGCTATCCTGAACATCCCCCTCAAAGTTTTCAGTGAAAATCTTACCTCTGATTAAAGAAATGGGGAAAATTACATTGTGGCCTTGTTAAATAAGTCTGTCCCCTTGAGACAGAACTTCTGATCTGCAGTATCATGCAGGATTTGCTATGCTGTATTTTGCAGGTCAAGAAAAGAGGGCTGAATGATCCTCAGTAAGGAGAGAAAGAAAGAGGAACAATAAGGGCCTGGGGCATTAGCAGAAATTTTTAGAAACAAGGATAGTCAAATTATGTTGGTTTCAAGGCTATGAGGTCAATGTCTCCTCTGCCCATCTCTGCCTGTTTTCTGAGAGTCTTCTCCACCACCACAGCATAAAACAGCCTTCTGTGAGACAAGGCAGCTTAGGTAGATGTGAACACACCAAAGGGCAGTGAAATAGTCACATAATTATTGTGTTGTTGTTGTTGTTGTTTAGTTGAGAATATAAAACATCCAGGAATTTGCTAAAATTTGGAAAACAGCTTTTTGGGCTTAGCACAAATAACAGAATGGAAGTTCCAGTCAATGTTAGCCATTTCTTGAACAAATATCACATACTAATAGGGCAGTAATAGAGTCAGCAGAAATCCCCTCTCCCCTCCTACTCCAGAGAAGCTACAAGATGCCAAGCAGCCAATGACAAAGGAGCGGTCCTTGATCCCTTGCCAGAACCACCTCTACTTTCACTTTGCTCTCATCAAATAGGTTATCCTCCAAGTGATGAATTCACAGAAACATGCATGGTGCCCACACACAGCAGATAAGCACTCTCAGAATAAAGAGCTTCATTCAATAGCAGCCGCCTGAATGGGCTGAAAAGGTCCTGTTAACCAAGTCTGCAGGCCCTTGTACAGAGGCCATCAATATATCAGTGAACCTGGGGATTATCTTTTCAAAACCTAGTGGTTTTTTTAAATAAAAATTAGTCTTTTGTAACAGTTCTTTTCCAAGTCATGAAATCAGAGATGTGGGTTTGTAATATATGAAATATAATCAGTGGAGACCCCACATTAATTAATGTTTGCTGCACCACAAACAGATACTATACGAGATGCTTTTACATACTCAAACCGAATACGTGACAGGTGAAGCAGATGTCATCCCTCAGTGCTTAAACCATGAAAAAGTATGTCATTGCTTTTCAAATTATCCCTCCCAAATGCACAACTCACCATCACTTATGACATAGCTGTTTTAATAGTTATCATTTAGGATAAAGTGATACATTTGTCCCCAGCAAACACAAAAACTAATACCAAGTCACTAATTTTCAAGGATTAAAAACTACGTGTGTCTACACATATGTATACACACACACACAGTAATTTTATAAGGTTGCCTAAAGAAACAGACCTGGAAATCAATAAAAATATATATCAAATAGCCAAAGCCAGTTTGGCTCAGTGGTAGAGCATCGGTCTGCGGACTGGAAGGTCCCAGGTTCGATTCTGGTCAAGGGCATGTACATTGGTTGTGGGCACATCCCCAGTAGGGAATGTGCAGGAGGCAGCTGGTCGATGTTTCTCTCTCATCGACATTTCTAGCTCTCTATCTCTCTCCCTTCCTCTATGTAAAAAATCAATAAAATATATATTTTTAAAAAACTGGAATCAGGATCTTTAATATAAGTATTCAATAACAAGGAAAGGAAATAAGCACATAAAAAATTTAAATATATATCTCAAATAAATTATAAAAGACACCAAAATCTGCACAAAACACTCCATCACAGCACACTATAATGGAAAAGAACTCATTAACTGAGAACAGTCAAGAAAATATTAACATTGGGGAATATAATTTAAGAAAGTGTAATGATGTTTCAGTGAACTTTTTTAAATTGTATCCATTTCAAGTTTAGTTTCTGGTTTTAATCAAAATAACTAAAACTACATGATATAAAGTAGGTTCTTAGTATATCACCATATCAGTTATTCATTGGAACTCTCCGTGGTAGGCAGAATGTCTAGATACCCGTGTCCGAAACCCTGAAATCTATAACTATCATTTTACATGACAAAAGGGACTTTGTAGATTGCTTGCTCTGAAATGTAGAGAACCCCAGGCAAGAAGCTGAGAGCAGCAAAGGCCCAGCCGACAGACAAGAAGGAAAGGGGAACTCAGTCCCACAACTGCAAGGAGCTGAATTCCGCCAACAACCTGACAGCAAGGAAGTAGGTTCTTCACCATCCTCCAGTAAGGAGCCCAGACCCACAGGCACCTTGACTTTTCACTTGAAAAGTTCCTACTGAACTCTTAAAAGCACGTGCTACAGCAGCAATAGAAAAAGACTACATTCTCTGAGTAGCACCACCTCACCAAAAATAAGGAACAAGTGAGACAACTAAAAACATATACAATTACAATTTAAAATTGACTGCCCAAACTACATTATAACCATAGAATACTACCTACCTAGTAAAATACCCAGAACCAAGACAGTCATATCTTTGACTAAATTGAAAGCTATAAATCAACACAGCATGAGTTCATATGAACATACCTGAGGTTTTTTCCCCCCTCACAACAAATCTATGGGATAGAGAGGTATTTCTACTTTACAGAGGAAGAAACAAAAAGAATAAATAATTTTCCTTATGTTACATGGCTAGGTAGAAGAAGAAAAGTTGGGCCTCAGATCCCCGCCTCCTCCACCATAGTCCACTGTTTCTTAACCACACAATTCTAGGTTTCAAAAGCTGAGATTTCAGAAAGGGTCACTATTGACCTCTCTGACTTGGTCACACTCCACTCCACATCCACAAGTAAATGTTGACACATTCCAGGCTTAGGGAGAAGCTACTTTGGTCAATACCTTGAACTAGATCTGAAACACAGTAAACAAACACCAACTAATTTTTTCTGGAGACTCTGAACAGCTGTGATAGCTGAGTTACTACCGCAATGATTAAAGATGCAAACTATAAAATAGCAAACCTTGTTCTAACCTCGAGGCTATGACACTGTTTCAATGCAGATACCAGCGTTACATTTATGCAAAATAACGCTGCAGTAGCTAGCCAAGGTACTTACACACTGAGTTTTCTATTTTTTTTTATTAGGTTTATTGTAATAGGCAGGATGGGTAATGGGAAGAAATAGTTCAGTTCTGTTCCTTTCTAAATTACCCCTCATAAATAGAAATTACTCAGAAGAGAAAAAGTCTTCTAATAGCAGGAGATTTCTTTTATGTCATGAATTCATTCGAATGCTTCCTGAGCTGCCAAAGGGCTATACTTTTATTTAAATATATTATGCAATTTTCTAAATACACATATAAATTAAACCTGGAGTTATCTGTCCTGAATACTAGTATATTTGCATCCAAGTTTTATCAGTGCAGAATGAATAATACTCACTTGTGCCATGCAGTGGCCAAGGTAAGGACATGTAAGCTGTGTGTATCACTTTCCACTAAATATATGTCAATTTTGCATACTCTATAAAACACATAGTTTCATTAACAAGCTGCCCTCTGCCAGCCTGCACCTTTGCTTTAAAAGCCAAGGAAAGACAGCAACCTAATAATAGAAGCCACCATCACTTTGAAGCTGTCCTCTATTTCATGCCGAGGGAAATTAATTAAATTTTATAGAAGTTGTTGCTTATGAATGAAAATACACAGTATGTAAAACTAAATTAAATATGCTAGGCGGAAGATGCAAAATTTTATCCCAAATTTAGCATGAAGATATATTTCTTATTCTACATTATTACTTTTAAGAATTTATTTCTGTACTAAGGTAAGTTTTAATCATTCCTTCTTATCATTCTTCCTCAACTTGTTATCATTTACCAGATACTTTTCTTCCGTAAATAGTTGTTTTTTAAGGCATGGACTGAATTCTAGCATGGAATTCAGTCACAAAGCCACACAAGGAGCCACTGGAAAATCTCACACACACAAAAAAAAATACAATTGGAGGCCTTAAGAGAGAAGCAAATATCAGTTGCATAAAATTACCTCTCAAGGAAAATTATTTCACATTAATTTCAAAAGAGATAAGTATAGCTACAAATGGTAATACAGACTGTGTTAAATAAATATATTTCGTATGAAATAAATTACCATGGTAAGAGGTCAAACACAAATGCTACAAGTAATGTTAACTTTCTCACTATACTAACCAGAATACACATTTAATTTATGCTTTTTTCTGAGGCATAACTTACCAATTTAGCAACTTTCCCATAGTCAATCCATCTGACAGTAGCAAAATTTGTAGATTCTGCACAGTTGAAACCATGATTAAAACCAGCATGGTAGCCATATGGGAATGTGATCATAAATTCTCCAGCCTCCTGGGTGATCTGCAGGGTAGAAAACATATAATATTTTCCAATTGTAAGACTTGCCAAATTGTGAATACAAGTAAAATATATTTCCTAGGGAAAAAATGCCATGACATCAGAGCTATACCAGTATAAAAGAAGTATCCCCAAACCCTTTACTTAATCTTTAATAGTTCAGAAAACTTTTCAAAGGCTTTTCTAAACAGGGTTTAGTTCAATCATTCAATCCACAAAGATATATTTTATATGAAAACATCTCTGTTATTCTAATAAATTTGTTCATATAATCAAGCAATGTCTATATTTTATTATTTATACACTAGAGGCCCAGTGCATGAGATTCAGGTCCCCTCAGACCGGCCTGCACCCTCTCCAATCCAGGACCCCTCGGGAAATGTCCAACTGCTGGTTTAGGCCCGATCTAGGGGACCTCAGGGATCAAGACTAAACCAGCAGTCAGACATCCCTCTCACAATCCAAGACTGCTAGCTCCTAACTGCTCATCTGCCTGCCAACTTGATCACCCCAACCACCTCTGCCTGATGGCCTGATCACCCCTAACTGCCCCACCTGCCAGCCTGGTTGCCCCACAAAGCCTGCTGTTCAGTCATTTGGTCATCCCTCACTAACCCTCCTGTTGGTCTGGTCGCCCCATGCAGCCTGCTGTTCAGTTGTTACTGTGAGGGCATCCTGACTAATTTGCATATTACCCTTTTATTAGTATAGATATGTCTACACTAGAGCCCCGGTGCACAAAATCCGTGCATGGGTATGGTCCCTAGGCCTGGCTTGCAATCAGGGCCATCTTCCCCCAGCTTCCCACAGCTAGCCCCACCACCCACTGCCACCCACCCACCCCATTCACCATTCACCATCGAGTGATCAGAGCCTACTAGCCGGAGGGAGGAACTGAGAAGTTGGCCATTCCACTCACTTGCTGGTCTCTCCCCCGCTGTTGGTTGCCCTCTGTGCATGGGGTGACTGGTGGGGCAGGGGTTTTGGCTTGGCACCACCCACGTCCCCCACCACCCACCCCCAGTTCCCTGTTCAGAACCTGCCAGCCTTGGAAAAGAACCAAGAGATGGTCAGTGCACCTCACAGTGACTGGTCGAGCAGTTATTCTGATCATTCCACCATTAGGGTCAATTTGCATATTACCCTTTTACTATATAGGATACTTTCTTTTTATTTCAGAAAGGAAGAAAGAAGGACGGGAGAGATAGAAACATCAATGATGAGAGAGAAACATTGATCGGCTGCCCTCCTGCACACCCCCTACTAGGGATTGAGCCCACCACCTGGTTATGTGCCCTTGACCAGAATCAAACTGGGGACCCTTCAGTCCACAGGCCAACACTCTATCCACTGAGCCAAACCAGCTAGGGTATATTGTTTTTTTAAAATTTTGCATCATTGCAGTTATATTAGGACATATCATAACTGACATTTTTCAAGTTAGAGCTGCAAAATCTTTGATAGTGGGTGTTGAACAGGCTTCATTATGAATTCCTATTGCTAAAGAGTTGGTGGTATTCACCAAATTACTAGCATTCTTTTATAATACTTAGAAAACATTCAATTAACCGTATTTCACTTAATAGTAAAATTTCTATTAAATAATTATTCAATAAGTGTATATATGTAAGCATGTGTTAGGAATGCATTTTTAAGTATAATTAAAATACATAAATCAATGAGGAGCTAAAAAAGCAAAGATGAAAGCAAAGATGAAAAATGCATTTATTTTTATTTTGAAATTTTTTAAATCATTTTCATAATCACCAAAGCACACAAAATGCACCATGACCTATAGAAAAATATTAAAGATAAATTTTTCAGAGTTTTGGGGTGTGTGTGTGTGTGTGTGTGTGTTGTTAATTCTCACCCAAGGATATTTTTCAGTTAATTTTTAGAGAGAGTGGAAGGGAGGGAGAGAGAGAGAGAGAGAAGCATTGATGCGAGAGAGACACATTGACTAGTTGCCTCCTGCTAGCACCCCAGGGCCGGGAATCAAGCCTGCAATCAAGGCACATGTCCTTGACCAGAATCAAACCCACAATATCTTTAGTCCATGGGCCGAAGCTCTATTCATTGAGCCAAACTGGATAGGGTCGGGGTTCTTTGTTGGTTTTTTTAATTAAATTATAATATATTATCAAGTTTATTGCTCTCTAGTTCATTCAGTCACCATGGTTCATTTCAGTTCTTAAGGTTGAGAAATGAATATATGGGTATGTACATGTGTATAAATATACAAGAGACACATTGTATAAATAAAGGTTCTCACGCTACAATTTACTTGCCAGTTTAGGAATGCTAAAATGTTGTGTGGGGGGGATTTTCTTTCCCAACAGTTCTGAGATTTAGTTCATCATTCCCTTCCCCCATGATACCCCAGCAGGTGTCCTATTGCAATGAGCAGAAACTCAGCTGGCACCTGGCAGAGAGAGAGTGAATGGCTTATCAGAGTTCAGCATGGCTCCAGTCCCAGCATTCTGAGCCACGTATGAACAAAGCCTGATTCTCTCCTTTCCTGATCTCACTGAATCTCATTAATTATAATTGTGCTTGGAAGCTAGGCACATCCTTGTAACCATGTGATATGTCTCTAACCCTATAAAGATGCCTCTGTACAATTTCTAGAAAAATGTCAGTCACAGCAAACATATAAGGCCAATTTACTGCCTCTATGTAATAAACTGGTAATAATTTTTTAAACATAAAGGGAGAAAAAATGAGTCCCTTTTATTATACGATTAAACAATCATTGTAATTCCATATCATGGAATATATGGGTAGTACACATAATCTAAAAGTAGACATTAGCTATTTCTTCAATATGCTTTTTCATATATATGTATGAATATGTACAAATACACTGAAAGAAGGAAAAAAATGTTTTACTCCAACTGTAAAATGATGGTCTAAGAAAGAGGGCTGAATTGAAGAGGAAGAGTGCCTTACTATGTAACAAAAACTATTCAAAGTCTTCCATACGTAGATCAGCCATTTTCAACCAGTGTGCCACAAGAATTTTTAAAACATGCAACACCTGACTCTTTAGCAGGGGCACTGACCTCTTTTTCTTTAGACTATCAAATGAAAAATTGACAAAGCCAATACAACAGCCATCCAGTGTAAATGAATCAAAATTATAGTGTTGTTGTTAAACATTTTTTGGTGTGCTACAGAATTTTAATAATTAGTTGATGTGTGTCATGAGATTTTTTTTAAAAAAGGTTCAAAAAATAAATAAATAAAAACAAAAAAAGGTTCATAAATGCTGATATAGATTATTCTTTTTTCATCCTCAAAATGGTTCTATTAAGTAGGTACTATTATTATTCCATTTTCATGATGAAGAAAATGAGGCTCAGAAAAATTATGTAATTTACCCAAATGACAGAATCAAGAATGAACTTAGAAACTCTGTCCCATGTTACTATATCATCATCAGAGAATAAATTCCTTGAGGAGCACAGATTCAAGCATCACACCATTCATCAAGGTGAAAGGGAAAGTGAAAGTATTTCATAGGAAAAACAATTGTCAATCAGCCCTCCTGCCATGGGTGTCTCACCATCTGAGGACAACCATCCTGTCACTTCCCGCAGAAGTGAGAAAATGTCCCATCCTCAAAAGACCAGATAAGAAACTGATAAAACTAGTATTTACCAAGTAGTACTTAGGGAGCCAGAGCCTAGAAAGGGGTGCAGGTTGTCTACCTCCTACCCCAAAGATTGGAAAGGACCTTCAAGCTCTAAAGCCCTCCATCCCGGAAAACTAGCCAGTCCCTCAGTCCTGCTACTTTACATAACCCCTCTCCAAAGAACAGGTTGATCAATTCTTATCATCAGCCCTAAACCCAACAGAGATTTTTCTGTCTTGGGGAATTCTAATCCACTCCTGCTCCACCTTCTAATATTCCAACATAAATGAAAGTACCCAACCAAGCTTTTTCCAACCACCTAAATGAAACACTCACTGATGAATGTGTCTGAGAGTGAAAAAGCCATTGCCCAGAGGTGTCTGCAAGTAAGACAACACCCCAAAGTAACAATGGGCCATCTGGGACACAGCCTCAGACCTCTATGACTGCCAACAGTGCTGCTCCCCATCACCAGCCCTCTCCACACCATGGGCATCACCGCAGTGCACATCTCGGAGCCCTGCTTTCTGTCCTGGGTAGAAATATGTCAGTAAGCCAAAGGTGGTGAGAGCATCCTCATCACAGACAAATATGCATCATGATGACTGTCACAGAGACAGTTTGTAGGAAAGTGGGGACACCTCAAGTCACAAAAAGATGCTTGTACTTAAAAAAATTATACTTCAAACAAAGCCAAAGCAGAGCAGGGGGTGGGGGTGGAGGGGATTTTAAGGGCCCGAGATTAAGGAAAAGTGAAGATTTGGTCACAAGTGAAAAGCTTCTAAGGTAGAAAATAGAAAGGATTATGGGAAGAAATTCAAACAGAAAATGAAGATGAGAGTGGAACTATTTTTTAATGTTTCTGCAAGTAGCTAAGGACTTAATCCTCCTCCAACTAAGAGAGAGCTTTTATTTATCTGGTCAAAAGCTATTTTCATGCCAGCTTCTTCACATAAAAATGCTCGTGTTGTGTAATAATTCTGACCCAATAACTACCCATGGACACAAAGAAAGAGAGCTCTAGCATGCAGAGTCTTAGAGAACTTAATCTTTAGAAATACTTCCAAGAAGCAATATCTGATTATTAAATCATCAGGCAATTTTATCCTTAATGAAATCTCAATTGTACTATTTCCAAATGTGTCTAGAAGCAAAATACTGGTACCATAATCATTGATTCTAACCAACCAAACTGCTAATAATAACTGCTCTGAATTATTTTTTACTTTTTTTTTTAAAGAAACAAATTATATTACTCATATAAAAGACTTCAATGTAAAAATGCCACATCTCATTTTATCAAATATGCTACATTTTATTGTCAGTAGTTATAAGTAAACTACAATAGCATGAAGTCTCTAGTAAATGTATCCTGAAATAAAAGTAACTTTAAATTACTATTTAGATAAATAATCATGTTAAAAAAACATGAATCTGAATTTTTCTCCTCACATCCTAAAAATCCTACCTGAAGTCAAAGCTATATTATTTACGTTAAACTTGCCTTAAATACACATACTACACACAAAAATCGAATTTGTTAAAGAGTAATATTAATATACCTTATCAAAGGGAATACCATACTTCTTCAGCACTGAGGGAGATATCAGCGTCATCTTGTGGCGAAGAAATGCATCACATCCTTGAAAACTACTTGGGAAAAAACCTAAATGGAAATAAAATATAAGCATACAGCAATGTATCAATTAAGATAAAATTTCAGATGTTTTTTTGTAAGCTTTGTACTTCTTACAAAATTACAGCTTTATGCAAATATATTAAAAATTAACACATACATACTTATATCACCAAAGGTTGACCTTACAAAAAGATCTACCAAGAGGTGTTTTCATAACATATAAAATTACTAAACCTGAAAACTGCAATTTCTAACATATTTGAATTCAACCTGCCTAATATCTGAATAATGAACAAAATATTAAGGGAGGTTAGCAGAGGTCAATGTGCTTTAATAGCGGAATCTCTCATTTTAGGCTCTTATTAGTTCATCATTCAAGAAACCCTTGTCCCAATGCACAGCATACAGTAAACATAGAGTAGTTTCCCACATTTCTTTGTTTCTTTCTGATCCATTTTAAACAGTTTAACTGCTACTAATTTCCTGAACAACTTACTGTCCAGCGTCAGTCAAATACTTGGAAACCCACCTCACCAACCAGTATGGGAGGAGAGCTTTGAGGAGGACTGCACCTGAGAAAGCTAAACAGGCAGCAACCCTTTTTCCTGCAGTATGCTACAAATCAAATAAATCACAGTTGTTTTTCTCCATTGCTGACTTCAACCCTGCAGTTCTGTCTGCGGCAGACTCTCATTAACTCCGTTACGCAGCGAGGAGAAAATGAATGCTTGATGCCCTGCTCTTTCCTTCCTCACTCAGAGGGAAAACTACCATTCTGATGAGATTGGGCAAGTCACAGGGGAAAGAGAAGAGAAACATGGAAAGGACAGGAGAATCACAGAGAAAGGACCCAGAGGAAAACAGAACTCATCAGGAAAACGTGCAATGTTTATAAGTAAAGTGGTTTATGAAGCACAGATTTTAACTCCTTTACCACCAAAATTAAGATAAAACCACTGAAAATATTACTTATCTAACTCTGTGGCTCACTATGTGCAAACAGGTTAAAAAAAAAAAATGTGACCACTTTGACAAAAGAATGATCAGAACTCATTAACTAATCATGTACCATTTTAATCTCTTAGAATAGTGGGGTTCTATAGGAATATTTTTATAGTAAATAAGCCTTAATTGATGCCACCATCAAGTGAGGCCACAGATCATCAGAAGGAAACAAAAAAACAGCCAGGAAAGAGCCATTTGGGTATAAGGAACCACCTGCAAAATGCGATACAATTTGCTTAAGTATCTGCACCTGGATTTTTAAAAAGAAAAATGGACAGAAATATATTTTTTTAAATGCCAACAAAAACATCAGAAATACTGTCATTTTCTACAATACCAACAGGAATAAAAGGAATGATTTTGTTTCATATGGTCACTTGATGCAGTCCTCTATTTATGGTTAACATTCATAACACATAAATGGAAAAATAAAGCATATGAGAAATAAGCATCCCTTTGAAAAAATGCAAGCCTCGGTGAATGGAGAGAAAGAACCACATGGATGTAATGATCACATGTACACAATACAATGTCCTGAGGCCTACATCAAGGCATAAAAAACAGCAGGGAGGTCCTCACATGCAAAATCCATGGAATCACTTTAATAATATGATTTAAATGGATTATCAAACTTTTCAAATCTGTAACTTTGTGCAGCTCTAAATGAATTACATTTTAAATTAAAATCAATGCAGAAAGGGGAGTCTATTTAATTTTCCTTTGCTATGGATTTGTAATCAGGACCTGAACAATGTGGTGACTGGTCATAAGTGAATTTAAATTGGAAAACCACTGAAGGAAGGTAATTTGCAGGATATTAAGAACTTCACATTGTTTCAGAATTTATATTTACAACAGGCTATCAAAATTATATTTTATATCACCCTGGAAAAAGACTCATGAATAACACAAATTATATACAAAGCATGTATGTCAAAATGAGATTTATCTCAAAACACCTGCAGGAGTACATGGATCATACCCACCCGCACTCCACAGTCCAGGAAAATTATTTTATTCAACATATACACAAGCCAATATAACCATAATATTATTAAACATAATGTGATAATATATTTTAAAACTCCAAAATAGCCCAGTTGGTGTGGCCCTCTCTCCTCTCTCTCTCTCTCTCTCTCTCTCTCTCTCTCTCTCTCTCTCATCCTCCGTTCTTCTGCTCCTTCTCTCTCGCCACCTCCACCTCTGCCTCTCCCTTCTCTAAAACATGTCCTCGGGTGAGGATTATTTTAAAAAAGAAAAAAATCAATGGTTATTGCCCTGGCCAGATGGCTCAGTTGACACAGCTAGGTTGTAGGTTCGATTCTCACTAAGGGTGGTGCGTATGATAAGCAAACTGATCAATATTTCTCTCTCACATCGATGTCTCTGTCTCACTCTTTCTTCTCTCCCTCTCATCAATAAAAACATATCCTCAGATGAGGATCTTTTTTAAAAAGAAGTCAACGAGCCCTAGGCAGTTTGGCACAGTGGATAAAGCATCGGCGTATGGATTGAAGGGTCTTGGGTTCAATTCCAGTTAAGGGTACGGACCTCAATTGCAGGCTCCTCCCCAGACAGGGCCCTGGTCAGGGCACATGCAGGAGACAACCAATCAATGTGTTTCTCTCACATCAATATTTCTGTCTTTCCCTCTCTCTAAAAATCAATGGAAAAACATCCTCAGGTGAGGATTAAAAAAAAAGGAGAAGAAGCCAATGGTTACTAAACCTTAAAAACCATCTCATTCCCTTAGGCCTTGTGACCCAAATCAAGCAGTGCTGGTCACAAGTAACAAACTTCTTGCCCATAAAAGAGTTCTAAAAATCAATTACAGCTAGGGTTAAACTATGTCGATTGATGTTTTACTTTGAATTCACCTAAGGTTCTTCCATCTTTTCTCTGCTGTTTTAAAATTAAATATGAAATTTTAGTCTGAATTCTGAATTACTCACAAATGGGTTTCAATGTAAAAATCCTAAAAAGATCAAACTAAGAAAATAATCAGTTATGCCGAAACCGGTTTGGCTCAGTGGTAGAGCGTCGGTCTGCGGACTGAAAGGTCTCGGGTTCGATTCCGGTCAAGGGCATGTACCTTGGTTGCAGGCACATCCCCGGTAGGGAGTGTGCAGAAGGCAGCTGGTCAATGTTTCTCTCTCATCGACGTTTCTAGCTCTCTATCTCTCTCCCTTCCTCTCTGTAAAAAATCAATAAAATATATTTTAATAAAAAAGAAAATAATCAGTTATTTCACATTTCAAGCTACGGAGACTAGTCTTATTTCCCCATACCAACTCCTCTCTACAAGTAACACATTGGTTTCTATGTCAATAAACTAATGAGTTCTCAATAAAAAGGCATCTAATTTGGGGGTGAAAAAAAACTGAAAAGAACTGTTTGGAAATAAAACTGCATTTCTACTAAACTAGAAAGAACACATACTTTTCATTTTAAATAAACATTCAAAAATTAGAACTACTGAAATACTGCATAGAATTCATGGAACAAAATAGTTTTAACATTTATTCCAAGAAGAATCAACTCTTGGGAGCAGAGCATCCAAGAGAAGAGGAAGAGCAATGATATGAAGTTACAATAGACTACTCAGGAAGTCGCTTTTTGGGATCTATAGCTTATTTATATCATCTTCAAAGATAAGACACTGCCGGGACCGGTTTGGCTCAGTGGATGGAGCGTTGGCCTGCGGACTGAGGGGTCCCGGGTTCGATTCCGGTCAGGGGCATATACCTTGGTTGCGGGCACATCCCCAGTGGGGAGGGTGCAGGAGGCAGCTGGTCGATGTTTCTCTCTCATTGACCTTTCTAACTCTCTGTCTGTCCCTCTCAATTCCTCTCTGTGTAAAATCAATAAAAATATATTAAAAAAAAAAAAAAAGATAAGACACTACCTGTCAATTCCCTAACAAAATGAAGTTAATACGTGGGTTCTTTCCTTTTTTTAAGATGTTACACAGTGGAAAACAAGCAAAGGTGGTCTTTGGACCACTCTTTCAATCCAAGCAACATGTTAGCGATGTGAAGGCTAGAATACTAAAGAACATACACTCCAGAAATCCCAACAGAGCCTTGAAACCCTAAAAGCATCCCACAACCACCTTTGGTGAGACTGCCATGGTACTGCTGGGAGTTGCGCAGCACGGGTAAGTGTAGAATCACGTAAGCCCTCCCAAGGGCCAGGACATATTCAAGATTGCCCTCTATTCAGTGTAAAACCACTCATACGTAAGAAGCACTATTCTAAGTGACAGAAATGAGATACAAAAGTCTACATATTGTATAACTCACTTTTATGACATTCTAGGTACATATATCAGATTAGAAGCTGCCAGTGGCTTGAGGGAGGGATTTGTGCAAAGGGGCACAAGATAACTTTATGAGAATACTATTATATATCTCAGTAATGGTGGTAGTTACACTACTGCACATATTGTCAAAACTCAATAAATAGTATATTCAAAGGGGGTGGCTTTCACTGTGAGTGCATTTTCGAAATAGAACAGATTTGCTCTAAAAATAATGCGCTCTTTCTCACAGAGAAAAAATTTTCCAAATTGTCAACTGGTTTACACTTTCTAATATGTTAGCTATTACTAAAAAATATATTTTTTTTAATTTCCAATCCCATTATGACAAACATAAACACATGCTGAGGCTATTAAAATCACCAAAGTTTCAAAAATTAGAAAGATTCAAAAATTAAAGTTACAGTTCAGTTTCTATGGGTATATTAACAATTAGGAGTTCCCTCAATACAGCCTGCATCCTTTCCAATCGGACATCCCTCTCACAATCTGGGACTGCTGGCTCCTAACCACTTACCTGCGTGCCTGCCTGATCACCCCTAATTGCCTCTGCCTGCCTGCCTGCCTGCCTGCCTGATTGCTCCTAACTGCCCTCCCATGCTGGTCTGATCTCGCCCCTAACCACCTCAGCCTGCCTGATCACCCCTAATTGCCTCTGCCTCCGCCCCCACCACCATGGCTTTGTCTGGAAGGAAGTAGGACAAAGAAGGTGGCTGGTCAGCATGGTCTAATTAGCATATTACCCTTTTATTAGTATAGATAGTTTGGAAAAGCTGAATTTAGTTATTAATCACTAAGGAAAGAAAGGAAGAAGAGAAGGGAAACAGGAGAGAAGGAATATGGAGAAACAGATAATAAGGGGGGAACACAGAAAAAGGATACAGAAGTATTGCTTCTGTGAGAAATGCTTTTTAGGTAGCATCTACACATGAAGGCTTATTAATGGAATAAACTAATGAGCTACATTATGTGGGAAGAAGCCTGGTCATTTTTACCCACATTCCTACATAAGAGGTAAACATTAGGTGTTAAAGCTATAGTTGGTCTCTCTGTGCTTCCTCCCATTCATGGAACAACTAATCATTCAGGCCTGGTAGAAAATTACCAAGCTGCAGGCTTCACTCAGCTCCAGGTGTCCATAATCCACCGATATCTCTACTGGTAGAGATATAGCCCCATTGAGCTCTGAAGGAGGACAGCCAGGAGTCCATACTGATCTTGGTATCGAGAAGGATGGTGGTTCCACCCAATGTAACAGGTATGTGGGGCCATTACATATGGTTTTACTACATCTTGAGGTCACTTTGCTTCAATTCCTGCTTTCCCCCTACTTAAATGGACAGATGGACCATACATACACAGGTCACTAGGACTCTCCAAGCTATGCACTTGGGCTCAAACAGGTCACAGTAAACGAAGCAGGATTTCCCTAGGCCAGTTTCATTCTGCAGAATGAAAGAATTCTCCATTTCCTCCCAAGGTAACTCCTCCCTGCTAGCTGGCATTCCCTTTCAGAATTCTTCCTCCCCACACCCTATTGTCACTTCTCAGAACTGTACTTCATCCCACATCCAAATTCTACTAGCTTGGTGTATGTATATTATATATTACCATCCAACGTCTAAAATCCTTTTAAGACAGAAACATGGCCAACTTAAAATATTCATAAATCTAAACACAGACAATGACATCTAAAATCAAATGATGAGGAAATTAAGTTTAGGGATTGTCTCACCATTTTTAATGAAACTCAACTGACAGCAAAATAAAAAAATAAAAAAAACACCATGACACACCACACTGTTGAGCCATGAAATAGGCATGAGGGCATTTGATATGTCATTGGACTTCATTTTTTTATGGCTTAGGGGGACCCTTAAAATTGACTGTTTATAATCAGGTATTGCATTTATTCGCCTTTCAAAACCACAAATTTTAATACAATATTTTCAGATTATCATCTAAATCAAACTTAGGAAATAATGTATTTCAAAACCACAAATTTTAATACAATATTTTCAGATTATCATCTAAATCAAACTTAGGAAATAATGTATTTCAAAACCACAAATTTTAATACAATATTTTCAGATTATCATCTAAATCAAACTTAGGAAATAATGTATTTACCAATTTGAGAACTTGCAAAAGTACATTTTCCTAATTCCAACACAGAGGTATGAGAACAGGTAAATTTCAAATATGTTCACAGAATTACAAATGGCTTCATTATTGCTGTTCTTCTAATCTCTTGATAGCATCTCTTTTGGAACAAACCCTTTAAGGGATTTGACGACTGTATCTCAGAAATGCACAGATATGCCCAATTTTGAATATAATTTCAGAAGATCCATGGACCGCCTACATCCCATCACAGATGCTAGTCCACCTTCTGGGATAAGGATCCCTGCACATCAGGCTAAGAATCTGTTCCACGGGCCTACAGTCAAGATTCCTAGTCATTTAAACACATAAACATACACACCCCAAAGGTAACTATTTAAAAAAACCATGAACTAAATTAATCCTTCCTAATAATGGTTCTTTTGTTCTATTTTGCTGAAATTTGTTCTTTTAATAAAGTCAAAACTAAAATACTTATTGCAAGTAAACATAAGGACCTAAAATAATTTATTCATTTAACATCCTGTAATTTAAAACATGATTCCTGCTGATCATTCACACTTCTAAAATCAGCTGTACAAAGTCCTAACTCACATATTCTTTCCTCAGTAACCAAAATTTTGACCAAAGTAAGTCATCTTTAATTTGTCTTTAATATATGCATGCTATTCACAATAAAAAAGATCAATGGGATTCAGTCCTGCACAAAAGATTTTAGCATTCCCAATTGTCTTTAATCCATACTTTGCTTAACTTAATAGAAGAGCACAGATATCTCTACTTTCTAAAATGGATGAGATTTAGACATTCTAAAAACTGAAATCTTCAAAACTGTCATTTATGATTTAACATTATACCTCTATTCTACTTTATACTTTCCATTCAATTGTATCAAACCAAAAATTAGAAAGAATGCAATAGCATTACAGGTGAACATAGCAAGTATAAAAATTGCAACAATTCACTGGAGATTTTTTATTATATTACATTTATGTCTGCATGATATTGAGGGGGAAAAAACAAACCTGTATAAATGAGAAAGCAGCTAAAGAGCAAAATCAAACTCCTGGCTTTATTAGGTGCAGGCCTAATGTCTTTCAGATAAAATATTTGTAGGTGCCACAGTCAATCAAGATTTCAACAGGAACCGAAGATGAAAGCATTCATGCATAAAAGGCAAGTGTGATAATTATGATATGGAGACAAGATAATGGAAAACATCCGAGGCCACTTTTCACTTTGTGTATCAAGTGCTGCCTTGACCTAGCCATCCTGCAATGTGCAATCATATTTATTGTTACTTTATCATTTTAATTACTTAGCAGAATTCAATTAATTTGGCTGGCACGTAGTCAGCGGATGGGAATCCTTCACTATCTTACAGGGTCTTTTCCCTGTGTCATTTCTAAACATAATGCTGCAAAACAGGTTTGAATAAACATGCAGCTGAGTTTTAAATTCTTGTTCATCCTTCAAGTTTATTAATTAACCTCTTACTGATTAAAGAAATGTCACCTATTTTCCTGGAATGTCATTTTCAGATAGAATATGTCAAAGTGGTGACAGACAGATTCTAGTCAAAATTTCAGTATGACTCTATACAGTAAAGTTTACATTGGCTCCATTTTAAAATTCTCAGGGTGCAAATAGAAAATAGTGGGGTAATTACTATAGAGGATAGTTCTGCATGCAGATTTAGTACAAAGTTCATTGCTGATGTATTCAAGTATTACAGGAATCATTTTCTAAGCTGTGCTCTACATAATCTGTTATCTAGAATCCATCTACCTTAGCATTCATGAAAATAGTCCTCAACAAAGTTCAAGGTTACAATTACACTACTATTATTATTATAATGTATTATATTATAAAAACACTAAGGCTTTATACTTATTACTTGCCAAAATTATAATAATGTTTCTTAAAAATGTGACATGTTACTGTTCCTTCTATACTCTTATAATTTGGAGGAAAGTAATTTTCAGATGTTATTAACAATTTCTCTTCAGAACTGTCGAGTCAAAGAATGGATTTTCTCAGTATACACATTTCGTTATTAAAAGAAGGCTATATACAGCAAGGATGAAATTCCTTTCATAGAAGGCAAACCTAACATTCCAATGAAACTTAGATTAGTACCTGACTAAGGGGGCAATATTCATGAGGATTTAATCCTGAATAAAGACCGAACATCTTCTGTTTAGTTGTTGCTCAGTAAATTTTACTTTCCCCTGGAAATAAGTCACTCCCATGACTAGCAAAACAGAAGATGAGGCTGGCAGGAGGTGAATCTGACTCTTCTGCCTTGTATAAGCAGATGAGGGCAAGGTTGCCAGGGAAGAAAAAAGGGAAGGTACTATCTGCAAACATAAGTGAACACAAAATAAAACCATCAATCAGCTTCCCAGAAATAACTATGGATTAAGCCAAAAGATAATGATAAGATAAAGATAATTCAAGTTCTAGTAAAGAATGTTTAAATTTGCCAGTCTAAGAAGACATACATTCTCACACTCATCCAGTAACCTGGGACCATTCAGCTATTAATACATCCTACTTACTAATAAAAGCCTAAGTGGTCATCAAAATGACAGCACGCACGGGTGGGCGGGGCTCGGCTTGAAGCTGCCTGGGTGTCCAGGCAAAGCCGGGAGGAGGTGGGTCCCCTGGCTCCTCGAGGCAAGGCCTGCCTGGGGATCTTGGGGGTCCCGCCTCCAAGCTCCATGCAGCGGGGAGGCAGGATCCCCAGCTCTGGCCTACCAATTTTAGGCAATCCATCAAGGAGCCCTGGATGGGTGAGCAGGGCCTACCTCTTTGGGGCAATCGATGGCGGGGCTCCTGTACTCTGACAGGACACAGGCCAAGCTGGGGGATATATCCCACCCTCTCCTCCCCCCCTACCGCCCCCCTCACCCAGAGTACATGAATTTCATGCATCTGGCCTCTAAATGTTTCCATAAGGGCAGTCTCAGGCCAACGGTGCCAAATGAGAATTAGAAGTCAGAAGTCCCTTTTGGTGAAATGATCCAGCAACATAAAAAGTATTCATAAAACACCTTATACCCTTGGATGTGGCAACTTAAAAGAAGGAAAAATATTATCAACACAATGAAGTTGATACATTATATAAAAGAGAAAAATATTGGAAATAACCAAAATAGTTATATGCAGTCATGTGATGAAATACTAAGGAGCCAACTAAAATAACCATGAATATTATGCAACCAGGAAACCTATGCATACATTAATGTGAAAAAAAAGTTAAAATTATCCAATTAGAGAAATGAAAGCCAATAACTTAAAAAGAATAAAGTTAACTTATTGAGATTCTATATTGAAAAAAAGAAAAAAAATGCTCAAAAACTATGAACTTATCTGGATGAGAAGCACAGAAAGCAAGTTTACCTTGAGCTAGTCGTTCAAGTCGTTTCCCATGCTCCGGGGGTATTGCATACCTAAAATGTTAAACATATATGAAGATTTTAAGTTTATAACTGTTTAGCTACTTCCTAAACATATCTACTCCTAAATAATGTCGTGGGGGGAGGGGGGGGGGGAATTCAATAACAAAATCTACTTAGATGAACTGAGTAGAGATCAGAAAAACAATTACAGAGTCATATCCCTCGGACAAAGGATAGAAGAAAAATAAATACTTATTTCAATGCCATGCTCACCATTCCCACCACCTTAAGAAGCAAGGGTCCAAGAGCAGGAAACTGCTTAATCAGGAGGCAACTAGCCACAGCACGGAGACTAGACCTCTCTCCAAACACTTATAGAACCCCAGAAATCCGGGACTATTTTGAGTTGTATGTTTTAGTTTTGTGGTTGGTTAGCTGGCCTTTATTTTTTAAGAAAACCTAGATTTGCTAGATGTTTTTAACCTTTTAAAATGTTCTTATTGACAAGCAGGATAGAACACAAAATTACTACAACAACATTTAGATTTTTACCAAATCTTTTTATTGTACTTTTGAATAGACTTTAAATTTTTTAAAAATCATCAGCCATTTAAAAATCATTTCATGAGTATGTGACTTTTAAAATCTTGATTATAAACAAATAATTTTTCTGTTTTGAAGAACAGAAATATTCATTTCTATTTCCTGGTGTTTTCAAAAGTGAAATGCCTGAATTTATTTTCTGTAAATTTAATAACAAATTTTAAAACAATGATCGCACAATGTACTACACAAATACTAAATTTTATAAGCAGTCTAATGAGGAAAATTAAGACTACTAAAAATAAAGTTAAATAATCATTTCATGTTTTAAGTAAAAATATGTTATTCCCAAGGCCTGCATTTGCTGTTTACTAACCCAAGTTACTTTTAAGTTCAAGTTACTTTTTACTAAAATAACTTTTCTAATTTTACTGAACACCACACTTGGTTACATTTAAAGCCACTGATAACATATGCAAACCTTAATTGGATCCGATGTAACTAGGCAATTCTCTGAAAGAAAATTCAACCATATATCCTGTTTCCTAAAGGCACCGCTAATGAAATTATTCCAACTGAATTGGGAAGATAAAATTTCAGCATAAATAAATGACAGTCACTCAGTGTGTATTTACAGTCACTTCTTACTACATTTTTAATCCCTGGTTTATATCACCATATATAGCCAGAAAAGAAAAAACATGTACATATGTGCCCCAGACAGGAAGGTCACCTCCCCCAGAACATACATACACACACTCATACACTGCCTCAACTTCCTGATCAGTTCAAATTCTATTTCAATCAAAACTTTCTCCCAAGATTTAAGCATCTCACGAGACTCCACATTTTTTAACATGGTTTCCCCATTTGGCCCTGCCCTCTCTTCATTCCTCCTATATAGTACCCAGGCTGTATGCATACAAATCCACAGGCTTGGGTTGCTTAGTTTCCAATTAAATGGCATGAGATGGGGAGATATAATACCCCAATACAACTGCCCAAAAGATTTAATTCCTATGATTGTTGTAGCCAGCACTGAAAATTATCATCTAATTATTTAATTAAAAAATGAGTAATGCCAAAACCGGTTTGGCTCAGTGGATAGAGCGTCAGCCTGCGGACTGAAGGGTCCCGGGTTCGATTCCGGTCAAGGGCATGTACCTTGGTTACAGGCACATCCCCAGTAGGGGGTGTGCAGGAGGCAGCTGATCGATGTTTCTCTCTCATCGATGTTTCTAGCTCTCTGTCTCTCTTCCTTCCTCTTTGTAAAAAATCAATAAAATATTTTTAAAAATTAGTAATAAGTAAAAGTCAACCATTAAAAGGTTCCAATTTCATAAGAATATGTTAATATTTTTCATGAGAATAATTTTAAAGATCATTTTCAACTACATTTGAACAGAAAGCATTGAATTGAGGGCAGAAACTCCCTTTAAAAAGCCTAAATTACTACTATGCTTTCAAAAAGTTTGAAATCTTGCTGCTCTGATGACATCCAAGCCAATGAAGAGGCGCTGCCTATGGAGAAACCTGAGGTGGTGAGGACGCACCTGCGCATCATCCAGCTGGAGATGGTGGGCACCAAGGGGAGTGGATACAATGGCAAGACCTTCACCCAGGTGGAAGTCAAGCCTGAGATGACTGGCCACTGCCTGTGTGAGTTCTCCATCACCTACAGGCCAGGAAGCACCACCAGCCCGGCATTGGAGCCACCCACTCCTCCCACTTCATCCCTCTCAAGCAGGGATGAGAGAGAGAGAGAGAGAGAGAGAGAGAGAGAGAGAGAGAGAGAGAGAGAGAGAGAGAGAGAGAGAGAGAGAGGCTGACTTCCCTCTGAGATCCCTCAGAGTCCTCCGTTTTTCAAGTGGGACAGAAAAAAACCTCCCTGAAATATCTGTTGTCTGGATTACCTGAGATGATTTCTTAAAGTCATTAGCGTAATTCCTGGCACACGAAGAACATCACTAAATTAAATGGAGTTACCAAAGAGAGACAACATACTTCATCACCCTAGTCAAGCCCTACTCCTCGAAATGTAAGCCTACAAAAATGAACATATGTGAACTCAAAGAAGTAACAAATCTATTTGCAAGTCTCCCTGTGGAAGTGAAATCACACACACACACGGAAAAATAAAAAAAAGAAGCAGCAGCAGCCACTTTCCTATATTCTCAAGTCAAAACAATATTTTTGCAAAACAAATATCATATAATATGTATCTTCTACAAAGTACTACTACCTAAAGAGGAAGATTAAACAGTCTGAAAAGGAAAATGGGAAATATTGGGGGGGAGGGGGGAGAAGAGAGATAAGCTAGGCCAAAACAATTGTGAACTGCTACCTCTGCCACAGTAATTTGTAAAGATGATAGAACTAATTTAGCTTGTTTTCCAATAACTACATGGCATTACATTAACCTGATTTTTCCCTAAAAGTTATGGATTTGATTCAGCAAATTTTTTTTTTTTCATTCGAAGAGGTTTCTCTGGTTCATGTAGGTGGTAGTGTTTGCTTTAAATGAAAGAGCAACAACAAGGCAATATGAGGCATCCTGAAGGAATTTACAAAGCCCCAATATGCTTATCAGAGGCATCAAAAGTACTCAGTTAATGTAAGTTTACATTAATTACCCACAATGACCCATCAGTTAGTGAAAAGACATTACACTTCAGCATTTCAGGGAAAAGAATGAGATTTATTTTCAAAATCATGAACACTAGGCCTCATAAACTTCCTATAGGGCAGCAGTCTCCAACCTTTCGGACCTCACGGTCAGACCGCTGCTTTAGGGAACTCTGTGCTGAGCAAGGGCCTGGTCTGCAGGCATGTGAATGCGGTTGTCTTTATCTCCAAGTCAGGCTCTGCGCGCGCGCCACTCAGCTCATCCCAGGCCCTATGCACCTGCCACCGCAACTCAACTAGCTGCTGCTTCGGTCTGGCCCCAATGGGGGAGGAGCACACAGGAGGAGTGTCCATGGGAGAGGCTCTGCAGCCTGGTTTCTACAATAGTTAAGCAGCACTTCCCCTGTGGGAGCATGCTGACCAACAGGGTATAGCTCCAGCACTGAGCGTCTGCCCCCTGGTGGTCAGTGCATATCATAGCAACCAGTCATTCTAGTGGTTTCAACATGAAGGTCACTTAGGCTTTTATTAGATGATTGATAGATAGATAGATGATAGATAGACAGATAGATAGATAGATAGATAGATAGATAGATAGATAGATGATAGATAGATAGATGATAGATAGATAGATAGATGATGATAGATAGATGATAGATAGACAGACAGATAGATAGATGATAGATAGATATGCATAACCCATGGACACAGATAATAGTGCAGTGAAGGCAGGGGAGGTTGCTAGCGGGCGGGTAAGAGAGACATCTGTAATACTTTCAACAATGAAAGATAAATTTTAAAAAACCAAACAGCTGGTACTCTCAAATATTACAAAACACTAAAAAGCCCAGCCAGCATGGCTCAGTTGAGCATAGACCTATGAACCTGGAGATCACTGTTTAGTTCCAATCAGAACATATGCTTGAGCTATTGGCTCAATCCCCAAAAATGGGCATGCAGAGACAGTTGATCAATGTTTCTCTTTCAACTATGCTTACTCTTTCTCTCTCTCCCTCTCCCTCCCTCTCTCTGAAATCAATAAAAACATATTTTTTTAAAAAACTAAAAAATTATTTAATTAAAAAAGCATCAAACTAAGTTTACATTTATTCTAAAACATCTGACATCACTTATTCCTGCATGGCATTTTAACAAAATCTCAGTTCGTTGTATAAAATTTAACCAAATCCATAACATTCAGGAAAACCTTCTTTCTTGATTTTAGACCTTTCCACAACTTAAGACATATCTTCTTAAACCTCACCTCTCCCATTCTCTATAGAGTAAATCTTATTCATTGTGTTTGGACATGGACTTGGAAAAAAGAGGATTCAAGACATCATCTAATTCTATATCCCCAGCAGTTAACCACTACCATAAGCACTGGATGCTTGGGAGAATTATATTGTATCCTCGAAACTTCCAATCTATTATATGCCAAGTTTAGACTTAAAGTAGTAATTACTATGACCAAAAAAAAAATGATTCATTTTCATAAGATTATTAAAATAATGGTAATTATAAATATTTGGACAGTACTTTACAGATTAAAAAGCACTTTCACACAGAATATATCCCTGGACCCTTCTAGCAATCCTATAAGTAGACAGTGAATAAATCATGCCTCCATTTGGCAGTTAAAGAAATTTATGATTAAAGTCGTACAGTGTTTTGCCCTAAGTCATTCAGCTGGTAAGTGACAGATTGGGATTTTAAAACAGGTCTTCTTGCTCCAAAGTCAATATTAATTCAAAAAATAATAAATACCACTGACTGCCAGAGCAGTTTTCTATCTGCTTACTTTAAGCATTCTTTTCCCCTTAAACCGTTATGCCAGAAATGTTTAAATAAATCAGCAGCCCCTCTGAAAGTCTCTTCAATACATCCCTGTATTCATGAAAACTTACTAAGCAAAATCTGCCATATATATAGTGCCCATAAAAGTATGTCTTGAGGTTCCCACCTGGGGCTGTGCATATCCTGCAGCTACTCAGAAATCTCAGGAAACTTCGTGTTCTTAATGGTTACGTTTTAGACAAAAATCTTTAAAACACGCGAGTGAGTGTGTGTGTGTGTGTGTGTGTGTGTGTGTGTGTGTGTTTTCCTTCTCTGCCTTTAAACAGATTGATCTCAAAAGACTTCAGGCAGCCGAAACCGGTTTGGCTCAGTGGATAGAGAGTTGGCCTGCGGACTGAAGGGTCCCGGGTTCGATTCCAGTCAAGGGCATGTACCTTGGCTGCGGGCACATCCCCAGTAGGGGGCGTGCAAGAGGCAGCTGATCAATGACTCTCTCTCATCGATGTTTCTAACTCTCTATCTCTCCCCCTTCCTCTCTATAAAAAATCAATAAAATATATTTTTTTTTTAAAAAGACTTCAGCCGAGACCAGTTTGGCTCGATGGATAGAGCGTCAGCTTGGGGACTGAAGGGTCCCGGGTTCGATTCCCGTCAAGGGCATGTACCTTGGCTGCGGGCATATCCCCAGTAGGGGGGGTGCAAGAGGCAGCTGATTGATGACTCTCTCTCATCAATGTTTCTAACTATCTCTCTCCCTTCCTTTCTGTACAAAATCAATAAAATACACTTTAAAAAAAAAAAAAGAAAAGACTTCAGGCAAAAATCTAAGGGATATAGGGGCACATGAAAGCAGTGTAGACATGGAAGTAGGGAGGGGATTCTAGGCAGCAGTCTTTGCAATAATCATACCAAAAACATGGTATGAAGAACTGAAGATGAAGAAGTAGAAGTTCATCGCCAGCCTGTAAGGCCAGAGAGAAGGAGGAAGACACAGCCAGGAAAGAGATGTCAAGCTGAGGAGAGGTCACTTCTGGAGAAGAGTAAAGGCAACTGTTTCAGATCCAACTCAACAAGCAGAGGCCAGCAGGAAAGGAAACCAGTGTGTGCTCATGTGCACGCACACCTACATCACTGTGTCATCCTCTCACTTTGTAGAGTAAGTGAAAATATTCCTATGGTTGGAGATCATACTGTTTAAGCTTGACATTTTGTGGGTGAGGAAACTTCAAGTACAGTTATCTGTCCAAAGACAAATGTTAGTAGCAGAATAAGGACTAGAGCCCTGATTGCTGGTCCTTGTGTCTTAGCTCGGCCACACACACTCCCTGCCTCCCAATATTTATATGAATTTGTACTGCTTCTACCAACTTTCAAAGCTCACTTTAAATATATTACGATTGTTACTAAAGTGAATTTTAATGATGATTGAGTTTACCTCAAAGTATTTAACGCTGAGCTAATATAATCTTTCATGAATCTACTGGGAAATATACTTACAGTCATTTATATCACTCTTTTCCTAGAGTAGTTATCTTAGAAAATGGAATGTAGATTAGCTGTCATACTTACTGCTGTGTTTTATTACTTTATCATTAAATATAAATAATAGTCAAGGTTAAAGATAATAGTGTTATTATAAATCTACCCTTAATGCACAGGATGGAGTCTATATGCTTAATAACTAATAGAGTAATTAAATATTGAAAATATACATGCTGGAAGAAAGAAATACCTTGGACACTAGCAGAATGATTCTCACAAACTGCAGGGCTCTTTCCCAAAGACACAAGATTCTAGAATCAGTCCGTTTCCTGACCAGAATATTCTCCCCTAAGTGATCTTTAGGAAACAACATAATACTGTTCTCAAGACTAGAGGAAAGGATAATCTACCCCCGGAAAAAAGCAGGAACCACATCTCTGACTCCTCTAATACCAAAAACTCAAATTAATGTCCCAATCATTCTTACTAATTAATATCTAACAAGCGTCCAGAAAAGCTTTGCTATTAGTGTTTCATTTTTCTTAAGGGAAATATAGTATATACTAGTAGTTACCTAAATACTACTAGATTTCACCAACATGTTGATTTATCCACTTCATTTAATTTTATCCACTCTGAAAGGGGGTGTCAGAAAGCATGGAGACCACTGTCCAGGAGCCTATGCACTACTTTGTAATATTTCTCAAAGTCTCCAAGAGCTAAGTCCCAAAAGTACTAACGGATGACAGATGTTTAGAAAGTTGTTGAAGAAAGATGACAAATAGAGACCCACAGGGCCTAGAGTGTGTGCTCACAACTGAGCCTCCTGTAAACAACTGTGAAATGAACAATCCCATCACACTGTCATAAAACCTCTCAACATACTAGACCTCATATTTAAAATGTTTGAAGTTTGATTTATTCCGTTAAAGGAGAAGAATGGCCAAAACCGGTTTGGCTCAGTGGATAGAGCATCAGCCTATGGACTTAAAGGTCCCAGGTTCGATTCTGGTCAAGGGCTTTTACCTTGGTTGTGGGCACATCCCCAGTAGGAGGTGTGCAAGAGGCAGCTGATCGATGTTTCTCTCTCATCAATGTTTCTAGCTCTCTATCCCTCTCTCTTCCTCTCTGTAAAAAAAATCAATAAAATATATTTTTTTAAATAAAAATAAAAGAGAAGAATGCTAAAAATTAATCAAATTAAATGTGCTTACCTTTAAAATAAGTTAAACAGCCCTGCTCAATTTGGCTCAGCAGAGCTTCCCACTTTGTTTTTTTAGATTAAAAAAAAAACTCATCAGCAAAGTAAGAACTGCCTGGATTTTTCTCTTCTATATCCTAAGAACTTTGCCCTTCCACCTAATACTTTCCTTCCAAGTAGATGTCATTTTCAATCATTAGGAAGTTTTCCTATATTTAAATTTTTTGGAGAAAGCTTACCATTTCTCATTTCACCAAATGATAAAACCTCAATGGCAAGATTGGACTAGAACTTACACACTGTATTTCAACTCATGATAAGCAGAACTTGAAAGAGACCATTCTCTTTGAATTGGAACCAAGAAAGCTGCTGGGCTGACACAATACCTGAAGAGCATCCTAAATGTTCATCAGAACATCCTATTTCCTGTTGTCCAGATTATGCTTCATATGCTCTTGCCTGTGTGTTACCCTGATGTACATATATTAAAGAAAGTAGGCTGATATTATAGAAAATAGACTTAACTCTTTAAAACATGAAAATGCCTGACCACAAAGCATACCAGGGTTAGCAAGCTAATAATTACAAATGTGCAATGAATGTACTATCTAATGCATTTTACAGAACCCTTAAGAAAAATGAGGAACGAAGTTCAAAAACAGAGGAAACTGCAAGTTAAGAACATGTATCAACATTCAATTGCTCTGACCCATGCCTATTACTCAAAGATTGATAACAGACCTCCTGATTCTCCTCTCCGCTCCCTCCAGCCACCACACACTATATAGAAATGGCAATTTATTTAGAGGAGGCTGGATAAGAAGGTTATTAAGATCATTTGATACTTTACATCCAGGAAGTCAACTTTCCCATACACCTTCCAACAAATGGTCAGATAAGTAAAGATGCCTAACAAGTCCTTCAAGACTAAAATATCTATCAACGCTTCACACACATATACACATAATGGTCTGTAGGCAACTTTAGATAGACAAGTCACCACTAGCTTCGTAACTTTGAGCAAAAACCTGGGGAAAGTGGAAGACAATGCATTATTACAGTAAAAAACTTTCTTACAGCTCATATTAAATCTGATTCCACCAAGGGAAAAACATCCTCTTCAATAGTTCTAGTGCCTTGCCCAAACTTCAAAATTCCAAAGTGAATGAATAGTAAACATGTAACTTGCCAAGACTTGGGCTCTCCAAAGTGGAGGTAATTAATGCTGTAGAGGTCCATATCCTCGGTGTGCCACGCGAATGTGGTTTTCCACATGCCAAAATAGAGATATGGGGTATTTACACCCTCAATAGAAATACCGCACTCTTCCTCAACCACATCCAAGATAGTATTTAGGCGAGCTATGTTCCATTCATCCACACCCTGGAACCAGAAGAGAGAGAGAAAAAAAATCAAGCATTATTACACTACTAAAGGTAACATTTACTAATCAAACCATCATCTGCCAAAATTATTACACTGTATATTTTCATTCACTTAGAAATGAAAAGTAAAGCAATTATTATTCAAGAAGCTATAGAGAGAGAAATGGTCATTTATTTAGAGGAGGCTGGACTGGAAGATTATTAAGATTATTTGATACTTTACATCCAGGAAGTCAACACACACACACCAGAAGCCCGATGCACAAAATTCATGCACGGGGGAGGGTGTCCTTCAGCCCAGCCTGCACCCTCTCCAATCTGGGACCCCTCCAGGGATGTCCAACGGCCCTCTCACAATCCAGGACTTCTGGCTCCCAACTGCTCACCTGCCTGCCTTGCTGATTGCCCCTAACCGCTTCTGCCTGCTAGCCTGATCACCCCCTAACCACTTCCCTGCCAGCCTGATTGATGCCTAACTGTTCCCCTGCCAGCCTGTTTGCCCCTAACTGACCTCCCCTGCAGGCCTGGTCACCCCTAACTGCCTTCCCCTGCAGGCCTGATCACTCCCAACTGCCCTCCCTTGTAGCCTGGTCCCTCCCTACTACCCTCCCTTGCTGGCCATCTTGTGGCAGCCATCTTTGACCACATGGGGGCAGCCATTTTGTGTGTTGGAGTGATGGTCAATTTGCATATTACTCTTTTATTAGATAGGATAGAGGCCTGGTGCAAGGATGGGGGCCAGCTGGTTTGCCCTGAAGGGTGTCCCAGATCAGGGTGGGGGTTCCATTGGGACATAGGGCAGCCCGGGCAAGGGTCCTATGGTGGTGTGCAGGCTGGCCACGCCCCCCGGTGACCCAAACAGAGGCCCTGGTATCTGGAATTTATTTATCTTCTATAATTGAAACTTTGTAGCCTTGAGCAGAGCCAAGCCTCCTGCTAGCTCCATGGCTGAAGCCATTTTGTTGGGATTTATTTATCTTCTATAATTGAAACTTTTGTAGCCTTGAGTGGAGGCCTAGGCCCACCAGGGTATGAGGAAAGCTTGGCTTCCTCCATTACCAGGGAAACCCAAGCCTCCTGCATACTCTGTGGCTGCAGCCATCTTGGTTGGGTTAATTTGCATACTTGCTCCTGATTGGGTGGTGCACATGACTTGTGGCTGTGTCTGAGTGGTGGTTAATTTGCATATTATTGTTTTATCAGATAGGATATATCCATTATTAATTCTGTGAGGTTATTATGAGCATAATGTGGTTCTATATAAATATCAGTATAAAACTATACCAAATGACTCCCTGATTCCCAACATAAATGTAAGGTAAGTCCCCACTTGCTATTAGCAATACAATCATTTTTCAAAAACATGATCTGGAGATGTTTTCTATTTTTGGTACACCATTTAGATTTGAGTTATTTTATTTTTATTTTCACTTTGTTTATTTTTAAATTAGTTTAGAAGTCATATTCAACATCAGGTAATATTTCAAGATACCACTAGCAAAATATATGTTCTTTCATCCCTCTCTCATCCCCATCCAATTCAATTTTAGCATGATACATCATTTTCTAAAAATTGACCTCTACTGGAAAAACTCTTAGCACTACCCTAAGCCATAGTACATTGTGCTTTTATTGCTTCTTCAAGTAAATATTAAACTCCATGTTGATTATGAATTTTAAACACATAATAGCTGTTAAAAAAAATTCTTCTCCAAGCTTTGGTAGAATCACTGGAATAATACAGTTTTCTAACAATAACCCAACATGGTGGGTGATAATAGAGAGAAAAGGTTAGAATTGCTGGTATAAAAGAATAAGGTTATGCCTGGCCAAAGAATGTGAAATTCCAATGCAATCATGAAGGAACTGCAATGCTTTTAAACCCATCTCAAACTATTCAAGGTACTGTTAAAGACTGGCATTGCCCTAGCTAGTGTGGTGCAGTTGGTTGATCATCATCCCCTGCACCAAAACTTCACTGGCTTGATTCCTGATCCAGGCACATACCCAGGTTGTGGGTTTGATTCCTGAACAGGGTGCATATGGGAGGCAACTAATCACTGTTTCTCTTTCACCTTGATATTCCTCTCCATCATCCTTCCTCTCTGTTTCTTTCTCTAAAAAAAAAAAAAAAAAAAAAAAAAAAAAAAATTGCACTAGCTGGTTTGGGTCCTGGGTTCGATTCCCAGTCAAGGGCACAAGCGCAGGTTGTGGGCTTAATCCACAGTAGGGGGAGTGCAGGAGGCAGCTGAACAATGATTCTCTCTTATCATTGACGTTTCTGTATTTCTCTCACACTCCCTCTCTAAAATCAATTTAAAAAAATTTTGCCCTAGCCGGTTTGACTCAGTGGGTAGAGTGTCAGCCTGCGAACTGAAGGGTTCCAGGTTTGATTCCAGTCAAGGTCACATGCCTGGATTGTAGGCTCGATCCCCAGTAGGGCTTGTGCAGGAGGCAGCCAATCAGCGATTCTCTCTCATCATTGATGTTTCTATCTCTCCCTGTCCCTTCTTCTCTGAAATCAATAAGAATATATTTAAAATAAATAAAAATATATTTTTTTAAAAGTCAATAAAAACATTTTTTTAAAAAGAGGGACATTAAATTAATTTATACATACCCATAAGGCCCTCTCCAATAACTATTCGAATGGCCTCACAGACAATCACATCTAATATTTCTCTTACTGAAAATGTACAGGTTTCCTGTTTTCATTTTGGTCTATAGATGATTCTCTAATCAGTATGGTAATCTTACCTCCTCAAGCTTTTGGGTTAGAAAAATTGTTGATGGAGCAGTTAATGAAGCTCTGCCTCACTTAACATAATTGAAAGTGCCAACAGAAATAATTTAATTCCCAAAGTCTCCTAAGTGGTCATTCTATCTTTAACCCCACAGTGGGAAGTTTGCTATTTGGAAATTGATCAAAGTGTTTTAGAGAAGATCCTAAGTTCCAACTTATGAAACTTCATAAAAAGTAGATCAACTTATGTAAAATATTTTATCTCTATTTATAGTGATGCAATCTCTTAACCCTAGTCCAATCAGACTTCAGTCCAGTCATTCTAATAATAAAGTCCTATTTAAAAGTCATTACTGAGGCAATGAATATGAATATGAATAATGAATATGAGAGCTATATTACAGCAATCATTTTTAAACTGAATGAACTTGCAAATTTAGGAACAAAGCATTCCTCTGAAACTCCTTCATTTACAGAGAAAGATCCTAACTTGATTAGTGACTGATTTTTATTTTTTTTTAAATAACTAAAGCTGACTCATTTGACATCCTCAAACCTACGTATCTAAGGGGATAAGGTAGAGAAGAGAGAATGCTGGCAGAAGACCCAGATTATAACCCAGCTCTGCCGCTGGCCAGGGCAAAGAACACTGAGATTTTCTGAGCTGCCAGTCTTTCTTCACCAAAGCCTGAGTTCTAGCAACTTCCCAGAGATTCATGGAATGAATATTGAACATGCTAAAGTTCACAAAATGTTCAGAAATTTTCTTAGAATAGATAGAATAAATATCTCCAGTATTCTCTAGTAAATCTTAGTAGAAAGCCTCCCCCAAAACCACAGTCGAATATATATTAAGAAATAATGAAGTCCTAAGACATTTACTACTGATGTTATCCTCATTAATAGGCAAATAACATATTTTTTTTTAAGGTAAAGTGACGGGCAAGGCCAAGGGTGACATGAGGCTGAAACTTTTAACTTCTTTTCAAAAAATTATATGAAATTATTAGAATCTCATATAATTTCAATTTAAAAAGTGGTTAAAATACTAAGAATAACAGTTGTAAAGAGACAGTAGACAAATTTTACCACTTCAAAATTTCTTCTCCAGTTTCCATTCTCCACTATGGACTGAACTGGCTAAACTGTCTCCAAGGACAGGCCCTATACAAACACCAACAAGCACCAGTCTCCTAAACAAACTCAGAGTATGATGAGACATACTCTGAGTTTGTTTAGGAGACTGGTGCTTGTTTCCCAAAGTGTGGTACAGGAAGAGTTTGGTGGGGGTACGCGTTGCACCGGAGTTTGGTGGGAATATGCACCGCACCGTGCTTTAGCCGCGCCTAATTCTATGTTCTCATGAGTACGAGTAGTACTCAGCGTTACAAAAATTATAGAAGGGGTACACATATGTCAAAAGTTTGGGAAACACTGATTTAGGTGAAGTGTTAACCACACTCTACCTCATACCTATACACCACACCTATTCAAAACAATCTGGTAACATTGGTAATGTTAAACCTAAATGAACAAATGGGGAAACCTAATACTCCTGGCCAGTAATAGGTGGCAAAAATTAAACTAAATCTATGTGACTCCTGGGCCTTCACTTGTAAACACTATGCTTCCAGTTCTGATCATTTTAAAATACAACATATCATCCTCCTCTCTCAGCAACAATTGTCAACAAAGATCTAAAGAGCTAAAATTTAGGGCAGGCAAACAAAGTTGCCACGTCCTGCCCACCCAGGAGTACAACTGTTCTACACAAACACTGGCAAAGCTTATAATAAAAGCTGCTTCACTTGAGTGTTGGTGATAGACCTGGTGTAATGTAAAGGTCTCCAGAAAGACCTCAGCTACAAACAAGCCCCACAATGACAAGTCAAAATTTGCCAAACTGTTTAATGCTTAAAGCCATAGAATCTCAGCAGAAAGTCTGCACATCAGCCCAAGTTCACAGAAAAATGCCTCTTCTAGATTCTGTCAAATTAGCTCTTCTACATGTTCAGCAGGTCCTTGAGGGTATTTGTCACTCGCCTATCCTCCAATGGGCCAATATTTCCTCCTGATTCTCCTCTCCCTTCACCCCAATCACCCAGTCAACATTCTAGGCCTGTCCCGCTCTGTTTGTCTATTTACTCTGTGTTTATCTGGTTTTCTGAAATAATTCATCATTGGATCATGATCTATGCACATATGTGTAACTGAGAATTTTATCAAGGATCATTCCTTTACCTTCCACCTATTGGGAATTAGATGGCATTTTAAAAGAACTCTTCAGTCTTCAATAGCATAACTAGAATCAGGAGCTATTTAAGGGAGTTACTGGCATCAGAACAATGCACCCATAACATCCACAGAGACTATACCGAAATTGAGGCCACAGCCCTTATTCTCTGGGCCACTTCCACTCCAATGAGCACCCTCTTCTCAGCACTGTGAGCATCCAGCACCCACTCTATGAGGCTGCGTTCAGTCACTAGAAAACTGAAGGATGACACGGCAGCAATAAGATACATTAGAAACCTCACTAATAATGCATCATTCCCACCTATACAGAGAATTCATGCAATATCATTGTAAACCAATTTTTCCCAAACCGTTCCTGATGCAACATTATGCCTACCAGAGGCTGTGGTCAGAAACCTTTGGCTTCCTTTTCTCCTCCTCTTAGTCACGGTCTTGACAGGTATTCCGAGACTCTGAAAGGCCTTACTACAGAAACCTATTTAATTTTGCTTAACTCCGTGCTTACCAAATATTATTTGACCACAAAAATCTTGTTTGCATACTCCATTACCATCTGTAAAATAGTACCTTGTGGGACAACACACCAGGAGAGGCATTCTAGAAGATGGATTAAAAGTAGGAAGAAAAGAGGGAAGTCTTAAACTTTTAACCCTATTAAATGTGCTAGCAAGCAGAGAATTGGCTTTTTTTTTTTTTCTTTTTAAGGACATAAAAAATGAGGGCACACCCATCAAAGACTACAAAAAGGTTCTTCTGAGATAAAAGACTATTTAATAATCTCATAAAAATCATGGTTAACACACTCTCTCTTCTGTTCGCACCCAGCAAAGAGCAAAATGAAATGATATTTTTTCTCCATGAATGACACAGTATCAGAAAAGTAGCATGCTATACAGGAGTTGAAAGCTCTCTAACCAAATACTGGCTCTGCCACTCACCAGTTATAGGAGCTGACGGTTTCTCAATGAATGTTCATGGCAGAACAGTGGCCAGGGTTCAAGTCTGCCAATGAGGACATGACAAGAATTGTGGCCACCTTGAGATGTCCATAGAAAAGATCTTATCCCTCAGTGGAACTACTTTAAAATAAATATGCCCTTGGCAGCACAAGTGGAGACCAACGCTTCCTAACAGCACATAATTCCAGACTTACCTATCTCAAGGGACAGTTGTAAAGACAAGATTTCAAAATACATACGAAAATATTTTGAAAAAATTTCTAACTATATTTTTCTTTTTAAAAGGTGGGAGGACCAGAGCTTATTTGAGTTGTATTCCCTGGGGCTCAGGGCCTACCCTACCTCAAAGAGGATTGTCAGGAGCATGTTCCAGAGACACATCAGGAAGTGAAGAGCTGAGTGATAAAGCAGAAGCTACTGAGGTGCCCAAAGAGCCGGAAAGTTACAACGTGAGTGACACAGCCTGGTGCAAATCAAAAGGAGTGTAGGGAAGACCATTTGGAGACCATCTACTGTCCTCTCTAGAAGAGCCCTTACTTAGCTCCTGTCAATTGCTGTCACTGGGAATGCTGCTAGATGTTCTGAACTTTAAGTGAAGCTCAAAATCCAAATTAACAAATTTTTAGAATTGTGGATCAAACAAAATATATCTGTGGCCACATTTGAAGAAAAGTAGCAGGTATTAAGAAATTCACACGTATTGCAATAATTTGAAAGGGATGAAGGAGGAAAGAACAAGGCAATGCATGCAAAAATATTTTTTTTTTAATTTTTTAAAGTAAAGTAACATTTTCTTTATATGTCATCCATCCAGAAAACTAGAACTAAATCTTAAAACTCTGTAGGTACTCAGTAATTATTTCATTAGCACAGGGATCTCAAAAGCACTGGGATAATCCGCAAGCTGGGAAAACAAGAGCAAAATGCCCTCATCCTACAGATGGAAATAAGATGCTCAGTAACTTACCAGCCCTCCTTGTTTGAAACTGAGAACAGAGCAGCCAATCTACTTGGTTGTCAGTCTAGCAAACCACAATTTGTTGTAATCAATCCCTTCATAAATACTGACATGGGTCCCATTTTTATAATAGAGTATATGATATGTTTCTCATTAGCACATTATTGTACAGTATTCTATAGGTATTTTTTGCTTAAACTATAATAAATAAAGATACTAATTTTTAAGTTCTGGTGGGGTTTTTTTAAGACTCTCCTTTTCCTCATTTGGCTCTTACCATCTCTTTCTAAAACCCTTATCACAGCCCACTCAACACCTAGAGTGCTGTGATCCAAACAAAAGACCATCCACCCAATCACCACTAATTTGATGGTAAGTTAAGATTAGGCTACAGTACATGACTGCCCCTAATTCATAGGGCTGTAATAAGCCCTCAAGAGTTTCAAAGATAATGTACATGGAGAAAGAAAAAAGAAAAAAAAAAACTTGATTGGTTCTTTCAAGACTTCAAAATTCAATCCATTTCAGATAGTAATATGTGAAAATTGTACCTTTCACTAACTAAAATGAAAGCTCTGGTTGACATTTTAAAATAGACTTATGATTTCCTTAGGATCTTTACACAATAAAAATAAAATCAGATGCCTGTGAAATTCATTTTGCTTTAAAGTTAATTACAATGTGTGACATGATAGCTCTTTTTGCTTCTTCTTATCCACAAAATATCTCATACTAGAGGCTCAGCATGCGAAATTGTGCAAAACCCAAACCCCCGCCATGCTGGAGACCCAGAGACCCGCCATGCTGCAAGACCAGTCACAGTCAATGCACCTCCTGGTGACCAGTCATTTGGTCATTACAGCTTTATGGCGTTACAGTCACTGGCTTTTAGTAATATAGATTATTTAAACTTCTTACTTTTAAAACAGATTACTTTTATTTTTTGCATTTTCACACATCAAAATATCTAGAATTTTACAGTAGTGCTTTCTTTTCTTTCTAAAGGTCTAAACCATACCCAATGTAGAGCAAGTTTGGGGGGGAGGGGGGAAACTGCAACAAAAGGGCCATATAAAAAGACTAGTCATCTTTAAAAGGTAAATATGAATATGTAAAGGAGAACAGAGAAGAAAAAGGGGGAATAACCACTCAAATAATAGATTTCAGAGAGTTTGGGACTCCTCCCAAGTCTGGACCATTAAAGGGTTTGAGGTTAATGGTATCCCTGGTTCTAAGCAAAAACAAACCCAATCCTTTTGTAAGAAAAGCATCCTCCATTGAAACCTATAAGTTTTCCATAAATTAAGATCAAGCTAAAGCACACAACCAAAAATCACCATGCACCCAGGGAGGCAAGCCAGCACTGGAGAAAGCAACAAAAACAGCTGAAGGAGCATGTAGAATGCTCCCCGACCTGATATCAAGGACTGCTGATAACAGAATTAACAGAGAGACATTAAAGAATATAAAATGTTTTTAAAAAATAAAAACTGGAATCACAAAGGCAAGCAAGTAAAATAAACTATTTGGAAGACAGTCAGTTCAAGGAGGTGGTGCGGACTTCTATTACAAGTAAAATATATCATTAATAAACTAAAAAAACTCAATGAAAGGGTTAAACAAGAGAAATAATTCACCAGAAGATAAAATGTATGACAGTAACACAGTGCAGTACAGAAATATGAGAAGGAAAATCTGAAAGCTAATGTAGAATAAGTATGGCTAACGTTAATGGGATCAGAGTTCCAGGAGAGATAAAAATGCAAGTAAATAAAATTAATAAGAGAAGATTGATAAAAATCAACAACATTAAAATCAGTCTTTGTTCATTAAAAGACATCCTATCTAATAAAAGAGTAATATGCAAATTTACCATCACTCCAACACACAAGATGGCTGCCCCCATGTGGACACCAGCTGGCCACCACAAGATGGCCAGCAAGGGAGGGCAGTTGGGAGGGATCAGGCCTGCAGGGGAAGTGAAATAAAGGAAAGTGAAGAGAATGTGAATGTGAAGTGTGCTTTCCTTTATTTCACTTCACTTTATTTCACAACCACTAATAACTGGAATGGAAAGTTAGTATATGTTCCTCCAATTATAATGGGGTTAAGTCCAGATAACCCTATCATCAGTTGAAAATACCATAAACTGAAAATATTGTTGTCGAAAATGCATTTAATGCACCTGACCTACCAAACATCACAGCTTATCCTAACCTATCTTCAATGTGCTCAGAACACTTACATTAGCCTGCAGTTGTGCAAAGTCTTCTAATACACTGTATTCACAGTAGAGTATCAGTTGTTTCATCTCATGATTGCCTGGCTGACTGGGAGCTGTGGCTCACTGCCACTGCCCAGAATCACAACAGGACATCATACATATATTTCTAGCCCAGGAAAAGATCAAAACTCACAATCTGAAGTACTATTTCTACTGGATGCATAACACTTTTACACCATTATAAAGTCAAAAATTCATCAGTCGAAACATTTTAAGTCAGGGACCATATCTAATTTAGTGATTTTGCTTTTCACTGGTCAACTTGGAAATACTGGCTGAGGTCAAAAGAGGACTCATGGATCCTCTCACTGACATGCATTCTATTAAAAAATTTTCATAGAAATAATAAAAACCATTGTTAACTTTTACAAATCTACCAACATGTAGCCCTTGGAGACTGTCCTAAAGGAAACCTGAACTAGGGGAAGCTCTGTTCTCCTTTAAAGAGGATCAATTACAGAAACCAAGATGGCAGCATAAGGTAAACACCTAAATGTAGCCTACCACAACAATTTTAAAATTACAACTGGAAAACAGAGCAGACATCATCCAGACCACCAGAAAGCTGGCTGAGTGGAAGCTCTACCAACTAGAAAAAAAGAGAAAAGGATGCTGAGCTCAGGAGCTGTGGAGGTTAGGAGATCTGTGAGCGTGGAAAGGGCGAGTGGATGAATGCGCTGCTGGCTTACTCAAGGCGTGTGCGCGGAGAGGGCGGGCAGCTAACGCTTGGCGAGCTTTCTCTTTGGGGAGGAAAACAAACCCCTCTGATTGCACTGATATCCAGCTCCGATCAGGGAGAAATTGGACTGTCTGGCAGCAGGCGATACTCGAGAGCAACCTTTTCTCAGAGGTGCACACAGCCAGCAGCCATTGCCATAGGACTCGGAGAACAGGACCTTCTTAGGGCAGAGATGACAGGAAACCAAAGCTTGTCTGCACCACCCTGAGAGTCCGCCCCATCCAAGCTGAGCACAGAAGCCCTTCTAGTGGAGACACTGCTGATCATCACAGCTATTTGGCTTGGAGATCAACTCTCCCCAGTGATACCAACAACAAGCAAGGCTTAACTATAACAAGACTGCACATACAGACAGACCACAAAGGGCTGCACCAAGAGGGTCCACCACAGGTAACTGGGGAGGCTGAGCTGCTGAGCCCTGCTAGGACACCTAGCACACAAAGGCACTCCATCAACTCAGGGAAGCAGCTAAAATGCGGAGACAAAGAGGCAGGCCTCAATAGAAGGAAATGGAGGAAAGCAAAAGATTGGATATAGAGTTCAAAACCAGTTATAAGGTTTTTCAAAAATTTCCTAGAAAAGGCTGATAAATTAAATGAGACCCTTGAGGATGTGAAAAAGGAACAACTAGAAATTAAGCACACACTGACTGAAATAAAAAATATTATACAGAGACCTAAAAGCAGACTAGAGGATTGCAAGAATCAAGTCAAAGATTTGGAATACCAAGAAGCAAAAAACATTCCTCCGGAAACGCAAAAAGCAAATAGAATACAAAAAGTTGACGATAGTGTAAGAAGCTTCTGGGACAAATTCAAGTGTACCAACATAAGAATTATGGAGGTGCCAGAAGAAGAGAGGGAGCAAGATACTGAAAACCTATTTGAAGAAATAATGACAGAAAACTTCCCCCACCTGGTAAAAGAAATAGACTTATAAGTCCAGGAAGTGCACAGAACCCCAAACATACTCATAACACTTGGCAGAAGACTGGTAGTTTTCTTTCATTCTTCATTGAATCAATGAATGAACTAAGGAATATCTAATGGTTTTGTTTTCATTCTTCACAGTGTAAAATTTTGGATCATATACATAGACTCAACCTTATTCCTTCAGTGAAAAAGAGAAAACAATAATTTTCCTAAATATTAAACTAGATTTTCTCGTAGAACATCTGCAACCTAAGTTCTTTTCTTTTTTTCTTTTTTTTAATAATCAAGCTTCCTGCCGAAAACGGTTTGATTCAGTGGATAGAGCGTCGGCCTGCGGACTGAAGGGTCCCGGGTTCGATTCCGGACGAGGGCATGTACTGTGGTTGTGGGCACATCCCCGGTGGGGGGTGTGCAGGAGGCAGCTGATTAATGTTTCTCTTTCATTGATGTTTTTAACTCTCTATCCTTCTCTCTTCCTCCCTGTAAAAAAATCAATAAAATATATATTTTTTTAAACTATAAAAAAAATAATCAAGCTTCGTTATAAACCTGCAAATATAAGAAAGTCATTTTATCATCTTAATGTTATCTTTCTCTGAAACCACTTTTTATGGTTTTAAATTAGGACATAATTAGAATCAGACTTCCTGGATTCATGACTCTAACTCTGTTCTAATGACCCCAAAAGCCCACTGACAAGAGGGGACTTATTTTGAGGAACCCATGCTAAGAAGCTGTGTGGAAGCAAGTCCCCAACCTCTCCATCTCTCTTCCCACAGCCAAATGGGAGGATTTGTGAGGGAAACTCTGCACAATACTTGTATAAATATGTCTACATAATACAATACCTCTATACAAGGCAACATGGGCATTTCAAGGTCTTGGCAGTATATCTATACACAGCTGTTGTTGTGTATTCACCCCTCGTTGAACTGTGAACATTTTTCTAACATTTACTTTACTGTATATATCACTTCATGTCTCTAACAATTTGTATCACTATTTTCCTTTGTGATACACATATGCTGTTTTGCATTCTTGGCTGTAATTTAAAACAAATGGAAAATAATCTTGGTGTGAAAGCATTGATCCATATATTTGATCATTTCTAAAACAGATTCTAGAAGCAGAAAGTGTGGATCAATAGTTCCTTTTTATAATGGTTATATGAATCTCCCTACTCTGTTTATAAATTCCCTCTTTGAAAAAACAAAACCGGTTTGGCTCAGTGGATAGAGTGTCAGCCTGCAGACTGAAAGGTCCCAGGTCCGATTCTGGTCAAGGGCATGTACCTTGGTTGTGGGCACATCCCCAGTATGGGGTGTGCAGGAGGCGGCTGATCAATGTTTCTAACATTCTCTCTCTCTCCCTTCCTCTCGGTAAAAAAATCAATAAAATATATTTTTTAAAACAAAAACAGCAGCTTCCATGTTTTTTTAAAAAAAATCATAATAAAAATGAAATCTAAATGATCTTCATCTTCTTTTTTTTTAAACGTGGAAGGATGGGACCAAAGTAGGATCTGGGCTTCAAATATTCATGCTTTATCAAAGGCCTTTTATAATTTGCAGGCAAGTCCAAAGCTGCAATGGGAACTAAGACACTGAGCACCCAGCAAATAATAATGCAGGAGAAGAAGAGGTCCGGCATATACAATAGTAGCAACCAGGTGCAGGAATATTACTGCAAGACTTCTGGTGGACTTCCCTCCTGCCACCACAACCTCTCCCGCCCCCACCCCACCTCTCCAGCTGCAGCAGGCAGGGCAGGGCAGGGTGGGGCAGGCAGGACGGCCTTGGTCTCCGAAGCCATGTGTGCTGCCACCACTGCTGCGTGCCTCTCCCAGCACACCTGCTGGCTGCGCCTGCCACCCCTGCTGCCTCCTCGCCCCGCCCTGCCCCACACAGCGCTGCCAGTGCTTTTCCTCCAGCAGCCGCAGCCATCTTGCTTTCCACTTTCCCTCCCTCTTCCTTCTATGCTGTCTTCAGTCTTCACTTCTCTCCTCCCTCCACGTATGCAAATTAACCATCATCTTGGTTGGTTAATCTGCATACTCACTCTGATTAGCTGGTGGGCGTGGCTGGTGGGTGTAACAGATTGGTGTTAATTTGTATATTACTCTATTATTAGGTAGTGTGGCTCAAAATTTCCATAATCCTTCCAGGAGACAGTCTGAAGTTGTAGAAAGAGAAGGGGAAGAGACCCCCATCTCTACCACTTAGTAGGTTGTCATCTTTGACATCTCATATTTCAGTCTGAGGTTCCTCATCTATAAATATGATGGCTACCTCAGGTGATCTCCAAGACTCCTTCCAAATCATCAAAGACTTTATGATCACCCAAAAATTCAGCACTAAAACTCTGTTTTTTTCACCTCTGGGTTTCGTATTCTTTTCCCTTCAATAATTCCCACTGCCTGGAGGGTGAGGGGGTAGAGGTTGGGGGGGGGGGGGGTGGAAGGGGGGGAATAGTAAGAGATTAACCAAAGAATTTATATGCATAACTCATGGACAAACAATAGTGCAGGGAAGGCCTGGCTCGGAGGGGGGTAGTGAGATGGAGGGAGTCAACAGGGAAGGAAAGGGGGACAGCTGTAATACTTTCAACAGTGAAGATTTAAAAAGGAGGGGGGGAAATCCTACTGCTGTTTCCCTAACACTTTCCACAGATCCCCGACCTTCCAAGCATACTGACCATCTAATATGTTAGAACAGTAGTCGGCAAACTCATTAGTCAACAGAGCCAAATATCAACAGTACAATGATTGAAATTTCTTTGGAGAGCCAAGTTTTTTAAACTTAAACTTCTTCTAACGCCACGTCTTCAAAATAGACTCGCCCAGGCTATGGTATTTTGTGGAAGGGCCACACTCAAGAAGCCAAAGAGCCACAGGTGGCTCGTAAGCTGCAGTTTGTTGACCACAGCCCTAGAACACTTGAGCATCCTCATTCTTCACTGTGGTTCACATGTCTGATGTCCTGGGTTCTGAGGGGTTCTGCCAGTCCCCAGAAGCTTAACCTCTTTACACTGGTATGGTGCATAGTATACCTACCACCCATGGGGTATCTAATCTATCTGGTAAGTGTTATTTCTCCTTTAGGAAAACCATTCATGACTCTCCAACTACCTAGTAAGCACTCTGCACTGGCAAACAACTGATATCCCTAACTCTTCTAACACCCCATAAACCACTCAGCATGGGACTCCACATTTATTTGTTGGTTTACCAATTCGGCACTTAATTGAACATCTACATATACTTTGGTGAGCTTTGAGTGGTAAAGAGAAGAGTTAACATAAAAATTATCAATTCTATCAAAATCTACCCAACCCAATTTCATTGAAATCATTTCTCACAGAATGATTTCCTCGTGAACATTCCAAGGTCAGCAGCTCCTTTCACTGAGAGCAGCCCAATCTGTTCTGGGGCAGCTGCTATTCTTTGGAAAGTTTTCCAGAGACGATATTGATTCTATACACCTAACCCTCTCACAGGCAAGACACTTGAGGGCAGTAGCCATGTACTCTGAGGTCAATCTGAGGCAGAAATTTACGTCTCTCCCATCAACAATTCCTGGACAATATCCCCTCAGAAAACACAGCTTCCAGACTAATGGGACATTCCTTTTTCTTTTTCTTTTTTTTCACAGAAAGGAAGGGAGAGGAATAGAGAGTTAGAAACATCGATCAGCTGCCTCCTGCACACTCCCTACTGGGAATGTGCCCGTAACCGAGATACATGCCCTTGAACGGAATCGAACCTGGGACCCATGAGTCCGCAGGCTGAAGCTCTATCCACTGAGCCAAACCAGTTAGGGCTAATGGGACATTCTTGATGCAATGTGAAGAGAACTGCCATCACCTCCCCTGACTGGAGGGCATAATTTGGGATCAGGCAGGCTAAGACTTCATTAATTAAAGACCAGCCATAACATGCTGGCAGATAATGCGTTTTGATTAACTGGAAGCTTTATTTCACAGAATTAAAATCTGAAAGCCACATTCTTACAGGCCCATAACCCTCTCTTTGCACCAAAACATGTGTAGAATAATGACATTTTACCTTGGATGTGAAAATTACACATACAGTTACTGTCCTGGCTTCAAATTATTTATTTCAAGATAAATGATTATCCTGACATAATAAAAAAATATATATATATACAAACTGGAAAGAAACTCAACTGTTTTACCTCCTTTGGAAACCCACAGCCTCGGATAAATTTGTTGTCCAATAGCACCATCTGGTGGATGAAAGTATTTAAGCTACACCATTGTGGAAAGAGGAAAAAATGACATCTTTAGGACTAAATGCTATTAAGGCTAAAATCTTAGTATGAAGATTTCCATGCTTCAGCCAACAGATTTCTTATGAATGGGATCTTGACAAAATTCTAATACAAAAGAAATCTAGGACTCATAAAATCTCATTATCAAAGAATTCAGTTCACCTTCTTGAAGAAATGTTGCTTAATCGTAAAGCAAATATTATTAAACTGAGAACCTCAGACAGCTATTAATTCAATCCCTTCTCTTTAAAGATGAAGACTCAAAGCAAAGACAGAGCTTCCCCAAAAGTCACAGGTAGGGATGACGGGCATTGATTATATAAGTAAATGGGTCAAATATTCTGTGCTGTTTACTATAGACTTCTATTTCAAGATGCTGTGGAGAAAAGGCAGGAAATAAAGCAGTGTCTGTGGCGAAGTCCACCCCATTTTGTGAACCACTCCCACGCTGACCCATGCAAGATGAGAAACAGTCATACTGTCCCTTCCTCCCCAACACGCCTACATCCCTCTTCACATTAGATTTATCTGCTTTCTCCTGCCCAAGAAAACCATCCTACCAATAAAAGACAGATAAGATAAATGTTAAATCACTCATTAAAAAACGTATATCATTCTGGGAAAGCATTCACAATATGTTAAAATGGGAGAAGGAAAAGACGAAACAAAACTATGTTCACTAATGATATCACATCTGTTTTAAGAAGTCAAATTATCAAGCATTAAATCAATAAAAAAAATATTGGGGGGAAAAATACACTAAATTTTTTCTGACAGCTGTTATCTCTGAATGCCAGGATTATGAGTGATTTAAGTTTTCTTATAATACCAATATTTTAATAATTAACATTTATATTAACAAAAAGATCATTTTTTTTACTTCAAAAATTATAATCACAGACTACAAATGGAAATTGGATATAGGACCCCATACACACACATCCAACCAACCACACAATACATTCAAACAAAAAAATTTTTCACAGTACATTACACTTTTGTCTTAAGGTTTGCCAGAGTATTTTTCAAATTGTTTTGAATTTTCCATCAATTATCTATTAATAAATACCTAGATGACAAAAGCAATAGACTAGCAAACTAATATAATTTAAAATATTTTGTATATTTTCAGAGACAGGAACTTCATATCCTAAGTCCATTTTCTGCTTATAAAATTTTGCCAGAGTTATATATCAGAATATATGGCATGATGCTCCCCAAAGAATTAACTGGCTGACAGTATAAGAACCCTGTCTCCTAATGGATTAGGTCTCTGAGGTGCATATCAAAGATGTAGTTACCTGAAGGTCAGTAAACAAGAATAAAACACCGTTGCCTTGCCTCAAGATCCTTCAATCATCTATGCAGACTGCGCTCAGAGAATCAATCTTTTCCTGAATATCTTAAGGTAGCATTTTTCAAAGTGTTGTCTGGGGACCACTGGGAGACACCCAGATTCCATCAAAGGGTCTGTGGCATCAAAACTGTTTTCATAATTATACCAAAACAGTATTTGCCTTTTTCACTCTCAATCTTATAGGAGTGTGAGGTGGAGTTTTCCAGAGGCTATATGACATCACAACAGAGTAAATCCAGAAGTAGATACAAGAATCAGAGGTCTTCTATTAAACTATACCGTAGAGATTTTTTTTTTTTTTAATGTAAAATAATGCCACTCCTCTCTCACTAAATTTTTTTTCTTTAGGAAAATAAAACAACTTTTTAAGGAACTACCTAAGACAGGCACAGTCGCAGAGGGGCCATCAGGAGAGAACTTGGGGGTCAACAGAGGTGGGGCACAGATACTTACCCTACCCCCTCCCCACCGCAACTTGGCAGGGGCCTGAACCTTCACCCCTTCTGAGGGAGGTCTTCGGCCCCCATGGCTGCTTAGCTTCCCATGCCCAACTCAAATCAGGACCCAGGTAACAGACGGAGACTTGGCTCACAGCAGCTGCCCTCTCACTGCAACAAGCTTGAGATTTCTTGTACCCATGGTGTGGAGAAGTGGGTTTTTGATATCCAAATCCAGCCTAGTACTAGGAATGCTCAGGGCCTACTCAAGAAAGCAAATAATCCTTTCCACTAATATACACAAGGTAGAATAAGATTGTTGTTAAAGTGTTGAGTTTGAAAGTTGAATAGTGGTCAATTTCTCAGAGGAAATTAAATTAGCTAATTGAAATAAGCAAATATTCTAGGAAAATTTATTGTACTATACAAAATACTTTTCCTAAAGTGTTAACAAAAATTCTTATTGGCAGTTCATCTCATGATAAAATTGCGTATCATGTAATGAACCTAAAGCAGTCATATTTTAGCGCAAATAATTAAAATGTAAAAGCTATCAAGATTACATTACAAAATTTCCAAAAGCCTCCTAATATTTAAATTAAAAAAGGGGTAACAGTGGAAAAATATCATGTAAGGAAAAATATCCTGCCAGTAAATAACATCTAGAAAATTTGTACTTTAGAAAATTAACCTTCATTTGAAATGCTAACAGCAAGATACCCATGAAAAACACATATGGTGTCAAAATCATTTGGTGGGGGGCGGGGGGGGGAGGAAGGATCCTAAGACAAATTTATAGAAAATAACCTTTTATTAACTTTTGATCGAGAATGTTTGTATATTTTCAGAAAACAATTCCGAGACCATATGGATTCCTGCAACAGAGAGGAATTGACAAGAGTGCTCCAGCCATGAAGACAGAAGAGAAACAGTCCAGAGATGGAAGATGCTAACAATACCTTGCCATACTAGTGGACAGCAGCTGTGTGTCGCTGAAGGATACTCAGGACCTAACCAGAGACGGTCGGACCTGCATCACCACCATTTGTCCACCAACCAGATCTGAAATATCATGGCTGGCATGTACACTTAAGGAATTGTTTGACATTGAAATTGGGACTCAAAAGAACTGTTGGCCCAGAAAGGAACTCACTACAGTCTGATTCATTTGCCTCTCAGCATAACCATTATGGCTAGTTTCAGTTTTGGTACTTATAAGGATATTTCTTGTATCACATGATCTCACACATCTAGGGGAAATAATGAACAACATAAACTGATGAACAAAAACAGACCCGAAGACAGAGAAGCAGTGATCAGACTGTCAAACCTCAAAGGGAAGGTAGGGGAGGGTGAAGGTAAGGGGGAGAGATCAACCAAAGGACTTGTGTGCATGCATATAAGCCTAACCATTGGTCATGGACAACAGGGGAGTGGGGGTATACATGGGGAGGGGTTTGAGATGGGAGTGGGGGGATGAGGACCATTGTGTGATAACCATAATCAATAAAGAAATTTAAAATGATAATAATAAAATAAAGTAAAATAAAATAATGCCACTCTCACTAAATTTTTTTTCTTTAGGAAAATAAAGTCATCCTATCTAATAAAAGAGTAATATGCAAATTGACCATTACCCCAACACAAAAGATGGCTGCCCCCATGTGGACACAAGATGGCCACCACAAGATGGCAGGCAGAGGAGGGCAGTTGTGGTGAATCAGACCAGCAGGGAAGGGCAGCTGGGAGGGACAAGGCCTGCAGGGAAGGGCAAGTTAGAGGCAACCAGACTGGCAAGGGAGGGCAACTAGAAAAGACCAGGCCTGTAGGGGTGGACAGTTAGGGGCGACTAGGTCAGCAGGGGAGGACAGTTAGCGGCAATTGGGCCAGCAGGGGAGCCGATGGGCGTCAATCAGGCTGGCAGGGGAGTGGATAGGAGGTGATCAGGCTGCAAGCAAAAGCAGTTAGGGCAATCAGGCAGGCCAGGGGAGCAGTTGGGAGCCAGCAATCCTGGATTGTGAGAGGGCAGTCGGGCATCCTTCAAAGGGTCCCAGATTGGAGATGGTGCAGGCTGAGATGAGGGACACATCTCCTGCCCATGTATAAATTTCGTGCACTGGGCCTCTAGTTTTTTATGAAAATGTATATGTTTTATATAATGGATTACTTTTAATGAATATGAATACTTTTTTAAACATTTTCAGTTTTAGTTTCTAAAACAATAAACAAGGATGAATATAACTTACATAAACAAAACCTATTGGAGGTCCACAATAAATTAAGCGTATAAAGGGGTCCTGAGCCAAAACCGGTTTGGCTCAATGAATAGAGCGTCGGTCTGTGGACTGAAAGGTCCCGGGGTTCAATTCCGATCAGGGGCATGTTCCTTGGTTGCGGGCACATCCCCGGTGGGGAGTGTGCAAGAGGCAGCTGGTCAATGTTACTCTCTCATCGATGTTTCTAGCTCTCTATCTCTCTCCCTTCCTCCCTGTAAAAAATCAATAAAATATATTTTATAAAGGGGTCCTGAGACCAAAAAGTCTGAAAGCCACAAATCAACACAAGACAAGTGCTGGCGAGGATGTGGAGAAAAAGTAACCCTCTTGCACAGCTGGTAGGAATACAGACTGGTGCAGCCACTGTGGAAAACTGTATGGAGTTTCCTCAAAAAATTAAAAATGGAACTTCCATTTGACCCAGTAATCCCACTTCTAGGAATATATCCCAAGAAAACAGAAAAACCAATCTGAAAGGATATACGCATCCCTATGTTCATAGCAGCACAATTTATAATAGCTAAGATTTAGAAACAGCTTAAATACCCATCAGCAGATGAGTGGATTAGAAAACTGTGGTACTTCTACACAATGGAACACTATGCTGTGATAAAAAAGGAGGAGGAGGAGGAGGAGGAGGAGGAGGAGGAGGAGGAGGAGGAGGAGGAGGAGGGGGAGGAAACACAGTTAGGGGCAATTGGAATTCTTACCATTTGCAATAGCATGGATGGAACTGGAGAGCATCATGCTAAGCAAAATAAGCCAGTCAGAGAAAGATAAATATCTCATGAATCTCACTCATTTGTGGAATATAATGAACATAAACTGATGAACAAAAATAGAACCAGAAACATAGAAGCATGGAACAGACTGTCCAATGAGGGAAGGCAAGGGTTGGGGGGTGTGTAAGAGATCAACCAAAGAACTTGTATGCATATGAGCATAACCAATAAACACAGACGGGGGAAGGGAGGCATGTGCTGGGGACTGGGGGTGACCAGGGAGAGGTCAATAAGGGGGAAAAGGAGATGTATGTAACACATTAAATAATAAAGAATTTAAATTAAATTTAAAAAAAAAAAAGATTGAGAGCCCTGGCTGGTTTGGCTCAGTGGATAGAGCATCAGCCTGCAGACTGAAGGGTCCCAGGTTTGATTCCAGTCAAGGGCAATGCCTGGGTTGTAGGCTTGATCCCCAATGGGGGGTGTGCAGAAAGCAGCCAATCAATGATTCTCTAATCATTGATATTTCTATCTCTCTCTCCCTGCCTTTCTGAAATCAATAAAAAAAATTAAATTAAAAAGATTGAGAGCCACTGTCTGAGTACTGGCATTGAGAAAAACACACAAACCAAAAGATCACTCTAACTTCTTCCTCTTCCTCCTTTTCAAAGCACTTTCCTAGCCTCTTGCTATGACCAGGCCATCTTGCAGACCATTATATGAACACACTTTTTTTTTAATGTTTTTATTGATTTTTAGGTAGAGAGGAAAGGAAAGAGGCAACTTCTCAGAGCACAGAATGACACTCAACCAACTGAGCCACATCAGCCAGTGCTGATCACACTTTTTAAAGAATAATTCTGAACCCATCGTATTTCCCTACTAAATAATTCCAAACGTCCTTCAAGAGGACAGAATAATAACCAAAAACATTCAGGAAACTTTATGATTTGGCCTTAGACTGTTTTTCCAATGTCATTCACTAATCAACTGTACAATTATGCGGGTGCAACCTTTGCAGCAGACACTATGATAGGGGCTGGGGCTGGAGAATCTATGAGAAATGATACCTGCCATTACTGGACTCAGAGTCTACTGCAGAAGAAATAGTCATATAAATACATATCCTTCATTTTCTGTACTCAGTTTCCAAATATTGGATGTAATAACATATATCTCCTTACCCAAAATTCACTGTCTGAATCAAAAACCTCTGTAATGACTCTGAACATCCACCCACAGAATCATTTCAGTATATACAATTCCAGAGAGTCCACTTGTATCTCAGCTGTTCTCACCAAATGATTTTCTTTCTTTTGCCCCTATTAAATGCATTAGGCATCACTACTATTATCTTGCCATTATTAGTAGTAACAACGCTTTCTGAGATGGTGGGAAAACCCAAAAAGAAGGTAAGTGGGCATAAGAAGCCTAGACAAGGCCACCCAATAGAAAGAGTTGGAGGAAGGGAAGCACATTAGGCATGATCTCAACACATCCCCATCTACTGAACAGAGCAACGTTGTTCCTGGAAGCTTAGCCTCGTTACTTGAGCCAACTCAATATTTGAAAACTAGAGATATTCCTGTACAATGGCCTGGTAGCCACTCTTAGGGCAGGAGACCACTGAGGGCCAGGCTGGTACAGAAGAAGGCGTGGTTACCTTCAGACATGTGGAGGTGGCTGCAGTGGTGGAAAATATGATTCAGTGAAGGAGCTGGGTTTCAAAACAAGTCTGGAACATTTAAGAACAGTGAATGGCACAAGCTGGAGAGCACAGGTGAAACAGCTTCCTCACTGTAGAAGCAGGTCTTTCCCCAATGATGCGGAAACTGTCAGCAAAGGTGGCTATATATTGTACAAAGGAAATTTTTCAATCTCAATTCAATGCCACCTCATAGGTTATTTCAGAAGAAAGAAGTACCTGGGCATAAAACATCCAAAGAAGGATAAAGTGCTCTTAAGTAGTAACTGTAATAATGAGGATAAGGTAGACTCCTCCTGGTTGGTGCTCTGCTCTGAAAAACCTCAGCTCCCACGGGCGCTGCAGACTGCACTGCCTGTGATGAAATGAGACTATCAAACCAGAAGCATGGTGATAGAAGAGGTGAGTGAGGATTACAGGAGGAGCTATCTGTTCCTACTCAACTAAGGGAAAATATTGCAAAGAAGACTTTTCTGGAATCCCACAATATATTTGGAGACACTTCCAGTGTTAGGGGTTAGGGATATTATAGCAAGTTTAAGCAAAGCACATGGAGTTTCATTTTAAACCTGGATTCAATGAAGCACTATCATCATTAAGAGGATTACCTTAATACTACATGACAGGTATTACTAGAAATGCAACCTGAAGGAGCATAAAACACACGCCTGAATGACTCACTCAGTACTGTACTAGTGTAAGTAAATAATCTTGATGCCTCTTCGTAGTTTTCACACCCAGAACAAGGAGATGCATTCTGTCTTCGAAGACCTGTGGAGGTACACAAGGCTACTGGCTATCCCAGAAATGTCCTACCTTCTCTTTCCTATAGAGACCTGTTGACTTTCATGCCCCTTAGCCAAGCCAAATTATCTCACACAGGACTTTTTCTCCCTATTCCTCTTTTTCATTTGTCTTCTTTTTCTATGTGTTTGTATCCTAAAAAACTTCCATGCCTCTTTTAACAGAGGACTAATTTTTTGCTGTTAATCCTCACCTGATAACATTTTTCCCATTGATTTTTTTTTTTTTTTTTGAGAGTAGAAGGGAGAGGGAGAGGAGGAATTAGAGAGAGAGAAACATCATGTGAGAGAGACACATAATTAATTGCCTCCCGCACATTCCCCAACAAACCTGTAAACTAGGTACATCTCGTTTCCAGTCAAGGGCATGTACCTTGGTTGCGGGCACATCCCCAGTAGGGAGTGTGCAGGAGGCAGCTGATCTATGTTTCTCTATCATTGATGTTTCTAACTCTCTCTTCCTCTCTGTAAAAAAATCAATTATATTTTTTTTTGGGGGGGGGGGGGGGGGTTTTTTTTTTTTTTTTTTTTTTTTACATTTTTTTATTAAGTTTTTTTAAAGATGGCCGCACAAGATGGCCAGCAGCGGAAGGCAGTTGGGAAGGACCAGGCCTGTAAAGGAGGGCAGTTGGGGCGATCAAGGCTGCAGGGGAGGGCAGTTAGGGGTGACCAGGCTAGCAGAGGAGGGAAGTTGGTGGTGACGGGGCCTGGAGGGAAGGGTAGTTGGGGGAACCAAGGCCTGCAGGGGAGAGCAGTTGGGGGGGCAGGGGGGACGAACCAGGCCTGCAGGGGAGGGCAGTTAGGGGCAATCAGGAAGGCGGCAGGTGAGCAGTTGGGAGCCAGCAATCCTGGATTGTAAGAGGGATGTCCTACCGGGATCAGGCCTACACAGGCAGTCGGACATTCCTCAAGGGTCCCAAGACTCTTGGAGAGGGTGCAGGCTGGGCTGAGGGACACACCCCCCCCATGCACGAATTTCGTGTACCAGGCCTCTAGTATAAGATAAAACCTCAGCCAATATCATATTCAATGGTAAAATACTAAAAGCTTTTCCCCTAAGATCAGGAACAAGACAAGGATGTCCTCTCTCACCACTTTTATTCAACACAGTACTGGAAGTAACAATAAGGCAAGAGAAAGAAATAAAAGGCATCCAAATAGGGAAGGAAGAAGTCACTGTCACTTTTTGCAGATGACATGATGCTGTCTGTATGTAGAAAACCCTAAAGACTCTACCAAAAAACTACTGGAAACAATAAACAAATACAGTCAAGTTGCAGGATACAAAATCAATGTACAAAAATCCATTGCCTTCCTGTATACCAACAATAAAACTTCATAAAAAGAAATAGAGAAAACAATTCCTTTTGCAGTCACAATCAAAAGAGTAAAATACCTAGGAATCAACTTAACAAAGAATGTGAAAGACCTATATACTGAAAACTACAAAGCATTATTAAAAGAGATTGAAAAAGACACAACGAAATGGAAAAATATCCCATGTTCATGGATTGGAAAAATCAACATAGTTAAAATGGCCATTTTACCCAGAGCAATATTCAGATTTAATGCACTCTCCATCAAAATCCCAGTGTCATTTTTTAAAGAAATAGAACAAGAAATCATCAGGTTTGTATGGAACCACAGAAGACCCAGAATTGCCAAAGCAATCCTGAAACAAAAGAATAAGGCTGGAGGTATCATGCTACCTGACTTCAAAATATACTACAGAGCTATAATAATCAAAACAGCATGTTATTGGCAGAGAAACAGATACTCATGTCTTTCTTTATGTCACAAAAGCACTGAAAATGTCAGCTTAGCTTGGGAGCTACTAAATGCTCCTGCAGAGCCTAGATGAAATCTATAACATACTATTACTTGCAAACCCTACCAAAATGACAGATTCCTGGCCCCTAAACCTATAAATAATGAGGAAGCTTTAAAACTGCATTTTTACAAAACAGTGGATTTTTTTTTATTGGCTTTTAATAACAAGTTATTCAAATCTTAGTCTAAAGCCAATGTTTGCTTGAAGCAATGCCAATGTATAACTGGTTTTTTAACACAAGCAGTAAATTGATAAGCATAGTAAACCAAAGTCCAGCAGCCTCATTGATGTAGGAAACAACTGTTACTCCACTATCAAATATGGAAACCTAGTTCAGGGCTTTTATGTCAATTGCTAGAAACCAGGTACACAAATCCATGCATGGGTGGGGTCCAGCCAGCCCGCCCTGATGAGGGCCAATAGGGCTGGGCTGGACGAGGTGAGGGGGCAGACAGCGATTAGCCAGCCGACCCCACCCCCGATTGGAGGTGAGGGGGAGACAAGGGGTGCGAGAGGCCATGGGTAGTTGGCTGTTCCTGCCCTGGTACTCCCAGTTGAATTCCCAGGTCGAACTCCCAGTTGAGGAGACAATTTGCATGTTAGCCTTTTATTATATAGGGTTATTAAAAAGGTCCCAAATATACTGCTTCTAACTCTAATTATATATATATATCCAAGAGGTAAAAAAAGAACTCAATGATCCGAAGGGATAGTTAGAAATAATAACTCAGACTGAGTTTCATTTTATTTAGAGTACTCAGACACACAACTTCTCAGCCCAGAATCAGTTTGATTCAAATAAGTTTTCTGTTCAGAAGCCTGAAAACGTGCCAGGAAACCATAGCGAAGAAACCATAGAGAAAGCCCAAAATAAACCATCAGCTCAGGAGAAATTTGTAGTTGACATCGACCTGGTTTTCCATATCCCCACAACTATAAGACTGAGTACGAAATTGCTTCCTTACAAGTGATGTGGGGATAAGAGCACCTGGCACCCCCTTCTCCTAGCCCTGAAATTTTGGAAAAGCAATGTAACCTCGATGGGCCGCAATTGTAAACTATGGACAGTATTTATATGCCCTCACCCACTCCAATGAAAATCCCACAGAACCTGATTTAATAAGACAAAGGACCGACCACGTTCTGTAAGAAAGCCTTCGTGGTAATGGTACTTATTTTCCCCAAAAAAAGTAATCTTAATATGTTAAACTTAAAAGATATTTGTTAGCACTAAAGAATAAATCAATAATAACACACTTGGAATTGAAATACTAAAATATAATAGCAATTTAATAAAGCTACAATTTGAAAATGGCAGTACAGAATTGCCTAGAGGTAGAACGCACTGAAATGACCCTCTGGAGAGCAACACTGAAAATGCATCTAAAAATACCCCTCGGATCTTTGGTGGAGAAACTCATACATATATCCAAACACACACCTGAAAAATACACACGTACTCACATAAAATAAAAGGCCAAAGGGAAATCATAAAATGGTGATTTCTATTTGGTAAGCTTATGAGGAATTTTTTTCTTCATATTTTTTCCTATGTTGCCATTTTTCTACCCAAGTATGTAATACCTTATTAATTAAGAAAAAAGGTTTCCATACAGAAGTTAATTATACTAGTGAAAAACCAGAATGAGAATGAAGGATGTTTTCTTTCTTTTTTTACTTTTATTCTTAATATTTCAAACATATACATATTTAAGATATCATATAATTCATCAGTGAGCTCCAGTAACTAATAGTTTGCCAATTCATTCAACTACACTCATTCCACTTCGTTTTCTGAAATTTCTTAAAAACTAAGTCCCAGACTTTATGTTACTTCACCTATATATTTTTTAGGTATGCATTTTCAGTTGACAACAAAAAAATATTTATATAGCCATCATTACATCTAATAATGACAACAATAAGTCCACAGTATCATCTGATACGCAATTCATATTAAAAAATAAGAATGGGCTTTCAGCCGAAACCAGTTTGGCTCAGTGGATAGAGCGTCGGCCTATGGACTGAAAGGTCCCAGGTTGGATTCTGGTCAAGGGCATGTACCTTGGTTGCGGGCACATCCCCAGTGTGGGTGTGTGCAAGAGGCAGCAGGTCGATGACTCTCTCTCATCGACATTTCTAACTCTCTATCTCTCTTAATTCCTCCCTGTGTAAAAATCAATAAAATATATATTTTTTTTAAAGAAAAAAAAAAGAATGGGCTTTCAATAAGTATTCAGGCCCTAGCCAGATTGCTCAGTTGGTTAGATGATTATTCTGATAGGCCAAGTTTCTGGGTTCAATCTCCGGTCAGGACACAAACTAGTACAGAAGCAATCAATAAATGCATAAACTGTGGGGGGGGAAAATCAATGTTTCTCCCTCCGCCCCCTTGCCTCCCCCCCACCCCGCCCTTGCTCTTCTTTCCTCTCTCTCTCAAATCAATAAATAAACCTTTTAAAAAGTAACAGTGTGCAACAATTGGAAATCCATTTGGAAAATTTGAAATTGTGAACTACTTCATACCCAGATTGTCTAAAAAACTATAAATCAATAAGAAATGCATGACACAGAAGAAAAATGTACAAGAAGCTTAAACAGGTACTACGTTCAAGGGGAAATCCAAAGAGCCATTAAAAATAAGGGAAGCCAAAACAGGTTTGGCTCAGTGGATAGAGCATCGGCCTGCAGACTGAAGGGTCCCGGGTTCGATTCCAGTCAAGGGCATGTACCTTGGTTGCGGGCATATCCCCAGTGGGGGGTGTGCAAGAGGCAGCTGATCGATGATTCTCTCTCATCGATGTTTCTAACTCTCTATCCCTCTCTCCTCCTCTCTGTAAAATATCAATAAAATATATTAAAAGTAAGGGGAGCCTTAGCTGGTTTTGCTCAGTGGAGAGAGCACTGGCCTATGGACTGAAGGGTTCCAGGTGTGATTCCAGTCAGGGGTACATGCCCGGGTTGTGGGCTCAGTCCCCAATAGGGGGCATGCAGGAGGCAGCCAATCAATGATTCTCTCTCATCACTGATGTTTCAATCTCTTTCTTCCTCTCCCCTCCTCTTTGAAATCAATAAAAATGTTTTTTTTAATAAGGTGAAAAATCATAACACAATGAAACAAAAAGATAATACATACACCCAACTGAGTAGTTAAAATTAAAAGACTGATGAAAATAGCGTGCCAGAGAATGGGCAGCAGTGGGAACTCACAAACACTGCCATAGAAAGGTGTAGAATTGAAAATAATTTTATTCTACAGTTAACCACTCCTAGGCATGCGCACTACAGAAACACTTCTATACCCTGGGAAACATGTGCAAACCATTCACAAAAGTTTTGAGCATAAAGCCAAAACTAGAGACACCGAAAAGACACTAATAATAGGCACTTTTTTAAAAATTCTTACAATTTGAAGAAAAATTATTAAAGAAAAACTTGTGGAAAAATGAACACATATTAAAATACTGCTTTTTACCTTAATGTGGTATTATGAATATTTCCTGTTTTCCAAATAGTTTCATCATGGGTCTTATTTTTTAAAAATTTGACACAATTTAAAGATTAGCCAGATAGCCACATACTATATTACTGTTGAATAACCAGGTATTTGTTCAATTAGCTGGCTTCTATTTGAAAATACCAGCTGCAGAAATACTGTTGATGTGTCTACTTATTCTTGACTTGTTAGGAATTATGAATCACACAAAGCACAACAAATGACTACTCGACCACCTAAAGTGGTCACATGAGTAGCAACATGACATGACCCTTCACAAACCTATTATGATATAAATATACCTCATCATATATGCTCCCATTAATGTCTGCACCATAGATAGGTGCCACAAAAGTTAGGTTCTTCCAGTACTTGCGCTCCAAATCTTCATAATCCAAGTATCTTGGAGTACAATATCTGGAAAAAGTCCATGAAAAAAGTACAAATTAGTAAGACAATTTTAAGATTTCCCCCACCCATTTGATTTATATCACTTTCTAAAGAAAATTCTATCAAAATGAAAATACTTAGCTACTCATAATGTCAAATCTAAGAAGTAAATATGCATATGCCGGGACCGGTTTGGCTCAGTGGATAGAGCGTCGGCCTGCGGACTGAGGGGTCCCGGGTTCGATTCCGGGCAAGGGCATGTGCCTTGGTTGCGGGCACATCCCCGGTGGAGGGTGTGCAAGAGGCAGCTGATCGATGATTCTCTCTCATCGATGTTTCTGGCTCTCTATCTCTCTCTCTTCCTCTCTGTGAAAAATCAATAAAATATATTTTTTAAAAAATAAATAAATAAATAAAAAATAAGAAGTAAATATGCATATGTATTTATCATAGATATCAGAATACTCTTAAAATTTCTAAATAACACTATGAAAACTTTGCATTTTTTACTAGTAAGGAAAATATTTTCCTGACAGTATCAACAACAGAAGTAGATAATTGTCAAAAATTCATTATTTAACTTTTGAAATATGTCCTTAAATCTTGAATCAATTATACTATAAAGTCATCCCTCAGTATTCATGAGAGATTGGTTCCAGAATCTCCCCATGGATACCAAAATCCATGAATGCTTCATATAAAATGCCCTTGTATTTGTATAAAAGCTACCCACATCCTCCCATATACTTTAATCTCTAGATTACTTATAATACCTAATACAATGAAAATGCTATGTAAATAGTTGTTATACTGCATTGTTTAGGAAATAATGACAAGAAAAAATATCTATACATATTTAATACAGCCACAACCATCTGGTGCCTAACTACACAATACATGTCAGCAACAACATAACTTGTTTTTTAATCACTCTGCAATTGACAACTAAAGCAATAATGGCGGCCATTGAAGTCATTCAAGAATTTTATTTTATGTATAATATTTATAATTACATATTCTAATATGTTTAATTTATCATTTAAGACTTAAACATTGTCACACAAAGAAGAAAATTTGCCTTACAAAGATGAATCATGAGTACACTCAAAAACTCATGACAGCTGAAACCGCTTTGGCTCAGTGGATAGAGCGTTGGCCTGTAGACTGAAAGGTCCAGGGGTTCAATTCCGGTCGAGGGCATGTTCCTTGGTTGCGGGCACATCCCCGGTAGGAGGTGTGCAAGAGGCAGCTGGTCGATGATTCTCTCTCATCGATGTTTCTAACTCTCTATCCCTCTCTCTTCCTCTCTGTAAAAAATCAATAAAATGTATTTTTTTAAAAACTCATGACAATTAAAAGAAAAACCCATTTACAGATATTATGAATTAGATGGTAAAATGAAGAACAATTTTCTTAGCAACAAACTAAATGCAAGTAGGCAATCACATGAACTACAAAAATAGGCAAATTAGGACTGAAAGATTATGCAGGAGATTCGTTTTCATTACAAGCTCCACCTACTGGTTTCTGACCATGTCCAAGTATAACTTTGAAAGAAATAAAAGCAGCAAATTGAACCCACTCACTTGCCACTGTTGGCCAGCTGCCTGAACTCCTTCACTGTCATGGCTTTTTTCTGGATATTATATTGAGTGAACAGTCCCGACTGCCCTGTGACCATCTGCTGAATTGGTGCTGGGATGAGCAAATTATCAATGTCATCATAGCACTGCCGTGGCTTCCACTCCTTAGGAGGAATCACCTAAAAATAAAATAAAATAAAATATTATCTTGAAAATATCCCAAGTAGCTATTTAGCTCGCATATTTCAACAGAATACAAGTGAAGAGTTTGTCAGCATTTCTGACAAATGTGTAAAAGGATCATGAAGATTCATATTAAGGGTAATGCTCACATTCTCCCAAGTATTCACCTTACTGACAAGGATTCTTTTACACAGCAAAACTTATTGAGTACTAACTATACAAAATACTGTACTTATATTAACTTCATTTTTTAGTTGATATTATTAACCTCTCAATTTTATTTTTTTAATATATTTTTATTGATTTCAGAGAGGAAGGGAGAGTAAGAGAGAGAAACATTAATGATATAAGAGAATCACTGATCAGCTGCCTCTTGCACGCCCCCTACTGGGGATTGAGGCCCCAACCCAGACATGTGCCCTGACCTGGAATTGAACCCTGCCCTCTTGGTTCATGGTTGAAGCCCAACCACTGAGACACACTGGCTGAACTCAATTTTAAACTTTAAAATTAAGAGACAGAACTAGATAAACCAAAGGACTTGTATTCATGCATATAAGCCTAACCAATGGACTCGGACAAAAGGGCATGAGGGGGAGGATAAGGATACATATGTAACATCGTAATCAGTAAAGAAATTTAAAGCCAAAAACCGGTTTAGCTCAGTGGATAGAGCTTTGGCCTGTGGTTCAATTCCAGTCAAGAGCATGTACCTTGGTTGCGGGCACATCCCCAATAGGGGGTGTGCAGGAGGCAGCTGATCGATGTTTCTCTCTCATCGATGTTTCTAACTCTCTATCCCTCTCCCTTCCTCTCTGTAAAAAAAAATCAATAAAACATATTTTTAAAAAAATTACCTGAACTTATGCAAAAAAAAAAAGGGGGGGGGGAGGGGGGATTCTCATCTATTAAAAAAAAAAAGAAATTTTTTAAAAAGTACTAAAATAATTTCTAAACTTTAGGTACTATTTAGGAACTAGTGAGAAAAATAACTAAATATTTATTCAGCCAATGTATACGTTAACTTTTCATTTGTCTGAAAATGACTGACTACAATGGCTAAGTCAATCATGCTGTCAATTTACCTCCAAAGCTTTGTTTACCACACCAAAAATATCTTTTCTCTTGACATAATGAAAAAAGACAATGAGCCAAAACCGGTTTGGCTCAGTGGTAGAGTATCGGTCTGCAGACTGAAAGGTCCCAGATTCGATTCCGGTCAAGGGCATGTACACTGGTTGCAGGCGCATCCCAGCAGGGGGTGTGCAAGAGGCAGCTGGTCGATGTTTCTCTCTCATAAACGTTTCTAGCTCTCTATCTCTCTCCCTTCTTCTCTGTAAAAAAAAATCAATAAAACATATTTTTTTAAAAAGAAAAAAGAAAAGAAAAAAAGACAATGAGCCCAGTCAGTAAGGCTCAGTGGTTGAGCATCAATCCATGAACTAGGATGTCCCCAGTCGATTCCTGGTCAAAGCATATGCCAGGGTTTCCAGCTTAATCCCGATCCCCAGGAGATAGCCAATTGATGTTTCTCTCTTATCTATCCCTCCCCTCCCCCTCTCTAAAATCAATTTTAAAAATAAATAAATAAAGGGGGGGGAGGGGGAGACAGTGAGCCCTGGCCAGTGTGGCTGTTGCTTGAGCATCATTCCATGCACAGTTCAATTCCCGGTCAGGGCACATACCCAGGTTACAGTTCCATCCTCAGTAAAGGGGCATGCAGGAGGCAGGCAATCCATGTTTCTCACATAGATGTCTCTCTCTCTCTCTCTCTCTCTCTCTCTCTCTCTCTCTCAAAATCAATTTTAAAAATCTTTAAAAAAAAAAAAAAAAACCACAACAACAATGAAATGTGCATTCATCAATAGTATATTTTAAATACCTCTCATGCAATATGACAAAAAGCAGAGTAGTATACTAGTAAATATTTAACAACCAGCTTACTGAGAAAGTGGGGGAAACTTTGACTTGCAGCTTTTGCGTATTTCCATGGTAACCACTCTAACCATGGCTACTTTGAGATTACCAACATGACTCCCTGGAGTAGGAAAAAGATGTGAACCATCAATTCCTATGTGCCTGACAGGGGTCCTTAAACTTTTTAAAGTGGGGGCCAGATCACGGTCCCTCAGAGAGCTGGAGGGCCGGACTATATGAACTTCTAATTCCTACTGTAACACCTCGGCTGCGCTCACTGCCCAAAAAACCTGGCGGGCCGGATCAGACTCCTCTGCGGGCCGCATGTGGCCCGAGGGCCGTAGTTTGAAGACCCCTGCTGTAGGAGGTAGCTCAGCTCACCACTGTTTTCCCATAGTATTCAAACACTTCATTACAAATAATGGAATGATGAGTGGGCACTAAGACCACAAATACATTTTCATATGATTAAAATTTGGAAAGGACAAAATTATGAAGTCATTATTTATAGCTAGAATTTATCTACCTTTTTAAAATATATTTTATTGATTTTTTTACAGAGAGGAAGGGAGAGGGATAGTTAGAAACATCAATTAACTGACTCCTGCACACACCTACTGTGGATGTGCCTGCAACCAAGGTAAATGCCCTGGCTGGAATCGAACCTGGGACCCTTCAGTCTGCAGGCTGATGCTCTATCCACTGAGCCAAACCAGTTAGGAAAAATTTATCTACCTTCAGAAGATGTTTTAATTTTTTAAGACAAACTTCTTTAAAAAATTGTGAAACAGTACACATACAAAAAATATCATTCCAAATATTTAATTCTGTAAATTATTATAAAGCAAACATCAGAATTAATACTACAATTACAGATTAGGATGAAAGTTATTAGGGTTAGTATACGGTTAGTGTCAAAGTTAGAATTCAGGTTAGGTATAGGTTTATGTTTAAGGTTAGTGTTAAAAGGTAGGTTTTGGGTTAGGATAAGGACTAATACAGTTAGGTTTACTAGTAGGTATAGAGTTTAGAGATGAGGCTAAGGATTGGGTTAGGGTTAGGGATAGGTTTATGGTTAATGTTAGGGTTATGGTTATGCTTAGGTTTAGGGTTAAATTTAGAATTTAAATATTAGGGCTATGTTTAAGATTAAGTTTAGAGTTAGATTAGGGTTGTTTTTGTTTTTTCTTAAATCTTTTTATTATGGTAAATACATGTTACATAACAATTACCATCTTATCTGTTTTTAAGTGTACCATTCAGTGATATTAAGTACTTCATATTGTGTGCAACTATCACAATCATCCATATCCAGAACTCTATCTTGCAAAACAGCAACTCTATACCCTCTAAATACCTTGTTAGATTTAAAGTTTATTTTGTTTATTTAAGAGGGATTAAGGTTACTTTTAAAGTTAGGCTTAGGTTTAGAATTAGGATTAAGATTAGGGGTAGGTTTAGGTTTAGGGTTAGTGGTAGGTTGTTACCATTAGGCTTAAGGATAAAATTAGGACTAGGGTTAGAAAGTTAGTGTTAGGGTTAGGATTAGAGTTAAGTTAAAAGCTACAATCGGTTAAGATAGGGCTAGAGTTTAGGTCAGAGTTTGGAATAGAGATAGAGTTAAAGTTAGAGTTAGATATAGAGTAATAGATTAGGTTAGGTTAGGTTAGGTTAGGGTTTCGGTTAGGGATAGGCATAGATTCAGTTAGTGTTAGTGCTAGGGTTAAGGTTAAGGTTTGAAAGCTAAGGTTAGGTTTATGATTAGTGTTAGGTTTAGTATTAGGATTAGGTTTAAAGAAAAAAATCTATATTTGCACTACTTATCTTTTCATATAAGAGGCTCAGTGCACGAAATTCATACACTGGGAGGGAGCCCTTCAGCCCGGCCTGCACCCTCTCACAATTTGGGAGCCCTCAGGGGATGTCCACCTGCTGACTTAGGCCTGCTCCCACATTTAAAAAAAATAAAAAAGAAACAGCAATGATGAGAATCATTGATTGGCTGCCTCCTGTACGTGCCCTATTGGAGATGGAACCCACAACAGGGCATGTGCCCTGACCTAGAATCGAACTGTGACTTCCTGGTTCATAGATCCATACTCAACCATTGAGCCACACCATCCAGGCCAAGGTAAATGCCTTGGCTTTAGATATAATAATGGTTATCATACTCTTCCTCCACAAAAATAATACAAGCTTTACATTTAAAGAGCCTGTCACTCTACGCTTTCCCAACTCAACCACCAACTTTGTAGATAATTAGGGTATCAAATCTCTCACTCTGGAAATAAAAGTTAAATCTAAAATATAAATCTCAGAGGGAAGGAGGGGGATGGGAAGAGATTAACCAAAGAAGCTATATGCATATATACATAACCCAAGGACACAGTCCATGTGGTGAAGGCCTAGGAGAAAGAAGCGAGGGAGTATTAATGAGGGGGGAAAAGGACATCTGTAATACTTTCAACAATAAAGATAAACTAAAAAATAAAATCCTATATAATAAAAGCCTGATGTGCAAATCAACCAAAAGGTGGAATAACTGGTCACTGTGGGGGCAGGTGCTCAATGCAGGAGCTGCCCTCAGCCTGCAGGCCCTAGGCCAGCCAAGGCGTGTGCCAACAGTCAACCCACCTCCTACCCTTCCCACCCCTGTCCCGATCGCCCACCTCGTCACCCCAAAGATAGGCCCTGATTGCCGACCCTACCCATTCATGAACTTCATGCACTGGGCCTCTAGTACAAATATAAAAGATGTTGCTAAAATAAAAAATTAAGACAGACTGTAACCTGAGACCAGTCATTTCTTGAGAAACTAAGGAACTACTCAACCATTGTTCTCAAATGATAAGTCAAGACCAATTCATTAATGGTGCATTAACGAAGACTCTCATGGATGGCTCTGTTCCCCAGGGCTAGCCCTCAAAGCAAACTATCAACATTAATAGCTTTAATTTTTGCAATCTGATATGATTTGATGCAGTCTTATACATTTATTTGCTGCAAGTTCTAGAAAAAAAAGAGGGAAACTAGGTAAAACTGAATTTATGTGACTTGATAGAGATGGCAAAATGACTAAAAACCAACAGTTCACTGTATTCCTAATTAAGTAAAAGGAAATCTTCACAAGCTGAATAAATGAGTATCTCCAACTTGCTCAATGAGTCTCATTTTTCAAAAAAGTCTGGACCCAGGTGTGTTTTGTTCAAGATTCAGAAGGTTAACTGTAGTTCTCATTAACTTTATTCTGATCCATAACACCAAAGGCGGCACAGGTGCACTCCGTGCCTGACAGTCCTTTGTGAGGGCAGTTGCTGCTTCCTCTTCTCATGTTACTAAACATGCCTGCCACCCTACCACAGGACAACCACTAATCTCTATGGAACACAAGACTATGTATGCTTTCAGGAAACAAAAGGGGGAGAACAGGACAAAGGGCTGCACCCAGAGCCCAGAGAAGAGGACAGTCACCCTCAACTCCCCTCTACCCCAACAAAGCCCAAGTTGTGACAACTCACTGTGAGTTTACTGTAAATTGTGTTTGTCAAGTGATTCTGAAACAATAACATTCTCCTAAACTGAGAATGACTATTATCCCACAAAATAATCTGGAAGTATTGAGGTTCTAAAAATGAGATCTTTAAAAGAGCTGACCTAATAAAGTGGTTAAACTAAAGATCACTCATCTGAGAAATTCATCATAAACATTTACTTTCTCTTTGTTTTATCTTCCTTTTTTTAACATATTTTTTAATATATTTTCATTGATTTCAGACAGGAAGGGAGAGGGATAGAGAGACAGAAACATCAATGATGAGAGGGAATCATTGATCGGCTGCCTCCTGCACAACCCCTACTGCGGGGATCGAGCCCGCAATCCAATGTGTCCTTGGCCAGAATAAAACCTGGGACCCTTTAGTCCACAGGCCGACACAGTTAATAACTAATGAAACTAATGAAAGCCATCAATAACACCTCTAAAACTCATATATCAATCTCTGTCATTTCTATGAACTGCTTTTGGTTTAAAACAAACCACACACACACACACACACACACACACACACACACACACACACAAAAACAAAAACCAAGAACACAACCTAAAAAGAGTTAAAAAATATATATATTATTTGAAAAAAATAAATGCTCAATATGGATTAACAAGAACAAAGATTTTACAAATATCTTCCTTTGGGAGAAACCATTTCCCACATCATGAAGACTAAGAGCCCAAGAGAAAGGCCAAGTGGTCATTCAGGTTTAAAGGATCTGAGGAGAATCACCTTTGCAAGACCCGCTCGGTGGGCTCCCTTAGACTCCATGTATGCGAGGTATTTGTTGAACTCCCGGAACTCCTCCATGGAAGGTCTGAAGGTCATGATCTTACAGCTGGGATTCAGCCGACTCTCCGGCTCAGCCACCTCCATGATGGCTGGGATGGCCTCTGCAGAGAAGAGGACACGGTCATCAGCAATGAATTATTGCTAAGGTTAAGGTTGGTGACCATTTCTCCCAAATGGCATGGAAGCTCCCAGCAGCATGTCTTTTAGTTACTCACCAATTCTTTCCACCACCCTATTGTTCTCTCATCTCTCTCTAGACTGCTATGGGGGAAAGAAACAAAAAAATGCCGCTTCTCCTTCCCTTACTTTTTCTATCCACCTCCCTTCACACTTACACAGGTACACATGCCCAAATCCATGAGCTGCAGGATGAAAGTCTCACCCCTGTGCAGGATACACACAATCATTTAGATCAGTCTCTTGCATAACTATCATGGCCTTGTCCACTACCACAGCCTGCATTATACTTTAGGCTCCAACAGAACTCATCGATTTGTGCTTCTCTAAACAAGTATGGCTTTCTCTGCCTTTGCCCAAATTATTTCCTCCCACTGAAGCATCCTTTACCTGTTTCCTTACCTGGCAAACTCCTGCCCAGTGTCAAAATTCCCAATGCTCTGGAGCAGGCCTATGTATTTATCTGTGTATTTCTACCTCCCCCTCTGCATTCCTCTTACAGCAGTTACCTGTCCCATCGTCTGCCAGTTCCAACCACACAATGAACTCTAAGCTCCTTAACTATGGAAAAAGCAGGCTCTCCATCTCTTTAGACCCTGATATCCAGTCTGGGATCCAGCCTGGCCCATAATGTCTGCTACAACACTACCTGCTAACTGAAGGAAGAAATGCCAAAATGTTTTTACTTATATAAAATGATACTAGCCGAAACCGGTTTGGCTCAGTGGATAGAGCGTCGGCCTGCGGACTGAGGGGTCCCAGGTTCGATTCCGGTCAAGGGCATGTGTCTTGGTTGCGGGCACATCCCCAGTGGGGGGTGTGCAAGAGGCAGCTGATAGATGATTCTCTTCCATCATTGATGTTTCTAACTCTCTATCCCCCTCTCTTCCTCTCTGTGAAAAATCAATAAAATATATATTTTTTTTTAAATGATACCAAATGCAGGAAAAAAGAAAGCATTGGTCCCAAACACAGGAAAGTCACTTAGAAAACAGGTTCATTTGTTTGACTGGTAAAGAATATAAATATCTGAGCAGTGAGAAAGGGGGAAAAGCCCCCAGATTACCTTTGCAGAAACATTTGTTACAGGGAAAGCAGCCCTACTTTTCCCGTGGCCCAAAAATAGGAGTGGCCTCAGTATTTCTCTAGGGGTGTCGAACTCAATCAGAGAAGGGGCCAAAATCTAAAATCCAGCCTAAATCTCGGGCCGAATGGTTTACTGAACAGTCATAAACTGTCATTGTGATGGAAACGCAGCGGAGTGCAGTGATGACAGCGCGGTGCGGGCCACATTGCAAGGCCTGGCGGGACGGATTTGGCCCTCGGACCTTGTGTTTGACACATGTGCTAGGCAGAAGAAGGAGCCACTGAAGATGGAATTGCAAAACCAGACCAGGGATTACACCTGCAACCTTGGTATATCAAGACAACATTCAACTGAGTGCTACCTTGGCAGGGCATAAAAGTCATTTTTAAAACATACAAACCTGAGGTATCTATTTAGAAAAGACTTATGAGAGGGCTACAAAAATAAACTCTGAACAGTTTTCAATAAATACTTTCTTTAAAAAAAAACTTACTTCTTCATTAATTCCAATTTTTAGGGAAATTACACAAAAATTTGAGTCCAGAGAGGACCGGGGGAAAAAAATGTAACCAATGCTAACTAATAATTCTAAATGAATAGAAAAAAAGGATTGTTCTTCTATTACTCTGAATAATGCATAAACCTAATTTGGCTCCTAAATTCCTATTAGTATGCAATATAATTGGTAAAGGACACCCACACAAAACAACGTAAGAAAGCCATTCAATAGTTTCAAAAACTTGCATTTCACATGATTGCTTGCTGGACTTGGACTGTCTCTCTCCAGAGGCCTGGGAAGGAAGAAACACTTTCTGGAACCTGAAAGAGCTACCTGAGTCTCCCAGGTCCTCAATGTTCTGACCCACCTCACCTGCCACATTGCCCACCACATGCCCCCTCAACCCATGGGCATCCACCTCAGGCAAGATGCCTGGCCAGCCACACTGAACCACCCTTGTACCCAGGGATTCTCTGGCACCAACGGAGGAACCACATCACCATCAGATCTCCAGAGAGGTAACATCTCAGCTTAAATCATTTAGATATCTGGAAATTACCCATTCTTAGTTTCAAGTATAAAAAACAAGGCCCAGCCATCGCCAGTTTGGTTCAGTGAATATTGGGTCGACCTGCAGATTAAAGGGTCTCAGGTTCAATTCCGGTCAAGTGCATGTACCTTGGTTGCAGGCTTCTCCCTGGCCTGGGACCTGGTCAGGGCTAGTGCAGGAGGCAACCAATCATGTGTTTCTCCCACATCCATATTTCTCTCTTGTCTTTCCCTCTGTTTCTTTCTCTCCCTAAAAACCAATGGGAAAATATCCTCAGATGAGGATTAACACACAAATGTTTTTTAATTAAGTAAATTAAAAATGGGGCCCAAAATTTGAAGTATTTTGGCAATTTAGTATGCAAACTTTTTTAAATTATTCATAAAGATTCACAATCACATATGAGGTAGCAGTTATACTTTTTAAAAAAAAAGTTGGAAAACAGTAGCCACAACAATCTGCCAGTCCTTTAAGGAATGCAAAGAATATTACTTTAAAGAATTATGATAATTTGAACAACTTTGACAACTACCTGTCCAAAAGACCAGCTTGAGGGAGAGGGGGTTTGCTATATTTTTATCCTATATGCAATATTTGGCACAGTACCTTGCACAGGTACTTGCTGATAATTTATTCTCTTTAATCTTGATACCAATACAGGGCTTCCTTGACATGCAAACAAATCCAAAAGTATTTTCAATGTCTACTAGATAACTTTAATTTTCCTCAAAATCTCAGGTATTTAAGCAAATTATAATAAATACAATCATTATACACACATAAAGAAAAATCATATTCTGTTACCTAATGCTTCTCAATAACCATAAAATATGGTTTTAATAAATGCAAGACCAAACCCTCACCAATGCCCACAAAAATAAACTATTCAGGCCATGTTTTGTTTGGTTGGTTCATAATGCTTTCATTTTCCTCGTCTTTCACTGTATGTTTCTTTCTATTTTGTTTCTGAAGCCCACTAAAACTAGATATTTTCCAAACTTAACAAAAAGATATCGCCTAATTCATCCAAAACCCTCTCCATCCCTTAAACTCATGCCATATGGATGACCTTAATAATGAATATTAAAACTTTCCAAATTATCAAGTAATGGGCAACCATAAGTGAATATTCATTATCAACAATCTTGAGCAGGTCAGAGAGAAAGGAAATCCTCAGCAAAGATGAGAAACAAGGCTTGGTAAGCTTTTATAACTTAGACAGGAAAGAGAAAAAAATCAGGCTTGGAACAAAAAGATGAATCATAATTTGAAATGCACATTCCACCTGGACAGAAGTCTCCAAAACACAGCCAATAGAAACCTGGGCTTTAACCAACATTTTAATAAAGGTTTTTCTTTGCCTATGTGCAAATACATATTAATGTATAGGAAATTTGTATTTTCAACTGAGCCTTTTCTATTACAATGCAAAGTTTATTGTCAAAAAACTTTAATAAAGGAAAATTTCAAATTACTATTAATCCCACCACCAAGTTAAGATTCCAGTGTATATTTTCTAAACAAGCACATTTATAAACACATTTAAACACAATTGGAGCATACATTGTATGCAATTTTGTATATTGCTTTATTTTCATTAAACATAGATTTGGTCTTATCTAATGTTTTTAAATATTTTTGTAAGTTCTGAATATCACAGCGTAGTGTTCAGTTAAAATACATACTTGAGTTCTTTCTAAGATTTACCTACCAAACTAGATGATAAAAGGTCAATATCTCAAGGTGGGACCAACCAGCACCACACCTTCTGCTAAGTGAACAAAAGAAAACCACCGCTCTAGGGCTCAGCTCCAGTGATCACTGAACTCTGACACCCTCACCCAGCCAGCTCCTTAATTCACACACTCACAAATACTTACTGGTTTGCCTTGATGCTCTTGTTTTCATTTTAGGAATGTCCTTTTGTTTGTAACAAGTTGAGAAAGCAAAACTAATGAGTGGCCAGCCTTAAAACTCAGTGACTGACCACACACCTGTACTGAGCTCAGCCAAGAAGGGTGAAAGAGTAATGGCCATTAGTGGCCCAAAGAAGCCTGGAAGACCTAAGGGAGAACTTACCAGCAAAAGGAACTTTTTTTAATGGGGAAGGGAGTGGTATTATCCTCTTACTTTCCATCAGAAAAGACTGAGATATAGCCATTGTGTTTCAAAGAAGGGGGAGGGGCTAGTAGAAATGAATCTTTTTCCTTATATTGTTTTAGAGCAGTGTTTCCCAGACTTTTGATATATGTGTACCCCTTCTATAATTTTCGTAACGCAGAGTACCCCTCGTACTCATGAGAATGTAGAATTAGGCACAGCTAAGCACGGTGCAGTGCATATCCCCACCAAACTCCCGTGCAATGCGTACCCCCACCAAACTCTTCCCGTACCCCTGGGGGTACAAGTACCACACTTTGGGAAACACTGTTTTAGAGCTATGCTGTGCAAACTCAGTCTGCAGTCCTACCCAATTTAGTGGATTATATCTACATTTTTATATGTAATACAGAAAAAATAAAAAATATGAGTACAACAGAACTGACAAAGTATAGTTTTGTGAAATCTTTGCTTCAATTTTATATGTGTATATGTGTGTTGGGTCAGAATGGGTAAAATGTATTTTCTACAGTGTGCTCTGATTTTAATTTCCTTAATTTTTTTCATATATGTAAAATCATTCATTTGTGGGTTTTTTTGTTTTTGTTTTTGTTTTTCATAAAAAGACTTTATTGCTGAAACCAGTTTAGCTCAGTGGATAGAGCGTCGGCCTGCGGACTGAAAGGTCCCGGGTTCGATTCAGGTCAAGGGCTTGTACCTTGGTTGCGGGCACATCCACAGTGGGGGGTGTGCAGGAGGCAGCTGATCGATGGTTCTTTCTCTGAAACAGCTGATCGATGTTTCTAACTCTATCCCTCTCCCTTCCTCTCTGTAAAAAAAATCAATTATATATACATATATATATATATATATATATATATATATATATATATAAAGACTTTATTAAGAAGGCTTTGGAGTAAAAAAATAAAACTCTTGATACAATTTTCTGAACCCTTAAGTCAGCTCAGCAAACATATTATATAATCAGTAATTTAGCTACGTAAGATTAAAGGTCTGTTACTTTAAAATAAAATATATTTTAGTTCTTAAAATTTATTCCATAATAAAATCATTAATTTGTACAAGTGCTTTTTGAGCATCTACAAGTGCTGGTGAGACAATGGTGTGTTGGTGTGATTCCTATCTAATAAAGAGGGAATATACTAATTGACCATCACTGTCACAAAGATTGTAGCACCCACAACTGAGGCCAAGTTCCCTTAAGGAGCCTTAATGAGCAATCAACAGGAGGCTAGGCCCTCCTCCATCCCCGTGAGGCTTGACAGGGGACCTCAGGCCATGCCTGCTGCCCTGGCATCAGGCTGGTGGACCTGAGGCCACATCCCACCCAGTAGGGCTTGACGGGGGACCTCAAGGTGTGCTTCCCATTCTGGTGCTTGGCTAGGGGACCTTAGGCTGCTCCCCCTCTCCCTCCCCCACCCGCCCCAGTGCCAGGCTGGGGGACCTCAAGCCACGCCCCCCACCCAGTGGGGCTTGACAGGGGACCTCAAGGTGCAGCCCCAGTGCTGGGGGACGGGAGAGGGGGTGGGACTCAGGTCGTGCCACCTGCCCAGCAGGGCTTGGCGGGGGACCTGAGGCTGCACCCCCCTCCCGATGCCAGGCCAGCGGACCTCAGGCCACACCGCCTGCCCCAGCACTGGGCCAGGAGACCTGAGGCTGCACGCCCCCCTGCCTGGCAGGGCTAGACAGGGGACCTCAGGCCATGCTACCTATTCAGCGGGACTTGACAGGGTCCCCCTCAAAGTGCAACACCAGTGCTGGGTTGGGGAAACTCAGGCTGCATCCTCTGTCCAGAGGGGCTTGACAGGAGGCCTGAGGCTGCACCCTGCTACCAGTGAAGCTTGATGGGGGACCTGAGGATGCCCCTTCTCCTACACCTCCCCACCCCGCCTGGTGGGGCATGATGGGGAACCTCAGGCCATGCCCTCCACCCAGCAGGGCTTGACAGGGGATCTCAGGCCGTGTCCCCCACCTGACGGGGGATCTCAAGGCACGTCCTTTGCCCCATCTGGGATACCTCAGGCCAAGTCCCCCATCCTGGCACCAGGCCAGGGGACCTGAAGCTACGCCCCCTGCCCAGCGGGGCTTGACAAGGTAGGGACTGGGCGGGTCTGGATCTAGCCCAATGGGGAGGAGGTGGGTGGCCGGGTTTGGGTCTCACATGATTTTGAGGCACATGTGGGTGGGTGAGGATTTGACTCTGGGTCCCCTTTTTAATGTGCACAGGCCACTAGTAAGTAAATAAAAGTACTTGATCCCTACCCTTATAGAATTCTTATATTTAGGAGCAAACAATAGAATAATCACACAAATAAGATTATAAACTGCTAAGTGTTATAGAAGGAAAAGCTTAGGAAATTAAGATATTCACTAGGGAAGCTGACTTAGATCAGGGAACAGATGGGGTGACAGGTCAGGATTCTCTGAGGAAGTACATTAAGCAGAGACCAGAATGATATAAGAAAAGGAAATAAGTGGGAAGAAAAGTCTGCCTGGTAGCAAATAACAAAGGCCTGTACAGTGTGAGGAAAAGAAGACCACTTAGAAAAGGCTTTATGGAGCATGGGATAGAAGACAATAACATGGGAATTTCAAATGTCCTCAGGACAATGAGAAAGACCTGATTTGCATTCTAAAAGCTCACTGAATAGAACAGAGAAAGGACGGAGACTGCAGGAGGTACAGAGATGTTGGCAGGTGGAGACTAGCAGACTGAGATGATATATATTTAGGAAGCAGGCATGACAAAATCTGGTGCTAGTTTGGCTGAGGAACCATGAGGTGTCTGTGATAACTCCTGGTTACCCTGGTGAGCAATGAAATGGGATGAGATGCAGGAGAAACCCAGGAGAAGCAGAGCTGAGATGAAAGATGTTCAACTTGTTTTGTTTGTTTTTTTGTGTGTTTTTTTTACATATTTTTTAATATACTTTTATTGATTTCAGAGCAGAAGGGAAAGGGAGAGAGAAATGGAAACACCAATGATGAGAGAGAATCATTGGCTAACCAGTTTGGCTCATTGGATAGAGCATCAGCCTTCGAACTGAAGGGTTCCAGGTTCGATTCCAGTCAAGGGCATGTACTTTGATTAGGGGGCGCACCCCCAGTAGAGAATATGCAGGAGGCAGCTGATGAATGTTTCTAACTCTCTATCCCTCTCCCTTCCTCCTTGTAAAAAAAAAAAAAAAATTCTCTCTCTCTTTTTTTTTAAGAGAGAGAGAATCATTGATGATCAGCTGCCTCCTGCATGCCTCACACTGGGGATATAGCCCACAACCCAGGCATTTGCCTTGACCTCCTGGTTCATAGGTCAACTCTTAACCACTGAGCCACTCAGGCAGGGCTGGGGTTCAACTTGTTAAGAGTTAATATGTAGCCGAAACCAGTTTGGCTCGGTGGTAGAGCGTCGGTCTGCGGACTGAAGGGTCCCGGGTTCGATTCCGGTCAGGGGTATGTACGTTGGTTGCAGGCACATCCCCGGTGGGGGGTGTGCAGGAGGCAGCTGGTCGATGTTTCTCTCTCATCGACGTTTCTAGCTCTCTATCTCTCTCCCTTCCTCTATGTAAAAAATCAATAAAAATATATTTTAAAAAAAAAATATGTAGAGATTCCAAATTAGTAACTGGAACTGATGGAGATATTAAAAAAAGAAAAGAAAAAGGAAGTCAACACTATTCTACTCCATAAATATTTGCCACAGTAAAGTATACAAACCTATCAGAATCTAGAATAAATGTCAAAGATTCTATGGAGCAGCAGTTCATAAATACCATAGTAGCTAAAACCATTGAGTATCTGAAAGTATAGAGCTACAGTGCAACTAAGCATTCACATTCAATATACTCCTCTTTCATGAAATGTTAGGGAATCACTTGTCTACTACCCTGTTTCCCAAAAAATAAGACAGTGTCTTATATTAATTTTTGCTCCCAAAGATGCGCTAGGTCTTATTTTCAGGGGATGTCTTATTTTTCCATGAAGAAGAATACGGTACACATTTATTGTTAAATGAAAATAAAGGAAATTTATTACCTGTATACGGTACGGTAGTATGGTAGTGGTCAACACAAACCAGACAAATTGTGAATCCTACAGCATCAAGAATTTACTCATTTATTCAGTGACAATCATGTCATCATCTTCTGGAACATCATCATAACAATCCAATTCCTGAATTTCCTGGTGAATTTCTTGTGACTCCATTTCTTTCAGAATCAGTGGACCAAATCTCTCATGTTTAGCCTAGGGGGGGGCCTTATTTTCCGGGGGGATGTCTTATATTTCACTCAGAAGGAAACCTGTAAGTAGGTCTTATTTTCGGGGGAAACACGGTATGTTCATGCTATATGTTCTACATCTAAAATTTGAGGAAATGAACCCACTACTAGGCAGAATAAACCACCGAGCAAAAGTAAAACAAAAAGCAAATATAGCAAACAATTGTGCCAGGAATAACTCTGTAGTACCATAAAACATACAAATATACTAGTAAGGATGCTTCTCAGGGGGCTAAGGGAAATGAGTTACTTAGCACATACTTAGTTCTCAAACCTTAATAGTATCAGATGAAAGATTCTGTTCCTTAGAATCAGCTCAATTTCAATACCAGAAATTCCATCCCTAGGTAACCAATGGGTAAGTTCCTCACTGTTCCCTAGATGTCCCTATATAAGACAGAGTCCAAATTTAATAAAAACTTTACATTAAAGCTATCATCAAATCTTATTTAGTTTATTAAAACAAGCAGGTTACACCAAAACCAGTTTGGCTCAGTGGATAGAGCGTCAGCCTGGGGATTGAGAGGTCCCAGGTTCAATTCTGGTCAGGGCCATGTACCTTGATTTCAGGTACTTCGATGTTTCTAACTCTCTATCCCTCTCTCTCTTTCTCTCTGTAAAAAATTAATTAAAAAAAATTTTTTTTTTAAAAACAGGTTAGAAAGAAATTTACAAAAATGAAAATGGGCAATTACTGCTGATTTTTCTTTTTCCTCTAAATTATCCTGTTTCCAAATTTTCTTTTGTTTTTTGATGATTAGTTATTTTTAATTTGGGGATTTTTTAAATACGTTTTTGCTGTTGACTTCAGAGAGAAGAAATGAGAGAGATGGAGAGATAGAAACATCAATGAGAAACATCAGTGGGGAGTGCAGGAAGAGACTGTATTAAAGTCATACACCAATGGATGAGGACAATGTAGGGAGGTAAGGGCAGAGGGTGGGGTGGGAACCGGGTGGAAGGGAGCTATGGAGGGAAAAAGGAGAAACAATTGTAATAATCGGAGCAATAAAGATTTATTAAGTTTTTTTTAATTAAGGGAGAGAGAAACATCTATCAGCTGCCTCCTGCATACCTCCTACCAGGAACTGAGCCTGCAACCTGGACATGTGGGCATATGCCCTGACTGGAAATTGAACCAGTTACCTTGTGGTTCATGGGTTGATGGTCAACCACTGAACCACTGGAACTAGATTAAAATATATATTTTTAACTTTAGAAAAGCAATGGATTAAAGTCTGTTAATGTGAAACAAACCTCCAATTTAAATTGCACTCATAGGGGGATAGATGGCGATGGACAAAGACTTGACTTGGGGTGGTGAACACACAATACAGTGTACAGATGTGCTGTGGAATTGTGCACTGTATAATTTTACTTTTGTTTATCAGTGTCACCCCAATAAAGTCAATAAAAAGGGAGAAAAATTAAAAAGTAAATTGCATTCAATTACCAAGTCCGTGGAGTGCTGTAAAGATTATGTGCAAACTTTACATAACACCCTAAATTGGGAAAAAGAGGGCCTAAAAACTCTGAACCCCCACATAATCTTAATACATTCCTAAACAAAGTGGGAGGTGAGGGTGAAAGGGAACTGGAGAGGAGGGAAAACTAGAATAATGATCTTAAAAGAGAATAGAACCCTAGCTGGTTTGGGTCAGTGGGTAGAGAGTCAACCTTCTGACTGAAGGGTCTCAGGTACAATTCCCATCAAGGACACATGCCCAGGTTGTAGACTTGATTCCCAGTAGGAGACATGCAGGAGGCAGCTAATCAATGATTCTCTCTCATCATTGATGTTTCTATCTCTCTCTCTCCCTTCCTCTCTCAAATCAACAAAGATATATTTTTTTAAAAGGAGAGAGCCCTGGCCAGTTTGGCACAGTGAATAGAGCGTCGGCCTGGGGACTGAAGGGTCCCAGGTTCGATTCCAGTCAGGGGCATATACCCTGGTTGCGAGCACATCTCGGGGGTGGGGGTGGAGAGGAAGGGGTGCAGGAGGCAGCTGGTCGATGCTTCTCTCTTATGGATGTTTCTAACTATCCTTCGCCCTTCCTCTTTGTAAAAAAATCAATAAGAATATATTTTTTAAATTAAATAAAAAAGAGAGAGAACCGAGTGCTACAAAGTAAAAATGAACCTTTAAGAATTAAAGCCACTACTTTTCAAGCACTACACTTCCCAATTAAATTAGTAACCGTTGCCATAGAAACGGTGAAGCAGAGTTTCCCGAGATTAAAAAATAAAAATAAAAATACTGCAAATTCAAGTGGGTGAAAGAGGGCAAAGTTTGGTCCGATCCTAGGTGAACAGAGCCTACCAGAAACTTTCGCCGAGATATGTGTGGGTCAGCTGCAACTTGCAACCTACATCTCCCAAGCGGTGCTTCAAATAACACCTCGCGCGGTGATTTACCGAGTGCTAAAAAAAAAAAAAAAAGTTTGTCTTCCCTTCTTCCGGAGGAGGAACCAGACAAAACCCCTCCCCGCCATCGCACGCAGGGAACGCCAGCCAGTGCAGACTGCCTCCGAGTTCACCCGGAAAGCATCCGAATCGAGCCCCGCGGGGTTCATTGGCGGAGCCCCGAATAAAAACCCGAACTCGAGCTCAGAGCCCCAGCCTAACCTGGCCTGGCTCCCTCCTCCACTCCGAGCCACGTCCCGTGTGCCTGGCATTCCACGCGACCCGGTTACAACTCCTACTTAGTAAGCACCCACTGTCTACACCGCATCGTGGTGTCGGGCACTGCAGAAATGGCCCCATGCCCAGGGGGAAAAACCAAAAGGACAGCCGCGGGGGGTGAGGAGGTACCCCAGAGCCAGGCTAGCAGCCTGCGTCGGGGTGCTCCGGGGAGGAGCCCCATCCTCACCCCGCGGCGGTGACAGTCCCCAGGAAGAGATGTGGCCCCGAGAGGCGCAGCAGGCCCCGCTTTCCCCCGCCCCCCCCCCCCCCCGAGTACGCCGCCGCGGACCAGGCTGAAAGGGGAACCGAAAGGAGCTGGCATCCCTGGACCATCCGCGCGATCCTCTGCCCCGAGGAGCGCGACGCCGGCTCCGGCCCCGGCGGAACACCCAGCGCCGCACCGAACCCCCAGAGGGCCGGCGCGGGCTGTCACTGGCTCCGCCTTCCTCCCCCAGCGACCACGGCCGGCCGGACGCTCTCCCCCCAGCCTGACAGTCCCGGCGGCGGCCGCGGACCAGGGGTCCCAAGATCCGGCGTCTCCACTCGCCCGGACGGACGCCGGCAACCCCTGTGCCCCGCGCGGAGGGGGCCGTGCCGAGGCGGGGGGGGGGGGGCGGGGAGGGAGGTCGCCCCGTGCCCTCCCCGGCCACCCCCATCCCCGGGACTCCGGAAAAGCGGTTACCTGCCTCGCGGGTGCGGTGAGGACACGGCCCGGAGGAGGAGGACTAGGAGGAGGAAGACGGCGGACCTCCGGCCCGGAGATTTGGGAAATTTGGGAGACTTGTTCCGCACTGGGTGACAGCTGCTCCGCTGCGCACGCGCACCCCGACTCCGACGCCGCCGATCCCTCCGCCGCCGCTCCGCACCCTCCCGAGCAGGAGACGGAGGCGGCGGAGTGGACGGCGCGAGCGCGCGCGCGCGCACAGCGCTGGCTCGCCGCCCCTGAGCGAGGGAGCGCGCGCGCGCCCTCACGTGACCGCCGGGCCCGGCCTTTCGTCACGTGACCTTTCAGAAAGCTTAAAGGTGCCCAGCTTCTTCTGACTTTGGGCTTAATCTTCCTCACTGTTCTTAATCTACGTCCGCGGTAACGACTCTGGTCCTCTTGTACACTTTTTTCCCCAGAGGGAGAGACCCCTGGGCAGAAGGAAGAAAGGAACAGGTGCACAGAACCTTGCCCGGAAGCGCGGACGGGGTTCCCCCAGGCAGGGGTGCACCTGGGGGGCTCACGCGCCACACGTCATCCTGGGCTCCAGTGCGGACCTGCGGCGGCCCCCGCCGCGCGGACGTCAGAGCCGCGTTGCCATGGGTCGGGCCTCAATGCCCAGTGGGTTTTAGCCTGAGTCGTGTGCCCAGAGCATCTAACTCAACCACAATGGGAGATCCCCAGTGGTTGAAGGGTGGTGTCGCCTGCTAACCTTTTCACAAATAATTCAAGCTAGAGGCCGCGTTATGGGCCAAAGAGGGAGCGGAAATTCCTGGATTTTAGGCAATTACGGCAGGTCAAGTCCTGCATAGGTGTGCACTTGAGCTGGAGACCCCAGAGGGTGGCCCCAGTAGAAATATGGATTGGGGGCCGGGCGGGGGAGGGGGGTAGTCTCCATAATGCTAGGGATGACAGCAGTTTGGCCTGAATTGTAGTCACAGGAAGTGCAGGTGCCTCTGAGCCCCGAGAACGTACTTCAGTTAGCTCGGCCACAACTTGTTGCTTCAGCGCTGTAACCCCGCCTTGCAAGGTGTCCTAAAGGAAACCACACAGACCGTAAGCATTTGTTTGTCCTGGCAAAAACAGGTGGCTGAGCACCAGATGTCTCACAAAACTGAAACTTTTTTTTTTTTTTTAACTTCGACAGAGTTCCCAGCTGTGTCTGATGTGGAGTTTCCCGTAACATCTTCTCTGCTAAGAAAAATTGGGTAGATCGCTACACTACCGAACACACTTGGGCTATCGAATATGCTGGGTTTTTCTATTACAGTTCATTGGTTTCTGCTTTTTCAAATACCTCAAATCCACTTACCACGCCCTTGGAGCCTTTTCTCGCTAAGAGGAGCATTTCAAGGACAAATTACGTGTGGTTAAGTAAGACTAGTGGGATTATTGGACCACTACATTGCTTTAGTTATTCAATTATAACAAGACTTAAGCTGTACTCGTCTGAAACTTGCCTAACATGTACACTTACCTGGGAATTTTCCAAGTGTGTATACTCTGATGATCCCAACCCTCCTTACAAGTAAATTGGATGTGCTAAAACAATAAACATGTAATTTAACTTTTATTAACACTTACTGTGAGCTTGACACTGTTTAAAGAGATTCACATGTTAATTAAATTAATAATTGTGCTCATTCAATGAATAGGTATTATCTCCTTGTTAAAGACATGAAAACTGAAGTATAGAGATTAAGAAATATGTCAAACAGCTATTGAAAACCAGGGTACATCAGAGTGAAAAGTCTGGAAACCTGAATTCCAGTCCATTTGTAGATGCATGATGTTGCACAAACAACATTTGTTGAACACAGTAGGTAAAGTCTTTTTTAAAAAATATATTTTTATTTATTTCAGAAATGTGAGGCAGAGATAGAAACATCAATGATGAGAGAAAAATCGTTGATTGGCTGCCTCCTGCCCATTCCCTACTTGAGATTGAGCCCCCAACCCAGGCATGTGCCCTTGACCAGAATCAAATCCGAGACCTTTCCAGTCCACAGGCTAAAAGCTCTATCCACTGATCCAAACCAGCTAGGCAAGTCTCTTTTTTTAACAAACAAAACAAAAAAAGACAGACATACCAGCCTTGCTGACTTATCCAAGCACTTTTGAGCATCAAAGAAGATAATGTAAAATGTCAAACACATCAAATGCTGTAAAACACTGTGTGAATCTATGAAGCACTTCACAGTTTTGGAAACTGAAGTGAGCCCACTAGAAAATCAACTGGATAGATACATGGCACAGGGAACTGGGTAGTGTGCCTAATATATCAAAATATCTCTATTATCAATTACAATGAAAATTAAAACTTGGCCATATAGTTTATTTACTTATTTAGTCAATAAGAGATAATAATTGTAATTTTTTTAATACACAGGGTGTCCCCAAGACATGTATACATACTTTACCAGCTGATAGCTCATTTTTAAAATGAAATGTATTCTTTAATATGTTTTAATTGATTTTGTTATGCCCAAATTTCAAGATCCCCAAGACCACCAGGGAGACGAGTTCGATGCAAAAGCAAAGAGCCCCGAGTTCTGAAAGTAGTCTTTTTATAGGGCTTAGGGTTGGGTGGTGGGGTGATGCTCGGACCACTGAGTTGGCTGGTTCCAGTTGGTGGGCTGAAGGCGAGTTTCCAGTTACACTGGGTTACTTCCCTCTGCATTTCTTTTCTTTTTTTTTTTTAATATATTTTTATTGATTTTGTACAAAGAGGAAGGGAGATAGTTAGAAACATCGATGAGAGAGTCATCTATCAGCTGCCTCTTGCACACCCCCTACTGGGGATATGCCCGCAACCAAGGTACATGCCCTTGACCGGTATCGAACCCGGGACCCTTCAGTCCCCAAGCCGACACTCTATCCATTGAGCCAAACCGGTCTTGGCTTCCCTCTGCATTTCTATTGGCTGATTTAAGGGTGGGTTGGGTAACTGACACATTCTGTGGTTTTTCTCGGAAAGGAGTCACGTTGGGGATATACCGTATTTTTCGGACCATAAGACGCACTTTTTTCCCCCCAGAAGTGTGTGTGTGTGGGGGAAGTCCCTGCGTCTTATGGTCCAAATATAGCCTACACATATACTTTTAAAAAAAAAGTTTACTTGCCCGGCTCTGTGTGGTCTCTGTGTGCTTGCCCGGCTCTAAAATGGTTCTAAATGCTGCTGTTTACTTTACAGGGTTGATTACATGTGTTTATGACTGTGATGTTGGGTTTTAATGCACATAAAATATTTTAGGACACTATTTGTTTCAGAATCTTTTTTTCTTCATTTCCCTTCTCTAAAAACTGGTGCGTCTTATGGTCCGGAGCGTCTTATGGTCCGAAAAATACGGTAGTTACCCAAGATGGAGGACACAGTACAAGATGAAGTCAGTCCTGCACTGCCCTTTCATTCCCCCCTTGTCTTGAAACTTACGGGCCCAATCATGGGACGGACTGCATTTCTACTTCGCCTTCTGCTACCAGAGGCTTGTACTGGGCACGCAGAACCATCATCTGAACCACCCCTATGCGCTCGCTCTTTGACAAATGGGACTAGCCTGTTGATAATACAAGGGCCAAAGGTCAACAGCATTAGTAGGATTGCGAGGGGTCTGACGAGGGTGGAAATAAGAGTGGTTAACCATGGGGACCAGTTAAATAAGGATTCATACCAAGACTGAGATTGCTCCCTCTCTAACTTCCGCTTCTGCAGTCCTTCTCTTATGAGGGCCATGGATTTCTTAACAACTCCCAAATGATCAACATAAAAGCAACACTCCTCCCCTGCACATAGGCCTCCTTGCTGCATGAATAGCAAGTCTCATTCTCTTCTGTTCTGGAGCACTACTTCATATAAGGAAGTAAAGGATTCTTGCAGATGGGTTATGGATTTCTCAATTCTTTTAATGTCTAGGTCAATGGCTGCCCTTAGGCTTCCATAGTTCTTGTCTTGTATGACAAGCGAGGATATCCCAGTTCTTAGTCCCAGCCTTAAGAGCGCAGCCAGGGTTAGGGCTGTAACAGGCTCTCTTCTACCTCGGGGGTTAGCAGAACCCAGCCTGCTAAGTATCTCCTCCCCTGAATGGTATACTAGCTTGGGGATTAGCTGCACGAGTACGCAAAAGCCTTCTTTCGAGGAGTTGAGGACTCAGGGAGCTAGGCCGCTGGAACAGGCCCACCATGCATTTTCGGGGGGGGGGGGGGGGGGGGGAAGAGTAGGTAAGCTGTTCCACTAGGGGCTGATAGGATGTTATTACAAAGATGTGACTTGCTCAGGGGGCACTCAGCCTATGCAAGTACCTTGCCCTATTACTGCCTGGAGGGTCAGCCTGGCAGTAGTCTGCTGCCATCTGCAGGAGCTAAAATCGGAGGCTGTCGTATAATTGCCCTTAATAGCAATACCTTCGTAATATGGTGGCCGGACATCTAGACAGAGCCAGCGGGACTAGAAGCGTTCAGAACATGGTATGCTCTGACAACCGTGCTCCCCAGGGGGTCTGCATCAGATGGTAAGGCGCAACCCCGCGTAGGAGATGCGGGTGGTGCCTCGGTAGGGACAGGGGATGCGGAGGGCTGAGGCCGGGCCCGGGTGCGGACAGGCTGGGGTGCTAATACTCGGTTAGGCCCTACTCCTATGGGAGCCTGTTGGGAGAGGGGTGCTTACCTGCACCCGGAGGGTAAACAGCGTTCCCTGGTCTTGGGCCGAAAGCCTTACCTTGTCATATAGTCTAATCCCCCAGGTTTTTCAGCATCCCATCCCGTTGCTTTCTTTCCCTGTTCTGTGAAGGATTTACCTATGGGGTTGCAGAGACCCGTCTGGCAGCAAGGCGGAGCGGTTGGCTGCTTGACAGGTATCAGATCACTGGTTGGGGGGGGGGGGGGGGTCCACCAGGTATGCCCGATCAGACACACGACCAGGAGATGCAGAAGTAGTCTGCCACGGCAGATCAGGTCCGCGAGTGACCGCGGCAAACATAAAAATGAAGGTTTTGCTTGCGGATGAATGGTGCATACTCCATGGGCAGTTTACCAAGAAAGAGGTCCTGGAGGTCTCCCCGGAGCTCTGGGAACCACGTGTCTTTAGGGTGGATCTGGGAAGTCTGGTTAAGTACTGTTCCCGAGCTGGTATCTATGATCTGCCAAGTAAGATTGCAAGGGGCGTGGGCGAACTCCCGGCAGCATGGGTGACAACAGAGTCAACAGAGTTACCAATATCAGGTGGGTTGAGTGCGCCATAGCTTGAGCTTGAGTTTGAGCGGGTTCTGCTGATTGTAATCTAGGCTCCATTGGGTGATGAGGTCCTCCGGGACTGCAGAGGGGTCTGCTGGGCGGACATGGGTGTGATGGATCCAGGTTGCGACGCAATCTACCTTGAGAGCAGTGGGAGTAGTCAGCACTGCGATGTAGGGACCCTTCCAACGCGGCTTGAGGGTCTCCCGGAGGTGCCTTTTGACAAAAACCCAGTCTCCCGGTCTATACTGATGAGGCCTCGGCTTAGGGCCAGCCTCGTAGATGGCATCGAGGTGCGGCCAAATGTCCTTGTGCGCCCTCTGGAGCTTAGGGTGTGACTTGCTTTTATCAATGGAATGTGGCAGAAGAGATTCCAAAGCCAGCTTCTGCTTTCGCTCTCTTATCTTACCATGCGGCCCAAAGAACTGGAGGTCACACTAGACTAGAAGAACCAGGGCTCCCAAAAGACAGCCAGCACCAACTGCCAGACCTGTGAGTGAGGCCACCTGGACCTTCCAGCCCAACCACCTCACCGCTGAATGAATGCAGCTGCAAGAGCGAGCCTAAGGCAAAACCAGCAGATAAACTGATACCCAACCCAGACAATCATGAAAGACAGAAATCACTACAGCTGCAAGTCACCAAGTTTTGTGGTGGTTTATTACACAGCAATAAATAACCGATAAAATTGTCTCCTCTCACTTCTCAACGTGGCAAGTCCTGTCTCTCTCTTACCTAATTCAGAAAATACAATTACTTTCCCCCCGTTTCAGAAATGATCTGCACAAGACAATTATTCAAAACTTTAGCATCATCACTTTTACCATCAGGAAGTTATTTCCTCTCTTTTGAAGACCTCTGATGTGCTGTCAGATTTTCCTTAACTTCGTTTTTGCTCATTCCAACTTTCTCTTCTGTCGCTGATGGGAAGCCCACACTTAACTTTCTCAAGCAGCTTTGTTTCATTAAGAGCTATCTTTTCTCTAAAAGGTTCATGGAATTCTTAAGCATTTTTTCATATGCACTTAAAACATTTCTATAGAATTCTTTACATTTTCTTCTTATTTTATAGCACAAGTAATTTTTTCCACTTCATCAAAGAGGTGCTTTCCTATTTTAATGGTTGCTCTCTTCAAGCAAGTTCTTAGCTTGTGAAAGTTCTTCTGAAATTCTGATACCTTTTCAGGAACTGGGGGATTTTCATTTAAATTGAAGTTTATCCTTCTCAGATATTTAATTACTTTGGTTTGATCTGTTGTTTTTTTCCCCCACAAGAATCTTCTCCAGACTAAAGGACAAATACCAGCAAGGAGTTTAGGACAACATTCCAGAGCACACCTTGTAAATTCCACAGGTTACTGTCCTTTTTGCACCAGCAGCCTAGATCCTGATGGAGATTCTACGAGGCTTCTTTTTAAATTGTTCAAGGAAGTGGAAGGTCCTGTTTCTAAACTGTGATTTTTATTTATTTATTTATTTATTTATTTTTGAGCAGTGGTTCTCAAAGCTTTTTACAAAAATTGGCAAGGTTAAGACTATTTTCATAATAACACTAAGACTTTATTCACCCATTTCTCTCTTATTCATTCTCATTCAGAGTGGAGTTTTCTAAGGAAACAGGGTTGATTTTACCACTACTCTGAAAGCTAATGGAATGTGTTCTTCTGTATTAGTGGGCTAAAATTTTTTGTTTTAAAATCTAATATGATAGCCAAAACCAGTTTGGCTCAGTGGATAGAGAATCAGTCTGCAGACTGAAAGGTCCCAGGTTCGATTTTAGTCAAGGGCATGTACCTTGGTTGCAGGCACATCTCCAGTGGGGGGTGTGCAAGAGGCAGCTGATTAATGTTTCTCTCACATTGATGTTTCTAACTCTATCCCTCTCTCTTTCTCTCTGTAAAAAATCAATAAAATATATTTTAAAAAATAAAATCTAATGATATTGATGATATATCCATAAAGACTTTTTTTTATTGGTTTGTAGTTTTATAACTTTATTTGATGATCAGCAGTTAGTTCTCATCCACATTAAGTATTATATGTTTCCTTTTTTCCCCAGTGACCTCTCCCAATCTGTTCACACCCCCCAGCATTTCACTGTTTATAGATTTTTTTTCCAATATTAACAACACACTCTTTTTTTTCTCTCTTTTTATATTTTTATTGATTTCAGAGAGGAAGGGAGAGGAAGAGAAAGAAATAGAAACATTAATGATGAGAAAGAATCATTAACTGGCTGCCTCCTGCACGCCCCCAACTGGGGACTGAGCGCACAACCCAGGCATGTGCCCTTGGCCTGAATTGAACCTGGGACCCTTCAGTCCACAGTCCAATGCTCTATGCATTAAGCCAAACCAGCTAGGGCTGTTTATAGATATTTTAAAGTGGTGACAAGTACTAAGATAACTAACGTATAGAACTTGTTTGGTGAATCTTTATCATTCTTAGGGTTCTGGACAACAGTATCCAGATAAGGTCTGGAACATTCCTTAGTACTTTGGCTCAGACACTCCAGGTGTCAATGCACACACATCTGGAGTTCCCATCTCCTTCATGGAAAATTTCCATGATCTCCTTGAGTGCCCCAGGGGCATACTTTTTAAAAATATATATTTTATTGATTTTTTACAGAGAGGAAGGGAGAGGGATAGAAAGCTAGAAACATCGATCAGCCGCCTCCTGCACATCCCCCACGGGGGATGTGCCCGCAACCAAGATACATACCCCCGACCAGAATTGAACCTGGGACCCTTCAGTCCATTGGCTGACGTTCTATCTACTGAGCCAAACCGGTTTCAGCAAGGGGCATATTTCTTGAAACCCATTCTGTGGAAGTCCTTGTGTAGACAAGAGATGAGGGTGTGAGGTGCTCCTGGAGATAGATGGTGCCTGGCTAAAATAACTTGTGGAAAAAGCCACCTGGAGATTAATTTAAAGTTACAACAAGCAAAACAGGGATGTAAGCAGTCTTGTTAACTGGTCAGCAACCACGAGCAGACTAACAGTTGTGTCTCTTTCTCTCACTCTCCAGCCACTATAATTTAATTTACAACAACTCAGAATTTTCTCCTTGTCAACAATTATAGCAGAAGAGGCTGACATCTCGCTTTACTTGCATTTTCTTGTGCCCTCTTCATGTTTACCAGACCTTTTGCCAAATATTCTCATTCATCTCTTGCCTGGCAGAAGTTCAACTGCTACTGCTTTTTGCAAGGAGGTGACCTGAGTTCTAAAAATATATTTCATTGATTTTGTACAGAGAAGAAGGAAGAGAGATAGAGAGTTAGAAACATCGATGAGAGAGAGTCATTGATCAGCTGCGTCTTGCACACCCCCTACTGGGGATATGCCAGCAACCAAGGTACATGCCCTTGACCGGAATCGAACCCGGGACCCTTCAGTCCCCAAGCCGACGCTCTATCCACTGAGCCAAACCGGTCTTGGCGTGACCTGAGTTCTAGATCCGGAGTCTACCTGTTTGGAAATAAATCTTTCCAAAGACTGTCCCTATGGAGACTACAGAAGACAGCCTGCTTCCCACCCCACCCCACCTCATACAGGTGGCATGATGTTATCTGGTGAAGCCACTTTTCACAGGGTCTCTTAGCTACTAGATCTACCTCAACAAGCCAAGTGAACAAAGATTAGCTGCAGTTTCTATAGAGAAGGCAGAAAATCTTGTGTTCTCCTTGCTCAAGCTTCCTGTCATTTAACAGCAACAGATAACAAAATAAAATAACCATGAACCAAAAGATGCAAACTCTGGGTAGTCCTTGTTGCTCATTAACTCAGAAGATGGGTATTCATTGAGAGCCTGCGTGTGTCCTGAATTGTCCGGATGCTGATGATAGTTGTATGCAAGGTAGACATGGCTTTGTCAGCATGAAGTGCCTCGGTGATGACACTGGAAAAGCAAGAGCCCCCACTGCTGACAAAACTAATTTCATGAGCTATACTTATGATAAGAGGATTAATTATCTAGCAGCTGTATTGTTTATTCCTTTTGATTTCCTTATTTTCATGTTGAGTTATCCTTTATCAGCACCATATTTTTTTTTTCTGCAAAACTGTCTTAATGAAAGCTATATCTGTTTGATGCTACTTCAGCTTTATTCTTCTGTTTTAGACCTAGGCTTAGCATTTAAACTGCTGAAGAATATTATATAAGCTTAAACTGAGGAACATTCTATGAAATCACTGGCTTGTGTTCTACAAAAATGCTGTCTTGGCAGACTAAAGAAGACTGGAGAAGTATTCCACATTAAAGGAACACTAACAGATATGATCATTGGAAGAGGGTATAGGGTAATAAATGGTGATGGAAAAAAATAATTAGGACATTAGGGAAATTATTAGGAACTACTAAAGAAATTGGAATATAGACTGCAGAGTAGATAAAATTGGAATATGGACTACAGATTAAAATATTTTATCAATCTTAAATTTTTTAAATTTGACCAATGTACTATAGTTATATGAGATAATATACTTTTTCTTTAAAAATACACACTTAAAGATCAACCAAAGGACTTGTATGCATGCATATGAGCATTAAGCATAACCAATGGACACAGACAGTAGCAGGGTGAGGGCATGTACTGGGAGTAGGGGGCTGCCAGGGAGAGGTCAATGGGGGGAAAGGGAGACTTATGTAATACTTTAAACAATAAAGAATTTTTAAAATATATATTTTATTGATTTTGTACAGAGAGGAAGGGAGAGAGATAAGAGAGTTAGAAACATCTATGAGAGTCATCGATCAGCTGCCTCTTGCACAGCCCCTACTGGGGATATGCCCGCAACCGAAGTACATGCCCTTGACCGGAATCAAACCCGGGACCCTTCAGTTCCCAAGTCAACACTCTATCCATTGAGCCAAACCGGTCTCAGCAACAATAAAGAATTTTTAAACACACACACACTAAAATTTTCAGGGGAAAGGAAATACAGTGTGTGCAACCCAGGCTTAAATGGTTCAAAAAGTATAAACAATATATGTGTTTGTGAGTGTGTGTACTATATGGGAGGGAGGAAGAAAGAAAAGGTCAGAGCAGCACTAACTGGTTTGGCTCAGTGGATAGAGGGTCGGCTTGTGTACTGAAGGGTCCCAGGTCTGATTCCAGTCAAGGGCATGTACCTTGGTTACAGGCATATCTCCAATAGGGGGTGTGCAGGAGGCAGCTGATCAATGTTTCTCTCTCATCGATGTTTCTAAGTCCCTATCCCTCTCCCTTCCTCTCTGATCTCCAGTCCCAGCCAAGTGTTTTTTTTTTTTTTTTTTTAATATATTTTATTGATTTTGTACAGAGAGAAAGAGAGAGATAGTTAGAAACATCAATGAGAGAGAGTCATTGATCAGCTGCCTCTTGCACACCCCCCACTGGGGATATGCCCGCAACCAAGGTACATGCCCTTGACCGGAATCGAACCCGGGACCCTTCAGTCCCCAAGCCAACGCTCTATCCATTAAGCCAAACCGGTCTTGGCCCAGCCAAGTGTTCTTAACAGTTTTTATATGTTTATTTGGTTGGATGGCCAGTGAAATAAAAATTAAGCCAAAGATAGTTGGAATGTTGAGAGTAAAAAATATTTGCTTTCCACACCCATGATACTTCTGAGATGAGCCCTACTTATGTGATTAAGTGGGTGCTTTATAAGTAAGGTGTATAGCATGAGACTTCCATCTCATTAGGGATTGATATGGTAAAATTGCTAACACTTATTAAGGCTTATTATTTGCCAAAGTTTGTTCTAAGTACTCTGCAGGTATTATCATCCTTTATCCTCAAAGAAGCATTACCCAGTGAAGTAGGTGCTATTTATTATTCCCATTTTACTAATAAATTTTCATATGGGGAAGTTAATTGGCTCAAAGTTGCAAAGAGCCAGGGTCTACTGCAGGGGTCTGCAACCTTTAAGACATAAAGAGCCACTTGGACCCGTTTCCGAAGGGAAAAAAAAAACCTGGGAGCCGCAAAACCATTGCGACATTTAAAACAAATATAACACTGCATATATTGTTTCTTACCTTAATGCTATAATATATACCAGATCGTGCAGTTAGCTGTCAATCTGAAGAAAAAAAGGACTTTTTCACTTAACAATGTAAAATAATTTTTGCAAATTAATAGCTAATTAAAATATTTAATTTACCTGGTTAATGGGATTTTTGCTCCTGAACCTCAGTGCACAGTGTCTGCACATCAGGGCTGTAAGATGTTACCTTCATTTTCACACAGCCTTGCAAGTTGCCATCTGTGAGGCGTGATCAATGTTTGTTTTTAATATATTTCATGTTGGAGAAGACCTGCTCACATACATATGTGGAGCCGAAGATCGACAGGACTCCAAATGCATACTTTTTCTATGTTTATATAAGTGTTGGAGGTGGCATTCCATGTTTCAAATACAAGTTTGTCCTCTTTGGGAAGGTTTTCAATATCACTCCATTTAAGATTCTGAGCCAGAATGGCCTTCTGACGGGCAACATCCTCAAGAGAGGTGGTCAAGCATTTGAACTTGGACACCCATATCTTTGTCGGCTATATCGGCCAGTTCCATCTCAAGATCAGGTTGACTTACACCTGCAAATGCAGTCATATTCAATAGGGATGGATTAATCGCCAGGGGAGTGACAGGGAAGGATAATGTGGTTTTTTCCTCTCTGAACTCACAGAATCGTTTCCCAAACGAACTTTGCATTGTGGTGATTGCAGACTTCAAATATCCCAAATTTATCGTATCAGGACTTTGTTTGAACTCTATCAAAGAGGGAAAGTGAGACAGTGTACCTCTCTGTAAATCTTTGACAAACACTGTCAACTTGCTAAAACCTCCTCCAGCATGTGCAGGGCTGTGCCTCCTTTCCCCTGAAGGGTTGTATTTAGTGTGTTTAGATGTGCTGCCATGTCTACCATAAAATGTAATTTTTCCAGCCACTCTGGTTGTTCCAGCTCAGCAAAGGTGAGCTCTTTTCTGGCCAGGAAAGTTTTTACTTCTTCCAAACATGCGACAAAGCATTTTAGCACCTCGCCTCTGGACAGCCACCGGACCTTGTTGTGGAGCAGGTCAGAACATATGCTTTCCACCTCATCCAATAGCAAACGGAACTGGCAGTGGTTTAAACCCTTTGCCATTATCTTATTAACAATCTGAATGACCACATCCATCACTTTTTAGAGTATCCACATTTGTAGATATGGCATTAATTTATTTTCCATTGATTTTTAGTGAGAGTGGAAGGAGGCTGGGCCAGGACAGGGACGCTGTGGTTGCCTAGCGAGGCTAAGTCGCCTGCAACCTGCCACACAGAGCGCTGGGAGCGCCGGAGGCGGGCGGAGGTAAGGGATACAGCTCCCCGCCGGCCCCCTGCTATCGGCCCTCCTAGTGTCAGCCCTGCTGGGAGCCGCGGCAATGCTTCAAGAGAGCCGCATGCGGCTCTGGAGCCGTAGGTTGCCGACACCTGGTCTACTGTCTTAACTAATATTTACTTTGTTTGAATATATATTTTATTGATTTTTTTACAGAGAGGAAGAGAGAGGGGTAGAGAGCTAGAAACATCAATGAGAAGAGAAACATTGGTCAGCTGCCTCTTGCACACCCCCTACCAGGGATGTGCCCACAACCAAGGTACATGCCCTTGACCAGAACCGAACAGGGGACCTTTCAGTCCACAAACTGACACTCGCCACTGAACCAAACCGGTTTTGGATATTTACTCTTCATGTAATGTGAGACTGGACTGGAAGTCTGGACATCTTATCTCTTCTATTTACCATTTGTGTGATTTTTATGTTACAATTGCTCAACTAAGTATAGTTGAGTATAAAGTTTCTTCACCTAAAAAATGAGGGTGCAATGCCAGTCCTGTTGACCTCCTGAGTTATTATGAACATCAACTTTTTTTTTTTAATATATTTTATTGATTTTGTACAGAGAGGAAGGGAGAGAGATATAGAGCTAGAAACATCGATGAGAGAGAGTCATCGATCGGCTGCCTCTTGCACACCCCCTACTGGGGATATGTCCGCAGCCAAGGTACATGCCCCTGACAGGAATCGAACCTGGGTCCCTTCAGTCCCCAAGCCAATGCTCTATCCATTGAGCCAAACCGGTCTTGGCTCAACTTTTTTTTTTAATAGGGGATTCCTAAGGTATAAAATACTCTAGTCCTGGCTGGTATGGCTCAATTGGTTGAGTGTTGTCCTATGCACCTGAAAGGTTGCTGGTTGGATTTCTGTCAGGATTGTGGGCTGGATCCCGGTGAGGGGGGCGTGCAAGGGGCAGCCAATGGATGTTTCCATCTCACATGGATAATTCTCTAAGAAAATAAGTAAATAAATAAACAAACAAAAAACTCAAGCAAACCTAATAAATGGAGGAAAACATTTTTGAAGAATGTATTTCAACAAGAGTAGACAGGGAAAATTATGCCAAATACATGAGAGGAGCGAATGGGGAATACCAGATACAGTAATAAGCCTCTAGTAGTAGCAGTGAATCAGTCCTATTACCATAGGGTGGGGAAGGAAATCAGGACAAGGAGAAAGGTATTTCTTGAACTGAATAGCTAAAAACCTAAAAAACAAAACAAAAACGGGGCAATTTATATTTGAAATGCCCATATGGATCAAGGGGCTGGTTTGAGTTAAGCGGGAGCGGGGGACTGAAATGTCGAGGCTACGGGGCAGAAACCCAGAAAGTGGTGTGAAGCCCTGACATGCATTAGCGGAGGAAGCGGCTGTGCTTTGCCTAAAGGTGTCCCGACCAGCGGGAGATCAACGTGGGGGCGAGGAGGCACCTAGAAGGGAATGATAGAGGACAGGAGACGCGAAGAAATGGAGGCAAGACAGAGTTCTGATCAAGCCTAGAATTTTATGGTTGAAGCTGCAATATATACATACAGGCTGTAGGGGGAGGTTGCTGCGGGGACATTCCAAGGCTATGGAAGGGAGGGAGGATCAGGGAAGGGACGTTGTAGGGATCTTCTGGAGCAGGATGTGTCCTTAAGATATAGGTTATCTTTAGCTTCTGGCCAAGCCGCAGGGCACCACGTGACCTCTGGTGACTGTGAGTTGTAAGAGGAGTTAGAAACTTAACTCCCAAGATGGAGTTGTATTTTCTAAGATGGAGTTGCTTGTATCAACTCTGATGGCTCCCAACATCTGCTCCCTCTTTGTCTTATTGAGGGTGGGCCTTAACCGATTGGGGGAGTAGTGACCTGGTACCTCCCGTGGGTTTCCCAGGCCCACCAGTGCTAGTAGTGGCTCTTGGTATCTTTTGGGGAGGAGAGGCAGAGCCGACTAGATTTGTATTGATACCAACCTCTATGCAAACCAGGTATACTCACAGGGAAATCCAGAGGGGGTCAAAATGTTCCAGTGACCTTCCCTTGGGAAGAGGGGGTCGGAAATTTTTTTGGACCTTCCCTTGCGATGCTTTGTTCCACACCCAGATCGGTACCCATACCTTTCTCCTTAGTGGGGAGTAGGTAAGCATTCCTCTGGTCATCATGCTGTCCCCGCAGGGAGGGAGCGATGGTAAAGTTCATAATCTTGCTCACAGTCAGCTATGGATAAATGGTGGTAATGTACTTGGATGGGTTTGGCCAAGATGCTATCAAACTGCTGTTTTACAAAATCTGTTAACCTCCGAAAAGCCCAGAGGCTGAAGGATAGGATCAATATCAGGATTAAGAGGAGGGTCAGGGTAGTTGTTGCCATGACCTGTAAAAAAGGAGAAATTTGTCTCAGGGAGTAATTCCCTGGAGGAGAGATTGTTATTTAGGGGGGTCAATGGGTTTGATCAGGCGTTCAGGTAGCCATCGTGGTCCCTCTTCTTGTGTATCGTAGATACATGCAGACCCCCGTCCCCAAATGAGGACCGGATTGGGACCATGCCATTTGGAGGTTAAGGGATCCTTCCACATAACCTTTGCATATTGTTTTTTTTTTTTTTTGGTTTTTTTTTAAATGTATTTTATTGATTTTACACAGAGAGGAATTGAGAGGGACAGAGAGTTAGAAACGTCGATGAGAGAGAAATACCGACCAGCCACCTCTTGCACACCCCCCAGTGGGGATGTGCCCGCAACCAAGGTACATGCCCTTGACTGGAATCGAACCCGGGACCTTTCAGTCCACAGGCCGATGCTCTATCCACTGAGCCAAACCGGTCCCGGCTGCATATTGGTTTTTTGTTTCTTGGTGCCATAAGCGGTCTGCAGCTGAGTTTTCTTTATTATCTAATAGTAAAAAATTAAGGGTGAATAAGGCATGATTTAAGATATTACGGGGGGAGCCTTTTGTGGAATAAATGTCATTTGTTTTAAGTTTATTTATGGTATTTTTTAGGGTCTGATGAGTTCGTTCTACTATTCCTTGCCCCTGGGGGTTGTAAGGAATACCTGTGATGTGTTTAATTTGAAATTGGTGGCAGAAGGTTTGGAAGGCTTGTGAGGTATAGCCAGGCCCGATATCTGTTTTTATCTTTTGGGGTTTTCCCATAACGGTGAGGCACTGGAGGACATGGGCTATAATGTCCTTGGAAGCTTCACCACTGTGAAGGGTGGCAAAAATGAATCCACTGTAGGTGTCTATTGTTACATGAACATATTTAAGTTTGCCAAATTCAGGGATATGAGTGACATCCATTTGCCAGATTTCATTAGGGAGCAGGCCTCTTGGGTTGACACCTAAATGGGGGAGTGGTAAGAGAGTAACACCTGATGTTTCTTGATTTTGAGTCTGGGGAATGAACCTGATCGCCCCTTGGTTCTGTTCCTGGGGTGGGGCCAGGTGCTGGCCATTCTGGAAGTTTCCCCGTTTCTGAGGAATGGGCTTACCTTCAATGTCTGTTTTTGAGCGACATTTATTTGCCCAATGTTTGCCACGTCTGCATTTAGGACAGACTGATGAAGGGGGCGGTCGGGACTGTTTCCCTGTTGGACAGTCACGAACAAAATGTCCAGGTTGTTTGCAATTGAAGCATGTTTTTTCCTGTGTATTTTTTGTCCTTAGTAAAATCTTTAAGGGCGGCCCCTATGGCCAGTCCGATGGCATGGGAGGTTCCTATTCCTGAGCAGAGTTTGATAGAATCAGAGAGGCTACCGCAGCGGTGAGGTCTAATAGTTTCCTGGCAAGATGGGTTGGCATTTTCATAAGCGAGGTGTTTAATAAAGGTGTTTTCTGTTTCTCCCTCCCCGACTAATCGCTCAGCGGCATCAGTTAGGCGGCTGACAAAATCACTATAGGGTTCATCGGGTCCTTGGCGAATCTTGGCCAAAGAGGTGGTGGCCGAACCCTTGCGGGGAAGGCGCCACCAAGCCTTAAGGCCGGCATTTTGTATCTGAGCTAATAAACCAGGGGGAAAGGCTGCCTGAGCCTCATTGGTGTCATAAGGACTCCGACTGAGCAGCTTGTCTCGAGTCCACGAGCGGGAGACTTTACTTTCGCTATTGCGCTGTGCCGTTTCTCGGCAGTTTTCTACAAAATCTGTACGCCAGAGGACATATTCACCCCCGGATAACGTGGCTCGAGCTAAGGAAAGCCAGTCATTGGGAGTTAGCCACCGATCGCTTAAGCTTTCAAGTAAGGTC